>NW_026526843.1:7141442-7741442 GCF_024362965.1 Panthera pardus
GCTCTACCTGCTCTCCAGGAGTGTAGCTTCCAGTAGGAGGCAAAGCCAAAGCACAACTTAACCTATAACAGAGGGGACTGGTGGTCCAGAATGGAAAAAGATGTAAAAAGGAAGTGCTCTGAGGGGTTCAGTGTTGATGTGTGCCAGAGAAATGCAATAAAGAGGTATATATGCACACTCAAGCACAATACAAGGTTTACTTTCCTCCAGGAAGTGAAGAAGAGAGGTTGTATGCTGTGGGCTTGGGGTTTGGTGCGATCTGAAGAAGCCTATAAATCCACTAGATGGCTATTTTTTTATATATCGTCACTTTTATAGTTTTATAATGAGACACAGATATATTTCAGATTCTATATTTATATCATTTCAATTCCATTCCTTATGCCGAGAAAGATCAATAACATGCCCTGTTAGGGGGGGAAAAAACCATGAAAAGGCATTTACCCGCATGGGGAGCACATCCTAAGGATGGTCCTAAGGGGCCCGCCTGCCCTCAACGCAGGGAGCACTGCCTGACTGAAACCATGTGTGCTTCCGGAATACTGCTGAAGCCGTTTTGAAAACTGTTTCAATAGTATTCACCTTGGAGGGATTGTTTTGAATACTTTGTATGCAATTTTGTAACATAATCTCTTTTCTGATTATAAAAGTAGGGCACTCATTGTAGAAAAGTTGGGAGGAAAGTATAAAGATTTTTTTTATGTCATCTCAAAATGCCATTTGTGAACTGGGGCATACCTCTATCTACCTACCTACCATCTATAATATAATATAGTATAGTATAATATAATATAATATAATATAATATAATATAATATAATATAAATGTTTATAATTAAATATTTATTATATTTATTACTATAAATAAGTATTTTATATAGATATAAATGCATAAATAGGGAGTGTGATCTGCCTCAATTCACAAATGGTATTTTTATGTATATTATATGACATATATTAAATTATTACATATTATTAAATTATATATATTATATATTATTATATAATATATATAATATTATATACACTCCTAATAGGAAATCTTGATATAATATATATCATATATATATTTCCTATATATATTATGATCATATATATATATAGAGAGAGAGATAGATAGATGATATAAACTCCTGATAGGAAATCTTGTACATCTTCAACCAAATCAACCAATCATCCCCATGCATTGATCTCATGGAATGAAAGTGGCATATTATTACTTGGAGTTGACTTTAGCAAATCTGTGAGCCAGGGAAAGTTTGTTTCTAGGTAATAATCCCACCCCCACCTAATGTCAGGCAGAATTCTTAGATGACTCCCATGATGTCCACCCCCCGATGTTACTTCCTGTATAATCTCCTGTCCTTAAGTGTGGATGAGACCTGTGACTTCCTTCTAGTCAATCGAATACGGCAAAGGTAATGGGTGTCACTCAAGATTAAGTTACGTCATATAAGGCTCCATCTCAGCAGATGGGAGCAAGCAGTTTCCCTGATGGCCCTGAGCAAGCAGATAGCCATGCTGTGGACAGCCTCCGGAGAGGGTCACGTGGCAGGGAACTGCAAGTGCAGGTAGACCTGAAGGTGGCCGTCAGCAAAAGACAGCCACAAGGAAATGAATTCTGCCACCACGCTGACTGACCTTGGAAGCTGATTCCTTCCCAGTCGAGTCTCCAGATGAAAACACAGCCTGGCCGACGTCCTGATTGCAGCCTTTGAGACTGAGCAGAGAATCTAGCCGCTCCATGCCCAGACCCCTGATTCATGGCAACTGTGAGGTGATAAATATCCATGTCGTTTTGAGCTGCCGACTCTGTGGTAATTTGTTACACAGCAGTAGAAAACTAACACACCAGTGCCCCAACCAGTCCTGCACTTTCAGCTCGTTGGCCCATGTGAACCTTGCCCTTCTCTAACCATATTTGTATCAGAATGGAAATGGAAGCTTCTAGTGCCTTTTTCATCCTGATTTCCTCATTAATTCCCACCAGGTGTATCCCACCAGACTGGCCTGGAACGCCCCATGCATATTACTGTTACTGGTTTGAATTTTTGTTCACCCTATTCCTTCCAACCCAGAATCCCTCCCTTCTGCCTCTGTGCCCCTTCCATGAAACCTTCCGAACTTCCAGACCACTAGACCATTGCTTTCATTGCACTCTTTATTTGCATTGCTCGTTTGTCTCTGGTTCAAATGCTGCCATGGCGCCTCTTCTGAAATCTTATTTTTTTCTGAAAATGTTATTGAATGTGTATGCATGTACTATATATGTATATATGTGCGTATGTGTGTATATATGTATTACATTACAAAGCACATATGAATTGTAAGCTCATTGAAGCTCAGGATTCCATGTTATGCATAGCATACTGCTGGGATCACACCTCCATATTTAAAAGTTGTGTTACACCAAGTAGTCAGCCGAGCACGGTTGGCCCTCTACTGAGCCTCTCCATGGAACCAGACTTGAGAATATCCCTCAGTGTTACCGTAATTCTAGCAAGCTGCACTTTCCTTTACTGGAAATCAAATATAATGCCATCTAGCCCAATTATTTCAAAGATTAAATAAAGCCAACATGGGTGCCCGGCACATCATAGGTGCTCAATAAATGAGAGTTGAATCAGAACCTAGGGTGGGAAACCTCCCATGTGTAAAGGCTGTAGCAGGCACAACCATGGGTGGAATTATCACAGGCAGGCCAATACTTGAAAAGCTCAATGAAACTGAAGAAGCTTGTAGATACAAAAGGCCAGTTTAGGTAACCGTGTTTGTTCCAAGCCTTAGTTTTCTTTCTAAGTAGATATATGTGGAATGCAAGGCCAGCAACCGCCTTACAAATACTGATCAAGAGTGGGGAGGCATCGAAAGGAATGCGAGTAGGTCTTGCCAGGAAAGAAGTTTGCTGCTTCTGAAATGTTTTGGTCTTAGCCACTGGCAGGATTGATCGATTGCAGTTAGCAGAGCGTTTTCTGTGCAGCCTGTCCAAGCGTCTGCTTCTGTAGTGCTGCGCAACTGTTGCTCAAATTCACTCTTCCTTTCGAGCCATCGTGTTTGAAGAGCAAGAGAATATCCATCCAAACCACCCTAAGTATCCTAACGGCTTCCAAGTCGTTTAAAGGAGGGTCCTTAACATCTCCCCTCACTTACCCCCCTGCTTGGGTTCAAACTTCAACTCCCAGGGTTCGCCCAAGTCCCGCCCCTTGCCCTGTCATCTAATGAATATGCAAATACCACATAATTGGCAGCCAATGGCGTGGTTTCTGGTCACATGGTGCCCATGGTAGGTGAGCGGACAGAAGTTGTGTGTCGGTGAACAGAGACAGCTCTCAGTCTGGGGCGAGCGCTTGAGTGAGCGTGGACGGATGCTTGGGCAGTAGTCCCTGCGGCGGCGGCGGCGGCGGCGGCAGTAGTGGTGGCAGGGGAGGGGAAAGGGGGAGGGCCCCGAGGGCTACACACGCTCCCACTTTCAAGTTCCCTTGGAGGGAGAGGAGGTGGGGCTGCAGAAAGAGGAGGCCAGGAGCAGTTCCATCCGTCCCGTCCCGTCTCCCCCTTTTCCTCTTGCTCCTTGCACCCTGCCTCTGCGAGAGTTGAGGGTTCGGGTGGCAGTCCGCGGCAGTGAGGGCAAGTGGGCCAGGAGAGTGGGCAGCGGAGCCAGGGGTGCGGGGGAAGATGCCCATCCTGCTGTTCCTCATAGACACGTCCGCCTCTATGAACCAGCGCACTGACCTGGGCACCTCCTATTTGGACATTGCCAAAGGCGCTGTGGAGTTATTCTTGAAGGTAAAGGGAGGGGAGGGGAGAGCTGGGGAGAGCTCCCGAGGGATGGGGGTGGTGGTGGATCTAGGTGCTTCTGTAACGTCTGTATCGCCCCCTCCTCCCTCCTTCCCTTCGCGGCCCCCTCCGTCATCCCTCGTCCCGCAGCTGCGCTCCCGGGACCCGGCCAGCCGCGGAGACAGGTACATGCTGGTCACCTACGACGAACCCCCGTACTGCATCAAGGTAAAGGGGCCACCGAGGGAGTGGGCGGGCGGGAAGTGGGAGCCAGGCTCCCCGGGGCTGCCGCCCCTGCCCCCGCCCGAGGCGGTGCTGCGGCGCCCGGCGGGGCGCGCGGGCCCGGCGGGCGGGGAGTGGGGGACGCGCGGAAGGCGGGCGGAGCGGCGGCGGCGCCCGGGGCCGGGGCCGGGGGACGCCGGAGGGGCGGCCCCGGGACGAACGGCGCGGAGGCCGAGCCGGCGGCGGCGCCGACCGCAGCGGCCTCGGAACATGGCGGACATTTTGCTTTTGTATGAGCCAGAGAGGGAGACTGAGGGCGCTGCTGAGATGGAAAGGAGGGAGGGGAGGGAGGGGAGGGGAAGGAAGACCCGACACCGGGAGGGAGGTTGCGGGATGGGCCCGCCCCCTCGGGGCGCACCGGGAGCGGCGGCGGCGGCCCCGGGGCCGGGCGGGCTGGGCGGCTCCGCCCCGAGGTGCTGCGGGCCCGGCGCGCGGGCTCTCCCGGCGCCGGCTCCTCCTCCTCCCGGCCCAGCCTCCTCCCCCTCCCCCCTCCTCTCCCCCCCCCCCTCCTCCCCCGCGCCTCCCCCTTCTTCCTCCCGCTCCCCTCCCCTTCCTGCTGAGAGCGTGGCAGAGCCAGCCGCCGGCCTTCGGAGTGGAGCCGGAGCCCGTGCACGTCTGTGGTCTCTACCCCGCCCCACCCGATGGCAGATCTGCCCGCGGAGCTAGCCTCCCCCCACCCTAGACCCGGAGAAACTTCTCATTTCTCCCCCGGGATCGGTCCGCTCCAGCCCGCTCTCGGGCACCTTAGCGACTGTTAGTGTTTCCTTGCAGACTCCGCCGAAGCCGCGACGGGCTGGGGCGGGGACGTGCGGATCGGAACTCACTGGGGGCCCGAGCTTTTTAAGGACCTGGCCTACCTATTTACATCCTAAATTAGGTTGCTGTTAGCCACGCAGGGATTTGTCCGGGGAGAAGAAAGGAAGGAAGGGGGAGGACTCGACTGCGCGAGGCTGCGGTAGTCCAATTCGATGATTCGATCCACGGGATTCTGACCTACAGGCGAAAAGTAGGGAGGATTTAACCTCCGTGGGGTAGTTAATTCATGTTCCTAATGGTGAGGAGATAAAGAACTGCCTTGCCTGCAGTGGCCCGATAAACTAGAACTCAGACTATTAAGTCAACCTGCATGAGAGTCCTGCTTGCATGTTGAAATTTCAAAAATATATTACCATAATCCTTGACGTCTTTTGCTAGACGCCTTCTTTTTCTCAGAATTATCTTAATTGTGCTGGGGAGCTGCAGTCGGGACATGTTGTAATCCGTTTCAGCCGAGGGAAGTGTTTAAAAGAATGGAACCTACCAAACTGAAGAGTTGGCCAGAGAGAGCGTGCCTTCAGCAATAAAGCTAAAGGGAGGCTTTAATTTTGTAACTCGTAGCTTGGGTTCACAGTTTGATTATTAGGTTCCCCTTCAAACTGTTCTGGTTTGGGGGCTTTGTTTTCAGTTTGTGATTTATCTGTGTTAAAAACTGCAGCAAGTAGACCGCTTCCAAAATGCCACAAGCTTTGAAAAAATGTCAGTTTCCCAAAAGGGTGTGACCATTTTTTTTTCCACATAGAAAAGCAGATGTTTGTACGTCCTAAGTCTGAAAGTCTACACCCTTTGAGTACTAATACAGATAAGAACCCACCATTTGTAGGGTGGCCATTTGAAATTCTCCTTAATTTGAAGTAGGAAAAAGGATAAGCCACAAAACCGTGTGGCTTTTTTTTTCTTTAAAGGATAACTTACTTAACATTTTTCCGAAATGCCAAGACTTGCCATTTAAAAGTGTTGTTGTTGTTTTTGATCTAGAAACATTTCGTGGCAATATTTACAGAATCTTTGGAAAGGAAAAAGAAAGTCTCACCTTCCCACCCCATCCCACAGCTCCCCCCCCCCCCGCCCCAACAACCATGGTGACATCTTTTTACCTAGCATCTTTATCACAGTGTATACATGTTACTTTATGTCCTGCTTTTCCCGCCTGTTTTGTCCCATGAATTATTCTGGGTTGCCACATAGTCTTCATACTTAAAATTTTTAGTGGCTGTGTAACTTATCCATGGTATTTTAGAGGCTCCAGATAGTTCTATGAACAGAGGGGGAAAGTTGGACTTTGTTTTTAGTGGAAATTTCATCTCTCAGCTCTCTTAATCCTGCCATGTTATATATCACATTTTTTCCCCTTTAGAAAAAAAGCATCCTTCCAAGTTGAATTTGATCTTTGTTTTCTTCTGTAGATGGGATAGGAGAAGGCACCCTGTGTAATACTTTTAATTAACGATCATTAGCTTATGATTTAGTCTTGATGCTTTTCAAAGGTTTGCTCAGGTTTTTCATTTTAATCTCACATGATACTTACATGCACTAGAAAATGGTTACTGGTTAGTTATCTTAATGATGTTCTCGTCACGTTGCTGTCCGTACCTGAATCACTAACGATGTACATCTTTGGTAGCATTTTCTTTTTCTGGGTCTCCTCAGCCGGTCCTCTGCCTCCCCCACCTCTCCCCTCAGCATGTGGTAACTATTTGTTCTTTGGCTTTTAGGATCTAGGCATTTGGGAAGGCCTGAAATTTTAGAACATCTGGTGAATTTTTCTTAAAAGTTAGTTGAGTCTTTCATTAGCTAATAGCTGGGAGCCAGAAGGGTCTGTTTTCCGTCACACCGATTATCAAATTGGTCTTTCTTTGATTGTCAGCAGGCATCTTGGTCCCTACTCAAAACTTCACTCTCCGTGAAGAGTCTGGGTCCCTTCAGCCAAGTGATGTTACATAGGGCTTTGCTGGTAGCTTATTTTTCTGAAGAATAGTGTGAACTGTATTTCTCAATTGCTCTCCAGTTGGAGGGTCATTGTTTATCTCTTCTCAAAATAACTACTTATTTCTCAGGTCTTGGTTATATCCAGCTCCAAACACTGCCGAACGAATTTGTGTGTGTGTGTGTGTGTGCTACTGGAAGATTCAGGGCTGTTGGTGGTGTAAACAGGCGTGAGTTGTGCATTTGGGAGGGTTTTTTTTTTTTCCTAATAGGCGTGGAACTCTTCCCAGTATATCCACTTACAGGCTCTGACAATAAATCTTGTCAAAAGTTACAGTGACTGGAATTTTTCTCTGATGTATACTGTTGTGTACATGAATATAGTATTTCACGTAGGGCTTAGTGGATTCTTACTGCACTTAGGGATGGCTGTGTGCTCTTTTAAAATTCGTCATACCTGTTACTTGCAGTCTGGCGTGGATGGAATTCAGTTTGATTTGGGGACCATATAGAAAGCATGTGGAATCCAAGCATTTTGTGCGACATCTGTTTCAAGCTTTGCTTTGTAGACACGTTTTATACATAGTGTCACAAGGCTTAACACTACTTTCATACAATGGTATCTTTACACAGCTGGGATGAAACCCTGTTTAATAGTTTAAAATTTCGAGCATATCCATATAAGACTAATACATGATTTTAAAAAGTGGGCTTTAGGGGCATCTGGGTGGCTTAGTTGGTTAAGGGTCTGACTTCAGCTCAGGTCGTGATCTCTGGGTTCGTGGGTTCGAGCCCCGTGTCGGGCTCTGTGCTGACAGCTCAGAGCCTGGAGCCCGCTTCGGATTCTGTGTTTCCCTTCTGTCTCTGCCCCTCCTCCACTCACTCCCTGTCTTTCTCTCTCAAAAAAAAATAAATAAACAGTAAAAAAAAAATTTTTCAAGTGGGCTTTGTTTTGCATACTAGTTCCTAATAGTTTTGGCTGAGGTTCCGCTGCCTTGTGTGTGTTGTTTTGCCATGAATCACAATTTCCTTTTATTCAGTGAAAGATAGCTGAGGTAAGCCTGTGGGTACTACCAGCTCCCAGCAAATTGAGGGCACCAAGAAGAAAGTGAACCATGAGACTGGGGAACATAATAAATATTCAAAATAGTTTGGTGTTTGAAGTGACTTTCTTTCTTAAAATGGTATCTTTTTTATTGAAGGAAATGCTTTTTTAATATAAACCTGAGTCACTTTTCTAGAAATAGCTGAAACACATGTATAAATAGTGGGCAGAAGTGTTTTTTTTTATATATAAATAGGAAGAGATGTTTCAAAGAACTAGCCCAAGTCTGTAATTTGAAAACATAGAGCATTTGAAAAAGTGAAACTTTCCCTTGAGTGTTGCTTTTTTTCACATCCTGTAGCTAGTTGTGTTTACTGGTATCTTTATCAACATGTATCAGCAAAGGCAGTATTTTGGCTTACAGATTTAGGAAGTAAACTTGGGCTTTTTAAAAAATTTTTCTTTTACATTTATTTATTTTTGAGAGACAGAGAGAGACAGAGTGTGAGCAGGGGAGGGGCAGAGAGAGAGGGAGACACAGAATCCGAAGCAGGCTCCAGGCTCTGAGCTGTCATCACAGAGCCCGACGCGGGGCTCGAACACATGAACCGTGAGATCATGACCTGAGCCTAAGTCGGACGCTTAACCGACTGAGCCACCCAAGGCGCCCCTAAACTTGGGCTTTTTAAATGACCTGTGTTCCCAGCATTTATTGGTATTTTAACGAACGCATAACTTTTTCATATGCCCACAAGTGTATTTTATGGGCCTTATTTGGACAGAAGAGTGACCTTTAGGGGAGCCTTTCACTGTGGTTGGAAGCTAAGGAAGTGCTTTTGGGTGAAACAGTAGCCACACGGCCTGTGAGAGCAACATGAGAGTAGAGGGTGCACTCTACACGCAAAAAGCCACAAAGGCGGTGCATTGACTTTTATGATGAATTGTGTCTCCCCTGACCTAGCTTCCTTTTCACCTTCCTCACTGGCCCTTCAAAGCATGCGATGATAGTTATTTTGAAATTAGAAAAGGGAGGAGAACCATTAACAAAATGAAAAGGCAGCCTACTGAATGGGAGAAAATATTTGCCCATCACGTATGTATCTGATAGAGGTTAATATCCAAAATCTGTAAAGAACTCCTCCAACGCAGTAGCAACATACCAATCTGATTTACAAATGGGCAGAGGATCTGAATAGACGTTTTTTCCAAAGAAAACCTAGAGATGGCCAACAGGTGCATGAAAAGATGCTCAAGGTCATTAAGCATCAAGGAAATGCAAATCAAGACCACAATGAGGTCTCACCTCATGCGAGTTAGAACGACTGTCTTCAAAAAGATAAGAGATAGCAGGTGTTGGCGAGGATGTGGAAAAAAGGGCACCCTTGTGTGCTATGGGTGGGAATGCAAACTGGTGCAGCCACTCTGGAAAAGTGTGGAGGTTCCTCAAAAAATTAAAAATAGAACTACCCTATGCTCCGGCAATTCTGCTTCTGGGTATTTATCTCAAAATAAAAACACTGATTCAAAAAGATACCTGCACCCCCAGGCCCCTGTGTTTATCGCAGCATTATTTACAATAGCTAAGATATGGAAACAACATCAGTGTCCATTGATGGATAAATGGATGAAGAAATAGTGATACCTATATTATCCAGCTGCACAAAAGAAGGAGATCTTGCCATTTGCAAACCATGGATCATGCTAAGTGACGTAAGTCAGACAGAGGAAGACAAATACTATCTGATCTCACTTATATGTGGAATCTAAACAAAAAACGAAAACAACACACAAGCTCACAGGTACAGAAAACAGATCGGCGGTTGCCAGAGGCGGGAAGTGGGAGGTGGGCAGAATGACTGAAGGGCTCAAAAGGTACAACCTTCCAGTTATAAAATAAATAAGTCATGGGGATTTTTTTTTGTAATGTATGGCATGGTGACGATAGTTAAAATCCTGTGTTGCATATTTGAAAGTTGCTAAGGGAGTAAATCTTAAAAGTTCTCATCATAGGAAAAAAAGAAAACCATTTTGTGGCTACACATGGCAGTGGATGTTAACCAGGCTTAATGTGGTGATCATTCCGCAATATATACAAATATCACATCCGTATGTTGTATACGTGAAACTAATATAACAATATGTCAGTTATACACACATACCTACGAAGTAAATGCTTACAGACTTTTGTCCAACCTATGATTTAAATGTAGTTTACCGGAAAGAATTTTAAGAGTGAGGTACCGTGAGTGGTAGCACTTTTTTCCCTTATGCCAGGAATTAGAACTTTAGTGAAAAGCCTATACAAATAACCCTTCATCACTCATATATGCCACTCTATCTGAACCTCTGCTGGTTGTTTTGCAGTGAATAAAATATTTCTTCAAAAAAAAAAAAACAAGCAAAGTTTTCTATAAAAGACTAGATCTCTGGCCAGGGGAGTAAGTGCTGTCTCCAGACTGGGCACCCACTGTCAGGTGACGGGGAGTGCTGGCAGAATTACAGAGTCCTGTGTGTTCTGTACCCCAAATCTCTCCTCTAGCCACTCATTCTTACCTGCTTCTCCCTTGTTTCACTCTTGGTCCTTCCTCACCTGGACTGCTTTTGCAACAGCCACTCCACTGGTTTCCCTGCTTCTGGTCTGGTCTTGCCCCTCACTGATTCCTCCCCCTCATTGCCACCGGATTGGTCGTTCTTTTTTTTCTTTAAGTTTATTTCATTTTGAGAGAGAGAGAGAGCGTAAGAGAGGCAGAGAGAGAGGGAGAGAGAGAGAGAGAGAGAGAGAGAGAGAACGAGAGAGAGAACCCCAGGCAGGCTCCACGATGTCAGTACAGAGGCGAACTCCGGGCTCAAACTCACGGACCCTGAGCTCATGACCTGAGCTGAAATCAAGAGTCGGATGCTCAGCCAACTGAGCCATCCAGGTGCCCCTAAATCGGTCATTCTTAAAAGTAAAATAAAGTCACCCGCCTCCTAAAATCCTTCAGTGGTTCCCCCAGTACATTTCAGAGTAACAGCCAGACTCCTCCAAGGCTTCCATGACCCTAGCTCACCTTCTCAACTGTGTCTTTCCACTCCTTTCCCTTCTCCTGGACCTCAGCCTCCGGCCACAGCGAGAAGGCTGTCTTCCCCAGACTTACTATGCCTCTTGCTTCTGTGCCATCGCATATGTTGTTCCCTGTGCCGGGGACACACTTGTTGACCTGACGTGCCTCAACTCTTGATCCTACATTCTCAAAAGTCATTCTGCCCCTCTGCCCCACCCATACTCCCAGCAGTGTGACAACTCCCACTGTGATCCCCTGACACTGTCCAGACCTTCACTATAGCAATTAGCGTGTCATGTGGTTTTTCCCGGTGTTCATGTTGGCCTCCCTAATGTGAGTTCTTTCAAGGGCACATACTTGAACTTCTATCTGAACCCTGAGCACTTAAGGGAGTGCCTAGATTTTAGCAGGTACTCAGTAAATAGACAAAAAGTAATGTAGCAGAATTGTATTTTTTACAAGACCAATGTATATGCATCCCCTTTCTTTGTTGAAGTATAACTGATATACTAAAACACAGCAATCTTAACAACTCAATGCATTTTTACACCTTTATACGTTCATGTAACCTCCACCCCAGACCAAGATACAGAACATTTCCGTCAACTCAGAAAATGCTTCTTCCTGTGATCCCTTCCTTCCTGCAGGTAACTGTTGGTCTGACCTTTGTCACCACTGTGGTGATATGATCAAAATGGTGTTTCCCGAAGAGAAGTCTGCCAGTGGATTGCTACTGTAGCAGTCTAGCTGTTCATTTGCCATATGTTCACTGAGCACCCTCTCTGGACCAGGTCTGTTACAGGGGCCTATGACATAGGCCAGAAAGTCCTGGCCCAGGGGGAGACCAGCAGAGTAAAAGACGCAGTCCTAGTCATCAAAGTTCTTGGGAATGGACATTGGAAAAAGGTGACTGGAAAAAGTGGATTCAGGTATGGGATGTGTCAAGAACAGTGGACTCTTTTTTTTTTAAGTTTGCCTATTTATTTTGAAAGACACAGAGCACAAGCAGGGGAGGGTCAGAGAGAAGGAAAGAGAGAATCCCAAGCAGGCTCCACACCGTCAACACGGAGCCCGATGTGGGGCTTGAACTCTTGAACTGTGAGATCATGACCTGAGCTGAGATCAGGAGTCAGACGCTTAACTGTCTGTGCCACCCAGGCGTCCGAAGAACGGTGGACTCTTAACCAACACATTGGAAGTGAGGGAGGAGGGTGGGGAGGACACAGCAGTGTGAATTCAGTTCATCCAGTCAGGATTGTAACTAGCCGAGACGAGACCACAAAAGGGCTTTGAAACCTCTGAGCTAGAGTTCGTATGTTTTTCCTGGGATGAAGAGCTGTGAAGTGGATTTGAAGAGAAGTGAGGCAAAAGCTTGCCGTCTGTACGTTTGTTTGCTTATTCGCAGTGGCCTGCATTGAGGTGGGCTAGGGGGAGGGCAGAAGGAAAGGGGGAGGCGACCCCCAAAATGGAGTTGCAATTGCCTCATTTCGCATCGCTGCTGGTCGCGTGAGAGCTTTTGGCCTGGAGGTTGGGATCAGGGTGGACGGGATGGCAGAAGGGCAGGGCGCATGTCAGGCCAGGGCAGATACCGTCCTCCGTTTGCCTGTGCTTCGAGAAGATAATCAGAACGGCTCATGAGACAGGGTTCTTAGGTGCACGGAGTGGTCAAACATGGCTGCAGTTCCCACGACTCAGGGAGAGATGCGCTTCCCAGAGAAGGGCAGGGTCGAAGGACCCTCTGTATGGGGGGAGTGACAGGTATGAAGACGGGACCCCACTGGCTTAAGTTCTTAAATGAAGAATTCTTTGGAAACATGGCCTCTGGTTCCCTTTCACCGAGAGTGTAAGTGAGAGATCCTGCCAGGCAGTCCCTTCGTGTGAGTACTTTCTGTGAGCTGGACCACACTATCTCCTGGATACGATGTTCTAAACGGTGATTAGGTTCCCAGACCTTCCTCTCCAGGAAAGCCTTCTTAACCCTCAATGTCAGTTAGCCAGAGAACTATTGTGTCCGTTATTGTTTCTACGGGGGAAATGGATTTGGGTTTCCAAGGTGATTTGTTAAAAACACATCCTTCCCCTTCTTCTTCACAACTCAGGGATGGTGGGGGCGGGGGGGGCGACATTATAAAGGCTCCAGTGATGAGGGTGAAGGGCTGAGGTGTTGGTGAGAGTAGGCACAGCTCTTCAAATATACCATTCATGTTTTAGATTGGCTATATTTACCCTGTTAGGAACAGTACCCACCGGCCACATGTGGTTTTTGAGCACTTGAAAGGTGGCTTGTCTGAATCGAGATGTGCTGTAACTGTGGGACGCCTGTGTGACTCAGTCAATTAAGCGTCCACTTCGTCTCAGGTCACGATCTCACGGTACATGAATTGGAGCCCCGCGTGGGGCTCTGTGCTGGCAGCTCGGAGCCTGGAGCCTGCTTCGGATTCTGTGTCTCCCTCTCTCTCTCTGCCCCTCCCCAGCTCGCGCTCTGTCTCTCTCTCTCTCTCTCTCTCTCTCTCTCTCTCAAAAATAAACATTAAAAATTAAAAAAAAAAAAAGATGTGCTCTAAATGTAATTTAAACACTTGATTTTGAAAACTCGGTACAAAAATGTATAAAACATCTCATTAACCACTTTTAGATCGATTACAAATTTAAGCAACCATACTTTTTATATATTGGGTTAAATGAAATATACTATCAATTTCACCTACCTCAGTTTTTAAAAATGTGGCTACTTAAAAATACAAAATGACATATGTGGCATGCACTATACTTCCGCTGGACGGCGGTGTTAGTTTCTATTCTTTCTTAAGATATTTCTGACTTTCGCATCCTAGAAATTATTTGCCAAGGAAGTTCCTTTCTCTTCAAGTTGTTTAAAATTAACACCATAATGGACTCATTTGTGTATGAAAGGTTATCATACAGTTCAGAGTTGATGGGTTGATAACCCTTGGCCCTGGGGCAAAATATGAAAGCATCCCATTCTTGTTTGTATTGAAAGCCAGTTTGGTGATCTAACTGGTTGGGTTAGAAGTGTTTTCCTAGGCTAAGTACAATAGAATATATGTGTGAACTCCTAATGTAAATGCGGGAATTCAGAATTCTGTTGGTAATGTGTGCTCGCCAGTGGCTCGAAATGTTCCATGCTTTTAGTGTTATTAGAAATATGTGACATAGCCCTCATTTGACTTAGAGAGCTCCTTGGCCCAAGAATTCTTAGGAACAGTATTCATCAATAAAAGTAGGATAAAGGATAAATTCTCTAGCTTGGCATAGTACAAAACCTAAGAAACAAAGGGAGGTTTGTATCACTGCTCTTATTGAAGACTTTCTGGATGTTCCCTAGCAAGCCCTTGTCTTATATCATGGGATGTCATCAGTAGCATTGAAAGGGGGGGTGGGGGTGGGTCCAGGTTCACACGATAGGAGAACTCCCATGATTATTACTTTCTCTAACCTCAGTCCTCCTAATGGGGGTTACAGAAGTGACCATGTTATTTTTTGTTACTGTAATGACTTCCATTTAAGGAAGAAAAAGCAATGTTTAATCCTGAGTCTGAACAAAAGTACTGAATGGCACGTATTTTACATATAACATTTCATATATAGTTTGGGGTCCTTCTAAAACCCTCCCTTGTAGTCGAAGGTGTTATCCGACTTTTACAGATAGGATTGGACAAATAACTACTTTCTTGTAATAATGAACAATAATACAAAAGCTTTCTAATAACAGCAGCTGACATTTATTGAGTAATGCTTATGCACCGGGCAATGTGCCATTGAATATAAGGTACTTATTTTATTTATCTTCCCAACCAGCCTAAGTCAGAGGTACTGTTATTATCCCCATTTAACAGATAAGGAAACCGGGGCCCAGAGAGGTTAAGTAACACAGCCAAATAGTGAGCCGGGTCTGTATTCCAGAGGCTTCGGTAATGAGCCGCTTTACTTTTCCTATCAGTCATGGGAGAACATTCCTTTTAATAACTTCTCACTTGTATTTTCTCGTCATGATATATGTCCTGGAGCCGTGTTATTTAGACAGAACTGTTATGCTCTTACTTACGGTTGTTTTTGGTATAGCAGTGCTTGGCACGATAGCAAGCATTCACTGACTGAACATTATTACCGCCAGAGTCACTAGTTTTATTTTTTTCTGACGATTTCTAGGCGAGTATCACAGTGCATTCGTTTGTGAAACAGTTTGGCTTTTGATGGGCCACAGTTCTGCCCCTACCCTGGCAGCGTGTGGAGTCGGTAGGGATTGAGATTGGTTAGTGTGTCCATGTCGGGGGTGGAGTTTGAGGACGGATCGTCTGGGCTGAGTAGACCCTATAGGAGAAGCAGTAGGCTTGAAAAAGCAACAGGGTAGTCTTTGGCCTTCTAGTGGCTGCCAGGATCTGATTTTGCCACTTTGACTTTATCAATCTCCTGACAAATGTGTTTCCGGTAAGGAAAAGAAAGACATTCAGGATACTTCACAGTGACCGTTGCTTTCTTCCAATCCACAACCTGTGGGGAGGCAGAGCAGCTTGGAAAAGGCTGGAAGGCACCATAAGCACCTTTACGGAGTTTTATGTATCAGCCTGTGCCTTTACCTGATGGTACCATTCTCATTCCCTCCACATCTCCCAGTCTCCCCAAGTCCCCGACCCCTTCTGGAGCCAGATACCTATTTCTCCTTCCTGCTTAGTTAAGCTGGGAAGGGTGGATTTCCGAGAAGGAACAGCGATGCCGCCCACTCAGCCACTGGGGTCCTAACCAGAGAAAAGGTATATGAAGGCTTTTGTACTGATGTGCCAGATGTTGGGAGAAAAAGTGGGGGTTCTGTTTCTTAAACCATGTGCTCCTGATTATATGAGTCGTTAATGGCAGTTGTTTTTTTGTTTTGTTGTTGTTGTTGTTGTTATTTATATCCTGCCCCATAGGTCAAATAGTTCAGTAAACTTAGTACCAAGAGCCACATTTTGGACTTGAATGCGAGTGAACCAAAGGCAGAACGCACTTATGTTCGTGCAAGAAAGGAACAGTATGAGTAAGAAAGGGCTGAGTTACTAATGTTTATTCTCTTTGCCCTTGACTGCCTTGTTCGTGATTTCAAGTATTCCTCCCACACCGATGGCTCCCCATCTTCAGTTTCTTACCCAGGCACCTGTAGCTGACTACAGGGCATCTCCACTTGGCTGTCTGTCCTGCCATCAGCTCATAGTGACCATGTCAAGAAGACCCTGTGGTTCTAAACCTATACCCTTTTCCATATTTCCCAGCTTTTAGTCACCCAGGGTTGAAAGCAAGGCATTATTTACCTTTGACCCTGTCCTTCCATTTCTTCTGAGATCTGTCCATCATCCCTGGGAAATGCTTCTTACATACGTTCCTTCATCACAATTTCTGCTGCCATCACCTGAGTCCAGATCCTGAAATTTGGTTCTTTGACCACTGTTAACAACCTTCGACTTGGTTCTCCCAAGTACCCCCCAAATTCCAACTCTTCCCACACCAACCGTCAAGTTTCTAAAAAAGATGGTTTCGACCCCTGTCCCCGCAACCAAGCCTCCAAAGACTCCCTAGGCCTATGGATGCCATCCTGAGCCCTCTGCAATCTGCTCCATGAGTGCATAGAAACTTATTCCCTGTCATCTGCCCACGGGAGTTCCCTGCATCAGCCAGACCTGTCTCTTCCACCCCCTGAGTTGGTGTCCCTTAGAGCATCAGTGAACCAAAAGAAGGGGGGAGATACAGAGAGCTGAAGGGGTGGGGCAGGGAGGGAGGAGTGAACTGGCAACATTCCAGTGAGGGTGTGACTTGAGGGGGAGGATGTGACCAAAGGTGCTTTATCATAATGAAGAAAAGTTGCAAAAGGAAGAGGGAAGAGGCTGGAGTATGACCTTTAGAGGTTGATTAGTCTGAACTAGACCAATAGGTTGTGATTTAAATTGGCCTGAAGTTGCCTGGAGGCACGGTTTAATCTGGAGACCCATCTCTCTTTGCATTTGTTTGTGCCGAAGGGGGCCCGCATAACTAGACAGTAGACTGCAGGTTCCAGGGGGAAAAATCTAGGCTTTCATACAGCCATGGCATTGGGAAGTGGGGGGCCCTCCTGTTTTATTTCTTATGGAAGAACGCTGAAGATGTGCGGGGCAAATCTCTCCATGTTTCTTAAAAGCTTACTTGTAACCTCCATTTCATAGTGACGTTTTCAAGCTGTGTATTAGAAGTCTGTTTAAATCTAGGTACTTTTACAAAAATCAGGTTTTAAAAAATGGTCATGGTACATCCTGTCTGGTAGATCACCCCACCCACTGTCGTGTACGTGTGGCAAGGGGTGTCACTTCAACTCTTAGCCACAGTCTGCCACTGATTAGATAGATGCATGACCCTGGGCAAGTAAGTCACTTACCTTTTATGTGGTCCATTTTCTTATCTGTAAAATGAAGGGATTAGATTAGGTTATTTCCAGTGTTCTTTCCAAAAAAAGTATAGGCGAGAATGGTATAACTGAAAGGCAGGAAGGCGAATAATTGAGGTATGGATTTCAGGGTGATTTCAAACTTGCTTTTTAAATTTTAGAAAACGGTTCCTGGCCATGCTTACTGTGCTTTCTTGGACACTTACTCATTATGTTGATGAATGTTACTCCATTTTCATTGGTAAATGGGACTCCATCTCATTGGTGTCATTTCTGTTTGCCGATAACAGTTCAATGATCAAGACAGATTCCTGGCAATGGTTACCTCTCAAGAGGGTGGCCCTGGGAGTTTGGGGAAGGTATTGACTGGCCTCATATTTCTGTTGGAATTTTTAACATTGAATGTATGTTACTTGCGTAACGTAAAAAACTGCTCATAGGGACACTTGGGTGGCTCAGTTGGTTGAGCAGCCGACTTCAGCTCAGATCATGATCTCATGGTTTGTGAGTTCGAGTCCCACATCAGGCTCTCTGCTGTAAGCGCAGAGCCTGCTTCAGATCCTTGGTTCCCCCCTCTCTCTGCTCCTCCCCAACTCATGCTCTCTTTCAAAAATAAACATTTAAAAAAATGCTCATGGGCGCCTGGGTGGCTCAGTCAGTTGAGCGACTGACTTCAGCTTAGGTCATGATCTCAACCTCCATGTGTTCAAGCCCTGCGTTAGGCTCTATGCTGACAGCTCAGAGCCTGGAGCCTGCTTCGGATTCTGTGTCTCCCTCTCTCTCTGCCCCCCTCCCCTGCTCACGCTCTGTCTCTCTGTCTCTCTCTCTCTCAAAAATAAATAAACATTAAAAAAATAAAAATAAAACAAAATTTAAAAATGGTCATAAATTTTTTTGAGAAAATAATTTTTAAAAATTGGAAGAAAGAGATGCCATGTAATATTTTGGAAAGTAATGAATGGCCTTTCTGCGGCCTCCTCTGTTCAGTTCTTTCTGCAGTGTTTGGGTGGCTCTCACTCCTGTCCTTGCGTTTTTCCAAGGCCATCTTTGCTCATTTTTATTTTGTGTATGTGTTCATAAAAATTTCTCCTATCTGGGGGCGCCTAGGTGGCTCAGTCGGTGAAGCGTCCGACTTCAGCTCAGGTCATGATCACAAGGTCCGTGAGTTCAAGCTCTGTGCTGACAGCTCAGGTCCTGGAGCCTGCTTCAGATTCTATGTCCCCCTCTCTCTCTCTGTCCTCCCCCACTTGCACTCTGTCTCTCTCTCTCAAAAATAAACATTAAAAAAATTTTTTTAAATAAATAAAAATAAAATGTCTCCTATCCGAACCCAAAGTCTCAACAATTGAGCATGTGATCTGCACAATAGCTTTTTTTTTTTCCTGATAATAGGTCAATAGCCACAGTTGAAATGGTCTGAGAGTGAGAGAGGAAACATTTAACACTGTATCTGACCGAGTTTGGCAAAGTCTTTGCTACTCTAAGATATTTTTCTTTCACTAACAATATAATTGACTCTTGGACAAAGGAGAAAAGTTTCTAAAATGTGGCTTTTATCTCATAATTTCTTCCTGATTCTCTGGGGCAAGAGAAATTTTGAAAACTCAAAAATGCATTTTGCAGTTATTTTAGACTTACCTCTAGGATTGTTTATCCTCTTAAAAAATCCCTCATACTAGGTATTCTAGAGACCCATGATGCAAAATTGTGAACTTTGTGTGAGTAGACTCAAACCGTGGATCATTTCTTTGCCCAGTTTACTTAAAAATAGGTGCTCATGATGTGGGCCTTTAGCCATCTGCTGGAAAAACAATCCTGCAGGCCATAGACTGTCAAATACATTTCTGCAGTGTAGTATGGGGGTCTATTTCTTTTTTTTAATGTTCTTTTTTTTAATTTATTTTTAAAATTTTCATCCAAGTTAGTTGGGATATAGTGCAACAATGATTTCAGGAGTAGATTCCTTAGTGCCCCTTACCCATTTACCCCATCCCCCCTCCCACAACCCGTCCAGCGACCCTCTGTTTGTTCTCCATATTTATGAGTCTCTTCTGTTTTGTCCCCCTCCCTGTTTGTATATTATTTTTGCTTCCCTTTCCTTATGTTCATCTGTTCTGTGTCTTAAAGGCCTCATATGAGTGAAGTCATATGATATTTGTCTTTCTCTGACTAATTTTGCTTAGCATAATGCTAGGGAGTCAATTTCTTAAGAATGTCTTTTAAAAACTAGGAGATTCAAGTAAGCTAGAATTCTTTTGCATGGTCTTGACTGGTATTATTTCAGTTGTCTCAGGGAGAGAACTGATGCAATCAAATCAAATGGACTTTGAGGCTTTTAGCAAGTTCAGGACACCAAGCGCCCCTGGGGAAGTAACTTAGACAAGAAGGAATCCAAGAGAACTGGATGGTCTTAAGTAATTTTATAAGAAGAAGCTGTGTCAGTGCACATCAAACACAGAATCCTAGATAGCCCCTGTCGAACCTGGAAGCGTACCAGTACCTTGAGCCAAGGGAGAAAAACCACAAAAAAGTGCTACCAGTCCAAATTGCTGGAGATTTAAGGGGGAAAACAGTTGTGTCAGGGTCAGAAAATGCAATGCCGGAAGGAAGTTTTAAAAGAGATACGAGAAGCAAGACAGTTCTGTTCTTTCACCAATACAGCGTCTTCCTAAAGTGTGCGTTCATCATGTTAGCACCTTCCTTTGTAGGTGTGCTGCAGGTAAACACAGTTGAAAAAGATGCTTGAACATTTTAAGATGATTCAGCTGTCACAGTGTTCTGTTTACGTAGGAGGCCAAGTAAACCGTGTCTCCTCTCTGTCCGAATTAGAGTCTGTTTCAGTCGTGAGGAGAAAACTCCAGAAGCTTTTCAAGCTTTAACTCACACGGATATTCCGTATAAGGCTCGAGGGAAAAGTCATGTGTCTCCTTGGGAGGCGGACTTGATTGGAAAAGCAGGGCTTCTTCCTTTCCACGTCATTCTGTTTCGCTGGTCTGGTTACCAATGCAAGGACGATATGCCGTGACAAAGTCGATAGAATGTCAGGTTGCAGAAGAAAGTGAGTTGGTTGAAAAATGCTGTTGAAGTCGATTTAGTCAGGTTGTCTGAGTTGTTGCAGAACCAGTTCCCCGCTCCCACCCCCAACTTGTGGAGAACAGATGGAAAAAGGAAAATAGTTTATCTTTCAACAAGAGAAATGGTGGCCCTGCTAAATTTAAACTCTTTGGCTTTAACTTGTGACATCTGGGAAAATACTCAAATCCGTTAATCATCTAGTTTGTAATCACCTCGAAGAAGAGCCCAAGGTCCAGGATAGCCCCCTCTGTATGGGACTCTGAAGGGCAAATGTTGCCAGCCTGATTTCATTTCCTTGAATAAAAGATTTTTTTAAACAAGTCTTGTCAAGGAGAGGGAAGCAACTTGTATTTTCTCTCCCTGGATCCCAGGAAGATTTGGGCGGAGCTTTTCAGGGGAGCATCCAAATGGGCTTTCGGGCGTGTGTGCCCAGAACGGGTCAGGGCAGTGGCTCAGCACTGAGTCAGAGGGACAGAGAGAGAGCCTGGCATGTGACAACCTATAATATAGAAGGACTATTTGTGCTCTTTGAAAAGATTCACTGTAATTCCCTTTCACACCCAGCACAGAGCCCAACGCAGGGCTCGAACTTGCGGCCCTGAGATCAAGACCTGAGCTGAGATCAAGAGTTGGATGCTTAACCGACTGAGCCACCCAGACACCCCTTCATTTATTTCTCGATTTGCAAGTTATTCCATTCATGCCATTTTTAAGGGGCACTTCTCTTGTGGAAAGTTCGATGTAGCTGCCCTAAATATGTTCCTCAGTTACCTTAGATGAGGAGATTCGTAGCGTGTTCCTTAAATTTGCACATTACACTAAGCCTAACAAGGTCATTTGTATTTTGGAATTGGATTACAAGTGACCTTTAGAGATGGGAGCAGGGCCTTAATAAGGTTGCAGAGGATAGTAGGACATATTTCTTTTAGGCTTTGCCCTTCCAAGGAAAGGAGTGCAGATTCTCTCCTTTCTGTGGTGATATGAGTGGACGATAAATGGCTAGTGGCTAGTCTGGAGCTGGGACAGAACCCAAGGCACTGGTAGACTGAAAAGCCCATACTTCTTCTGTTGGCATTCAAAGACGTTTTCAGTTGCCAATACACATTTCAACCAGGCCCGAACTAACGTACTGATTCAGATGTGAGTTGTTTTCTTTCTGTAAGTCAGATTTATATAAAGGTATGGAATTACAAGATGCAAAAACCCAAAGGGACCTTCCAGTTGGTTTTTTCAACCTTTTCGTTGCTTAGATGAGACAACAGCCCCAGTAAGGGATAAACGACTTACTCTGGACCAGTTGCTTTGCTAGTTGGCTATAGCCAGGAATGGACCAGGGTCTTCCAAGTCCTAGGTCACTGCTCCCCACACACAACTGGTCTGCATTTAGACATGAGGGAAAGGAAGTTTCACTGAAAGGAAATTTGGAAGTTCCATTAAGTGTATATGACTTTGGAGCTATAACAAGACTTGTCTACAAGGTGAGGATGTGGACTACCTAGAAGATTCTCGAGTATAGTGGTTTAAATTGGTGGGCTCTAGAATTAGGCTACCTGCATTCAGATCCCGGCCGTGTCACTTCCTAGTTGTTCGCCCTGGACAAGTTCCTTATCCTCTCTGAGCCTCAGTGTGCTCATCTATAAAATGGCAGTAATAACAGCACCTACTTCGTGGGATGGTGAAGGTGCCCAGATGAGGCTACAGATAGAATGGTATGCTGAGCCTAAGTGAGGTCCTGACACATAAGCACAGATGCACATTACCTATGACTATTACTGACCACCATTACCGTCTTCATCATCGTTGTGACTTTACTCCAGGGAGACTTTTACAACTTGACCTAAGACAGTAAACCCTTAGTTCAGGAGTTCACTCGTCTCAGGTTGCTCCTTCATCCCAAACCTCTGTCCCTCTGGTCTCCCGGGCTAGAAGTTTTGTAACCATCTTTGCGCTCTCTCCTTCACGCATATGGTCGGTCTGTCACCAAGTCCTATCTTGTTGGTTTAAAATGTTTCTGCCTTCCTCTTCATTCCCAGGCTAACTCAGGTCCTGATTCCCTCAGGCTGGGATTACTAGTCAAGGCTCCTAGCTTCTTTTTCCTGGCTATGGACAGAAATCTGTAGCCTGCCTTCCTTCCCCAATCTGTCCTATGTGTCACTGCCAGACTGACCTTCCTGAGACACTGCTTTGATCCTGTTTCCCCGTCCCCTGGAATCAGTAATGAGTCTATTGTCTGCTGAAGTCAGGCCGAGCTCCCTTGCCTGACCTCCCGGTCCTTCTAGCACATCTCTATCCAACAGACATATAATGCCACCCATACACAAATTGTAACCTCGTCTAGTAGCCACGTTAAGAAGTAAAAAGAAACAGGTGGAACTTTTAGTAATACATTTTATTTAACTGCGAAAATTTAAAACACTATCACTTCGGCACGTAACCAATATAAAAGTAAACACTGAGATACTGTCATTCTTATTTTTCTTCTAAGTCCTCCAAATGCCGCATGGATTTTACACTTACCTCACATCTCAAGTCAGACTAGCCGTGTTTGGGGGGTTTTGTTTTTGTTTTTTTTTTTTTAGAGGGCAGGGAAGGGGCAGAGGGAGAGAGAGAGAATCCCAAACAGGCTCTGCTCTCAGTGTGGAGCCGAAGCGAGGCTCGATCCCACAATCCTGCCACTATCACCCCCACAAACAAGACCGACTTAAGTCTTACTTCTTCCTGGTTTCGGCAAACAAAATAGGGACGGTAATACCATGCCTATTTTATAGGGTTGTCCTAACCAAATGTGAAATGTGAAAGTACTTGGTAAGCTGTAAAGCTTCCATAAGAATGTATGGAACTCATTATCGTGAGTCAAGATTTTACTGACCTGAGAGTAGCGTACCTTTGGAGTAATTTGAAAGAAAAGACTGTGTTAAGAAGACTGTGTTAGGAAACGGGCTGTCCTGAATTCATTTCTATAAAAAAAAAAAAAATCAACTCCAAACAATGAGCGAGAAATAGAAACACAGACTTTCTGCCACTAGCTCTTCATGATTATCTTTTGGGAAGAAATTTGTCACATTAATGAAGTTCTCAAGATAGTGAGATTAATCCATAGGCTCTTTCCCCTTCAGCATGGTGAGGAATGCGTTTAGGGGCTTTTAGTTCTTGTGTTGTTCAGTTCATTGCAAAGAATTGGGATTGACCTGATAACAGAATGCCAGCGATTCAAGTGCAGGAATGATTTGTAAAATGCTTCCTTCCAATCCATAGGCTAAAGAGAAATCGAAAGAGCAATTATTCCGACAGATTAATTAGCAAGACTCTGAACAATCGGGACACGTTATTTTCAATATGGAGGAGTTACAGGGTGCTTGCCTAAGTGGTACCCACATCTTACCCCAGCCCTTTACCAAACCAAGCTGTCTGCTCATTTTTCTTTAGTCATGCCGCGGACTGCTTTGCGGCTCCCAGGAGTTCAGTGCTCGCTGTGGGTATAATGCGGAATTTACAATGTGGAAGTAAGATTGCTACGTGAAGTAACTCCGAGAAAGCAGTCAACTTTATAAAGTGGATTGTGAGGGAAGGGCCCACCATTCTCAGGTTTGCCCAGGCCACAAAGCTCACCCATCCCTTCTGATCAGCTCCCAAATCCTTCTGACACCGCCTCTGAAATTCTTGTTTCATCGGCAGCCCCTTCTCCTCCCCTCTGCTCTTCCCATAAGCTATGGCAACAGTTTCCAAACCAGTTTCCCTGCCTCGAGCTTCAGCCTCCCCTCCACCTCCCAGTCTGTTCTCCAACTCCCCAGCAGAATGATCTTGCTAAAACACAGATCTGATCAAGCCGCTGCCCGGATTAAAAACCTCAAGTTATTCCCAGAGCCAACAGATAAAATCCAAACTACAAAGCATTATACAGCCAGAACCCCACTTATCAGCCTTGCCTCCTGCCCTATCCTTCTGTGGACTCTCGTTCTCTTCCTTGGCCTGCCCCTCCACGCCTGCCATCAGTGCAGGATGTTCTTTGCTCCTCTTCCGATGCCCCATCTTCCGTGAGGAGCCTTCCCTAACCTGCTGGTCACTTGTCCTTTTAGTGCCCATAAATACATTTCTCATGCCTCTGTGACAGGAACTCCTCAAGGGCTGATCCCTTTCTAGATCTCCAGCATGTAGCGTTCTGTCCAGTACGGCATAGTTGGCCCGTGCAAATTTGTTGAAGAAAGGAAACAATTGCTAGTATCCCTCCCAAATGCATACCTTTCTCTTCCACCGCAAAGAAGAAAGCTCATTTTTTAATTCAGTATGATTTGCAACGTGCTGATAGTTCTAGGTATTTGAGGAGGACAATTTCCACACAAGCTTTCTTTGTAACTACGCTTTTAGTGAAAAAGCCATAATTGCTTGTGGCCTAAGATTTTCCTTAGGCCACAAGGAATTCTCATGCTCTGCTTTCCCTAGGTACTAAAAGTCATATATACAATCTGGCCAAAGGGACACGTGGAAAGGTTTTACCTTTAGACCCTTCGATCTGTAGGATATGTCAGGAATATTAAAAAAAAAAAAAAAAAAAACCCAACAGCTAAGCACATCTTTAATTTCACAGAATTTCAGACTATTGGACTGGAATGGATATTAACCAGGACCTTCACCCTGTATGGTTATGCGGGTTCTGGACGGTTCAGCCGAAGGGGGCGCCATTCTGTCGGATTCCAATGTGAACGACTCCTTCCGCTGCTTATATTACGCACAGCCTCGCACAGTGTCCCTGCTTGCCTAATCCTCTCCAATTCCAGAGAATACCATCTCGGTCCCTGGGGCCAACAGGCTCACTCAGGGTCATGCAGATATCTCAGTCATTCTGACCCAAACTGCTTCTGGAGACTATGAAACTAGAAGAGAGAACGTTTGCTGTAGTTGTATGGATAATGGCCAGTGTGCCTTCGGCCAGACATGAAATTGAAATGATTTGGTTGATCTCTTATTATTTGCTCTCGCCCTCCACCTCCAGCTGTACCGGCCTGGTTGGCATGACTTCAGCATTCAACCTATCACACTGCTGCCCTCAGTGTCACCAACACTAAGATGGCTGTTTGTCCCACCCAGTTGCCAAGCTGTGCTGTTTGCTCTCTCCCTTGCTGGCCTTCTCCTCTGTGACCTGCTGTCAACTGCCAGTTCTTCTTTTGGCTTCTCTTCTTTGCATTTGGTGCTGCTTTGTTTTTATAGCCATTACTGGCCCCCAGGCAACGTGATCTTTTCCTCCTGGTCTCCAAACCATTCGATCACAGCATGTTGGCTGCTGGCCTGGGGTCTTTGGTTCTTTGCTGCTGCTCATAGCTGCTGGGAGTGCCTGGGGGCTGCTTCTTTGCCAAAACTTTTTAAATTTCTTTTCTTTCTCCCCTTTTTCTAGACGTGGGGCTTTCTGAATGTTTGAAGATGCCAGAAAGGTTGTCTCCGAATAGTGGTGGCTCTATTCCTAGAATTCCCCCTTGACTCTTATTTAAAGTGAACATATTGTTTGGGGGGAAGAATCTTGGTTAGAAAAGTTCATGCAGTTCAGCCCCTCAGTAGCGAATTGTCTCTATCAAGGACAGCGCACTTAAAAATAGCCCCTCCTCTCCTCCTTTCTTCATGCTCATCATCAGTGTCAAACTAAGGTAAATACTGAGGTGTTTGGGTAGGTTTGATTGGACCTGAATAGAAGATTGGACTTCCTGAGCCAGAGCCTTCCAGCCATAATGGACGAATGCACCGTTTGCCTCTTTGCTCTTGGTCGTTAATGCCGACAGATCTTTCCGATCAGCCAAGATCTAGACTAGAATTAGATCGAGGGACTAGTGAATCTGTTAGAGGTTGGATACTTGCTGTTTAGTGGTTGTTTGCACTTTATATATTGTTCATTGTGTAATCGGGAATTTCTTTGTAAATGTTTGGTTTTCAGGCTGGTTGGAAGGAAAATCACGCAACATTCATGAGTGAACTAAAAAATCTTCAGGCTTCTGGACTGACTACTCTTGGTCAGGCTCTAAGATCCTCATTTGATTTGTTAAATCTCAATAGATTAATATCTGGAATAGACAATTATGGACAGGTAAAAAAACTTTTGAGTGAGTACAGCTAATTTATTTTGGTGACTTGGGGTAAGAATTTAAAACTGGGCGTGGTTACCAAGTGTTCTGCTACTTTTCACAACTGCCCAAAGGAAGTCCATATCTTTTAAACACATACTTTAAAAAAATGTCCCCCTTTTGGGGGGTCTTGTATGTGGCTTTATCATAAAATGTGTAGTGCCAATTGCCTCCCCCTCAGGTCATCAGGTGTCTGAGAATGGGATGAATAAATTGCTGACAAGTGTTGGAACAAGGTATTTGAAGAGAAATTTTCAGTGTCCTTAGCTCCCTCTCGCCTCTCCCAATTCAATTGAAAAAGCTCTAGAAGTGCCCATTGATGGCTAAATGGATGAAGAAATAGTGTTGTCCTTTCCTGCCCTAGAAACTCTGCTCACGGTAACCAGAGTAGAGTCCAGATTGCAGAGCATGAGTCACTAATGTCCCCCTACCTGTGCCAGGAATTTGCCAGTCTCTTTCTTTTATGATTACTTAGACCACAGAGGGAGAGGAGTTTTTGCATATGCGAGTTGGGGGAGCTCCCGACTGATAAGAATCCCTCAGTCCGTTCTGAATGTTACCTCTGCAGGGATTGTTACTTGGATTTCCCACCCGTTTCAATCCCTAATCTTTTCCTTCTTGTTTATCCAGGCAAATTTTATCACACGCTTGAGAGATCACTGGCCAGGCAGATGTAAAAGTTTAAATACCATTTTATTACTTTACATGGCTCTAATACTTTTTAAATGTATTTTAGGGGAGAAATCCATTTTTTTTAGAACCATCTATTTTAATTACCATCACAGATGGCAACAAGTTAACAAGTACTGCTGGTGTTCAGGAAGAGGTGAGATTTCATGTTTTTTTGTAAATTTTGTTTAAATGGCGGAGAACATGCAGCTATTTCTGTGGGAGGCATACGTTTCCAGTTAAGAATAAGTTTGATCAGACCTTCCGTCTTCGCAATCCTTGAAAGATTACCGAGTACATGAAAGAAAAATGACCCTTTTGACTCTCTCTTCAGTTTTGTATGGGTTGTCGTGATGAAACTTTTCAACTTTTGCCTTATCAGCTTCATCTTCCTTTGAATTCTCCTCTGCCTGGAAGTGAACTAACCAAAGAACCTTTTCGTTGGGATCAAAGGTTATTTGCCCTGGTGTTGCGTTTGCCTGGACTGGCTTCTACGGAACCAGAGCATCTAGGGAGTGTACCAACTGATGAGTCTGCCATCACACAGATGTGTGAAGTCACAGGAGGTATTGGCAATATTTCATATTTCTAGAGGAGGAATTCAGAGCAGCAGAGTATGGTTTTGCTTAAATGCCGTATCCTGTCTTGTCTTGTTTTCCTTCAGAATCTTTCAGCTCTCCTGCTTAAGCTCATCATGAGTGTGATGTTTGCAGCCATCATAGTTATGATTGGTTCAAGATATACTCTACGATTTCAGATGCTTACATTGTTAAGTAGTATTTTATTTGCTCAAACTGACACTATTTGCTTTTCCTTCTGGTATAGGTCGCTCCTACTGTGTTAGAACACAAAGAATGTTGAATCAGTGTTTAGAATCTCTAGTTCAGAAAATTCAGAGTGGTGTAGTTATTAACTTTGAAAAAACGGGACCAGATCCACTTCCTGTTGGAGAAGGTACAGTACGTGACTTTTTTGTGTTCTTTTTGCGCCCCAGAGAATGATCTGAGGTTGGGAAGACAGTCAACTGATAACAGACACAGCCTGTACTATCCACACACGTTCATGTGGTTGCAAACATCCATCCAAACAATGGCCATGCGTTCACGTGTCAGGTGGTCTGATGCTAACAACTTTAATCCAGTGGCAAATCTTCTTAAGAAAATTCTTCCTTTTTCCTACCCATTTCATCTTCCCTGGTCCCAGTCTTGGGATACCCTGCATTATTCACCTCTCTATGAACGAAGTACCTGGAGAATCATGGAGGAGTGCCACTTAACCGGTAATCTGGTTTTGGTCTTATGAGTGCCAAATGGGCCACGCTATCTTTATGAAATCTGTGTTCGGTACCGTATGTCAGCAAGAGATTGTGAACCTTTATCCGGAAACTGCTGATATCCTATGAGATCCTACACCAGTATTTTCCCGGCCACTGTTTAACTGCAGAACCTTTTCTCTTCAAATGACATCTCACAGAACGTTCCACATCTCAAAACAGACAGATTATGGCAGTGGATGATAGCAGAGGTCCTTTTGTACAGGGGAAGGGTCTTCTCCTTCAAATCATCCCTGTGCCGCAAGCCCTGGAGCACCGTGCACTTCACCTCGCTCCTGTGCTCTCGCACACATCATTACCACCTTGCCTGTCTGACCTGATCCACACATTTTTTTTTTTAAGTAGGCTCCATGCCCAGTGTGGGGCTTGAACTCACAATCCTGAGACGTAGAGTCGCATGCTCTATCGACTGACTCAGCGAGGCTCTCCTGATCCATGAGTTTTAATTGTGTGGCCACAATCAGTCATAGCTGCTCAGAAAGACATACGTCTCTGTCGGAAGCCATGGATCCTGTGGCTCCTGACCTTTCTGATGTTTAGTGCCTTGAACCCTTTGAGAAGCTGTTGGAAAAATAGAGACCTCTCTCCCTAGAAGAACGGACATAGGCCACACAAACACAATTTTGTATTTAATTCTAGAGTTTCTTGGACTCCAGTTTAAGAACACCCACCACAGAAGACTGAGGCCTTACAGTCTGTTTTAAATTCATTAATGTAATTGTAAAGGAAGGACATGTTATGTATTGCTAACGATTCACTGCTCCATCCATACTTTTGTGTTCAGTTACCTTAATGTGAACTGGGGATGGTCATACTGGAAGCCTGTTGGATTTTGGTGTCATGTAAATAGCTCAGATTTTTCTTTCTAGCTCCATTTCTCCTTTGTCTAGGGTTCTTTTTTTTTAAATTTTTTCCATGATAAAATTTTTTAAATCTTTGTTTATTTTTGAGAGAGAGAAAGAGAGAGAGTGCAAGTAGGGGAGGAACAGAGAGAAAGGGAGACACAGAATCCGAAGCAGGCTCTGGGCTCTGAGCTGTCAGCATAGAGCCCGACGTGGGGCTCGAACCCATGAACCGTGAGATCATGACCTGAGCCGAAGTCGGACGCTTAACCGACTGAGCCACCCAGGCGCCCCTACATTCCTTCTATCTTGGAGTGAATCTGGATCGTTTTCATTTTGCTTTTGTAGTCATTGGGTGGGTTTAGTCAAGCATACTTTTTGCCACCTAATGGGGACTAGAAAGAAAAGGCAAATGGAATTTATGACCTATTTTGTCAGATTCCACAAATGTAAAAACTATACCAGGGGATGAGCGATTTCATTTGCCTGATTTGGAAGAATAACTCTAGTTGGCGTGCTGTGTTTAATTTATGTGTCCAAATCTCAGCAAATTGAAAATTAATTTTATAATGGTTTTCGATGTAACTATGCATTTGGGGCATAGTTAAGGATCGGGGTGTTTTGGTTTGTTTTGTACTTTGCTTTTAGCTGAAAATTTTGTACAAGAAGATCAGCAGCTGGAAAAAGAACTGTATGCCTTAGTGTCTGTCTTTGTTTAACTTGTAGATGGACTTACGGATTCATCCAGGCCAAGCAATTCATTTGCTGCTCAACCCTGGCATAGTTGCCATAAGCTGATTTATGTACGGCCTAACTCTAAAACTGGTGTTCCTGTTGGACATTGGCCAATTCCAGAATCTTTTTGGCCAGATCAGAATTTACCTTCACTAGTAAGTAGCATAAAACAAAATGGTAAACATCATTTGGGTTTTCCGTTTCCTGATTACAGTGACCCTTGTAAATTACTTTGAGGATTTTAAGCCGTGCTTTCTATCTCTTGCTGGGAGTCTAAGCTTGTACCAAAAAGCAAGAGAGGACTTCGTGCTATTCTGGCATTCTTCCTTTCAGTCGCTTTTGCCACCTGAGCTACCCACTTTGGATGTTAGGGCATGGCTATTTTTGATGGTGTTGCGATCGGTGGCTTGGCTCTTATTTCAGAGTGGCTGACTTGATTTACATGGCAGACGCAATGTCTGAAGAGTGCTAGCATTGATTTTCATGTACATCCTCAGGGAATTACAATTTAGCTTGCACCTTGTGTAGGTTCTAGAAACATATTTAAAACAGAAGCTCTTCTACATCTTTCTAGGGAGTCACTAGACACCTAGTGGAACTTTGTGGACCTGCTTTTCATCTTTTTGTAGTCAATGGACTTGTGTTCCTTGGCAATGTACCTCTCAATGATGGGTAGTTAAGCAATATATATATATATATATATATATATATATATATATATATACATTTCGAGAGGAGGCAGAGAGAGAGAGAGAGAGAGAGAGAGAGAGAATCTCAAGCAGGCTCCATGCCTGGCACATGGTGAGCTCGATCTCATCATCCTGAAATCATGACCTGAGCCAAAATCAAGAGTCAGACGCTTCAGCAACTGAGCCACCCAGGCGCCGTAACTAAGCGATCTTTTAAAAATTATCTCTCAATGAGGACTTTCCTTTTTCTTCACTGCATTCAGGAGAGGAGGGTTTGATATTGTAGTTGCTCCTTTTTAGTCCCAGATGAAGTGGACTTTTGTGGGAGACAGGTATCTGCTAACACGGGAAAGTGCACGAAACCCACTCCCCCTTCTTCCTCTCCGCAGCCTCTGTAAAAAGGCCAGAGCAATCCTCCTTCTGTGGGCACAAAACAATCACCGAGCCTTCAGTTTAGCCCCTTACTGCTTCAGCCCGTCTCTGTTCTGTGTACGTTTTAGAAATTTCTGACATGAACTGCATTTTCTCCTGGCTTACTCCTTTTAGGCTCCTATTTTCAGGAGAGGCCATGAGACTATAGGACTGAAGGGCCACTTCCGCCCCGGCTGGGAGTGAGGGTACATCTCCTCCACCTTCCCTCAGGGCTCCAAGGTGACACACTGGTCAGATCCCGGTGCCCAGTTGCTCTCAGCTCCAAACCCGAGAGAGTGAATGTTTTGGTCACGAATTTACTTCATTGTTGCCAGTGACGGGGCTTCACTTGGGTCTTTACGACCTTTTTTTTTTTTTAAATCGGTTTAAATGTAAAAAGCCAGAAATATTTCTCAAGTCTAATTGAAATGAAAATCAGGAAAAAACTGGAATGAAAGAAATTCCGGCTCACTCCCACATCACCCGTGTTACCTACCATCCCTCCAGCTCTGAAAGCACATCTGATGGTTGTTTGTTTCGACTCCCAACACATCTTGTAGGTGTGTAAACCATAAAGGCAGAGGAGCATGTTTTTCCCTTTAAAGGGGAAACAGAGATGGTTTGTCACATTCACGCTCGGCTTAGAGAGCTCTCGGCAAGAACAGGTGCAGCCACATCTCACCCTTGTCCCCGGGACTCGGTCCTGTCTTCTCATATCTTGGGATTTCTCTTGCTGCTGCCATGTCTCTCCCAGGTGCTCTCTATCCCCACAAGCTAAACCTGTTAACGAAACGGCTGCCCCACCAATCTGCTCTGCTACCCCAGGCACAGAGGCCTTTGCAGCCCAGTCCAAAGCATACCCAGCCCTAGCTGTTCAAGGCAAGCGTGTGGGTGTGAGGAGTGCTTAAAAATTTCAGTTGAAAAAAAAAAATTTCCACTAGTCCTGGGTGTTGTGACTGGCTCATTTGGGGGCACCTGCCTTGCCCTTTCCATGCCTTTACAGTTTTTCATTTTGCTTGTTAGTGGCTCTAGGTCTGTCATCAACTCATCAGAAATCTTCATGGATTTCTTCTTTGCTAGCCACGTCTGGCCCGTCCGTAACCTTTTGGGTACAAAGGAATGAAGGGCGGGTCATGCTTGGAGGTTGCAACAGTGGATCTGAAAATCAGGGTTCATCCTATGGATCATCGGTGACTTCCTAACTGTATTCAAAGCAGTTGTAGTTTTCACTTCGCTGAAATGGTAGTTACAAGTGTTTGAATTTACCTTTCCTCCTCCCAATGCCAAGTACATGGAAGAAATAAAGAATCTGTGGGCCCTTCCCGGATGGAAGCCGTTGGTGATGCCCTCTTTTTCAAAGCGCTGGTTTTATCTCAGCGATGGTTTAACAAAAACACGAAAGGGGTTGCAGATTTGTCAGAAATATAAGCTCACTTGCTAACGGACCGTATTTTCCCCTCTTGTTTTTTAGCCTCCACGAACATCTCATCCTGTTGTGAGGTTCTCCTGTGTAGATTGTGAGCCAATGGTAATAGACAAACTTCCTTTTGACAAATATGAACTTGAACCTTCACCCTTAACTCAGTACATCCTGGAACGAAAGTCTCCCCATACCTGCTGGCAGGTACTTCCCCTTACCTGTTGGCCCAATGTCTGTAACCACTCTGGGATCGGGGAATTGCTTTGAGAAGTTGCAAAGGTTAATCTAGGAATAATTAGACTGAATCTGTTAATAACTTTTCTGACAAATCCTATCAAATAAGCAACAGGGCCAAGCAAATCATTTCAGTGTGATAGGAATCATTAGCCTCCTGACATTGCCATTTAAGGCAGTGGACTCTGATGACACCTGTGTATTTGAGGATTTGGCAGACCCCTTGAAGCCTATTCAGGGACCCCAGGTTAAGCATCCCTAACCTAAAGGATGTCCTTCTATTTAGCTGTGGCTTCTGCAGCTGAAACTTAGCGTGAACTTGACAGATTGGAAGTACAAGATCTATTTTTTAAAAAAAAAAAATTTAACGTTTATTCATTTTTGAGAGAGACAGCGTGAGTGGGGGAGGGGCAGAGAGAGAGGAAGACACAGAACCCAAAGCGGGCTCCAGGCTCTGAGCCGTCAGCACACAGCCCGAGCGGTGCTCGAACCCATGAACTGTGAGCTCCTGACCTGAGCCGAAGCCGGACGTTTAACCAACTGAGCCACTAGGGCGCCCCACAAGATCTATTTTTTTAAGCTTTTCTTTAAATTCCAGTTAGTTAACATACAGGGTAATATTAGTTTCATGTGTACAAAATATTTTTGACACAGACACACACACAAACCTTAAGCCCTGAAACTACTTTTTGGATTAGTGTAATGTAACCAAACTTCTGTTCCTGTACCAAGCACATTGGCATGTGTAATGTGGATTTTACTTGGACGAGGCAAATGCACATATGCTGGCTCTTCCAGGTGTTATACTCCGGCCAGAAGGGCTTGCTGATTCGTTAATAGATTCACCTTTGGATATTAGTTTGTAAAAATCCAGACACGGCAGTCACAGCCTTTTTATTTGGATATAATAAGGAGGCCCCACGCTGGAAGTATGTTTGTTCTATTTCTAGACTACAGCACCATATAGCAAATCAGTGATTGTTAGGTTCTATTTACACAAGAAACACTTTTAGACTGCCGTCTGTTTCATCCTAAAATGTGCGATTATTGCTACTAGCTGTCTTTAAGCCACTTAAATTCTCCAAAGATGCTAAAACTGGTTAGAAAAAAAGGAGCAAGCTTAAAGCAAGCATGTAAAAGTGCAAGAAACAGAACAATCTCATAAATATAATATTGAGCAAAAGAAGCCAGACATAAAAGATCCCATGTCCTATGATTCTATTTTGTCTACATTCAAAAAAAGGTACAGTTGGCTTACTCTGTCAGAAGCCAGAATAGTGGTTTTTCTTGGGGGTGCAGAGTTGTGACCAGCAAAGGACATGAGGGGGTTTCTGGTCATCGTTCTATTTCTTGGTCTGGGTGCCAATTACACATGTTCAGTCACCTCGTGAACATTCATTGAGCTGTATACTTTTTTTAATGTTTTCTTTTTATTTTTGAGAGACAGAGAGAGACAGAGCATGAGTAGGGAAGGGGCAGAGAGAGAAGGAGACACAGAATCCGAAGCAGGCTCTGGGCTCCGAGCTGCCAGCACAGAGCCTGACGCGGGGCTCGAACTCACGAACCGCGAGATCGTGACCTGAGCTGAAGTCGGATGCTCAACCGACTGAGCCACCCAGGAGCCCCCATTGAGCTGTGTGCTTATGATTCATGCACTTTTCTGAATGTATGTTTATATTTCGGTTAAGTGCACTGGAAATGTGCTAGAAATGTAGAGCTATGGATAGTAGAATGTTAAAATCAAGATAGGAGGTTTGACTTCATGGGTTGACAAAAATTTCGCAATAAAAGCAAATACAAATTATAGCTTTCCCCTAACATAAGCCCTCTTTTCCAAATGGCACATTTCTTGTAAATCTTATCCAAAGAAACTTAAATCCTGCCCTGGCTTCCTGCACCACTGCTCAACTATGCCACATGCCTATCTCCTGTACCTTACGTTACTTTGATTTAGAGTAGTTTTAATGCAATGAATTAGTGGGGATGAACAAGAATAAGATGAACCAGGAGCCAGGAAATTTGGCTAATTCCTAATGGAGACTGGATTCCAACCCTTAACTCTGCCACCAGTTTATGTGGTCTTGGGCCAGATACTTACTTTCTCTAGACAGTCTCTAATGATCCCTTTGAACCCCCAAGTTCTTTGAATCTGCAAGTGATAAGGAATTTGGAAGAACTCAAAGGGCTTATGAGAAGGAAGGAAGGGAGGAAGGAAAAGAAGGAGGGGAAAAAGGAGAGAGAGAGAGAGAGAGAGAGAGAGAGAGAGAGAGAGAGAGAAACAAAACAGTGTTTCTCCCTTTATGGGAATCATAGGTCTGACCCTTGACAGTGTGTGTAATGCTTTTGATCCTTTATGATGATTTTTCCTCTTCTGTTATACACACTTAGGAAATAGGGCAAAACCTACCATGTGTTATTACAGATATTTGTTTCTATTAAGGTTCAGATTATGACACAAAGTCTAGATGAGTCCTGTTTTACAGCTCAACTCATTGTATGTGGGGTCATAAATGGCATAGGAAAGATTTATTCTTAGCTATGACTAAACATAGCAAGAATTTACTCAACTGGTAGATTATATTGCTGGTACCAGCAATTAGCAAGGTAGATGGATTCTCTTTACCACCAGGGTTTGACTTTTGTCTTAAATGATCCTGCTGAGGGACTTTGGAAAAGACAAAAGTCTAGGTCCCTAAAAGTATATGTTGGTGCCCTGATTTGGGCCAAAGAGCAAACACGGAACATTGAGAAGGCATGGTAGCCAGAGGACTTCAGCACAGCACAGCGAGTGTATGGGAACTGACAATATAATATATAGCAAATCAGGAATATCAATAAAGGAGAAGATGGAGTCACACGGAATAAAGATTAATGTTTTGATCTTTAGTGAATGTTTGCTCTACCAGCATAATTGATAAGACAAAAATGCCTTCCAGACTGAACCAAAGCATCTCCTTGCTGCCTCAAAAGAATTAGCACCAGTGCCTGGCTTATAATAGGCTACTTGATAAATGTTTATTGGATGAGAGGCACCTGGGTGGCTCAGTCGGTTGAGCATCCGATGTTGGCTCAGGTCATAATCTCACGGTTCATGAGTTCAAGCCCCGCGTCGGGCTCTGCACTGACAGCTCGGAGCCTGGAGCCTGCTTCGGATTCTGTGTCTCCCTCTCTCTCTGCCCTGCCCCTCTCACGCTCTCTCTCTCTCTCAGAAGTAAATAAACATTAAAAAAATTATTGGATGAAAAATGAATAAATGGATAGGGGAATGGGGGTACCAAAAGGAAGTAGAGCAAGACTGATAATCGTACGCGTGAGGAGTGTTAGCATACTACTTTAAACGGGCTTTGCTTTTGTAATTGCATGCTTTAGGCATGGGGCCATATTCCATTTTTCTAAAGCCTCCACTCCAGTCACCAGTTGTTCTTTTGAGAAGTCAGTTTGTTTTAATGGCTGGTTATCACTTAGCACTATTTCAGCCATGTTTGCCATTGTGCTAACCAAGTAAATATTTGGACGTTGTGGTCTCCGAGCGGTTATTGCACAGTACGGTGTCATTTCTTTTTCTTAAAAATTTTTTTTTCATTTTATTTATTTGAGAGAGAGAGAGAAAGAGTGCCCAAGCGAGGAAGAGGGGAAGAGGGAGGGAGGGAGAGAGAAAGAGAGAGAGAGAGAGAGAGAGAGAGAGAGAGAGAGAGAGAGAGAGAATCCCAAGCAAGCTCCATGCTCAGTGTGGAGCCCGACATGGGGCTCAATCCCACAACCCTGGGATCAGGACCTGAACTGAAACCAAGAGTTGAATGCTCAACCGACTGAGCCACCCAGGCGCCCCTCATTTCTTAATATAATGTATACAGGAATTGCGATGTGATTTAGTATGACATATTTGGGCATAACCATAGGCTAGAAGCACTATTGCCATTTTTAAATTACATAAATTAGCTGTGCCTTAGATGTTGCTGGGAGTTTGGTTTCACATAAAATCCTTATTGTCATAACTATATATTACTTCATGTTTTTAGGTATTTGTTACCAGCAGTGGAAAATACAATGAACTTGGTTATCCATTTGGTTATTTAAAAGCCAGTACGACTTTAACTTGTGTAAACCTCTTTGTGATGCCGTACAACTACCCAGTTTTACTCCCTCTTTTAGGTAAGTAAAGTATGTGCCACTTTATCATCTTTAAACTCTTTTTTAATGTTTTATTTTATTTTTGAGAGAAGGCGGGAGGGGCAGAGAGAAGGAGACACAGAACTCCGAAGCAGGCTCCAGGCTCCGAGCTGTCAGCACAGAGCCCGACGCGGGGCTCGAACTCATGAACCGTGAGATCATGACCTGAGCCGAAGTCGGATGCTTGGCCGACTGAGCCACCCAGGCGCTCCCACGTTATCATCTTTAAAATACAACAGAAATGAAAAATAGGATAATGGCCTAAGCATTTTAAATGTAGTCCAAGAGCGATAGCAGGATATAGAAAAATTTGAAAACTGCTTTGGAAGGATAGCATTTACACACTGTTTTCTGTTCTGTTCATTTTCTTGCTGTTTTGTTTTTTTTTTTTTTTTTTTCCACATCAGACAGAAGGGACGCTTAGCTCCAATACTGCCGTTCCCCATGCCCCCCTCTGCGCCCCCGGCTTAAAGTGCACTTGGCTTTTTCGTAGACTAATTTGGGACACAAAATTCCATTGATTGGGGTTAATGCTCCAAGAACCTCTCCAGGAAGTAGGCCTTCTGTGCGGGTTTTGGCTCCCACTCATTCCTCCACAAACGAGTCTTAAATGCTCTGGAGGCATCTGTTTCAGGCAAGTTAAGGAAACAGGTACAAGGGTAAATTCTGTAATGACTGTAGTTGTAGAAGCTGCAGTTTCCATGGTACAATTCTACAAGGAACAGCTTCGGCAGCTGTTACTGAGATATCACTGAAAATGTGAGTAGAGATTTTTTTTTTCTCATTGAAAGAGCCGCATCTGTTGAGAGTAATAGAGTACCACGTGGCATCCTCCTAGCTGTGAATTGCGAACATATTTATTTGGTGGGGTTTTTGCAAAAGGTGTCAACCTTTAAGTTTAACCTAGTCATTAAAAGCATAAGATTTTTAGTGCTGTGAACTCTATTTGTACTAAATGTACTGAAAAAGCAATTCTTTTAAATGTTGCAGGTTAGGAACGGGCCATGGTAAATGTATTAGCATGGTTGTTTTGTACATAGTCTACTTCACTTCTCAGTCTAATCTAAAAATATCCTCTAAAAGGTGATTGTCATTGGGGCGCCTGGGGGACTGACTCGGTTAAGCTTCTGACCTTGGCTCAGGTCATGATCTCACAGTTTATGGGTTCAAGCCCTGCATCGGGCTCTGTGCTGACAGCTCAGAGCCTGGACCCTGCTCCAGATTCTGTATCTCCCTCTCTTTCGGCCCCTCCCCCACTCCTGCTCTGTCTCTGTCTCTGTCTCTATCAAAATTAAATGAACATTTAAAAAAGTTTGAAAGGTGATTGTCATTGCTATAAAATATAGGTTATGTCTTTGATATTAATAAGGGTACCAATAAAAAGTACCCATATTTTGTGGATTTGTTTAAATTATAAACAAATATAAATTCATACAAGTATAAATATAAGTATAACAAATATAAATTCAAACATGTATAAATTCATAAATAAGTTTATTATTTATTAGTGACTTATTTCCTTAAAAATATTTTTTAAAACCGAGTGTAGTTGATACACAATGGTACGTTAGTTTCAGGCGTACAACATAGTGATTGGCTAAGTCCGTATGTTACACTGTGCTCATCACAAGGGTAGCTACCATCTGTCTCCATACAACGCTATTACAATACCATTGATTACATTCCTTATGCCGTGCCTTTTAGTCCCGTGACTGATTCATTCCATAACTGGAAGCCCGCACCTCCGTCTCCCCTTCACCCATTTTGCCCATCCCCCTCCAGCCCCTCCCCTCTGGCAACCATCGATTTGCTCTCTGTATTTATAGGTCTGATGCTCCTTTTTGTTTGTTCATTTGTTTTGTGTTTTTGGATTCCACATATGAGCAAAATCACATGGTATTTGTCTTTCTCAGTCTGACTTATTTCACTTGGCAGAAAACTATCCATGTCACAATCTCATCCTTTATGACTTCAGTTTTCACAACTGTAAAGGGAGGGATTAGACTAGATAATTTACACGTAGGCTGTTTTATGGTATTATTTTTCTATTTTTTAAACTTTAATTATTTTTGAGAGAGAAAGACAAAGCGTGAGTGGGGGAGGGGCAGAGAGCGAGAGGGAGACACAGAATCGGAAGCAGGCTCCAGAATCTGAGCTGTCAGCACAGAGCCCCAGGTGGGGCTCAAACCCGTGAACCTCGAGATTATGACCTGAGCCTAAGTCGGATTCTCAACTGACTGAGCCACCCAGACGCCCCTATTTTTCTACTTTTAAGACTGTATCTTATTTTGAGATAATTGTAGATTCACATGCAATTGTAAGAAATAATAAGAGAAAACCGGTGCAGTCACTGTGGAAAACAGTATGGAGGGTCTTCAAAAAGTTAAAAATAGAACTACCATATGATCCATAATCACACTACTGGATACATACCCAAAGAATACAAGAACACTAATTCAAAGAGATACATGCCCCTAGATGTTTATAGCAGCATTATTTTTAATACCCAAGATATGGAAACAGCCCAAGTATCCATCGATCAATGAATGGATAAAGAAGATGTAGTATATATACACAATGGAATATTACTGAGCCATAAAAATGAAATCTTGCCATTTGTTGCAACATGGATGGATCTAGAGAGTATAATGCTAAGTGAAGTAAGTCAAAGAAAGACAAATGATTTCACTCACATGTGGAATTTGAGAGACAAGAGAAACGAGCAAAATGAAATAAAAATAGAGAGACCAACCAAGAAACAGACTCTTTTAAAAATTTTATAGTGTTTATTTATTTTTGAGAGAGAAACGGACAGAATGTGAGCAGGGGAGGGGCAGACAGAGAGGGAGACGTAGACTCTGAAGCAGGCTCCAGGCCCTGAGCTGTCGTCACAGAGCTCCATGTGGGGCTCGAACTCACGAATTGCAAGATCATGACCTGAGCCGAAGTCGGACGTTTAACCAACGAGCCACCCAGGCGCCCCTCCCCCCCCAAAACAGACTCTTGGCCATAGAGAACAAACTGACGGTTACCAGAGGGGAGGTGGGTGGGGGATGGGTGAAGTAGGTGATGGGGACTAAGGAGGGCACTTGTGCTGAGCACCGGGTGATGTATGGAAGTGTTGAATCACTGAACTCTACACCTGAAACTAGTATAACACTGTATGCTAACTAACTGGAATTAAAATAAAAACTTACAATAAAAAAAATAATATTGATAGAGAGATGACACCAAAAGCACAGGCAACAGAAGCAAAAATAAACACATGGGGCTACATCAAACTTAAAAACTTCTGTGCATCAAAGGACATAATCAGCAGAGTGAAAAAGCAAGCTATGGAATGGGGGAAATTCTTCAAATCATGTATCCGGTCATTTTTTGGTTTGTGTGTATGTGAGGGGGGTAGGTTTTCTGTTTTCTGTTATTCAGATTGGGTACTTTCTACTGTTCTCTTTCCCAGTTTACTGATCATTTCCTCTGCCCCCTCCATTCTGCTTTTGAGCTGTTCTATTGAGCTTTTTACTTTGGTTATTGGATTTTTCAGTTCTAAGATTTCCATTTGGTTCTTCTTTACATCTTCTGCTTTTTACTTTCTCTTTCTTTGATGAGGCTTTCAGTTTTTCTCACTTGTTTCAAGCCTGCTTATAATTGCTCGTTGAAACGTTTTTTATGATGGCTCCTTTTAAAATCTTAATCGGACATTTTTAATGTGTCTGTCATTTTGGCGTTGGCATCTCTTGATTGTCTTTTGAATTTGAGATCTTTCTGGTTCTTGGTGTGATGAGTGATTTTCAGTTGAATCCTGTTCATTTTCAGTATTCTGTTACGAGTCTCTATCTTATTTAAGCCTTCTGGTTTAGCTTCCTGTCACACTCCTGGCAGAGATTGTAGGTACTGACTCTCCTCAGTGCCAGGAGGGGGTAGAAGTCCGGGTTCCCCACTTGGCCTCTGTTGACATTCAAAGGGAGGGGCTCCTTCTTATTGCTGTGGGGGGCGGGAGTTCTGGATCCTCACTAGAACAATACCTTAAGAATTAGGAATTCCTTGTTACTCCTCCCCACGTGGTCTACGTGGACACCGCAGGGGTGGGGGTGGCCTTATCACCAGAGGGCAGTGGAAAAGTTCTATAGAACTATTCTGGGCCAAATTTTAGGACCTCATCTTTGGCCTAAGCTCAGCCTGCCTTCCAAAGTATCATATGAAAGTGCCCCTAACTAGAGTAGCTGGTCTCCCATTAGAAACTGAGATGTGCTGCACTTCACAAGACGCTCCTCCCTCTAGGCCTGGCCTTTGGTGGTCTTGCAGGTAGCAGAGGTCAGATGTGGACATGGGATAATGGTTGAGTTGTTCTTCCTTTGTCTAAAACCTGTCGCACCTAAGTTGCCGCGTGTTGCGCCCTCTCACTCCCCAGTACTACGTGAGGTCCTGGCACTGTGTTCTTGGTCCCCCGTTAGGCTGTATCACTCTCTTCCCCAAGTGTCAAGTTCCCTTTCTCCGTGAAACGCTTCTGTCCCAAGAGATACACGTGCCTCATTTGTTCCTGGTCCTCCTTACGCTGTGACACGGAGCATCCCACCCTGCCTAGAGTGTCACCATCTCTCGGTAAACATCTCAAACCAGAAACCCCAGAGGCACCTTTGATTCCTTCCCCTTCTCCAACACCACACATCCATCTGAAGGTCAGTCCATCCTTGACTTATTTCTCATTCTGCCATTTGGCTTTAAATATCCATTTTCAGGGACGCCTGGTTGGCTCTGTTGGTAAAGCATCTGACTCTTGATTTCAGCTCAGGTCATGACCTCATGGTCATCGAGCCCTGAGTTGGGCTCTGTGCTGAGCGTGGAGCCTGCTTGAGATTCTCTCTCTCTCTCTCTCTCTCTCTCTCTCTCTGCCCCTTCTCTGCTCTCTCTCTCAAAATAAATAAATAAACATTAAAAAATAAATATCCATTCCCACGCTTTTCTGTAACCTGTGTCTTCCCAGGAGCACAGGGTTTTTCACACCATTTGAGGCTGGAGGTCCTTGTGCCCCCGAACCCCAAACTTGAGTTTCATGTGGAGTTCTGAAATGGACACTCTCAGCATTTCCACCATGACTTCGCTTTCTGGGTTGTGCAGCCCCATAGTGTTAAGAGTATGGACTACAGAGCAAAGCTGCCCTGGTATGGATCTTGGCTCTGCTGTTTGCTTGCTTTGTGATCTTGGATAAGATACATAGCTTCTCTGTGCCTTAGGCATTTCATCTGTAAAATGGGGGGTAATGATAGTGGGGGGTTCCCCAAAGGCATTTAGTTGGGATTAAATAAGTTAATATCTATGTTATCTTCATAGCTCTTGAAGGCACTGCTAGTCCATATTAAGGACATTATATAAAGATATAGGGCTTTTTTGCAGTTTGGTGGACAGGGCATTGAGGAAAAGGGCAAGTTAAGTCACATATACCTCCTAATGCCCAGGAACATCACTGTATTACTGCATAGTTGCATAACTGTCCATTAAGGTCACCCTTGTTTTTTTCCTGTATTAATTCAAGATTTCCATCAGAAGTAGTTAATCGAGGTTTAATTATCGAAGCACTAAAACTTAACCTGGAATGGGTAAGTGAGGCTTAATTGGGTCAATGAGCTATCACAGGAATCATGTCAGTAGGGTGGCAACCAGAACAACACAGTCGGCAAGAAGATTATCTCTCACTAAGGAAATTATTTTTTCTTTTCTTTTTTTAAAAATCTTTTTATTTATTTTTGAGAGAGAGAGCGAGCAGGAGAGGAGCAGAGAGAGAGAAGGTGACACAGAATCTGAAGCAGGCTCCAGGCTCTGAGCTGTCAGCACAAGGCCTGACATGGGGCTCGAACTCACGAACCGTGAGATCACGACTTGAGCCGAAGTCGGTCGTGTTAACCAACTGAGCCACCCAGGCGCCCCAGGAAATTATTTTTTTCTATCGAGGGCCAACAACTACAGAAATGAAGACACTTGTTGTAGCTTTGTCTTTTAACTTAAGAACCGGGACTTGTGCAAAAAATAAAATTCAGATTCAGACCAGTTATGATCAGGAGAACAAGAAATGGAGGCCCAGAAAGGGAAGCGATTTCTCAAAGCTTACTCTGCCAAGCGTGTGGCTGAGCCTGGAGCTCAAACCCACATCTTCCCCCCACCTTTTTTTTTTTTTTGCTGCCGGAAATGGGGAGAAAGGAATGGAAGAGAAAATGTCAGTAGTCTTTGAGGTGTCAGCAGTTATCACTTCACTTTCCTATCCTCTGGTCTCCTCGTCTTTCAAATGTTGACGACTTGGTTGTTTATGGCGTCTTCGGGGTCCCATTGCGGAGACTCCGTGTGAATGGCGACCTCATGCCATGGAAATCATTCACTGAGCTGCGGAGAATGTGACTAAAGGGGTGCTACCCCAATGGCTCTCTACCCTTAATCTAGATTGTGGAACATTCTCTCTCTTCTTTCCCCCCTTTCAAAAACTCCGGCAAGAAATAATTAGACTGAATTAGACTAATTGGTGGAATCATTGCAGTTGGCATTGCTAGAAATGTTAAGAGTATTCTTGACTCTCGTTTCACTATCTAATCTGTTTATATCTAGATGTCTCCCCAGTCTTGTGGTCTTTCAATTTGTCAGTTTCCAAAACTCTGCTTCATTCCCAACAGACTCCACATAAAGACCCAAGTGTAACAGGATATTTCCACAGTCTCTCATTCCTTTCTGTCAAGATATGAATGGTCTTTAAAGGACCTGCATGTTACAATGAGCCAGAAATCTCTTCAGATCTGGTTTTCTTTGTTCTTTCTACCCTGCACCAAAAGAACAAAAGACCTACATTTTATGACTTTGTAAATTCATTTAAATTAGTTTCGGCAGGGGTCAATCATTTATTATAGCAGTAAAAGGAAGAAAATGTGTAGCTGTTTTTCTTAACTAGTAATTCAGAATTTCAAAGAATAGCCCTAATTGTAGAGAAATTATGCACGTGGCGTTGGGATGCTTTTGTCCCTGGAAGTAAAGCATTTGGATTTTTTTTGGATAAGAGCCAATGAAACCTGAAAAAACAAAATCGAAGATGGATTTGAAATATCTTTGGTATTTATAGTAAGCGTGGCAGGCTCCTGTTGATGTGTGGGGCTATTGATTTTGAATTATTATATAAAATATATTTTTTCTTTCCCTCAGAAGGGAATAATGACATATTTTGAAAATTTTCCTGTAGTGTATAGAATGCATTTAGATTATTAAAACAATTAAATTTAAGTGTGAAAAGATAGATCTGCTTACTTAAGGACAGTGTCTTTAGTGGTATTAACACACATGGTATTCAAGAGAATATATTTAGTTGTACAGAGTTTTGAACTACAACCTAACATCTCTACTAGCTTTTGCTAGTGCCATGACCCAATTGGTAACTAGCATTTGACAGACGCAAAGTTTGAAAATGAAAGAAATGAAGAAGGCGGGGCGGGGAGGGACTATACAAAGTATAGACTTATTAAAGAGGATCCAAAGCATAATTTGGAGTTTGCGGTCTCTGCCTGAAAGTTAGAGGCTTTGCTTTTGTTCTCATATACTTTGTAAAGCTTCTTACCTTGACCTTTCAGCCAAAAGTGTAACACTCACTGTTTACTTCTCTATTCATTACTGAGATATAACTGACATGTAACATTATATTAGTTTCCCATGTACAACATAATGATTCAATATTTGTATACCTATTGTGAAAAGAACACTGGGAACACTGGTTAGCATCCATCACCACACAGAGTCACAAATTTCTTGTGATGAGAACTTTGAAGATCTACTCACTGAGCAACTTTCAAATATGCACAGTATTATTAACTATAGTCGCCAGGACTTTATTTTGTAAGTGGAAGTTTGTATCATTTGACCACTTTCAGCCATTTCGCCTGACCCCTTCTCCCCACCTGGCCTCTGGCAACCACCAATCTGTTCTCTGTGAGTTTAATTTTGTTGTTGTTGCTTTAACAGCCTTTATTTATTTATTTATTTATTTATTTATTTATTTATTTAGAGAGCCAGGGGGAGGTGGCCGAGAGAGAGGGAGACAGAGAATTGGGCAGGCTCCGTGCTGAGCCCCAGGCGGGACTTGAACTCATGTGAGATTATGACCTGAGCCGAAACCAAGAGTCAGACCCTTAACAACCTGAGCCACCCAGGCGCACCTTAACAGCCTCCATTTATCAACCAATGTCCGTGGATTCCCCCTCAGTGCACATAACTACAGTAGTGTTACCAGCATGTAGGAGGTCAGAAAAATATTTCCTGTGGCTCAGAGGTGGTGCTTTAATACTAGATTTTATGTAGCTTCACACATAGAAGAGGCGTAAGTAACTTGAGAATTTGTTTTATTTACTAGAAAAATGCTATATATAATGTTGGCAAAGAGCACCCAAAAAAAGACAATCAAATAAGTTCCAAAGAAAGGTTCGTCTAATGTAATGTTTTAATTACACTGAGATTTCTAGGAAATGCTATAATGGGTGTGCTTGATTTAGATCTTGGAATTTAGGACTGGAATAACGTAATATTTTGTTTGGTTTTCTCTTGCAGATGACTTGTTTAAAGTTCACAAGCTTAAGCCAAATCTGAAGTGGCGACAGGCTTTTGACAGCTACTTAAAAACTCTGCCTCCATACTACTTATTAGTATGTATTTCTGCGTATATGTGCATTAACTGTATCAGTGATGATTCTTGTTGCAAGAAATGTCAGTGAGCCAAAAACTTGACCCCCGAAATGAGACAGATTTTTTAATTTCTAAATATCTATATCGCCACCGTCTTCGCGAATTATGCGTAAGACCTTGGAGATGTCATGTTGGCACAAAAGAGAATTGCTTATTTTATTTCCTTTAACTGCCATGGTTATTTTTATAAAAACACATCTCTGTTTCTCTGAGCAAAAGCAACCTTGTGAAATTGGAATTTTGGAATTTGCGAAAAATATGTCTGGATTCATGTATGAATGTCAACTTCCCTTTTTAACTCTAGAAATTTTCAATGTGGGGTTTCCCTCTGAAAGAAGAAATTCTGGAAGGCGGCATATGTGCCAATTGCCTGTCAAATGTGTTCTAGACACAGCAGGAAGCGGGGCTGCTGGTTGGGGGAGGGGAATCCAAAAAGAATCAAAAGTTACTTGGCCTCATTTGGGTGTTTACAACTTGAGAAAAATCTTCGTGATGCTTTTGAACTGGTCATGTAATCGAAATCAAGATTACCAAAATCGTTTCAGAGGCGGATGTAGCAAACCTTAAGCCAAGTTTCTAGAGGTGAAAAGGCAGAATCTTAAATGGTACTGTTGGTGTCACTGGAAGGAGAAATTGGGGTGCGTTAGTATTTACCATGGCAGGAATGGGGTGCACGATAAAATGCAATATGAAATGACTTTATGACTTGGGAATTAAGACTGAAAGCAATTTACCTGTTTGAATATGCTGTTTCTTGATCTTCTTATCCCACTCTCTTCTGATTTATTTATTTATTTATTTATTTATTTATTTACTTTTTATTTTTTACTTTCTGCTCCTTACTCCTCTGCTATTTTCATTGCCACTTTTTAATGTTCCATGTTTGGTTTTATGTGCAGCACCTTGACTTCTAAGAAATGAATCATGTCCCTTTGCCCCTTATAACTGAACTTTGAGTATTTTAAGATTTATTCTATTCTTACTGTTGTGTATTTTGTTTCCTTATAGCCATTAAAGAAAGCACTAAGGATGATGGGAGCTCCAAATCTGATATCAGATAATTTAGATTGTGGACTTAGTTACAGTGTTATCTCTTACCTTAAAAAACTCAGCCAACAGGTAGTATTGGTAAAAACAAACAAACAAAAATCCTTTGCCCTCAGAAGTGCATTTCCTTATTCTTTAGTGTAATTGTCATTTTTCAAATTAAATGTGTATATATCTCTCCACTTTATGGATTAGTGATAATGTGATTCTCTATGGCTTCTAGCTTCACCATTAAGCTGCAGCTAAGGGTCTGTCAGTGTCATTGGATGCTGTGCCGTTTCTCCTTCTGCTTGCCAGTTTGTGCTACCCACGAGCTGGTTGACATCTTGTGGCCTAAGAGGGGCAGAGGCTTAAGAAAATGATCTCATGGGTCACATGTTGTCTATCCTCAACCTAGTTTCTCCTCCAATCACACTGGGCTAGCGCATCCCCCTTCTTTAGGTCGGCACACTGAGGCATGGTGTGCCTCAACGTCTGGCCTGAAATTAGTTCTTAGGCAATAAACGTATGCACACGCTCTTTCTTGGCGAGGGGGAGATGAGACCAGTGTTCCTCACGCTGGAGGGTGATAGGCCCCTTGGGGACCCGAAGAGTGGAGTTCAACCTCCTCTCTTCTTGCCCTCCGTCCGTTCCTTTATACCCCCACCTCATTCACCATTATTCACCTTGTCCCTTGCCTGCCCCTCTATTAGTACCTCATCCTCCACTCACCCCTACTTACCATACTTCTCACCTCTACCTAGCCCATTCTTGCAGGATGGAAGAGTTTCAGAGCTACCGAGGTAGAGCGTTACTGCCATACGAATGTGTTACGTTCTATGACAAATTAATGCAGCCTTTTTACTTTCTTCTTATGCACAAGGGTGCTCCCAGGTAGGGGGCAGTGGTAGCGTCTGCAGTGGCAGTCAGGCTTTAAGTCACATATGTCTGGAAGTTGGGCCTTTAGAAGACAGACAGCCGTAAGCAAAAGAGTGTCAGATTTCACTAAGGAACCAAAATGACTCCGCAGTTGGGGGACGCTGACACACCTTGCTAGGATCCGGCACAAACAGAAGTATGGTCTGGAGTTTACCAGCTCCTGCCGGTCCAGTGTGCTCATAAATGCAAAAGAAAGCACAGGCAGACCTAGATTTCTGGTCCACCGAGCGTCCCCGTGACCCCCTTTCCTCTCCGCCAATAGATTTTTGTTGTTGTTGTGAATGTTTTGTTTTGGTTATTTATTGATTGATTGACCTATTGATTTACATATATTTTTTTATTTGATGTCTACCTTAGGCCTTTAAGGCTGTGTCAGCAGGGTATGGCCACCAGGAAGAATAGTGAGCAGAGTTGAGTCGTGCAAGTTCTGGGACCTTCTGGAACACGTTGCTTGTGTAGTTTTCTGAATGAGATTTCGGGACCATTTCTGGAAACAGACCCTTCATTTGCTCTTATCCCTTATTTCATGACTTAATTTTGTGCCAAAGATAAGAAACATACTTAATTCCAATCATAGTGAGAATTAATGAATCTCTCCGACCTAACCGTAAGAAATGAAAAATCCTTTTGGGCTTACTGGGCACTGGTGGAATCCCTTCTTTTAAAGAAAAAAATTATTACTAATTTGTAATCACTCTAATCACTAATTTAATTACTAATTTAATAACAACTATGTCACCAGTGTTCCTTGAACCATGTATGTGGATCACCAGATATGCCCAATATATTGCTACAAGTCACCATCAGGCACTATTTATCAATGCGGTTTAATAGCGTCCATTAGGATTTTTTTGTAAGTTAGCTAGAAACTTACTGAGCAGATATTACAAATCATTTGCGTGGTAACGTTTGTTAAATTTAAGCATTACTTTTTTGGGGGGTGGTCCGATGTTAGAAACAAACAGCTGAATTATTTCCAGATGTAATGCCAATCTGTGTAATCTGAATTTTAGCCCTAGTTTACATTTATAAATACAGAGTCTTAAACCTTTATGTCTGGGTCTGAAATAAATATATTGACTTAGACTAGATTTTACAGCAACACAATGTGATTTTAAATGTCTATGAATGTAATTCTTATCCATGGTTTCCATTCTCTCCATGATCCAATCATAATTTTGCCATTAGACAAGAGAAAAAATGTAGTAAGTTATTTTTCTCACCCCCACCTCCCTGTTTGCTGTGATAGTGCAGAGAAGCACAGGGAAATGTTTAATTACCCATTTTTCTGTGATTTACAATTGAAAAGTGTTCTGTGGGGTTCTTAAAGTGTTCCCTTTCTTAAGTAGTAAAAACAACAGTGATAATATAGATCTTTTCATAACATACTATGTACTTTCATTTTAGACCAAACTAGAGTCAGAACGGATACTAGCGTCCGTGGGGAAGAAACCTCCCCAGGAAATTGGAATCAAAGTGAAAAATCATTCTGGAGGTGGCGTGTCCTTTACCCACAGTAAAAATTTTAGAAAACTATTGAAAGAAATCATAGGGGAAAGTGCACCAAGACTAACAGAATTGAATACCAAAGAATTTGCTGGCTTCCAAGTAGGGCTCTTAAACAAGGTAAATTGTGGACATAAATACTTTGTATTTGTTTGAGCTTGTCTGATGCATTTATGCCATAGTATTTTAGTTTTGAAATAATTACGATCCTGTTTTGGACTTCATACTTATCAATGGTTTAGTTTAGGAATTGCCCTGCCCACAGACGCCAATATGGAATTAAATGTGCAAGATATGTTTGGGGGTAATGTCTGTGAAGGATAAAGGGGAGAGAGAACAGGAGTTGGCGGGGGAATCTTCAGGCCACACGGCTGATTTAGCACCTGTGAGAGGAAGGGACGAGGAAGAGAATTGGGTGTGAAGGGTCTCAGGCAGGAGTGCAGCTTCGAGAAAGTCTTGGCCAGCCCAGCAGGGACCTCTAACACCAAGATTTCCCATAGAGGAGGTCCACATTGGGCAGAGGTGGCCAGGCCAGTTGACACACTTGGGAAAGGATATTCTCAGTGGTTTGAGCATGTTGTGGGTATATTAGAATTTGGAACAAGGCCAGCAAAGGCGAGGTTTCCACTGGCAAAATTCTATGGTAGTTATTGTATTGAATATCCCTCTCTTCACTACGATTTTACATACACTGCAGCATTAAGAATTACATTTCTATATTAAAAGCGTCAGGAGTAACTGAAATTATTTGTTCCATTTCAAACAGGATTTGAAACCTCAGACATATAGAAATGCTTATGATATTCCACGTAGAGGTCTTTTAGACCAGTTAACCAGAATGAGATCCAATCTGCTGAAAACACACAAGTTTATTGTTGGACAAGATGAAGGTAAATGAACAAAGAAGTATTTTTTGTTGATTAGGAAAATATCAAGCCTGACTTACATGAAAGTGCTTATTGCATAACGGGTAGGTTATTTTGTAATACTTTCAGGCTTAGAATGCTCATTTTCACCTGTTCTCAGGTTTTAGGGCAGGTGTGCATTAATTGGCTCACTGAGAGTGAGCATTTTTTAAAGTTTTTATTTGAATTCCAGTACAGTTAACATACGGTGTCATATTAGTTTCAGGTGTATAATATAGTGATTCAACACTTGCCTACCTCACCCGGTGCTCCTCGCGACAAGTGCCCTCCTTCATCCCCATCACCTGTTTCACCCATTCCCCCCACCCACCTCCCCTCCGGTAACTATTGGTTTGTCCTCTATGATTAAGAGTCTGTTTCTTGGTATATCTCTCTCAAGGGTGAGCATTTTGATAGCCACTCCAGGTTTAGTGAACTGGAAAGTGGCGGGACCTAGGTCTGTCAGATTTTGGAAATGGCACAACCCAGCCTGTCGTGATGAATTCAGTCCGGAATTCCTCATTTACATGAAAATTATGAAGCTGGTAGTGTGTAGGACAGTTGGTGATGGTGTACAATTCCCCTTTACTCCATTGTGTTCATTTGAAACAGGGTCATTTGTCCATTAAAAGGAGTTAAATCTTAGCCTGGCCGACCTCCTAAAATTATATACCAAGTTCTGTGGAGAGGAGGGAAGCTTCTCTAGGAAGGGAGCCTATAGATCTAGTCACATTCCCCAAGAACGGAAGGCCTACTAACCAAGGTCTCTGGATGATAAGAGAGAACCATGGAGGCCAGGCTCTTTGAAATGCAGCACAAATATGGTGTTTCAGGCTGGGTGGTAGCATACAGGATGTCAGCCCATTTTCAAACCTGGTTTGAGGCCTAAGGGCGTTGTACTTGGCCTAGTGATTTGAGCTTGTAGGGAGTAGTGATGGTACCCTGAGTAGTGAGTGGGATGAAGAGAGATAATTTTAGATCTTAGAATTTGAGATGTTTTTAAATGTTTATATTTATTTTTGAGAGAGAGAAAGCGCACGCACGAGCAGGGGAGGAGCAGAGAGAGAGGGAGACACAGAATCAGAAGCGGGCTCCAGGCTCCGAGCTGTCAGCACAGAGCCTGACGCAGGGCTCCAACCCATGAACCGTGAGATCATGACCTGAGCTGAAGTCAGATGCTTAACCCACTGAGCCACCCAGGTGCCCCCAAAAGTTGAGATTTTAGACTATTGGATGCCAAGGTGCACGTTGCCAAACCAGACTATGATCATGCCCTCTTAAAGTTTTATTTATTTATTTATTTATTTATTTATTTATTTAGCACACATGCACACATGTGAGCAGGGGTGGGGCAGATAGAGAGGGAGAGAGAATCCCAAGCAGGCCCCATGCTGTCAGCGCAGAGCCTGACACGGGGCTCGATCCCACAAACCGTGAGATCGTGACCTGAGCCGAAATCAAGAATAGGATGCTCAACCTACTGAGCCCCTGATCGTGTCCCCTTGTCCTCATGATGCATACAGTGCAGCTGTGTACCATTTGTTTCTTTGCCGGTGATTTTACAGATTCCCTTCATAGTGTTCCGGTCGCACAAATGGGTAACTATCAGGAATATCTAAAGACACTGGCTTCTCCGCTTCGAGAGATTGATCCAGATCAACCAAAAAGACTACATACTTTTGGCAATCCATTCAAACAAGATAAGAAGGTAAGATACCTATTTCTAAGTCTGCTCAAGTTGTGATAGTCTTGCTATAATTCCTTTCTTCTGGGCAAGGTGAATATAAATCAGAGGTTCTCTGTTGGTTGACAAGATAAAATAGGACTCCAGGGCTCTCCGTAAATGGAAAGTGGGAGCCTCCTGATACAAAGGTGTGTTGTTTGAAGAAAAGAATAAGTGACATTTACTGAGTACCTAGTAGGAGTTGGTGTTTTACGCGATCACATTTAACGGCCACAACGGTTCTGCAGATGAGTGTTACCACGTGTCCTCTCATAAGAAGAAATCAAGGCTCACAGTGGTCAAGTGGTGTGCTCTGAGTAGCACAGCTGAGAAGAGCCAGGATTTGAACCCACATCTTTCCAGCTCCAGAGTCTGTATTCATTCCCACCTCTGCACACTAATTCCTTTAATATTGAGATCACCAGTTATTCCCTGTTTCCATTACTCGGATCTCTAGTGCTCTAGCCAGACGGTGATGAAGTGTTCATCTTGAAATAGGAAGTACTACGTGATGCTGCATTCTTTGGATTGTCCTAGTAGAGATCTAAATGTGAGGTGTGTGTGTGTGTGTGTGTGTGTGTGTGTGAGAGAGAGAGAGAGAGAGAGAGAGGGAGAGAGAGAGAGAGATACCGACCTGACCATCTAAGGATGAAGACAAATGGGGATTCTGTTTGCACACATGGAGAAGACTATTGGTGTTAAGCTGCAGACCGTATAATAATCTGTCTGGTAACAAAACTAGACTGAGAGATATTCCACTTCACCCCAATCCTCAATTAATTGGACTTTTTCTTAATTTTTCTGTGCCTTGGGCTCCTCATTTGAATCCCTGGGGATAATGATTACACTTACCAGAGTCCTGTGCAGTATTGAGTTAGTGCATGTACCCATTTCAAACATGACCTACATGCAGCAAATGCTCAGGGTGTATGGTTTCCCCTTTCTGTACCGTGTTGCTTTGGAAAATGCCTTGGAAGCGTCATTTATCATGATTTTATGAAAATGTTTTCATATTCTCAGGTCATCCTTGGATGGGAACAGCTTTTAGCTAACCCTCTGCACTGATGGCTGTCATCCTTTACCTACCCCCAAGAATGAAAAGCCCCCAAGGTGGACATATTGGAACCTCCGTGAGGTTGCTGTTGGGGCAGTGACATTTTCTGTCAACCTGCTCTCTACCGTCCACATGCAGCGTTCTGTACAGTGATAGTCAATATTTCTTAATGATGCATTTAAAGCACAAAAGCACACAAAAGGGAATTGGTTCACTTGCCAAGGGTCGCTTCCGAATGGTCTGTATTTCCTCCGAAAAGTAACCTCTTCGGTTGATGCGAGTTGCTCATTTCTCAAGCTTTCTGGTTAATCATGATTGTATTGTGTTTGACCTTGGCAACACGTTATCTTTTCATTTCCTCCTTGTTCCACCGAGACTAGGTCAAGATGGGACTGGAGTAGCACTTTCTGAGAACAGGGTCTAGGTGGGGCACGGTAAATCTCTGGCCCGTGATGAAGACGTGTGTTGGTAACAGGATGTATGGTTTTGAGTGTGCGCGTGCCGCGTGCGGGCACTGTGCTCTTTAATGGAGAGTGTTCATTGGTGTTTTCTAGGGAATGATGATTGATGAAGCAGATGAATTCGTGGCAGGGCCACAGAACAAAGTGAAGCGCCCCGGAGAACCCAACAGTCCTCTGTCATCTAAGAGAAGGCGGAGTATGTCCCTGCTGTTGGCGAAACCACAAACACCACCCACTGTAACTAACCATGTGGGCGGAAAGGGACCACCCTCAGCCTCGTGGTTCCCATCTTATCCAAACCTCATAAAACCCACCCTTGTACATACAGGTATAGAGTAGTGGTTGTGATTTCCTTATGGCTCCTAGAAGACTAACACTAAACAGCCTTATTTTCCTTTGTGTTCATTTCCTTTGTATCCGCTTTTTGTTCGTTAAGTAAACCATTATTAAATCATCAATGTGGTAGGTACAAAGGGCCCCGTGGGGAGCAGAGTCACTGTCTGAGGCAAGAAGATCCATACTTATGTAGTAACTAGCACAAGGGGGAGACATGGGGATAGGAGCGTGTTGCTGCGTGAGTCAGAACGAGGAAGCAGGTTCTCGACGCAGCAAGAGAGAACCAGCTTAATACGAGGCTGGGTCTGCACTGGCTCTCTGTGTCCTCAACTCCTGCTCCCGCTCTAGCCCAGTGCGGTCTGGCTCTGCCTCCCCACCGCACTGAGACAGGCATCATCACGGCTCCCAGGGTCTGTTGCGTGTTCCCATTGCTTCTTCGCGTCACTTGTCACAGTTGTTCACTCCCTCCTCCCTGGAAACTTTCTCAGGTTCCCAGACACCACACGTCCTAGTTTTCTTTTCCCTTTGATGGCAACTCCTCTTCACCCTCTTTTTCTGGTTTCTCCCCTTCTCTCCCACCTGTAAATAGCGTAGGGACCCAAAGCTGGATTCCAGACACCAACCCCCCACCCCAGGTGATCCCATGCAGTCTTGGGCTTTCCAGGACATTTACATGTCAACAACTCGGGTGTTTACACCTTGCTTCAAACTCCAGACCTAAATTTAACCATGGACATGGTATTTCCACTTAGGTGTCCCATAGGCCAATAAAACTCGGTTTCACGTGTTTCATCAGAACTCCTAACCTTCACGCTCTCCAAAACAGCTCTGCTTGCTGCCTGCCGCAGGCATGACTCTTAATGTTAAGTGACACCATCCGGCAGTATGCTGGTAAAGGTGCAACAGCCAGCTGTCAGAGTGTGTGGGGGCCGGGAAGGTGAAGCCTTGGATTATAATGTTTGCAGGTTTCCACAGTGTAAAGGATGCCAACGTGATCGCTGTCAGGCCATCAACATGAGGTCACTGGGCCAGATCAGGAAGAGCACACTCCTGGCACCATTATTTCCCCAGGGGTTCAGTGAAGACCCACGGAGTCACCATGATTTCTCTTTTATTCTTCTCTCACTTCCATCCCTTAGCAAGTGCAGACACTTTGACACCCAGTCTCTATCCCTCTAGTCTGTGCTGCCACCGTCTGTCCCCAAGCTGCTACAACAGCTTCTCATCTGATTTCCCTGCTCTCCCACTTGACCCTCCTGACCCATCACTGCCCTGCAGCCCAACTGACCCTGTGCGCACGGAAATCCGATCCTGCCACATCCATCCCGAAACCCGCCACCAACTCCCCCGAGCACTCAGAACACAATCGGAGCTCCCGACGCTGGTCTACACGCTCTGCAGGACCCGGGCCTGCCCTCCTCTCCTGCATGCGTCCTCTGGGTGTCCTCCTTGCCCTCTCTGCCTCTGTCCTTTGCTCCACGGCCCCGGCTCATCCCCTCCTAAGGCCCTGCACTGGCCCTCACGGCAGCCAGAAGTCCTCCTCACGTGCACAGGCCGCCCTGTCTCCTGCTCCACGGGTCACCTCCTCAGAGGGCCCTGCCCGACCCCGGGGTCACGGAGACTCCCCCTCCTCTCTGTCACATCCCTGATACCTTCCTTCCCAACAAGAATTCAAACTGTATTATTCCCCTTGCCCAAATTACACATACCATCTGACTTCCCCATGAGGATGTAAGTTCCGTAAGGATAGGGATTGTTCTTGTCTGTCTCGTTCACTGCCGATCCTCTAGCTTTGTCTCAGTGCCTGGCAGGAAGGAGGCAGAGCATGTGAAGTAGAGGTGTCAGGCCTGGAGTAAAAGGAAACCCATTTCCTTGTCACAGAAGGGAATGATGAGAATCACAAAGATTTTTGGTGACGGACTACATGTAGAGCCTCGAGGCCTAACGGCCACCTCTGTTTTCTTAGAACTTTTGAGATAGAGAGGAGAGAAATTGAAGGGGGCCCATGTAGTCTGGTGCCAAGCTCGGTGAAGCCTGGCATTTTCTTTATTTTCTTAAGCATGGCATTTTATATGTAAATTACAGAAATCGTGACATCAAGTGAGACTTGCTGCCTTTCAGCTTGTAAAGCACAAGCAGCCACTAAACCACGGGTGCCAGGGACCTAAGAACGCTCAGTAGTTGTCTTGCCTGACTCGGTTTCCATATGTATTGGGAGTGCCGTGAAGAAAAGAAGGTGGTTTTGTTGTATTATTTTCCTGGGCTCGGTTTGAGGGGTCTCAGCCTCCCATCTGTACGCCTTCTTGCTTTTTGAAACAAATAATTTCCTCAAACGTGAAGATCTGCCTGTGGGGTTGATATAACTCACCCACCTCACAGTTTACCTTCTTGATTTGGCCTCCAGATGTCACTATCATTCCTGATGTCCATGAGGAGAAGAGGGAAAATGGTCAGATCCCACCCGATGGCTTCTTGTCAAAATCTGCTCCCCCAGAGCTTATGAATATGGCAGGAGATGGTATTCCACACCACCACCAGTTGGATTCTCTATCTGACGACTTCACTAGTCTAAGGAAAGATGGCCTGATTCACAAACCTGGTACGCATGCACTTCTAGGAGGAAGCAAACACTGCAGTGTCTCTGTAGATGATCGAAAAGCCTCAGTGACACCCACTTTGGGAACTGTACCAAACACCTTGCAAATAACTCCTGCTATGGCGCAAGGAATCAATGCTGATATAAAACATCAGTTAATGAAGGAAGTTCGAAAATTTGGACGAAGTAAGTAATGAAGGCACAAGTATCAATAATATAATGGGAGGTCCTTCTCATAATTCTATGATTCAGGATAGATTCATGCTATCTCTGGAGGTATTGGGGAAGTATTGGGTTTTCACATAATTTATTATTATTTTTTAATGTTTATTTTTGAGAGAGATTGAGAGAGAGCACGAGCAGGGGAGGGGCAGAGAGAGAGAGAGGGAGACAGAGAATCTGAATGAAGCAGGCTCCGCACTGTCAGCACAAAGCCTGACGTGGGGCTCAAACTCATGAACCCATGAGATCATGGCCTGAGCCAAAGCTGGACGCTCAACCAGTTGAGCCACCCAGCACCCTGGGTTTTCACATAATTTAAAGTGATTCCTCTTGCTTTAACTAAAAGGACCCAATACACCCTTTTCTCTTTTTGCACCTTACTGATTGTAATAGTTTCCTTTTGCTGCTGTAACAAGTTGCCACAAACCACGTGGCTCAAAACTGTACTCCCCTTACTGTCATGGAAGTCGGAATTCTGAAATTATCTTCACTGGGCTAACAGAAAGGTGTTCCTTCTGGAGACTCTAGGGGGAATCTGTCTCCTTGCCCTTTCCAGCTCCTACAGGCTGTCTGTGCTCCTTAGCTCCTGGCCCCTTCCTTCAGCTTCGAGCCAGTAACGTCAGGGCCTTCTCTCCTGTCTAGCCGTGCTCCTATCCTTACATCTTTTCTCTCTGGCTCCAATTCTACTCCCCACCTCCTATTATTTGGATATTTGTGATTACACTGATGCGTAAGCCTGGATAATCTCCCCATCTCAAGATCCACAGCTCAATTCTATCTGCAAAGTCAAGTCCCTTTTGCCGTATACGGTAACATATTCACAGTTTCCAGGAGGTAAGATGTGGACAACGTTGGGGGCCATTGTTCAGTCTGCCACATTTGTTCAGTGTTTACAAGAGTTTCCTTAGTAGCTGATGCGCGGATGTTTGGGTTCGAGTGTTTAAAATACAAATGATAACTTTCCACCTGTGAGGATTGATTACTGGGGATGTGTAAGGATTGAATTTTATTTCCTATTCGTATTTTTTAAGAATACTGAGGTTTTGGGTTTTTTTTTTTAATATCTTCAGAGTATGAAAGGATTTTCATTCTGCTTGAAGAAGTGCAAGGGTCTCTTGCAGTCAAGAAACAATTTGTCGAGTTTACCATCAAGGAAGCTGCAAGGTGGGTGTAAAGTGGAGACCTTCGTTGTTTGTCGTTAAGCGGTAGGGCCCAATGCAGAATGGGGGCGGGGGGGTGGAATGAGCTGTCCCTTGGTTTTCCCAAACCCTGGCTCTCTCTCGTACTTAAGGCTGTCTCCAGAGGCATCGAGATTGGTATTATCAGAGTCCGACTCATTCACGCATGTCTGTGGAATCTTCTAAGCTCACCACAGCCTGAGGTGGGCTCAGGCCCTCAAGCTGGCACTGTCAGTATTTGCTAAGCCGCATCTTTTTTTGTTTGTTTTTGGTAAATTTCTTTTGAATGTCTATTGAGACAGAGAGAGACAGAGCATGAGCGGGGGAGGGGTAGAGAAAGAGGGAGACACAGAATCCGAAGCAGGCTCCAGGCTGTCAGCACAGAGCCGACGCGGGGCTCAAGCTCACGAGCCGCGAGATCACGACCTGAGCCGAAGTCCGGATGCTCCACCGACTGAGCCACCCAGGCGCCCCTGCTAAGCCGCATGTAGACCACCAGTTCCACCTTGTGCCCCGCACAGTGCCTTGCACATTGGAAAGGCTTCGAGTATCTTTTGGTTAATAAAATTTCTCTTTATTTCTAGGTTTAAAAGACGAGTCTTAATCCAGTACCTTGAGAAGGTACTAGAAAAGATAGACTCCCACCACCACCTCAACAACGTTAATCACATCAACAGAAGAGCATCATGTTAATGCAAAGACCAAGGAGAAAAAAGGGCAAGTTTTCTATGCTGTACGATGGAAGATGATATTGTCAAAGCTTCCTAGAATGTTTTAGGCAAGGGAATTGCCTTCCCGAAGCTAAGAAAAAGCCATGGAGCTTTTTTTTTTTTTTTTTTTTTTTTTTTTTTGATTCTCTGGAAGTAAAAGCTGGCTAAGGGTTTTTCTGGAAGTATTAATTTGTTGTTTTGTTGTTTTTTTCCCAGTTGAGGAAGGTGATATTATTAATTCAGCAGGTCAACTTCAGTAAGCACTGTCACCCCTTCTAATCTTTATTTGTTTTTGAGAGAGAGAGAGAGAGAGAGAGAGAGACAGAATGTGAGCAGGGGAGGGGCAGAGAGAGACGGAGACACAGAATCCGAAGCAGGCTCCAGGCTCCAAGCTGTCAGCACAGAGCCTGACTCGGGGCTCGAAGTCATGAACCGCGAGATCATGACCTGAGCCGAAGTCGGACGCTCAACCAACTGAGCCACCCAGGCGCCCCACTGTCGCCCCTTCTAGATGTGACAAGGGTTTCCTCATATGAACTTTGCTGTTCTGGGCATTTCCAGAGTGACTAAGAGCCACCTGTAACGTGGAGCACTGCTTGGTGGTCATCTTGTGTGTGCCGAACAGAGTTTTCAACAATTCCTAGTTGTGCCTTTTAAACCATGCAATATTCAGGACAGTTTGAAACAAAGAGTAAGAAAGCTGCTATTCGGGTAACTTATTTCTCTGTGGGAGGGGGCAGGGTGAGTCACAAATGATCTACCTCCAACTCTCTTCTATTTTGTCTAGAGACATTACAAAGTGCACCTGAGGCTACCCCAACCCTGACATTTGTTCTTGCGTGTGATGACCGAAAGTCTTCAGGCAGACTTGTATGTTCTGTGCTTTGGGAGCACTAAAAGAAAAAAAAATAATGTATATATTTCCTTTAAGGTTTATACAAAGGTTTATATGGAGCAGTATTGTTTTGTCTGGATTAATTTGCAGAAATTTAAGTGTACAAAGAGATTTTGAGTTTGCATATATAAAATAAATCATTTTATTGATTTTCACAAGTTTGTTAATGCTGGAGACATTTCTAGTTTTATCTTTCCTGTGACTTATTACTCCTTTCAGAAAACAGAGTGCACATTATAAAGTGAAGATGTTAACATAAGGATTGAAACTTCAAAACATCACTCACAGAACCCAGCGATGTTGGGGGAAATGGCAGAGCAGGGTATTCTGGGGGTCAGTCCCTCTCCAGAAACACTGAAAACACTGAAAAAGACACCTATCAGAATGAAGGACTCTGGAAGATAGCAAAGGTTTATAGCAACCAAGCGAACACTGAATCAGGAGAAAAGCCAGTGAAACATAAGAGAGTTTTGTGGCATTTGAACGTATTCTTGCCCCACCCCCCCAGTCTTGAGGATGACAGCTTACGTTCTATGTGTGGGTTCTCGCTTCTGGAGGGAGGAGAGTGGACCTCAGACCCAAGAAATTATGTTTGTCTGTTGAACCTGTCTGGAGCTCCCTGAAAGATTAACGTAAGGGGGGCAATTGCTTCTGGTTCACCCAACTCCTGGAAGGAAAAACTGGGGAATGAGTTACCTTGGAGAATGAGGGCTTTGAAATGCTCCTGTGTGTGTACCTGGATATCTAGAAAACCATGTGCATGCCCGGGGCAGGGCTCAGAGTCGAAAAGACCTGAGAAGACCATAAGATTTCACCTCTGGTGAAGCGTTAGGCTCAGCACCATAGTGGATAAACTAGTCAGAGGATCAGTAAGGAAAGAGCGCACTTGAGCAATGCTATACATCAATTAGGTCTAACAGACACCTGTAGAGCGCCCACCCAACAACAGCAGGGTACATATTCTCAAGTGCTCACAAAGTACTCTCCAGGATTGTCTGTATACTAAGCCATAAAACAAGTCTCAATGAATTTTAAAAGATGGAAATCATACAAAGTAGCTCTTTTGCCATAATGGAATCAAACTAGAAATCAATAACAGAAGTTGGATACTCATCTCCTACCAGACACAAAAATCAATGAACGATAAATAAATAGGAGCTAAATCCCTAAAACTCTTAGAAGGAAACTTTGGAGTTAACCTTCATGACCTTGCATTTGACAATGGTTTCTTGAATATGGCACCAAAAGCACAAGCAACAAAAGAAAAGTATAGATAATTTGTCTTCATCAAAATTAAAAGCTTTTAGGGGCGCCTGGATGGCTCGGTTGGTTGAGTGTCCGACTCTTGATTTTGGCTCAGGTCATGATTTCACACTTTGTGAGGCTGTCAGTGCAGAGCCTGCTTGGGATTCTCTCTCTCCCTCTCTCTCTCTGCACCTCCCCCTCTTTTAGTGTCTTTGTCTCTCTCAAAATAAATAAACATTAAAGGAAATTAAAAGCTTTTGTACCTCAAAGGACTATCAAGAGAGTGAAAAGATGATCCATAAGAGGAGTGTTTTATATTTGTAACACATACATCTAATAAGAGTCCAGTATTCATAATATAAAAAGCATTCTTTCCACTCAACAACAAAGATACAAACAATCTAAGGAAAAATAGGCCAAAAAACTTTTGAAAAAACCCATCTCCAAAGAACACGCACAAAGGAGCACGTGAAGTGTAAATGGCCAACGCGCCCATGAAAAAATGGTCAACGTGTAATCAGGGACATGCAAATCCAAACCACAATAAGAGAACACTTCACATCTACCAAGACGGCCATCGTCAAAAAGGAAATAAGTGTGTTGAAGATATAGAGTAACTGGAGCCCTCATACATCGCTGGGAATAAAGTACTGACACGTGCCACAGCATGGATGAACATCGAAAGCATTGTGGAAGAAAGAATGTGAAAGAAGCCAGACAAAACAGGGCATATATGTGTGATTCCACTTATGCGGAATATCAAGAACTGGCATATGCATAGAGACACAAAATAGATAACTGGTTTTGAGAGCGTGGGGAAAGGAAGAAATGGGCAATGACTGCCAGTGTAGTTCCCTTTTGTGAGAGTAAAAAAGTTCTAGAACCAGAGAGTTCCTTAAGGGTTGCACAACTTGATGCCATTGAGTGGGAAATTTTAAAGTGGTACATTTTACGTGTAATTTGCAACAACACCAACAGCAACAACAAAACGCTCTGGAGCAGTCCAGGTGCCATCTGATGCCACGTGAGGCCATATGGAGCAGAATGGTTGCCATTCAGCCCTGCTCAAATTCCTGACATGCAAAATTATGAAGTGTCATAATGTTTTTTTAATTCCAGTGTAATTAACACACAGTGTTACATTAATTTCAGATGTACAATATTGTGATTCAACAATTCTATACATTACTCAGTGCTCATCATGGTAAGTGTACTCTTAATCCCCTTTATCTATTTTATACATCCCCCTCTGACCTTACCTCTGGCAACCACCAGGTTGTTATCTACATTTAAGAGTCTGTTTTCTCTCTCTCTCTCTCTCTCTCTCTCTGCCCCTTCCTTGCTCTCTCTCTCTCTCTCTCTCTCTATTAATCTCTCAAAGTAAATAAATAAACCAAAAAAAGAGTGGCTATTTGTTTGTATTTTTGCCTTTGTTCATTTGTTTTATTTCTTAAATTACACATATGAGTGAAATTATATGGTATTTGTCTTTTTCTGACTGGCTTATTTCCCTTAGCATAATACTCTCTAGCTCCATCCATGTTGTTACAAATGGCAAGACTTCATTCTTTTTTATGGCTGAAAAATATTCCATTACACACACGCATGCACACGCCCCCCACATAGCCATCTTCTTTATCCATTCATCTACCGATGGACATTTGGGTTGCTTCCATATCTTGGCTATTGTAAATAATGCTGCAGTAAACATAGGAGTATATATCTTTTTAAATTAGTGTTTTTGTTTTCTTTGAGTAATAGTATAGAATAGTAATAGAATCACTGGATCATATAATTTTATTTTAAATTTTTTGAGAAGTGTAATAACTTTTAAAAAAAAATCATTGACTTCTGGTTTCTGGTCCCACATGGCTTGGAAGTTGCTACTCCCTCCCAACAAGTACAAGGCTGAACAGACTGAAAAATCAACAACTCTTCTTGGATCTATAAGTGAGGGGAGGACACAGGGCAAACCACTGCCCCCAAGATTAGCGAGACATAGGTCAATAACAGCGAGGCATGGCTTGCTGGAGCAGAGATTAATGATAGAAAACCACCATGAGAATGGGGTAGAAAAACCTGAACTATGATTGACAAACTTCTGGATGCTTAGTGTGCACAAGTCTGAGAGTTAAAAACTCCAGTCTTTGACCGTCAAGATGTCAGTTCTTCCCAACTTGATCTACAGATTCAACGCAATCCCAATCAAAATCCCAGCAAGTTATGTTCTGGATATTGATAAACTGATTCTAAGATTTATATGGAGAAGCAAAAGATCCAGAAGAGGCAACGCAATAAGAAACAAAGACGAAAGTTGGAGGGCTAACACTACCTAACTTCAAGACTCACTATAAAGGTGCAATAATCAAGACAGGGTGGTATTGGTGCAAGAATAGACAAATAAATCAGTGGGACATAATAGAGAACTTGGAAATAGACCCACATAAAATAGTCAAATGATCTTTATCTTTTCAAATTTTTGTTTAAATTATGGCTAGTTAACATACAGTGCCATAGAGGTATCAGGAGTAGAATTCAGTGATTCCCTACTTATAACATCCAGTGCTCATCACAGCAGGTGCCCTCCTTAATACCTGCCACTCATCTAGCCCATCCTCCACCCATCTCCCTCCATCAACCCTCAGTTTGTTCTCTATCTTTAAGAGTTTCTCATGGTTTGTTAGCCTTTTTCTTTTCTTTTTTTCCCCTTCCATATGTTCATCCATTTTTTTCTTAAATTCCACATATGAGTGAAATCATATGGTATTTGTCTTTCTCTGACTGACTTATTTCACTTAGCAGAATACTCTCTAGCTCCATCCATGTCATTGCAAACGGCAAGATTTCATTCTTTTTGATGGCCGAGTAATATTCCACTGCACATATATACCACATCTTCTTTATCCATTCATCCGTCGATGGACATTTGGGCTGTCTCTTTGGTTTGGTTATGGGTAATAATGCTGCTATAAACATTAGGATGCATGTGCCCCTTCGAATCTGTACTTTTGTATCCTTTGGGTAAATACCTAATTGTGCAATTGCTGGACCTTAGTGGAGTTCTATTTTTAACTTTTTGAGGAACCTCCATACTATTTTCCAAAGTGGCTGCACCAGTTTGCATTCCCATCAACAGTGCAAGAGGGTTCTCCTTTTTCCATATCCTCACCAACACTCGTTGTTTCTTGTGTTATTATTTGTAGCCATTCTGACAGGTGTGAGGTGGTATCATATTGTGGTTTTGATTTTCATTTCCCTGATGATGAATGATGTTGAGCATCTTTTCATGTGCCTGTTAGCCATCTGGATATCTTCTTTGGAAAATGTCTATTCATGTCTTCTACCCATTCCTTAACTGCATATTTTGGGGGGGGGGGTATTGAGTTTGATAGGTTCCTTATAGATTTTGGATACTAACCCTTTATTAGGTATGTCATTTGCAAATATCTTCTCCCATTCTGTAGACTGCCTTTTATGTTAATGAAGCTTTTTATGTTAATGAAGTCCCAATAGTTCATTTTTGCTTTTCCCTTGCCTCCGGCGACATGTCTAGGAAGAAGTTGCTCCCGCTGAGGTCAAAGAGGTTGCTGCCTGTATTCTCCTCTAGGATTTTGATGGTTTCCTGTCTCACAGTTAGGTCTTTAATCCATTTTGAATTTATTTTTGTGTATGGTATAGGAAAGTGGTCCAGTTTCATTCTTCTGCATGTTCCTATCCAGTTTTCCCAGCACCATTTGTTGAAGAGACTGTCTTTTTGCCATTGGATACTCTATCCCGCTTTGTCGAAGATTAGTTGACCATATAGTTGTGAGTCCATTTCTGGGTTATCTGTTCTGTTCCATTGATCTATGTGTCCAAGTTGGGGGCATAAATATGTACAATTGTTAGATCTTCTTGATGGATAGATCCCTTAATTATGATACAATGCCCTTCTTTATCCCTTGTTATATAGTCTTTGTTTTAAAATCTAGTTTTTTCTGGTATAAGTATGGCTATTCTGTCTTTCTTTTGAAATACATTATTCAGTAGCATGATAGGTGGTTCTCCATCCCCTCACTTTCAATCTTCAGGTGTTTTTAGGTCAAAATGAGTCTCTTGTAGGCAGCATATAGATGGGTATTGTTTTTTTTTAATCCATTCTGATACCCTATGTCTTTTGATTGGAGCATTTAGTTCATTTACATTCAGAATGGTTATTGAAAGATATGAGTTTAATGGCATCTGGTATTTCTGGTGATGTTCTCTCTTCCTTTCTAGTCTTTGTTGCTTTTTGTCTCCCCCCCACCCCAAAGAGTCCCCTTTAATATTTCTTGCAGGACTGGGGTAGTGGTCACAAATTCCTTTAGTTTTTGTTTGTCTGGGAAACTCTTTATCTCTCCTTCCATTCTGAATGATGGCCTTGCTGGATAAAGGATTCTTGGTGCATATTTTTCCCATTCAGCACGTTGAATATATCCTGCCATTCCCTTCCAGCTTGCCAAGTTTCTGTGGACAAATCTGCTGCAAACCTGATCTGTCTTCCCTTGTAGGTTAAGAACTTTTTTTTCCTTGCTGCTTTCAGGATTCTTTCCTTGTCTGTGTATTTTGTGAGGTTGACTATGATATGTCTAGGTGATGGCTGGCTTTTTTGAATTTAATGGAGTTCTCTGTGCTTCTTGAATTTCAATGTCTGTGTCCTTCCCCAGTTGGAACTTTTCAGCTATAATTTGCTCAAATAAACTTCCTTCCCCTCTTTCTCCCTCTTCATCTTCTGGGACTCCTATGATATAAATATTATTATGTTTTAAGAAGTCGCTGAGTTCCCTACATATACCTTTGTGATCCAATACCTTTCTTTCCCTCCTATTTTTGGCTTCATTATTTTCCATAATTTTATCTTATACATCACTGATTCATTCCTCTGCTTCTTTCATCCTCATTATGGCAACCCATTCAGGTTTGCATCTTGGTTATAGCTTTTTAATTTTGGCCTGACTAGATTTTACCTCTTTTGTCTCTGCAATAAGGGATTGTCTGGGGTCTTCTATACTTTTTCCAAGCAGCTAGTATCCTTATAATTGTTGTTTTAAATTCTAGTCCAGAAATCTGACTGATTACTGTGTTCATTCAATCTCTGGCCATTACTTCTACTTCCTGTTCTTTCTCTCGGGGTGAATTCCTCCAGCTTGTCATTTTGTCCAGAAAAAAAAAGGGGGATATCCTAGGTGTGTTTTGGTCTGCTTGCTAAAAGAAGCTAGATCTAAAAATTAAAAGTAAAAGCACATATAAGAAAAAAATATTTTAATCAAAAATAAGATAAATTGCAAAATAAAAGCAAAAAGGAAGCCAGATCCTCTTTTCCCCTAGAGCTGAAGCTTTGCAGCACTCTGTGATCAGTAGGCTTGGTGCATGTGAGGGGTCTGTGGTGGTCTTCTGGAGGATGCACCCGTTGTCCTGATTCTCACGCCTACTTGCCCTTATGGAGATGCCCCCGCAGAGTGCAGGAGGGCTGGGCTTGGTGTAAGAGGCTCCAGTCTCCACTCGGTGGTTCTGCTTAGCTCACTGGGGTCAGTCAGGGCTGATGGCCAGGGGGCAAATTGGCCTCATCCTGCTCTGTCATCCCCAGAGCAGAAAGCTCGCACCTGCCACTCTTCAGGAAGTCCTCAAAGAGGAGCAGTCACCCCTCCTGTGTCCCCAGCTTCCATCAGATCCCTGCCTTCACCCCCTATTGGTGTCCAAGCTGTTTTATCTCAGCACACAGCTGGGTTTCTAAACCCCAAATTTTAGGGACTCATGCAGCAGGTCCCCGCGCGGATCCTCTGGGGGAGGGTCTCCCCACGCTTTTGCCATTTGCGGGCTGGTCCCAGGCAAGTGGTCCCACAACCACGCAGTGGCTCAGAGTTTATGGTAAAGTGGAGCGGAAAGCTGGCACCAAGTCTCAATGCCCTCAGCCGGCATCCCTGCTCCTATGCCCGGGAACAGTGCAGCACCTGGCACCACCTGTTCTGTCCCTGGAGAAGCCTTGCTGCCACTCCCAAATGCACTTCAAGCAGAGGACCTGTTTCTCCCCTAGTGACCCAGGGGATCCTCAGACCATGCTGTCTGCTCACGGGACTCTTCCCTCGTTCCCCTCAGAAACACCACTACGCCAGGCACGACCCTGGCTGTGGAGGACTTCTAACGCTTCAGATTTTGCGTCCTGCTGCATATAATACCTTGTGGTAGTCTCTGTAAGCAGGGCTCCCTGCCGTCCACAACACCCACAGCACCTGCAGTTCTTATCTCCCCCAAATCAACTCTCCGCAACTCCTACCTTCCATGATCCTACCTGTGGACTTGCAGTTTTGTTCTCTCGGTCCTCAGCTTGATTTCTTGGGGGTTAAGAATGATTTGATATTTATCTAGCTGTGCTCAAGGGATGAGGCAAGCTTAGGGTCCCCCTACTCCTCCACCATCTTAACTCCCCCTCCTAGTCAACTGATCTTTGACAAAGGAGCAAAAGCAATACAATGGAGCAAAGGTGTCTCTTCAACAAATGGTGCTGGAACAACTAGACATCCACGTGCAAACACACACACACACACCACGAATTTAGACACAGACCTTACATCCTTCACAGAAATTAACACAAAATGGAGCATAGACTTAAATGTAAAATACAAAAGTAGTAAACTACTGGAAGATCACGCAGGAGAAAACCTAGAGGACTTTGGGTATGATGATGACTTTTTAGATACAACGCCAAAAGCACAACTAATAAAAGAAAAATTGAGAAGTTGGACATCATTAAAATTAAGAGCCTCTGCCCTGTGAAAGTCAATGTCAAGACAATGGGAAGTCAAGCCACAGATTGGGAGAAAATATTTGCAAAAGACATATGTGATAAACGGCTAGTCTTCAAAATATTCAGAGAACTCTTCAAACCCTACAATAAGAAAACAAACAAGCCAACTAAAAAAAATGGGCCAGAGGTAAGAGACATCTCACCAAAGATGATATACAGACAGGAAATAAGTATATGAAAAGATGATCCGCAGTATATGTCATTGGGGAATTGCAAAATAAGGTAGCAATGAGATATCACTACACTCATATAGATTGGCCAAAATCCAGGACACTGACACCACCAAATGCTTACAAGGATGTGGGGCCACAGGAACTCTCATTCATTGCTGGTGGGAACACAAAATGGTACGGCCACTTTGGAAGACAGTTTGGCAGTTTCCTACAAAACTAAGCACACTTTAGCCATACCATCTTGCAGTCACTCTCATTGGTATTTATCCAAAGGAGTTTAAAGCTTATGGCCACACAAAAACCTGCACATGAGTGTTTATTGCAGCTTTACTCTTAATTGCCAAAACTTGGAAGCAACCATTGTCCTTCAGTAGGTGAATGGATAAACTGGTACCTCCAGACAACAGGATGTCACTCAGTGATAAAAAGAAATGAACTATCAAGCCATGGAAAGACATAGAGAAACCTTAAATGCATATTAATAAGTGACAGGAGCCAATATGAAAAGGCCATTTACTGCCTGATTCCAACTATCTGTCATTCCAGAAAAGGCAAAACTATGGAGACAACAAAAGGCCAGTGGTTGCTGGAAGTTGGAGAGATTGAGGAGAAATGAATGGGCCAAGCACAGAAGCTATTTTTAAGGTAGTGAAAATACTTTTCATGATACTATAATGGTGGATACATGCCATTATACATTTACCCAAATCTGTAGAATGTGCCACACCAAGATTGAACCCTAATGTAAACTACAGACTTTGGGTGATTATGATGCATCAAAGTAAGTTCATCAGTTGTAACACATGTATCCCTCTGGGAGGGATGTTGATGGGGAGAGGCTATGCATCTGTGGGGCAGGGGATACTTGAGAACTCTCTGTATCTGCTCAGTTTTTCTGTGAACCTAGAACTTCTCTAAAAATACAAAGTTTAAAAAATTTACTTACTAAAATGGACTGAATATTTGTGCGACCCCCAAATTCAAATGGAAATCGTAACCCCCAATGTGATTGTATTAGGAAGTGGGGCCTTTGGAAGGTGACGAAGTCATGGTGGTGGGGCCCTCATGAATGGGATTAGTGCCCTTATAAAAGAGACCTCAGAGACCTCTCTTGTGCTCTTTCTGCCATATGAGGACACAATGAGAAGTGAGCCGTCTGCAGCCTGGAATAGGGCCCTCATGAGAATCCAGTCACGCTGGCACCTAGATCTCAGACTTCCACCCTCCAGAACTGCGAGAAAGAAGTTTCTGTTGTTTTTAAGCCACTGTGTCTATGGTATTCTGTTGCAGCAGCCTGAACTAAGACACTTCCAATCAATAATGGTATTTTTTTTTTCATGTGTCTGTTGGCCATCTGGATGTCTTCTTTGGAGAACCGACACATGAGAAAATGCTCCACATCACTCATCATCAGGGAAATACAAATCAAAACCACAATGAGATATCACCTCACACCTGTCAAAATGGCTAAAATTAACAACTCAGGCAACAACAGATGTTGGCAAGGATGTGGAGAGAGAGGATCTCTTTTGCACTGTTGGTGGGAATGCAAGCTGGTGCAGCCACTCTGGAAAACAATATGGAGGTTCCTCAAAAAACTAAAAATAGAACTACCTTCCGACCCAGAAATTGCACTACTAGGCATTTATCCATGGGATACAGGGGTGCTGTTTCAAAGGGACACACACACACACCCATGTTTATAATAGCACTATCAACAGTAGCCAAAGTATGGAAAGAGGCCAGATGTTCATCAACGGATGAATGGATAAAGAAGATGTGGTGTATATATAATATACAATGGAGTATTACTGGACAATCAAAAAGGATGAAATCTTGCCATTTGTAACTATGTGGATGGAACTGGAGGGTATTATGCTAAGTGACATTAGTCAGAGAAAGACAAAAATCATATGACTTCACTCATGAGGACTTGAAGAGACAAAACAGATGAACACAAGGGAAGGGAAACAAAAATAATATACAAACAGGGAGGGGGACAAAACAGCAGAGACTCATAAATATGGAGAACAGAGGGTTACTGGAAGGGTTGTGGGAGGGGGGATGGGCTAACTGGGTAAGGGGCATTAAGGAATCTACTCCTGAAATCATTGTTGCATGATACGCTAACTAATTTGGATGTAAATTAAAAAATTAAAATTTAAAAAACAGAAAGAGGCAGAGACACCAGCAAAAAAAATACAATAATAAAGGTATTTTTTTAATGTTTGTTTTTGAGAAAGAGAGAGAGACAGAGAGACAGAGAGTGAACAGGGGAGGGGCAGAGAGAAAGGGAGACACAGAACCTAAGCAGGCTCCAGGCTCTGAGCTGTCAGGAGAGAGCCCTACACAGGGCTCGAACTCACAAACCATGAGATCATGACCTGAGCCAAGTCAGACGCTTACCCGACTGAGCCACCCAGGCACCCCAAGTGACCAACTCTTTAAACCACACTTAATCTTTAAATAAAGGCAGCAACAAAACCATATTCCTGGCCAACAAGCTACAAGACTCCCTGCTTATAACTGATACCATGTTAACGCTTTTCCTAAAGAGGATACAATGTTCAACTTTTGCCTTTAGATCTTTGTCATTCTTTTGCTACCTAAACCACCCCTGCCTTTAATATCCTGCATCTTATTTATTGAGAATAAAGTTAGCTCTCATTACCACATTTTTTGTTAGCAGCTAAGGGGATGAGAGGGGATAAAACCCCAAAATATTTGGTTAATATGTATGTAAACTTATTCATATTAAAATAAAGAAGTAACACTCAGAATCATTACAGTCCTTGATTCTGCAAATGGTTGTATGGTTACTTTTCTAATTACCCATTCCACATTCCCTTAGCCCTTGGCAAGCATCTTTCCCAGAGAGGTCCTGTTTGTACTGGGGTGACCTAAACCTTCATTCCCAAGGTTCATGGCCATTAGCAGTCCTAAGTGAATTAGCTTGGTGTAGTTTGCATTGACCGTAGTGAGTGGACATAGGAGTATTAGGAGATGCCCTGCAGGATCTCTGGCATTACAGACATACACCTGCTTACTCCCCTTACAACGAAGGGTCCCTCAGTCAATCAAAGCCCAACCTTGATTGGTTAAAGATCCAAAAACTCATGTATAAAGGGGAGGCCTCTTGAAGAAAGACCCTTCTACAATAAAAAGTTTCTACTGTTAATCTTTCTCCCATTCATACCCAAAGGGGCCTGCAACCCTTTACCAGTGTGACTGTGCACTGGGGACAAGAAATTATCAGATTTATCCAAGATCACAGGACCCCAGCTCCAAAGTGGCACTACTTTTCTGGACACGTTAAATGTCATCCTGGTCCTTTTGAACAACATTTGGCCTACCACTGGGACTTAGCAGGAATGAATGCTTGACCAAGGGACACCGAGTTCCCAGGTCACCTGAGCTGCCCGTCCTAACCTGGGTGACCCACCAGTCACAGCAGTGGGTGTGCAGAGAAGCACCCCTTTTCCAATGCAAGTGGCTGTACAAGATCAACTCAAGCAGGTCCTGAAGCCACAAGGGCTTTGCACGAGGAAGTGGGCCCAAAACCCATGGCTCTGACTCCTGCTACCTTAACTTCTTTCTCTTGGAAAGAAGAGAAGAATTTGAAGATGTTCCCCGTGACCTTTGCCCTCTGGTGTTCTCCCATCGTCATATTGGTGTCCTCGCATCTGACCTTTAGAGTGGGATTCATGGGAGTGCCAGAGCTCCCCTCCTGAGCCTTTTCTGCAGTTTCCTCCAGCTGGTAGCCTTGCAGGCAGCCCAGGTAGTTAGCAAGCTCGAGAAGAATCTGATGTGTCATTGCTCACTTGGAGATGGACAGAGCCCCTGAAAAGGGCCTGACAGTGGCCTCTAGAGGTGACACTGAGCCCTAGCTAACAGCCCGTGAGAAATGCAGGACCGGTCTCACAGGACAAAGGACTTGACTTCGGCCAACAATCCCAGTGAATTTGGAAGCTCATTCCATCCCGGATCTTCCAGATGAGAACCCAGCGCAGCTAAAATATTGACTTCGGCCTTTCAAGCCCCAAAGGAGAGAACCAAGTCAAAACTATCCAGACTTCAAGCTACAGAACTGTGGGAGAAGAAATAACAAACACTGTTTCAATCCACCAAGTTTGGTATACCTTTTGAAGTCACTAAACTGGGGGCAAATTGTGACACAAAATAAAAAAACGAATACCCTCTCCGAATGGGGATTCACATATGCCCATGTGGATTTCACGAAAACCAGTTGGCTAGAGAAGTAATGCATGAGGCCTGGATTGGGGAGTTCTTCCTAACAGGCAGGCACTGCCGATTCTAGTTTCTTCCAAAACAAGAAGAGAAACAGTGTAAGTAATTTACAACCGGATACACTGGATTTAGACTTTGTTCAAAATGTAACATACACGAAGAGGCGCGGGGGTTAGTGGAATGAGATCCTGTGAAAATCCACTCCAGCATAAAAGCAATACGAACACAGGCATCGTATCTAAATGAACTGGCTCACAACTGTGCAAAGTAACCCAAGGCTTGCCAGGCCAGAAGAGCGTTTACTCCCGAAACCTGGCTACATCCCAGTAGGAACAGCGAGCCTTGGGCTGTGGTAACAGCACTATTCCCACCGCCCCCTCCCCAGCTCCGCGGTGGCCTTGAAACCCAAGACCTCACATCCGGGGTAGCTCTGAACGCCAGCAAGCTGTCCGCCACTGGAGGGGACAGAAGTGATTGCAGCTCCCCAGCAATCTCTATTCCTAGACAATTGTCACTGTTTGACGTGCCTGGTGACTCCTTGAAAAGCACCACTCCTGGGGCTTGTCCCATAATTGAACAGTCTGACAGCTTGCTTTTTGTGTACAGCCCTGTTCTCCATCTTAAGGTGCCAGGCAGGACCCCTGTAGGGAGTGTTCAATAGAAGGGACAACAGTGGGCATCTTCGTTTCTGATCTTACAAGGAATACTTCTAATTCTTCACCTAGGAATAGTGTCTGCTGTAGATTTCTGTAGATTTGTATACCCTTCTAAACAAATGCTTTACAATTTTTTTTCATGAATAGTCATTGCTTTTTATTCCATGTGGTGTTTTTTTGCATTCTTTTGGATGACTGTGTGACATGCCTCTTCCGATGTGTTAATAAAGTGCCTGGTTATATTGTCTATAAGCTCCAAATTCACTCTTGCTCTATGGAAATGTTCTGTGTCGTTGAAATGTTTTCTTGCAGCAGTTGTTACCGAAGCTTGTCTATAGAGGGCGCCAGAGACAATGAAAGGGACACTTTGCATCCTGGAGCGGGATGGCTGGCAGAGCCGGCTTCTGGGGGCCCTGGGTGTCCCCAGCACCAGGCTCTGCATCGTGCAGCTTCTCCGGGGCGGGGTGCTGCAGGGCAGTGTGCCCGCAACACTCTGGGAGTCTGCAGTTTCGCTTACACCTCCGTGGGGCCATAATAATATATCAGAGTCTTCTGGTGAGAAGGGCTTTGCCTTGTATGCTCTATCTTACCCTAGACAGGATACTTCCTGGGTGCTCCTCAGCTCTGAGCAGGAGAGTCTTCCTTGTGGGATCAAACTCAATTCTTGGGAGGTTCCTCTCTGAGTGCTTTAACTTGGCCAAGGAATAAGGGGGGCGGAGGGGCAGTTCCTTGAATGATCTATTTTCACAATGGCAGGGGGAAGTTGGAGGGGAATAGACGATCTTGGGTGCTATAACAAATGACCATAGACTGGGTGGCTTAAGAAACAACAGAAATTTATTTCTTACAGTTCTGAAGGCTGGAAGTTCAAGATCAGGGTGCCAACAGGGGCAGGTTCCGGTGCGGGCTTTCTTCTGGCTTGCAGACAGCTGATTTCTTGCATCCTCACGTAGCAGAGAGAATGTCCTTACACCGGTACTGATCCCACTCCCATAAAGGAGGAGACCTCATAATGTAATTACCATGAAAGTGGAGCCCTTATGTAGTTACCTCTCAAAGATCCCACCTGCAAATACCATTGGGTATTGGGATGAGGATTTCAATATATGAATTTATGGGAGCGAGACACAAACATTCAGTCCATTGCAGATAGATGCTCTATTTCAGTTTTGGGGACAGTAGCTGCTCCTTATATTTGCTCTTTCTATATTTAGAGTTCTCCTTACTTTTTTTTTAAGTTTATTGTTATTTATTTTGAGAGAGAGAGAGAGAGAGAGAGAGCAAGGGAGGGGCAGAGAGAGAGAGAGAGGGAGACAGAATCCCAAGCAGGCTCTGGGCAGTCAGCACAGATCCCAACGTGGGACTCGAACATTTAACTGATGGAGCCACCCAGGTGTTCCTAGAGTTCTTACTTCTTACTAGCCAGTCTCTTGTTACTCTACTCCCCCTCTCCCCCCGTTATAGTTCATAATTCTTTATATTAATCATTCACTGTTCGAATTACTCTGTGGTTTCTCTCTACTGATATGATGCATTCTGAAACAGAGCTGGTGTTGTGGGTAGGATGGTCCTTGAGGTAGACCCTTAAGATAAGACTTTGGAGTTTATCTTATTGTGCCTTTGGGCTTGGGTGCAGTGCTCTGCTTCCTGCCAGTGGTAAATGGGATAAATGTAATCCATGGCATGCTGTAACTTCACAATTTGTCACACTGTCACAATGGATGATTGTGATAAAGTGCCAACTGGAGAACTGGGGAACAGTGTATCAGTCTGGTTCCAAAAATGCATTAGAGTTCTGGTTATGTCAAATTCTTACAAACATATGGTCATTGTCTGTCTTACATTTTAGCCATTCTGGTGGGTGTTTAATGGCATTGCATTGTGGCCTTAATTTATGTGCCTCTGGTGATTAATGAGCTATACTTATTAATATATTTAGTGGCCATTTGGGGAATGTTCTTATGAAGTACTTTTTCAGGCCTTTTGTCCATATTTTTTGGGGGTTGTCTTTTTCTTAGTTTGTAGGAGTTCTAAACTCAACTCCTTTGTCAGATGTATATATTATGAAGACCTTCTATGAGTCTCTGGTTTACTTTTTCACTCTCTTAATAGTGTCTTTTAATGAAAAGAAGTTCTTAATTAGGTCCAATTAACCAATCTTAGATTTATTTTTTGTATCATGTTTAAAAATCTATGTCTATCCCAAAGTCATGGAGTCCCAAGCTTTCTTCTAGATTTCTGATGCATCTGAAATAAATTTTCATGTATGGAATGATGTAAAGATCAAGGTTCATTTTTACCATATGGTCATCTAGGGACTCACTAAAAAGATTATCATTTCCACACAGATATGCAGTTATATTTTTCTGTGAATTTGTCTATTTCACCTAAGTTTTCAAATTTAATATAAAGCTCACAGTATTTGCCATCTCTTCTTTTTTTAAATGTTTGTTTACTTTTGAGAGACAGAGCATGAGCAGGGGAGGGCAGAGAGAAAGGGAGATGTAGAATCTGAAGCAGGCTCTAGGCTCTGAGCTGTCAGCACAGAGCCTGATGCGAGGCTTGAACCCACGAACCATGAGATCATGACCTAAGCCAAAATCAAGAGTCAGATACTTAACCGACTGAGCCACCCAGGGGCCCCTACCATCCCCTCTTAAAAATACGTGCTGGATCCATTGTTATGTTTCCTTTCTCACTGCTAATATTATTTATTTGTGGATTATCTTTCTCTTGGTCAATCTCATTAAAGGTTTGTCTGTGTTTTTGTTGTTTTCAAAGGACAAACTTTTGATTTTGTTGACTTTATTGCAGTTTCTATTTCATGAATTTCTGCTTTATATTTACTACCCCTTCTTTCTGTTTTCTTTGGGTTTATTCTACTCTTCTTCCAACTTCTAACATTGGATACAGATAACTGATTGTCAGGCTTTTTTTTTTTTTCTTTTTTAACAAAAGAGCATAAGGAAGGCTATTCCTTTGAGGTCCACTTTCACTGCATCCAAAAAGTTTTGTTATGTAATATTTTCCTTAATCATTTCTATGTGTTTAGAAGAGTGTTTTAAAATCTCAAAATACATTCTTTTGTTGTTCTTGACTTCTAATTTAATTTCATTTTGTTGAGAGAGTATGGGGTGCATGAAACTGTGTATTTGAACATCATTGAGACCATGGCCCATTTATATATATATATATATATATATATATATATATATATATATATATATGCTTGAGAAGAATTTACACTATTACTGTTGTATATAAGTTTCCATAAATGGCCACAGATCAAACTTGTCACTTGCATTGTTAACATTTATGCATTTACTTATCTTTTGCCTATTTGAACTCACAATGATGTAGAGAATTGTGTTAAAAAACCTTCCACAATAAAGGTGAATTTTTCAACTTCCTTCAGTAGTTCTACTTGTTCTTGCTTTATGTATCTTTGAGGCTATTTTATTAGGTTTATGTGAGTGGACAGTCGTCAAACATTTCTGGTGAAATAAAATGTAGTTATTTTATAGTGACTTTTGCACTGTGATAATGCAGTGTTTGTTTGCAATTGTTTATTTATTTTTGAGAGAGAGAAAGAGTGAGCAGGGAAGGGGCAGAGAGAGAGGGAGACACAGAATCCAAAGCGGGCTCCAGGCTCTGAGCTGTCAGCACAAAGCCCGACAAGGGGGTCAGGCCCACAAACTGTGAGATCATGACCTGAGCTGAAGTGCTATGCTCAGCCCACTGAGCCACCCAGGCGCTCCTGTAATAATGCATTGTTAAAGTCTCTTTTATCTGATATTAATATAATTACCTCAGCTTTATTTTGCTTAATATTTGCCTGGTATAAAAAATATTTGCCTGGTATAAAATGTTATTTTTTAAATAATCACTCTGTGTTCTCATATTTTAAATGTTTCTCTTTTAAAAAACATATAACTAGAATTAAAAAAAAATCCTTACTAGAGAAGGTGATCAACATGGCAGGGAAGTAGGGGGACCCGAAGTGCCCTTGCCCCTCAAACACAGCAGTGTTGAGGCCAGAGGACTTGGAATTCCAAGAGTCTGGGCTGAAGAGTGACAGAGACGTCTCCAGGGGCCCACGGGGACAACTTGGTAGGCCACAGGTGTGTGATTACGAACTGGGAGAGATAAATGGGTGGCGTAGGCACGCAGGGGAGGGATCCCTGAAATGCCCAGAGTCTAAGAGACCCCCAAAAATGAACCACCAGAGTCCAGAGTCAAAGCTAAGCAGCAAGGGTCATTTATTGCAGGTTCGAACCTGGACCTCTGCGCCCTCGTTGCCGGTGACGCCAAGAGGTCCTGAGAGAGGTTTTTACACCCCTTTTATAGACAGGTACAAACAAGTCATGGGGAAATCAGGAATTTTCCACAGTTACAGAGCTGCGATTGGTTTGTGTTTAAAGTTGGACACTTAACAGTATTCGATTGGTTCCTGCCTTTAGGTCAGACCACAACCGGGGGTACGGGTATCACAATGATTGATCAGGAATACACGGATGTGCCAGGCAACAATGATTGATCAGGAGTACACAGATGTGCCAAGTAACAATGGTTGATCAGGAATATACGGATGTGCCAGGCAACAATGATTGATCAGGAATACGTGGGCGAGCCAAGCAATTGTACAGAAGCGGAACAAGCTGGTTAAGCTTGGTTAGGTTTCAGTTTCCCGTAACTTAAGCTTTTAAGTTTTAATTTTCTCAGGCCTCTCATCCCCTTCTGCAGAGAGACAGAGGGAAGAGAAAGAGAGGCTGTGGGGTGTAGGATTGTATTTGCACAAGAGAAAGACCGGGGACCGGGGACTGGAAAAAAAACGGAGAAAGATCCAATCTCTAACTGCAGGGTTCGTTCCCGACTGGGGCCGGCTGCCCAGTTGGCGCCCCTGGGGAGGAGGGAGCCAGCCCCGGAACTGGTAACTAGTTCAGAGGCGCAGTTGGCAGTGGGAGAAAGCAGTCCCCTCCCTCGAGTGCTGGGGGAAGCAGGTATATAACCACTCAAAGGGCAAAGACTGACTGCGCCCACCAGCCAGAAGCCATTTATCGGCGGGGCGGGGCAGCACTTTCTTGGTACCAGGGAGCACAGAGTGGGACCCTTTAAGACATCGGGGTTTAGGTCCCAGCCAAGCACCTGGAAGGCACGGGGGACTGTGGAGTGAAAAAAAAATGGCCGCTCACACCCACACAGCACTGTGAGGACACCCTGAACAGGGTGGTTTGGGACACCCAGTCCAGGGAGGAGAGAATGAAGTGTCGCCAGTTTTCTCCCAATCACCAGCAAGGTGGGGGGCTTCAGGGAACGGGCCAGGGGCCAGGGTGCAGGAGGGCCCGCTTACACCAAACCACGCCCCTCTGTGCCTGGTAACTACGTGTCTACCCAAGCAAGATCATTGCTGACCTGGGGCGCCTGGGTGGTTCAGTTGGTTGAGCATCTGACCTCAGCTCAGGGCAGGATTTCATGGCTCCTGGGTTCGAGCCCCCTGTCGGGCTCTGTGCTGACAGCTCAGAGCCTGGAACCAGCTTTGGATTCTGTGTCTCCCTGCTCTTGCTCTCTTTCTCTCCCTCTCAAAAATAAATAAACATGAACTTTTTTTTAAATTTAAGATTGATGCTGACCAACCAGACAACCCCTCCTCCAGACCAGTGCTGCCACTGGTTCCAGGGCCCCCAGCAGTTTTGCATTTTCTGATTTAATCTGGGGGCAATTCTTATTACATATATATATATATATATATATATATATATATTCTCCCTTTTTTTCCTCTTATTTCTCTCCTTCTCTAGTCTGGTTATTCTGGTTGTTAGTTTGTTTAAGCAGACATACTTAATCTATTCTCTTTACATCTGTTCTGCATCTCCTTCTTTATTTTCCTCTTTCTCTCTGGATTAAGCCATATAGTTTCTCTACCTGGTCAATTTTCTTTTCTTTTCTTTTTCCTTGTCCCTGTCATTTGTCTCTTTGTATGGGATAAGGCTTATTCCACCACCACCACCCCCATTTAAAATTTTTTTCCCAGGGTTACTTCAACTAACAAATCAAACCACACGTGGTGGAGGGTCCAAACCACCACTATGAGTAGGAAGATAAAGCAACCAGAGTCACAACAGCAGAGAGCATGTAACACACTCCCAAAACACTCCCTGAAGGGCCAGGGCCTGGACAGTGTATGATCCCTCTTTAATATAGTAGTGCTTGCAGGTGCAGGACACTTAACAAGCTTTTAAAACACATCAGGGACAGAAAACTAGCCAAAATGATGAAACAGAAGAATTCTCCTCAAAAGAAATTCCAGAAAGAAATTACAGCTAAAGAATTTATCAAAACAGATATAAACAATATATCTGATCAAGAATTTAGAATAATAGTCAGAAGATGAATCACTCCACTTGAAAAACGCATAGAAGAAAGCAGAGAATTTATTGCTGCAGAGATCAAGGAACTAAATAACAGTCATGATGAATTAAGAAATGCTATAAATGAGGTGCAAAATAAACTAGATGCAGGGACAGCGAGGCTGGAAGAGGCAGAGAGGAGAATAAGTGAAATAGAAGATAAAATTATGGAAAATGATGAAGCTGAGAAAAAGAGAGAAAAAATACTAGACCACGAGGGGACAATTAGAGAACTAAGTTACTCAATGAAATGTAATAATATCCATATCATAGGAGTTCCAGAAGAAGAGAGAGAGAAAGGGGAAGAAGTGTACTTGCACAAATTACAGCTGAGAACTTCCCCAGTCTGGGGAAGGAAGCAGGCATCCAAATCCAGGAGGCACAGAGAACTTCCTTCAGACGTAACGGGAATAGGTCTTCTCAACGATATATTATAGCGAAACTGGCAAAATTCAAAGATAAAGAGAGAATTCTGAAAGCAGCTAGGGACAAACGGGCCTTAACCAACAAGGGTAGACACATAAGGGTAGTAGCAGACCTATCCACTGAAACTTGGCAGGCCAGAAGGGAGTGGCAGGAAATATTCAATGTGCTGAATAGGAAAAAGAGGCAGCCAAGAATCCTTTATCCAGCAAGGCTGTCATTAAGAATAGGAGAGATGAAGGCTTTCCCAGACAAACAAAAGCTGAAGGAGTTCATGACCACTAAACCAGCCTGTAGGAGATCTTAAGGGAGACTCTGTGAGTGGAATGCTGCAAAGACTACAAAGAATCAGAGACACCACTACAAGCATGAAACCTACAGATAACACAATGACTCTAAATCCGTATCTTTCAATAATAATGCTGAATGCAAATGGACTAAATGCTCCAGTCAAAAGACATAGGGTATTGGAATGGATGAAAAACAAGATCCATCTATACGCTGTCTAAAAAAGACCTGTTTTAGACCTGAGGACACCTTCAGATTGACAGTGAGGAGCTGGAGAACTATCGTGCTACTGGAAGTCAAAAGAAAGCTGGAGTTGCCATACTTATATCAGACAAACTAGATTTTAAATTAAAGACTGGAACAAGAGATGAAGAAGGGCATTACATCATAATTATGGGGTCTATCCATCAAGAAGAGCTAACAATTATAAACGTTTATGCCCCCAATTTAGAACACCCAAATATATAAATAAATTATTCACAAACATAAGCAATCTTATTGATAAGAATACTGTAATTGCAGGGGACTTTAATACTCCACTTAACAGCAATGGACAGATCATCTAGGCAGAAAACCAATAAAGAAACAATGACCCTGAATGATACACTGGACCAGATGGATTTGACAGGTATATTCATAACTTTTCATCCAAAAGCAGCAGAATACACATTCTTCTCAAGTGCACATGGAACATTCTCTCCAATATAGATCACAAAACAGGGTCACAAAACAGCCCTCTATAAATATAAAAGAATTGAGATCATACCATGCATATTTTCAGATCACAATGCTATGAAACTTCAAATCAACCACAAGAAAAAGTTTGGAAAACCTCAAAATGCATGGAGTCTAAAGAACATCCTGCTAAAGAATGAATGGGTCAACCATGCAATTAAAGAAGAAATAAAAAATACATATGGAAGCAAATGAAAATGAAAACACGACAGTCCAAACACTTTGGGATGCAGCAAAGGCAGTACTAAGAGGAAAATACATTGCAGTCCGGGTCTATCTCAAGAAACAAGAAAAATCCCAAATACAAAAATCTAATAGCACACCTAAAGGAACGAGAAGTAGAACAGCAAAGAAACCCCAAGGCCAGCAGAAGAAGAGAAATAATTACAGCAGAAATAAACAATATAGGATCCAAAATAAAAACAGTAGAACAGATCAATGAAACTAAGAGCTGGTTTTTTGAAAAAAATAAACAAAATTGATAAACCCCTAGCCAGATTTCTCAAAAAGAAAAGAGAGAAGACCCAAATAGATAAAATCATGAGTGAAAATAGATTTATGACAACCAATCTCTCAGAAATACAAGCAATTATCAGGGAATACTCTGAAAAATTATATGCCAACAAACTGGACAACCTGGAAGAAATGGACAAATTCCTAGACACCAACACACTACCAAAACTCAAACGCGAAGAAGTAGAAAATTTGAACAGAACCATACCTAGTGAAGAAATTGAATCAGTTATCAAAAATCTCCTACCAAATAAGAGTCCTGAGCCAGATGGCTTCCAGGGGAATTCTACCAGACATTTAAAGCAGAGTTAATACCTATCCTTCTCAAGCTGTTCCAAAAAATAGAAACTGAAGGAAAGCTTCCAGACTCATTCTATGAAGCCAGCATTACCTTGATTCTTGAACCAGACAGAGACCCCACAAAAAGGAGAATTACAGGCCAATATCCCTGATGAACATGGATGCAAAAGTTCTCAACAAGTTACTAGCAAATTGAATTCAACAGCATATTAAAAGAATTATTCACCATGATCAAGTGGGATTAATTCATGGGCTGTAGGGCTGGTTCAATATTCACAAATCAATCAATGTGATACATCACATTAACAGAAGAAAGGATAAGAACCATATGATCCTGTCAATAGATGCAGAAAAAGCATTTGACAAAATACAGCATCATTTCTTAATAAAAACCCTCAAGAAAGACTCCACCAAAAGGCTGCTAGAACTGATACATGAATTCAGCAAAGTCGCAGGATACATGAATTCAGGAAAGTCACAGGATACAAAATCAATGTACAGAAATCATTTGCATCTCTATACACAAATAATGAAGCAACAGAAAGAGAAATCAATAAATCAATCCCATTTACAATTGCACCGAGAACCATAAAATACCTAGGAATAAACCTAACCAAAGATGTAAAAGATCTGTATGATGAAACCTATAGAAAACTTATGAAGGAAACTTAAGAAGACACAAAGAAACGGAAAAACATTCCATGCTCATGGATTCAAAAAACAAATATTGTTAAAATGTCATGACTACTCAAAGCAATTTACATGTTCAATGCAATCCCAGTCAAAATTGCACTGGCATTCTTCTTAAAGGTAGAGCAAACAATCCTAAAATTTGTATGGAACCACAAAAGACCCCGAATAGCCAAAGCAATCCTGAAAAAGAAAAGAAAAGTAGGAGGCATCACAATCCCAGACTTTAGCCTCTACTACAAAGCTGTAATCATTAAGACAGTATGGTGTTGGCACAAAAACACATAGACCAATGGAACAGAACAGAGAACCCAGAAATGGACCCACAAATATACGGCCAACTAATCTTTGACAAAGCAGGAAAGAGTATCCAATGGAAAGAAGACAGTCTCTTCAACAAATGGTGCTGGGAGAACTGGACAGCAACATGCAGAAGAATGAAAGTGGACCACTTGCTTACACCATACACAAAGATAAACTCAAAATGGATGAAAGACCTAAATGTGAGACAGGAAACCATCAAAACCCTAGAGGAGAATACAGGCAACAACCTCTTTGACTTCAGCCAAAGCAGTTTCTTGCTCGACATGTCACCAAAGGCAAGGGAAATAAAAGCAAAAATGAACTATTGGCACCTCATCAAGATAAAAGTCTCTGCACTGCAAAGGAAACAATCATCAAAATTAAAAGGCAACCACTGGAATGGGAAAAGATGTTTGCAAATTACACATGGGATAAAGGGCTAGTATCCAAAAATCTATAAAGAATTTACCAATCTCAATACCCAAAAAACAAATAATCCTGTGAAGAAATGGGCAGAAGACATGAATAGACGTGTCTTTTCCAAAGAAGACCTCCAGATGGCCAACAGACACATGAAAAGATGTTCAACATCACTTATCATCAGGGAAATACAAATCAAAAGCACATTGAGATACCACCTCACACCAATCAGAGTGGCTAAAATTAACAACTCAGGCAACAAAAGATGCTGGAGAGGATGTGGAGAAATGGGAACCCTCTTGCACCGCTGGTGGGAATGCAAACTGGTGCAGCTGCTCTGGAAAACAGTGTGGAGGTTCCTCAAAAAATTAATAATAGATCTACCCTACAACCCAGCAATAGCACTGCTAGGAATTTACCCAAGGGATACAGGAGTGCTGGTGCATAGGGGCACTTGTACCCCAATGTTGATAGCAGCACTTTCAACAATAACCATATTATGGAAAGACCCCAAATGTGCATCAACTGATGAATGGATAAAGAAGATGTGGTTTGTATATACAATGGAATACTGCTTGGCAATGAGAAAGAATGAAATCCTGCCATTTGCAGCAATGTGGATGGAACTGGAGGGTGTTATGCTAAGTGAAATAAGTCAGTCAGAGAAAAACAGATATCATATGTTTTCACTCATACATGGACCTTGAGAAACTTAACAGAAGACCATGGGGGAAGGGAAAGGGAAAAAATAGTTACAAACAGAGAGAGAGGGAGGTGAACCATAAGAAACTCTTAAATACTGAGAACAAACTGAGGGTTGATAGGGGTGGGGGAGAGGGGAAAATGGGTGATGGGCATTGAAGAGGGCACTTGTTGGGATGAACACTGGGTGTTGTATGTAAGTGATGAATCACGGGAATCTACCCGCCAAACCAAAAGCACACTATATACACTGTATGTTAGCCAACTTGACAATAAATTATATTAAAAAAAATCCTTACTGGCAGCCTTTACTGGCAAGTGTAGTCTATTTATATTTATTATAATTACAGATAATATTTGGACTGTATTTAGCAAGTTAACTTGTGCTTTTACTTTGTATTTCTTTTTTTAAGTTTATTTATTTTGAGAGTGAGAGAGAGCGGGGGAGGGGTAGAGAACCAGAAGGAGAAACCCAAGTAGACTCCACGCTGTCAGCACAGAGCCCAACACAGGGCTCGAACTCACAAACTGAGATCATGACCTGAGCCGAGATCGAGAATCAGCACTTAACCGACTGAGCCACCCAGGCGCCCCCTTTGTATTTCTTTATGCTTATTTTCTCCTTCTTTATTTTTAATTTTTTAATTTAGATTTTTGACAATGAATTAAAACATGAGTGAATGCTCTTGTGGATTTTTTTCCTGCTAACAAAGCTCTTTTGTGGTTGGCACTTACTATTTGCTTACATTTAGGTCTATGGTCCACTTTGGGTCATTTTTGTTTATGGTGTGAGGAAGGGGTCTGACTTCATCCTTTATTTATGGATGTCCAGTTCTCCTGGAAACATTTGTTGAAAAGACTTCATTTCCCATTGAATAGTCTTGGCACCCTTGTCGAATTTCAACGGATTATAGGTTAAGGATTTATTTCTGGACTCTCAGGTTTGTTCCTTTGACCTCTATATCAATTCTTACGTCGGTACCACATGGTCTTAATTATTGTAGCTTTGTAGCAAGTTTTGAAATCTGGAAATGTTTATGATGTTGCATGTGGTAGTCAGACTACTTAACTAGAAGGTGATTGATCCGCTAAAGACAGACAAGATTTTGTTTAGGACATTTGTGGATTATCAAAATATCAAGTTTAGCTTGCATGTTTATTGCATGAGTAGGTTACTTTATAATACTTTAATATTTAGAATACCCTTTTTCACTGAATCCCTACATCTACCCAGTCCACGTTTATTTTTCTCAAGCATAAGGGGAGATGTGTGTTAAGCATCACATACACTATCCTGTTCATGCTTTATCTCTTGTAATCCTTAAAGCAGCCCAATGAGGTAGATACTGTTTTACGCTTATTTTATGGTAATAGAAATTTTGAATAAGAATTTAACTGGTTCTGCCAGGTTTAGCCAATTGAAAAGTGGCGGAATATAGATCTATAAGATTCCAGAGACTGCACACTCTAATACTATATCACACTGCCTACAGTTATGAGTTCAGCAGAGAATTCCTTATTTACATGAAAATAATTTAACTGATAGTATGCAGGATAATTTGTGTCAGACTATAAAGCTTCTTTGCCCCATTTGTTGATTTTCAGTGGGATCATCCGTCCATTAAGTTTAACAGATCTTAGGCTGGGCATACCCTTGAAATTATACATCGAGTTTTGTTTGTAAGGGGTCTTTCTGAGAAGAATATAGGTTTAATCAAATCATCCAAAGAGGTTAAGGCCCAGTACTCAAGGTTCTACGGACTAAGTGTAAAAGAATTCCATGGAGCTTAGGTTCTTCCAAAAGGAGAACAAGTATGGTCCTTTAGTTGGGATGATGGTATAAGGGAGGTCAGCCCACTCTTAAACCTAGCTTGTAGCAAAAGGGAATTGTTCTGGACCTAGTGGTGAGCCTATAGGCAGTAGTGATGGTGGACTGAATAATGACTTAGCTGAGGGGTGATGATTCTAGATTCTAAAATATAATAGAGATCATAGATATGAGATTCTAAACTCTGTTTGGTGCCATGGTGCACATCGCCAACAGTGGCCATGTCCTCCCTAATGGATAGTACATTTAAGCTGTATAGCATCAAAGTCTTTTCCACTGATTATCCACTTTCCCATTGGAGTGCTCTACTCAAACAAATAGCTAACTATGAGAAGAATCTGAAGACAACAGCTTCTCCATCTCAAAAGACTAATCCAGAACAACCTAAAAGACTTTATACTCTCAGCTATCTGCTTCAAGATGATAATAAGGTAAGATAACTATGACTATTTCTGCCTAAATTGTGGTATTCTTTGTATAATTATTTTCTTCTTCAAACGATGAGTGTAAGTCATGTGCTCTACTTCTATTTATTTAAGGGACAAAGTATGATACAAGGAATCTCATGTGAACAGAAAGTAGGAGCCTTCTGATCCAAGAGTGTGTTAGTTGAACAGAAAGAGTGGTTGCCATTTATTGGAGTAGAAGCTGGTGTTTTAAATGATCCCATTTAATACTTACCACCGTTTTGTAGATGAGTATTACTATCCCCCCTTTCATAAGAAGAAATCAAGGCTGACAGTGGTCAAACGTGTTGCTCTGAATGACACAGTTGACAAAAGATAGAGCCAGGATTTGAATCCACATCTTTCTGGCTCCAGAGTCTGTATTTGTTCCCACCCCACCCCCCCAGTAACTCCCTTCATATTGAGATCACAGTTTACTTTCTCTGTTTCCATTTTTCAAGTCATTAGTGCTCTATCTAGAAAATAAGTGTTCCTCTTGAAATTGAAGTACTAGCTGATGTTGCCATAGTTGGATTGTCCTACGGACATCTTAATGGGAGATGTGTATAGTGTGCATGAGAGAGACATACTGACTTGACTATTGAAGCACGCAGGCAAAGAGGATCATAGCTGCTCTCATTGGAGAGATCATTGACATAAAGTCACAGAACATGCAACAAATTCTTCGGTAACAACACAAGACTTAAAGTTAGCCACCTCACCCCAAACTCCTCAGTTAACTGGAGTTTTTCTTAATTTCCTGTGCCTTGGTTTCCTCATTTTTCACAAGAGAGAGAATCACACCTAAGTCAGAGGGCTTGGTGGAGGATTGAGTTAGTGTAGAGCATTTAGAACAGTACCTATTGGAGACTAAATGCTCAATGAAAATGTTTTCACCATTCTGGATTCCTCTTTTATGGGAAGCGCAAACGTGCCGGGAAAATATTTTTTTATCACAACTGTATTCAGATAAGGCAGTTATCCTTTGATGAAAACAGCTTTTAGCTAACGTATTACACCCTTGACTTCCTGTTTTATCCACCAACACTGAAAAGAACTCCCTATACCCACCCAGCTCCAAGGATGACATATTTAAATCTCGATAAGGTTAGAGGTGGGGAGATTTACACGTTCAATCTATTCTACCTTTTACAGTCTCCATGTATCATTTAATAAAGTGTTAATCAGTATTTGTTAATAGAGTTAAAGCACAAAGGGACAAAAAAGGTATTTTCTTTTTTCTCCAACAAAAGCTGAAGCAAAATGGTGTGTACTTCTCCAAAGAGATAACCGTGGGTTTATAAGCTTGACTGATGAAAGCCACTCATTCTCCAGCAATCTTAGCAAACGTGGTTGTCCCATGTTTGGTTTTGTACAAAAACCTTGTATTTTACCTTCTCCTTATTTCACTTAGGTTACACTAAAATTGGATCGCATTTTCTGAAAACATAGTGTGGGCTAAGTGAATATAAATCTTTGGACCATGATTAAAACTTATATTAATAATATAAACGCATGGCTGTCTGTGCATATGAAGAGTGCAATTTTGCAATGATTGGATTTTGTCTTTAATGGAATGTGTTCACTGATGTTTTTCAGCAAATAAAGAATGACAAAGGATATCAGGTTGAAGCAGGGCAACAAAAACAAATGAAAAGTCCTAGGAAGCCCAGCAGCTGCCCATCATCTAAGAGAAGGCCAAGTATGTCACCAAGGTTAAGCGAACAGGAAAGAGAGGGGAACCCCATCTCTAGGGTTCAGCCAGGTCAAAGGAAATATATAGTTATGTCCTTGAGGGATGGACAGGTACAAACATGTTTGCAAGCGGAGGGGCAGGTCTGTACGTTGGGTCCAACCATTTGGGCAGTGTAAGAGTTAGAACAAGCAGGTTCCCAGGGCGCCTGGGTGGCTCATTTGGTTAAGCGTCTGACTTTGGCTTGGGTCACGATCTCACGGTTTGCGAGTTTGAGCCCCACACCGGGCTTTCAGCTGTCAACTGAAAGCAGAGCCCACTTTGGATCCTCTCCCTCTCTCTCTTTCTCTCTCTCAAATAAATAAAGGTTTTTTAAAAAGCTGTAGAATAAGCAGGTTCCGGACACACAAAAAGATGATGGGCTCACCACCAGGATGGATCTGCTCATATCCTCCTTGTCTTCACGTTGTGTTCCTGCTCTAACCCAGTACAGTCTGGCTGCTTCTTACCATAGTCCAGTGAAGCCGTTAGCGTCAATTTCACCAGTGGCTGCTACACTTTGGCATTCATTTCTCAGAAGCATGTGATGTATTTGTTCACTCTGGGCTCCATGGAAACCTACTTGGTTCCCAGACACTGCGTTCTCCTGGATTCCTTATCCCCTGGCTAGTGACCCCTTTTCCTTCTCCCTTTTCTGACTTTTTCCTCTTCTTTCCCACCTGTAATTCTGCAGGGGCCCAAAGCTGGATCTTGGGCCCTTGTCTCTTCAACCCGCTCTCCCCTTAGGCGATTCCACACAGTCTTAGAACTTTAAATATTATTTGTACTGCAAGAACTCTCACCTTTATACCTCTAGACTACAACTTGCTCCTGAACTTCAGACTAAAATACAACAGCTTACATGACCCCTCCAATCAGCGTCTACTACATACCTAAAATACAATTGGTTCTGCCTGAACTTCTGACCTTCCTCCTCTCCAAAAATGCTCTACTTTCAGCCTACTCGATCTCAGCAAATAATACCATCCATTGGTGTAACATTTATTTATTTATTTATTTAATAATTAAAAAAATTTTTTTAATGTTTATTTATGTTTGAGAGAGAGACACAGGCACACAGAGCGTAAGTGGGGGGAGGGGCAGAGAGAGAGAGAAGGAGAGGGAAACACAGAATCTGAAGCAGAACCCAGGCTCTGACCAAGACGCGGGGCTTGAACTCACAAACCGTGAGATCATGACCCGAGCCAAAGTCAGAAGGTAAACCGACTGAGCCACCCAGGCACCCCATTCGTGTAATATTTATAAAGGTGTAACAACCTGCTGTCCAGCGTATGGGAGCCATGGAAGGCCTAGAAGCTCCAATACTTAGATTTGCAGATATCCATAGTGTAAATAGCCCCACCATGGACTAGTTCAAGCTACCAACCTGAGGTCACTGAACCAGAATCAGGACAGATTGACCACATCTGTGACACTTGTGAGCAATTGCCTAACAGCCTGCACACACCTGGCACTATTATTTCTCCAGGGGTTCAGGACAAAACGCTTAGATTCACTCATGACTCCTCTTGTTATTCTGTTCTTCATCTCTCACCTCCACCCCTTAGCAAGTACAGGCAGCTTAACTCCCAGTATCACCCTTTGTATCACCCTTGCCTGGATCACCCTTGGTCTCTATCCCTCTAGTCTGTGCTGCCACCGTCTGTCCCCAAGCTGCTACAACAACTTCTCATCTGATTTCCCTGCTCTCCCACTTGACCCTCCTGACCCATCACTGCCCTGCAGCCCGACTGACCCCGTGCGCACGGAAATCCGATCCTGCCACGTCCATCGTGAAACCCGCCATCAACTCCCCCGAGCACTCGGAACAGAATCGGAGCTCCCGACGCTGGTCTACATGCTCTGCAGGACCCGGGCCTGCCCTCCTCTCCTGCACGCATCCTCTGGGTGTCCTCCTTGTTCTCTCTGCCTCAGTTCTTTGCTCCACGGCCCCGGCTCGTCCCCTCCTAGGGCCCTGCACTGGCCCTCATGGCAGCGAGAAGTCCTCCTCACATGCACAGGCTGCCCTGTCTCCTGTTCCAGACTCTGCCCAGGGGTCACCTCCTCAGAGGGCCCTGCCTGACCACAGGGTCCTGGAGGCTCCCTCTCCTACTCTCTGTCACATCCCCAATGTCTTCCTTCCCAACGCGAATTCACACTTTATTATTTCCTTTGCCCATTTTACTTGTACCACCTGACCTCCCCACGAGGATCTAAGTTCCATAAGAGCAGGGATTGTCTCGATGCCGATCGCCCAGCACTCAGCAGTGTCTGGCACAGAGGGGGCTGAGAATATGAAGCAGGGGTGTCAGACTTGGAACAAAAGGAAATTCACCTTTCTGAGACAGAAAAGACAAATGGGGAGGATCATATACGGACTGGGATTCTTGGTGATGGAGTGCCAATATCAGATATCTTGGCATCAAGTAAGATAGATATTCTGCTTTCCACCTTGTAAAGGGCATCGAGGAGGCATTAAATCACGAGTGTCAGAATCTGTGAGTGTTTGTTAGTTGTACTGTCAAACTGCATTTCTGTATGTATTCCTAGTGCCAAGAGAGAAAAAGTGACTTATGGTATGATCTTTATGGAGACCTACTTGTGGGATCTGATATTTCCACTTGGTATCTACTTCCGCTTTAAGAAACAAACAATTTTCTCAAAAGTGCAGAGCCCGGGGATGTCCCCCGGGGGGTGATGAAATGCACCTGCCTCACAGCTCAATCTCTTAATTTGGTTTTCAGGAGCCACTGTCACTCACAAAGTCCGTGACAAGAAGATGAAAAATAATCCAACCCCACCTGATGGCTTCTTGCCAAATGCTGCTGCGCCAGCAGTTACGAATGTAGCAGGAAATGGTATTCCACTCAACCAACAGGATTCGCTCTCTGATGACTTTGCTAAAGACGGCCTGTCTCGCAAACCTGGTAGTAATTCACCTGGAGGAGGAGCCAAGAACAGCAGTGTCTCCGTAGGTGACCCAAAAGTCCCAGTGGTGCCTTCGACAGGAGTTGTGCCAAAGGAAGTGCCAATGAGTGCTGCTCTGGCACAGAAAATTAATAATGATATAAAACATCAATTAATGAAGGAAGTTCGGAAGTTTGGACGAAGTAAGTAGTGACAAGATGGCTCTTAATAAAACCATGGGAAGTCTCATTCTATGATTTAGAATAGATCCAACCCACCTCTTGGACTCATCCTTTGGCTGAATTGGGTTTTTACAGAATTTAGGATGGTTTCTCTTTAACTGGTCTCGAAATTCACGATATACCTCTTAAAATTGTCTGTTTGGCTTGCTTGGTGTTTACAATAGTTTCCTTAGTAAGCATTCAAAACACAAACACTATGCAACCCTCTAGCCCGTGAGAGATGATTGCTGAGGCAGTGGATGCACTAAGAATGAGTTCTAAGCCATCTTTGTGTTTTTAAAAATACTGAATTTTAAAAATTATTTTCCGGGTATGAAAGGATTTTCACCTTGTTTGAAGAAGTTCAAGGGCCTCTTGTAGTCAAGAAACAATTTGTTGAATTTACCATCAAGGAAGCTGCAAGGTAGGTGGAAAAAAGAACTCTTCATTTTTTTTTTAAGAACTCCTCAATTTTTTTAAAGCAGTTGTGCCCAATGCTGAACAGGGGCAAAACCAAGCCCTGGCCATCATAGTCTGGGCAGGGGAGGGCATGGGCCCTCAATTGATGACACTCTTGGTATTTTGCTAGACTACATCTTCCCAAGAGGATGCATTTTCTATTCCCATGGAGATTGTAGGCTCTATTTTGTATCCACTACTATGACTAGCACATTATAGATGCTAGCACATTATAGATGCTAGGTATCTTCTGGTTCCTTAAATTTGTCTTAATTTTCAGGTTTAAAAGAGCAGTCTTGATTCAGCAGCTTGAGAAGGTACTAGAAAACCTGGAATCCTGCTGCCATCTCAAGAACGTTAATCACAAGAAAAGCAGAGAATTGTGTTCTTGCAAAGACCAGTGAGAAGCAAAGGCAAATTTCCTATGCTGTAAGATGGAATAGGGTAGTGTTGAAGCTCCCCAAAATGTTGTAGTCAAGAAAATTCCCTTCTAGAGGCTAAGATAAAAAGGAGTGGAGTCTTTTAATTTTATGGTTCTCCATCAATAAAAGCTGGGCTATGGCCCTAAGAATTTCTTATGAAAGCATAGTTTGTTGTTTGTTTCTTTGTTTTCTTACTTGAGGAGAGGGATGTATTAACTCATCAAGCTGAATATTATTACAGTGCCGGTTTCTGTGGCAGGTCCCATGGTTGTAGCTGGTATTTAAACCTGCTTTCTTTCACTACCCATTTCTCATTCCCTTCCCCCTGACATAGCATCTCAGGTCATGGTCAGGGTTCTTTGCCTCGTAGCATGACTCAAAACTTAATTGCTGAAGCATCTGGGCCACTAAGATGTCCTGCCTTAAATGGGTTGTTGCAATTTTCCACAATCGAATCACACGATGTGAGAGTAGTAAGCTCTTTGGACGTCCTGGACATACTCTTTCTTAGCTCCTTGGGTAGCAGGAGCCCATTCCCTTTGATTGTCTGCTTTCATCACCCCAGCCAGTATGGGACCCCCTTCTTTGGCTTTTGATGGAGAGGGCTGAGGGAACCAAAATGGCCAGCTAGCAGTCTCAAGTCCCTCTCCGTGGAATCACGACTGTGTTCCTCAGTGAAAGCTTTTCTCCCTTTGGGATGAAGACCTCTGGTTCAGAAAAGCCTAAAGCAAGAGGCATGGGAAGGTTTTAGGGATAAAGTGACAGGAGGGTACTTCCATTCCACCCTTGGATTTCAACGCCTGTGAATCCCGACTACAGGAGGGAAAAACAAATGATGTCAGATGCTGATATACAGCAAATACTGCTCCTTGGAAGTTATTACTTCTAGGGGCGCCTGGGTGGCTTAGTCGGTTAAGCATCCCACTGTGGCTCAGGTCATGATCTCACCACTCGTGAGTTCAAGCCCCACATCAGGCTCTGTGCTGATGGCTCAGAGCCTGGAGCCTGGTTTGGATTCTGTGTCTCCCTCTCTCTCTGCCCCTCCCCTGCTCATGCTCTCTCTCTCTCTCTCTCTCTCAAAAATAAACAAACATTTAAAGAAATTAACATTTTTAAAAATTAAAAAAAAGAAGTTATTACTTCTAGCATAATCTCCACCCCTGCCACATTGGCGACTTTACGTTTGAGCCCACTGGGGAGGATGCAAGTGCGGTAGAAGAGGCTGATTGCGATCTACACAACGGATACTTTATTCATTAGATCACTAAACTTCTGCACCGGTAAGGTTATTCTTCGCTGATCACCCTCATGAGACACACGTATCTTCACATCGGATGTCTGTCTGGGTGGGTGTATATCCACATACATCCTCTCCAGACCTCCTTGTCCCACATTTTCAACCACGTATCCTCAAAGTCCCCGACCATTTGGCCAATGACTCGAACACAGCCTGTGCATGGCCATACGCTTGTACCTCTGCTCAAAATCTTCCCTTTGGGAGGCTTACCCTTCATGTCCTTGAGGGCTGTCCCAGGTGGGACCGTAGTACGGCAGCTGTCCACTTTTGGCTTGTGTGGTAGGCAAGTGCTATGCACTAAATGTCTGTGTCTCCCCCTCCACATTCATGTGTTGAAGCCTCAACCCCCAGTGTGATGGTGTTTGGACGTGGGCCCCTTGGGAGGTAATAAGGTTTGGGAGAGGTCATGAAGGTGGAACAGCCACGATGGGATTGGTGCCCTTATAAGAAGAAAATAGAAAGCTTGCTCTCGCCCTCCACCCTGTGAGGACACAGCGAGAAGGCAGCTGTCTTAGTCTATTAGGGCAGCTCTACCAAAACACCATAGACTGGGTGACTTGAAAATAACAGAAATGAATTTCTTGGAGTTCTGGAGGCTGGGAAGGCCCTCATCAAGGCACTGGCAGATTCAGTGTATGGGGAGAACCTGCTTCCTGGTTCACAGACAGCTGTCTTCTTGTCATGTTCTCGCGTGGCTGAGGGGATGGGGGAACTCTCCGGGGCCCCTTTTACAAGGGCACACAGCCTATTCATGAAGATCTGCCAAAGGCCCACACCTCAAAGTACCATCACACTGAGAATCAGGATTTCAATGTATGCATTGGGGGCGCGGACACACATTCAGACAATGGCAGCAGCAACCTGCAAGCTAGAAAGAGAGCCCTCACCTGACACTGAATGTGCCAGCACCTTAATCTTGGACTTCCCAGCCTCCCAGACAGTGAAAAATAGATTTCTGTGGCTGAAGCCACCCAGGCTATGGTACTTTATTATAGTCGCCCGAGCAGACAAAGACAGCAAGATTCTCATCATGGCCTCCCGTATTCCCGTTTCCTGTATCGAACGTACGAGTACAATGCACGAGTGCCGTTCTGGTGGGATTTTGCTGATGTAATTAAGATCCCAAGTCAGTTGATCCTGAGATACAGAAAGAATGTGGGCGGGCCTGACCCACTCAGGGAGTCCTTTCAAAGCTTTTCCCTACCGAGGAAGGGAAGAGGAAGTCAGAGAGCCTCAGAGCACAAGAAGCACACAACACGCAGTGACCACTATGAGGAGAAAGCGGTGCCCCTGAGAAGGCATGGGGGTGGCTGGGAAGGCAGCCCCTCGTTGGCAGCTGCAAGGAAATGGGGACCTCGTTCTCCACCCTTCAAGGGTTAGGTCTGAATGATTCAAAGAGGAGGATCCCAGAGCTTCTAGGTAAGCACCAGCCTAGCTGACGCTTTCACTTGGCCTTATGAGTCATTCAGCAGATACTAGATGAGCCTTCTGGGTTTTTTTGATGTGCAGAATAGTGAGGCGATCAATGCATGGTGTTTTCAGCTGCCCCACTTGTGATGATTTGTCATGTGCCAAAATAAAATCAATACTATGTTGCATGCCTGCTGTGAGGGAATGACAGTAAGCCAGGGCTGAGGTGTGTTGCTTTTTAAATTTTTTTTAATGTTTATTTTTGAGAGAGACAGAGAGAGAGAGAAGCAAAGAGAGGGAGACACAGAATCCAAAGCAGTCTCCAGGCTCTGAGCCGTCAGCACAGAGCCCGATGTGGGGCTCGAACTCAAGAACTACGATCCCATGACCTGAGCCAGAGTCAGACACTTAACCAACTGAGCCACCCAGGCGCCCCTGAGGGGGTTTGCTTCTGTTCTCCAGCCACCTGTTCATAAGAAACTCCCCTGGCGGCCATAGGTGCAGGGGCAGAGGGCTTTCTCATGAACCAGGCCCCACTCAAACTAGCAGGTTTTCAGGTTACTTGCTAAATGGCTCAAAATAGCACAACAATGAGGAATAGGGTACCACCGGAGCCACCAAGTCCCATTGCTCTCTTGTGTCCCTTATAATGGTAGGAAAGGATAGTTGTCACAGACTGTTGTTCACAATTGGACACGCTCCACAATACTCATTTCACATCTATGATTTCACCTTTTTTTTCACACTGCACTAATATTATCTGACAGTTCTTCTGCTTATCTAGTGTCTTTATCTCCCACCTGGAACGGATGACCCGTGAGAAGAGGGTCTAGTTCACGGTTCTTTCACACCTAGTGAAGCGGATGGTGCTAAAATGGTTTCTGACAAACATTGAATGAGTTATTTTTAATCATCACAACAAGTATGGGAGGTGGATGGTGTCAGGAGCCTCAGTTCACCAAAGGGGATGCAGAATCAAAGACTCTGGGTACGGAGCCCCCGTTCAGGAGCAAACAAGGAGGTCCCTGGAGGAACCACTGGGAGCCGGGTCTCCCTTGAAGCCAAGTTCTTTCCACGCCTCCGATGCTGCCCCTGGACTCCACAGCCTCTGGCTGCCCCTGGCCCACAGTCTCCCACTGGTCCCTATTTGTCACCTGACCCTGGATCTGGAACATTCTCTGCTCACTCTCCCTCCCTGATGGGAGCTCCCAGGGGAGGGAGGGCCTAGCTCTCACCTGCCTCAGCCTCGGCCTCAGCCCTTCAGCACTGAGGACTCCCAGGGACACCTGTCCTGTCACACAGGCCTAAGCTTGTGTCCCTCAGCCAGTGCCAGGCCCGTAGGGGAGTCTGCTCTCTGTGTGTGCCCCAAAGGAGATCCCTGCCCATCAGTGAATGACCCACCGTGCACTGCTCTCTGCCCCAGAGCTGGTAGCCTCTCCTGGGTTCTGGGCCACGACTGTCTCCCATAGGCAGCACCAACCCCGAGCAGCACTGTTGCATCCACACGACTCCTGAAACAGAATGCTACAGGCACCAGTGACAGTCACAACAAAGTTTATTACAATGAGAGGCAAGGCCGACCGATCGGGACCAACACTCTTGATAAGAGTGCGGCCCGGAACAGCCGGGGTACAGAGTTTTTATAACCGATCACATCGTTTTATCATCACCTGGGAACAGAACAAAGAAACAATTTCCAGATGAGTTAGAAACAGTTGCCTAATGAGGTGTTTACTTTAGACTTTCTGCCTCTAAGTTGCAACCAGTGGATCTCCTTGACCCTGCCTCTGATGCTCTTTTCTTTGAACTTTTGCTTCCTTAATTGGTGAAGCCTAATTTACAAGAGTATGAGGCGTAATTTATAAGAGTAAAGCAAGGCTGTTATCTCTTAACCTTCAATGTCAACACAAAGCTGTTATTTTTCAAGCTAAGCATTAGCCCTACACTACAATTTAACCCTTACAGCACATTTGCAGAGCACCCACATCGTGCCAGGATGGGCTGGGGCTTCTGCCCATCCCGCTCACCTCAACCCCACAGCTACTTCATGAAGCAGGGGCTGCGATTTCCCCTCAACACCTGAGGAACCTGAGCCCCCAGGGAGCACGTCCTTGCTCAAGGTCAGACAGCTGGTTGGGAGCTGAAGCCAGAGTTCAACCCGGGCGTCCCTCCCTCCACTGCGTGTGCTCTTGAGAGCCGTGCAGCTCTGGGCCCGGACCTCACAAAAGGGAAACTCCATTCCTTACTAAATTGAGATGTAAAGTCTAAAGAGCGTGCGGACTTGCCTCGCCGGGTGAAGAAGTTGCTAACCTTCAAAAGAAAACCGTCAGTTATTTCGCCAGCAAAATGCACGTATTTGGGAATAGCCGAGAATTGCGATCCGGGCCAAGCAGGCTCCAGCAAAACCACGGGCGAATTCAGAGAACAAAGCAGAGGCCGGCTCTCTCACAGAGGAGAGGGGACAGCGGTAAACAGCGAGTCCCCAGCAGTAAAGTCACAGTTCCCAGCTGTGACGGTCTCTCATTGGCTGAGCTGTGACGGTCTCTCATTGGCTGGGCTGTTGCTGGGGGCGGAGGAAGATCTTTCTGCGTCCTGCTGGGATAGTAACACAGTGGCTGAAACTGTTGCTTTGCCAGGTACCTGTCTTCTTGTTGGATTCACTATTGGCCCCAGATGGTGGGGAGCGAGAGCTCCCCCTTCTGGTCTCTTGGCTCCAACGTAGTGAAGTTTCCCTTTATTAAACTTCAAGAAGTCCACGGCAAGTCCCCCCTTTCATCTTCAAGTACAGCCTGAGGCCTCCCCGGTTCAAGAGACCAGCACAGAAGGCTGAGTGCCCCTAGGCAGACACTTGGAGTTTCTGCAACACGGAGCGGGTCAAGGGATACGGATGGCCCAACTTCCGAGAGCCTGCGCCTAGAACAACAACGTCCCTTCAAGGGGACTGACTCAGAAATGCAGTTCACATTGACAGCGGGGAGTCTGCTGAGCTAAAGCGGACATCTCACTTGGGACGGTGTTCCTGCCCCCCAAGAGCATGCTGACCTGTGGCCTAGCTCTCTGCACTTTTAGAGTGTCTCCCTTGTGTTTTGGGTTCCCCAGAGTGTGTCTCCATGTAGCGGTCACCAGCACTAAGGAGCCCAGCTGCCCCTCGTCATCACCCTCATCATGAATCCACAAATTTCTGGGTGCCACTGTGTCCAGGCACTCAACGCCCTGAGAACATCTGACTTCTTCCACACCTCCTTAGGATCCATGTGGTGGAGATTATTCACCCCTGCTGTTATGAGGAAATTCAGGCCAAGGCAAGTGAGGGGACAGCTGAGGCAGTTCTCTCAGTAAGTGGCAAAGCCAACTCTTACTGATTGGGGACAGACAACCAGCAGGGACGCTGGAGCCAGATAATGGTTTTAGGAGCTTTGATGGGGGGGGGGGTGAAATTAACCCCAGGTGCTAATCTTCCTGCCCTCCTTCCATGACAACTACCCTGATGATTCAGGAAAGAGCAAATACGTGACAAGTAGATCATGTGGGATGAACAAAAATCAGGGTACCATGTAATTGTGCCCTTGGATGTGCAGCAGGTTTCTGCTTATATTTTTTAAATAAATGTTCATTCACTTTTAAGAGAGAGAGCATGAGCAGGGGAGGTGCAGCGAGAGAGAGAGGGACAGAAGATCTGAAGCGGGTTTGGTGTGGGCTCCATGCTCATGGCAGCGAGCCAGATGCGGGGCTTGAACTCACGAACTGTGAGATCATGACCTGAGCCGAAGTCAGACTCTCAACCTACGGAGCCTCCCAGGCGCCCCAGATCTCTGCTTATTATACCTGATGTTCTGCTTCCAGTAGACTTTCCACCAGCTCATTATCCAATTCATGGAATCACTAAAAGTGATGATCAGGGAGCATAAGAAGAGGAATAGAGTTATCACTTCCCACCAAAAGTTCCTTATGATGGCAACAGTGGGCGACACAGACCTGTGTTTAAACTGTTTTTTTTTTCTCTTTTTCTCTCTATTTAAAAAACGTTTTTTATTTATTTTGAGAGTGTGCGAGAGGTAGATGTGAAGAGAGAGAAGAAGAGAAAGAGGGAAAGGGAGAGAAAGAATCTCAAGCAGGCTGCAGGCTGTCAGCACAGATCCCTATCCAGGGACTCAATCTCACAAACCGTGAGATCATGACCTGAGCCGAAATCAACTGTCAGCTGCTTAACTGACTGAGCCACCCAGACGCCCTGAGAGAAACAATATCCTGATTATTGAATACAGGTTTCGTTGTGAGGCCAAGATCAAGTCTCATGGTATCTTTCAATCTATACATTTGCTATTTGGAGCCTGAACTGAGCAAATTGGCACATTCTGATTGAGGCCCCATTGAGCAAACTAACTGGTGCAGGTGGACAGGTGCATGAAAGGATTCCATCAAGCAAAGCCTAGGACCCCACCTGGGAACGCCAGGCAAGATGCCACCGTATTCTCCCAGGACACGGGACTTAAGTAGCACGTAACTGCAGAGCCCTGACAGCCACTTTGCGATCATGAGGAGGAGCCAGAATGGGGAGGAAAATGGCTTCCAGAAAGCAGAAGAGAACGTGGGGAAGAGGCCAGGCCCTCGGTCATACTATTAATGGAGGACTTGGCCTCACTTGATGCTAATCTCCACTTAGCTGTTGGCTCCTTGTCTCACGTTAGCCCAAACGGGGGAGTTCTGTGCTCCTGCGCCTGAAAGCAACCTTTGCAAAACAGCGTTCGCAGCGGCAAGTCAAAGAGAAAACACAGGGTGCAGGTGGGAATCACCCGAAATTGCCACTTGGCCACAAGCAGTTTGCACATTCAGCATTAACACAGCCTGGAGTCCTCTCGGAACAAGGCAGGGCTCTCAGTACAGTTTGTGCTTCGTGTGAAGATTCTGTTTAGTGCGTCCCCCCAGGGGGCCCCCACTCTGCTGTGACAAGTGAGAGACTGCAGAGCAGCCCCGAGAGGAAGAAGGGCTCCTTCCTGCACTTGTGCGGGTGGACACCATGGAGGAGGACAGGCGGGAACCCTGAGCACCTGGAGGGGGCGGCCCCTGGGTGGGGGACTGAGCTGTGAGGACTCAGCGGGCCCCAGCGCTGCTCACCCCTCACAGGGTCACATTAACCTAGGCCCCGGTCTTCAGTGACCTTTAACATTTCGGGTTCAATTGCCATTACAGCTTAGCATTTAAAGTGAAATGGAGTAACAATTTTGCAGTTACAATGTCGCTAAGGGAGTGTCCCGGGAATGAGAGATCTCGGAAAGACGGGTTCACACTCAGCACCTTCACAAGATTCGCTCAGATAAACAAGCCTATCAATTGCGGGGTGCGGGAAATAGTAACAAGCTGACGGCCATGCTTTCCCGGGACTCCTGTTTCCTAGGTTCCTTGTGACCCTGGTGGAACAGGCACGTTGGGACCTCCGGCCACGGATTCCAGTGACTCTCAGTTCTCGTTCTGGCCGCTTTTAACGTTGCCCAGCCCCTTCCTCACCTGGTTGCTTTCACAAGACGGTCCTCTCTCAAGTAAAGGGATTTTGATGAATGGATGATACTGTAGGCTGATGGGAGGGACCCGGGTAAGGCCCCTGTCCTGCCAGGCCACCCCCCGACCCCCCCACCCCCATCCAGGCAATCTTGTGCTTGCTGATTCCTCTTGACCCCTACATCTTCCCTGCCTTACCTTGTCCCTAGTCTTTGCCAGAATTATGCCTTTGTTGAAGGCATTCCTAAGAGAACGTGACCTCCTGTTGACCTGAAGCTGGCCCTGGGCCATTGGAGGCCCCTCACCCCCTCACCCCCTCACCCCCTCCCTTGTGCTTGAAATGTAAATTCCCTGTACCTTAGGAGCTTTTGCAAGGTCACAGCCTGAGGGCAAGCAGGGGTCCGCCCATCTGGCCGTTGTTGTCGGGGTGAAATCCCTGAAGGCGTCCATAGGAACTGTAAAGGTTCTGAAGGCAGGACAGATCCAGTCGTAGGGCCGCCTGGTATGTAATCCCTTGCTTCTTAAACCTGCCACGACCCACGTGGAGTGGCCTGTGTCTTCCCGGTCTCTCCTTGTCCTCCCTTTAAGGGGTTAGTGTCTGAGTTCACCCAGAAGCTCTGGAAGGAGCTCACAAGGGGCCAGCCGGCCAGGAGACCAGAGAAATGGGTCTGGAGAAGGAGGCATCCTTGGGGAAGCCCAGGGTTGGCCATCGACCTCTGTGTGGGGAGGTGTGAACGTCCATCAGGTGCTTGGGGACCACCCCGTGGGGATGGGGACACCCCGACCGCACCGGCCAGGCTGATGTCCTCATGGGGGAAGCAGCACCAGGTCACCATGACAGGGACATACGCCACAGCCGCGTGGCAGGCTGGCCTCTGCTGTGGGCATATCAGTGGTCACCCGTGCCCGGCAACAGGCTCCATACAGCCTGGATACAAGGGAGACAGAAGAGCGGAGGGTAGAGAAGGACTTGCCCGGATGCACTGCTCCGAGGCCTGGGGGCGGCAGACAAGGCAGGACAGCAGGATGGCCTGTTGGAGAGTTTAGGCACAGTTTTGCAGTTAGGAGGCACGGGCCGTCCGCAGATTCTGATGCGAAGACTGGGACAAAGCTGACAGACCGCTGAGAGGAAAGCCCCCTGGGAAAGTGCAGGGAGCGAGGAGGAGGAGACGCTGGTGATGCATGAGGACACGGATGTGTGCCCTGTGCTCTCTGACCCCTGATACCAAGGAAATCAAACTCAGCAGCACAGCCCGGGTCGCGGAATCCCACTCGGTAAATGCTTGACGAGAGCTCATAGGCCCGCTGAGCTCACTGACATAGCTGCCCACCCAGCCCAGGCAGGCATCCACGTGTGGTTAGTGTGGCCGTGGGATACAGGGTCATGGCATTCTTGACTGAGGGCCCAGAACCCTTTGTGCTGACAGTTGGCCCGATCCCCAGGGATGAACCCCAGGCATGGCCAATGGGAAGCTAGGGTGGGCGATCACGAATAAGCCCTTCTGGGGTCAGGGTATGTGGACAGACATCTGGGATGCCTGCAGGAGCCTGAGGCAGTCTTTCCTGTTTTCCACTTTCTGGCTCTTAAGGCACTGACACCGCTGGCAGTCAGGAAGCTGATGCCCTAGCATGAGCTGAGCCCTAGCAACTGACCCTTCGCAGATACAGCAGATTTCGGGCATGGGAAGGGGGGGCTTGAAAATACAGCGACTAGGTTAAGGCAGCAACAGCATGTCTTGTGTATTCTAAACAAAACCCAGGGCTACTGCCAAAGGCATCTGGGGCCCTCCACCCGAGTTCCCAACTGGTGAGGGGTTGGCAAGTTGATTACATGGGCCCCCTCCCTCCCAGCGAGGGATCAACAGTGGCCGTGCGTTGCGTGATCAAACATCTGGCCTAATGCAAGCCTTACCCAGTAGGGCAAACCAGGCCACCATGATTAGGGGATCGCAGAGGCTGAGGACTGAGTAGGGATGCCCTTGTCAAACAGTGACCGGGGTCACATTTTAAGGGTCATGATATGCAAGACTAGGCAAAGGACCGTGACCTGGGATGGAGTTTCTAGCTGCCCTGTGGCCCGTGGGCAGCAGTTTGGTCAAGACGAAGACTGGGATATTAAAGCAGCAGATTAAACTGCCGACAGGTAAAACCACCTTGGTCTGGTGGACTCAGGTACTGTCCCAGGCCTTAATACATTTGAATGAGCAACTAGTAGGGCCTGTGTGTTACCCCACACAGCAGACTGGAGACCCTGACGAGACACCTAGCATCATAAAGGTATGGAAGGCTCACGAGGCAGCCATTGCCCCAACTTTCACGGAGGATCGGTGTGCTGTGCCGCCGAGGACTCCAAGTGCCATCGGGCCTGGGAGAGCCGTTATCTTCCGGAATTTACAATGGGACGTCTCACAGGATGTGTGTGTTACACTTCACGTGTGTGAGCCAGGGAAAGTGCTCGGTCCCCCATATATGGTAACACACAAACATGCAGTCTGATTAAGTGGTCTTGTGTTACAAGGTCGTGAGGGACGTTGTGACATACACGTATAGCCAGGTTGCCTTGAGGTTTTTGTTCTTTCCTTAGGGGGGGAAACCCTACCACGTCCCCCCCTTTAATGCTCGGACCCCTCTATTTAGGGTCAAAGAGCATCATCTTGGCTCAGAGGTTTATGTAGGCTGTCCTTCCACATATCTAGCATAGTCCGTCCACCCAGGGCCTGCCATTTGATGACTGTGTTGACATTGTCCCAGGTCTCTCGGAGATGAGAGAAGTTAGACAAGGGGTTGGGATCTGGCTCAAGGGGATCTGGGGACCCCCACCATTGGATTTTCTGGGCAACTGAGTTATAAAACCTTCGGCCTAGGCATGTTAAATTTTTAACAGAGACGACAATGAACTTTTTCCCTACCAGGAAAGACAGCCTTTCCCAATAATTGAGCTTTTGAGAAGCCAAACCCCAGTATTAGGACTGGAGTATTTTGTTTTACTCTAAGGTTTGTGGGGATCTAATTTTCTAGGCTCTTAGGGCCATTGTTTCCCCACGTTGGTGCCAACGAAGTATCCTAGCCATAAGAGGAAGGTGAGGGTTAACAGAAACTTCTTACCATGTTTCCAGCCGGCCAGGGCGGCCTCCACGAATCCTACGGCAAAGAGTAGAGCAAGAATCACAATACCAGTGAGGAACAAAGGAGTGATAGTGCATCACAGTAAGGAAACATATAGAAAATAAGGACAGTCTATTTGTTCTACCGGACCGCCGATTTCTCAAGCTTCTGCCGTGCGTGGATCAGTCAGCTTCCAGAGTGACCAGGGCAGGGCTGCAGTCTCCCAGAGCCTCTGGAGTTGCAGATTGCTTCTTCCGTATGGTCAGCTTGCGCGGCGTTGATGGATCAGGAACGCACTCCCAGTTTCGAGAGGCTGCCTTCACTCTGCCGTAGTGAATCCAGGGACGCGCTTTGTCTACCTTTACTGCAGTAGGGGTGGACAAGATGACAGTGAATGGGCCCCTCCAGACGGGTTTTAGGGGCTGGACATTTCACTCCTTTATCCATACAGCATCTCCTAGTTTAAAGGGGTGAGTGCCTGTGGTCGGATTCACAGGTAATCAATCGTTCCCTGACCCAGTGGTGTAAAGTGGTTAAGGTAAAGCCAAGGGCCCGCCTCTGTTGTTTTAGGGTTAGATTGCCTATGTCATTTAGATCCTCCCCCTCATGCCATTGATAATGGGGGGAGGGTGCCCATAAAGGATTTCCTAAGGGGAGAACCCCATCTGCTTCTTCAGCCTCCCACCTGGAGCTGCAGCCTGCCTCCCTGAAGGTCCCTTATCTCTCCCTGCCTAATGTAACCCTTTCCCTATTTATTTCTCCCCTGGAACAGGGTTGTAACTACTGTTAGGGAACAGGCACGATGACCGCTCTGGCTTCTTCAAGCTGACAAGGGACAGTGTCGGGCTACAGCAGTTAGAGTCACCCACGGTTGAGTGGCCCACACTGTGGTTCTACAGGAAGGCTGGCAGGCAGGAGGCGGCATAAACATTGGCAGACACCAAGAGAAAAAAACACAAAGCGAAGTTGGTTATACTGACCAACAAGATGGCATCTTCAGATAATGTCTACACTTTCCAAACCTGCCAAATAATCTAGGAGAGACCCTGACTTTGTAAACAACATGTCAGGGGATCTCTCATAACCCAAGTGATGGAGAAGCAGGCGCAGTAAATAATCAGTGATGGCTCTATTTCCAAGAGTTTGGCCCTAATTTAATTTAAAAAAATTTTAAAGCACCTAATGCTTGTGAGGTGTTATTTACTGTTTTGCTGAGTATAAGCAGACAGTTTGTTTTATTTTGATGTATAAAACTTTCCCAACAGCCAGGAGTTCTACGAGAGAAAGAATCAAGGCAGCCATTTACCATTATTTTGTAAATTTATAGGTAAGCCAAACCTGGGTATTATTTTATAAAGCAGAATTTTTATTACTTTTTGTGCCTTTTCTGTCTTGTAGGGGAAGGCCTTTACCCAATTACTAAAAGTATTAACCCATACCAACAGACGTTGGAATTTCTTTTGACCGTGGCATAGGAGTGAAACTTAATTGTTAGTCTTTTCTGGACAGCTTCCAGTTCCTTGATTGCCTGGGACAGCAAGTTTGTGGTTGAAAGGATTGTTTCTTTTTTTTTTAATTTTTTTAATCTTTCTTTATTTTTGAGAGAGAGAGAGACAGAGTGCGAGCAGGGAAGGAACAGAGAGAGAGGGAGACACAGAATCCGAAGTGGGCTCCAGGCTCTGAGTTGTCAGCACAGAGCCTGATGCGGGGCTCGAACCCACGGACCTCGAAATCATGACCCAAACTGAAGTCAGCCGCCCAACCGACTGAGCCATGCAGGCACCCCAAAAGGATTGTTTCTAAGACATACTTCACAGGCTGATACAACTTGCAGAATTGTCCTTGACAATTTTTTTTTTCTGTAAACATCTTTGGGCCATTTGATAAGCTTTGTCCCTCTCTAAATGAAAGGGCTGATATTGTGTTTTAATGATCTTTTAGTTCTGTGAGCTTGGTAATAGTAATTGCCCTGCTTTGTTTGTAACCATTCCAAGGGCTGGAGAAAGTGTCTATCAGTCAGACCCCAGTTTATGTATTCATTTTTTTTTGGAGGGGGGAGAGTAGGTGGGATTGACTTTCCTTTAATAATTGATATAGCAGCAAACTATTTTCCTGAACCCTGGTATCTATAGCCTACAATATCCAGTAATTTTCAAAATCACACGTAATGGTTTATCTGTCCTGGAGTGAGTAGCACCATAGTCTCTAATACAGTTATAATGTCCCTTTCTAGCAAGGGAGTAAGGCTCTCTGGCAGATATCAGGGAAGAATGGGAAAAAATTAGGTTTCCCCATACACACCCCAGGGGCCGAGAGAAACAGAAGTTTTCCGGAGATGCCTCTAATTGTCATGCCTTGTTTGTATAGTTGGCCTGGAGTGGAAAGGAAGGCAGAAAAGATATCTCTGGTGTTAAGAAGGAAATCAACCGGTTTTCCTTCTGAATTTAGTTACCCGAGGTTCCGGGTTTCTGATAGACAGTTGGTTTAGGGGATTCACCGTGAAGAGCCCCAGACCCCAGTTAGTCCCTTCTAGGGACACTGGTTATCCAACCCTCACAGATACAGGTCCCCGAGGGCATTCAGATCTCCAGTGACTGTCTCCACATTAGAGGCAGGGCTCATGGGGTTTTCATTTTGGTTGTCCCCTCTGAGGACATTCTCATTTTACTGCTCTGAATGGCCATATAACTGGCACTTGGTGCCAGGACCTTGGGTAGTCTGGTCTGACATAGTACGTTAAGGCCACAACTAAGGCCTCAGATTTTTTTTAAGCCTCCTTTTCTGTTTTGTTTGTAATATACCCAATTGGCAGCTGTAAGAGCTCCTCCCCTTCAAGGCCATTTCCCTTCGCATTTGCAAAATGAGTCCAATTGTAGGATAATATTGTCATTGATATTTCCCTCTGGAGGCCAGGTTCCTCTTACAATTTCCATTGGGACCAAGCCTTTGGGCAAAAGAAAATGAATATAATGCATTCCAAAGGAGTAATGGCTCTGGTTGGGGAGTTACCCATCTATAGGAAAAAGGAAGAAAGATGTTCCTTATCTCAATTTCCGGTAGGTGGCCAGGAGAAACCTCATCTCCTGTCCCTGCGTTTTGGCTGGCTATGTGACTAGCAGCCAAAAGCCCTGTCAGTCTCGTGAGGTGCTGGGAGTAGTCATTCTTACCCAGGCTTGACTCTACCTCTGAGCACTGGCCTGGTCTTTCCTGTTTTGTTTTGTTTTGTTTTGTTTTTTAACTTACCCCTCCATTTCCCACCTATAGGACCTTGGGGATATGGACTGTGACCAAGCAAGACTTTCCTGGTTGTTGTAGGATGCACTAATTTTATTGTGGCCTAACAGTAACTTACATATTGATCATTGGCCATTGAGGAAAGGGGTTAAAGGGCCAAAGTCAAGGTCTATTCCCCTGCCTTTGTCAACAATGCCCATATAAATATGTTTCAGCCATGTGGATATCCATTTTGGGCATACAGTGGACTAAGTTTAGTAAAATGGTTCCCATGTATCTTAGTAAAAGCCCTTCACATATCATCCCTCCCTCATATGGCACAGGCATCCAGTCCTCTGCTAAACAGGAACAACACAAATGTGTAGGATTTGGAGGCCAGCACCAAGGGTATTGCCATCATTTCCCCAGCTTTTGGATCAAAGGAGGAGGAATTTTAATCTTAACCCAGTGTACATTTAAAATCCATTTATTTTAACCTTAGTCCATCCTGACCACACATAAAATTTCTTTTTAAAGATTTTCCTTCATGAACCTTCTACAAATTTTCTTTGCATTTAGATTTTGTCCCAAGCCATTTTTCTCCAACTAAACAGTCTCATTTAGGACAAAATTACTTTCTTTTACCTTTAACAAAAATATATTTTCTTTTATATATATCTTTTATATATATATATATATATATATATATATCTTTCTTTCATATCTACTACTTTTCTACATACAGAGTTTTTTTTATTTTTATCAGTTTTAACTATATTTAGCAGAATTTTAACTCTTAGAAACCTTAGTCTCCAGTGAAAACTAAGTAGTAACAAATTGCGAACTCTAGGTTATATCAGAATTTTTTTTAGATGGCAAACTTATGAATCCATTAAGCACAAAGCATGTTTGTCAACAGTTCCAAATATCCTTAGGTTTTTTTTTTGCAACAAGTCAAAAGCACAGACCTACTTCTAGTAATTAGTGCTTTAGCTTATCTCATTAGATATCCAATGAATTCAATCTTAGTTTATCATGCAAGCCAAACTTTAACATTTTAGGTTACCAAAGACTTTGAAAACCATCTTAACAATTACCCATGGAAACTATGAGACAGACAAAGTTAACCATCACTTTAAGTCATCCTTTTGTTAACAAATTGGAACAGAGATAACATGAGCTTATTTGACCTTCAACAAATCTAGGTAGAATAAAAGATTTGTTTTCAATGTTGATAAACATTGTCTACATCAAGCCAACAAACTTAAATTAGCTTAAACACTGAATCGGTTTTATTTGGGTCCATATAAGACAACTTGTTCCCCCTGGTTAATTTTTACCTGGAACATTGGTGGGGAAACCTGACGTAGGTGGTCTTCCCTCCTCAACATCTAGAGTGGGAGGAGGAGCTGCTAGTGCATGAGGCATTAAGGAGCCGGTTATACAGGTTGCCTCCCCCCCAGGTGGTGCAGAAACAGGAGTGGGGGAGGCGAGAGAAGGCAGAAGAGGAGAGGTGCCAGCAGAAGGCAGAGAAAGAGAATTCCCAGTTTTAAATCTTGTCCACTCACACAGAAGACCCAACCCTAGGTTTCTTTTGTTTTTTTTTGGTTTGTTTTCCACTAGTGGAATCAGGCAGTCCATGTCAGTCTGGAGAATACAGGGAATGTTCCCGAAACAAAGGGAGTTTCAGCTGCTGCTTGGGAATATTCCTTAAAGTCCCCGTTCTGAGGTGGGCTAACCAGAGACACGTGGCTCTAATTATCACCGTCATTGACCCAGGAAGTAAATGAGAGACAAGTCCCCCCACACAGTCACACAAGGACTCCAACCCACCACCCTACATTCAGGGCCTTAGAGTGGCAGCTTCATTCCTTGCCCTTTGTGGAACCACTAGGGCAACTCTGGGAGGTAATCAGGCTCCCCTTCTGCCTCGTAGGGACAGATCTGCCAAAGCGAACCTGGGTTCTTACCAGTCTGACGGGTGTTCCCTTAGCTGGCTCCTGGGCCTCACGGGTTCCATTGGCCCACACAGGGTCCTCGCCCCGGTGTACCTGGAGGGCTAGTCTCCTGCAGATCAAGCGGTCCACTGGCTCCAGGTGAGCTGCCTCCCCACACCTCAAGGTTCGGTTCATACCCCCGGCGGCAAAGGAGGTGGAAACGCACCACCTCTGAATCCCGGACATGAGCCCCCAAATAATGTAGCAGGATTCTCGCACAGAGAGTCGTGACCCAAGACTTTTCATTCCCAGAAAAAACTTTTTTTGTGCCGGCACTGCTCAGTTGGGTTCATACCCAAAGCACTGAGCCCCGAATGCCACATGGTGTAGCTTTTTATAAATTTTTTACCTCTTTGTCTCTCATATATGGTAACACACAAACAGGCAGTCTGATTAACTGGCCTCATGTTACAAGGTCATGAGGGAAGTTGTCACAAACACTTATAGCCAGGTTGCCTTGAGTTTTTTTAATTCTTTCCTTAGGGAGGGACCCTACCACATGGCTATTGTTGATAGTGCTTACTACAGTCATTCAGTTGTATGTACCTCTTAGAATCAGTGTTTTTGTAGCCTTTGGGTAAATACCTAGTATTACAGTTGCTGGATCATAGGGAAGTTCTATTTTTAACTTTTTGAGGAAACTCCATACTGCTTTGGAATGGTTGCATTTTTGTCATTAATGAAACATGTATATTGCTACTTGTCAGGAAATGATGACCGATAAAGCAGAGGAGTCTGCTTTCGGACCCGAGAACCAAATGAAACGTCATGGAGAACCCATGACTCCTGCTCCATCTAAGAGAAGGCCGACCATGGCGCTGCTGTCACTGAAACCGGAAGAAGAAGGAGCATCCCAGGCCGGGGGCTCAGCCGTGTTCTTGGAAGAAGGTGAGGGATGTCTGTCTCCCTCCCCTTCTTGACCCCTTGTCAAAATCCGTTCCCTCAGAACCTTTGAATATGGCAGGAGATGGTATTCCATGCCAACCAGTTGGATTCTCTCTCTCATGACTTAACCCATCTCAGCAAAGGTGGGCTGAGTCACAAACCGGGTAGTAATTCACTGGCGGGATGAATCATTCCCAGCTGTCTCTCTACAGATGACCCCAAGGTCACAGCAATATCTGTGCTGGGAGAAGTGCCAGATAAAATACCAATACCAATGGAAATCAATATAGAAATAAGAGATCAGTTGAAGAGGGAGATTCGACAGTTTGGACGAAGTAAGTAGAACAGGAATTTCTAACCATGAAACCACAGTAAGTCTTACTCATTCTATGATTTAAACTCAATTCAAAAGAACTCTTGAGGTACATCCTTTGCCAGAATTGGGTTTTCCCAATTAGAATGGTTCCTCTTTATCTTGACTGAAATGTGCCAGGAAAACTTTTTTGGGGGGATTCTTTTCTATCTCTCCATTGGTTGTTGTGTGCCAGAGTTCCATTGGTAGATGTTCCGGTGTCTGGATGTAAGCATGTAAAGCACATGTACCGTGTCACATTGTAGGCCTTGAATGATTGCGGAGGCAGCACATACACCAAGATTGACTTCTACGTACTCTTTATACTTCAGCAATACTGACAGGTTTTTTTTTTTAATATCTCCAGAATATGGTAGAATCTTCAAATTGCTTCAAGAGGTGCAAGGGCCTCCAAAAGTGCAGAAAAAGTTTGTCTTATATGCCATGAAGGAAGCAGCGAGGTGAGTGTGGAGAACTCTCCAGTACGTTTCACACTGGGGCCCAGTGAGGCGTTGGGGGAGGTGTGGGGACGGGTCTGCCTGGCGTTTCTCAAACCCTGGTCCTCACTCAGAGGTCCTGCTGTGTCTGCACTTATTTATTTTGATATCGTCTGAGTCTCACTCATTCTTCCAAGCTCAGGGAGACTTCTGTTCACACAGAGTTTCAGGTGGGCGTGGACCCTGAACTGACACTCGTCTTATTTGCTGGATTTTCCTTACCATGCTGGTTCATTTTCTATTCCTATGTAGATTGGAAGCTTCTCTTTCTTCTCTTTCTATCCCCCCAAAGCCCCCGAAATTATGGGTTCTTGGATATCTTTTGGTGAATGACCTGTCTCTTTATTTTCAGCTACAAAAAACAAGAGTTAATAAGCCACCTTAAGAACATACTGGAAAAACTAGAATCTGACCACGTCAACGAAGACAATCCCAACCCAAATTTGTAATCCTATTGATGAAATGATCCATGAGAAACCAGAAGCAGTTCTCTGCCGCAGAGTGGATCCCGGTGTTGTTGATGCCTCTTCATATGTGTTAGTTATGAAAATTGTCTTCTTGAGGCTAAGAAAAATCATTAGAACTTTAATGAAATAAGTTTCTGTTAGTAAATGCTGGGCATTTGCCCTAAGTGTTTTGTTTCAATGGAAATTTTTTGTGTGTTTGTCTTCCCTCTAAAGTGGAAGAACCCCCATGGGGCATCCAAGTGGCTCAGTTGGTTAAGGGACCATCTTCGGCTCAGGTCATGATCTCACAGTTCATGAGTTCAAGCCCCGCATCGGGCTCTGTACTGACAGTTCAGAACCAGGAGCCTGTTTCGGTTCCTGTGTCTCCCTCTCTATGCCCCTCCCCCACTTGCACTCTGTGTGTGTGTGTGTGTGTGTGTGTGTGTGTGTGTGTGTGTGTGTCTCAAAAATGAATAAACATTAGAAAGTTGTTTTTTTTTTTTAATAAACTGAGGGAATCCCCTTAAGCCATCAGGATACACTCCATCCTAGTTCCTCAGCGGGTCCCAGGCCTTAGCTGGCATTCATAACTGTCTTGTCCACTAGCCATTTCTTCTTCGTTTTGCCTGAGAGCTGTCTCAGCCTGAGGGGTCAGTGGGCTCCTCCTGAGGGGATGACTCACACCTTAATTACAGATGGACCTGACCAGTAGATGTCCTCACTGAAGTGAGTTGTTATAACTTCCTTTGACTGGAGTCAGCACCGTGAGAGCGCCGGGAGACACCCAGACCTCGCCGACATATTCCTCCTCAGTGTCTTGTGTCGTTGCGAGCCAGTGTCCTTAACACTCGGGTTCCGTCTCCCCACCCTGTGCAGGCGCCCCGTGTTTGCCTGACGGTGGGGAGAGACGAGCATCCAGACTGACCGCCGGGCAGCGTCTGTTTCCATTTCAGCGGAGTCAGGGTAGGGGCTCTGGTGGAAAACAGTCCTCCTTTGGGAAAAGACCTCCAGTACGGGGAAGCCTGAAGCTGTGGGGACAGGAAGCAAAATTTCGCTACTGGATGCGTGGGAGTGAGAGTGAGCGGAGCCCCTCACATTGCCATCCCTTCAGTAAGGAAGACGTGATCACGCCTACGGGAGGGACAGCTCTCTCTCTTGGCAAATGAGGGAGAGCGTGACAGCCTCTAAACTATATTGTCCCAGCCCCTCAAGGTACCGTCTCCAAGTTAGAACCAAAACTGAGGCTTCGAAAGATCATTCTATGATTTTTTTTGGAAACTTCTGCTTGGGGATGATGAGGCAGGTCATAACCCTAGTGAATTCGGTGAGCATGTGCCCCGAGAAGCAATATCCTTGTTTCTAAGCGATGCTGCCTGGAAATCCATGACAGGAGATCAGGCGTTTTCTAAGTCCATGAATGTTGGGTTTCTCAAAAATCGATGGGTGGGAAGGAAGATCCATCGGCAGAACCGAGGTGCAGCTACCTTTCCCTGAGGAAAGAGACCAAAATAATCAACCTGCCACCTGGTAGCTGACTCACCACGTGGGGGAATGGCGCCATATTGGGTTCTCGTGTGGGTCTGTGTGACTGGCGCACAAAGAAGTCAGCAGTGTCTACACAACAACATCGGTCCTGGTGCGTGATGCCCCATTACTACTTGGAGGAAGAGGGGTGCCTGTAAGGAGCTATGGGTGTGGTCCTGGGAGCTCAGAGTGGCCTCAACTGAGAGACATAAAGGAATTGGCGACCTCACTCCTACAACCTGAAGAAACTAGACCTGACAATGACCTGACAGGGCTTGGAAGCAGGTTTTCTCTCTTGAGTTTCCAGTTAATGACTCAGCATGGTCAACAACTTGACTTTAACTCCATGAGCCCCTGAGCAGAGAAACTCATAGTACCTGCCTGGAATTCTGAGCTGTGAAACTGCTTGAGAATACATTTGTGTCATTTCACGCCGCTAAATATGGACAAATTTATTATGCAGAATTATAATATTAATATGGGTCTCTTATAGTTTGCCAAACCATAAGAGACTCTTAAAGGAACAACATCAACTTCCTGATCTGTGTTCCCTTGTAGGTTAAGGACTTTTTTTTCCCTTGCTGCTTTCATGATTCTTTCCTTGCCTGAGTATTTTGTGATTTGATTATGATATGCCTTGTTGATGGTCGGTTTTTGTTGAATCTAATGGGAGTCCTCTGTGCTTCCTGGATTTTTATGTCTGTGTCTTTCCCCAGGTTAGGAAAGTTTTCCACTGTGATTTGCTCACATAACCCTTCTACCCCTATTTCTCTCTATTCCTCTTCTGGGACCCCTATGATTCTGATGTTCCTTTTTAATGAGTCACTGATTTCTCTAATTCTTAAATTGTGCTCTTTTGCCTTCATCTCCCTCTTTTTTTCTGCTTCATTATTCTCTATAAGTTTGTCCTCTATATCGCTGATTCTCTGTTCTGCCTCATCCATCCTTGCCGCCACGGCACCCATCCGTGATTGCAGCTCAGTTATAGAATTTTTTATTTCATCCTGACTAGTTTTTGCTTCTTTTATCTCCACAGAAAGGGATTCTAATCTATTTTCAACTCCAGCTAGTATTCTTATTATCGTGATTCTAAATTCTGGTCCAGACACCTTGCTTGTATCTGTGTTGGTTAAGTCCCTGGCTGTTGTTTCTTCCTGCTCTTTCTTTTGGGATGAATTCCTTCGTTTTGCCATTTTGACCGGAGAAAAGGAATTAATGAGGTAGAAAAAATTAAAATTAAAAAAATTAAAATTAAAAAATATTAAAATTAAAAAATTTAAAAAAACACACACAAAATCAAATAAATGATGCTAGATTCTTGGTGTGTTTTGGTCTGGGTGTTGAACGTGGTTTGACAGATTAGAGAAAAAGAGGGGTGAGGAAAAAAAAGGGAAATTGTTTGAAGATTTGAAAAAATGAATACACCGAAGTAGACTAAAATGAGATGATAGGAGTAAAATAGAATTTGAAAAAATATACACAAAAGTAAAGAATAAGGGAGAAAAAATGTTAAAGAAAATTAATAAAAATTAAAAATAAATATGAATCTTTTCTTATTCTGTATTCAAGAAAAAGAAAAGAAACGAAAAAGAAAAAAGATTTAAAAAAGAAGGAAAAAAAGGAAATGGTTTGAAAATTGGAAAAAGTGAATACATTGTAGTAGAGTAAAATAAAATGATGGAAGTAAATAGAATTTGAAAAAAAATACATAAAAGCAAAAAATATAGTAAAAAATTTAAAGAAAAATATTTTTAATAGAAATTGAAAGTAAAAATGAAGTTTTTCTCTTTCTGCATTCAAGAAAAAGAAAAGAAATGAAAAAGAGTAAAAAGAAAGAGAAGGAAAAAAGGGGAATCGTTTGAAAATTTGAAAAGGTGAATACACTGAGGTAGACTAAAATAAAATGACGGAAGTAAAATCAATTTGAAAAAATTTACACAAAAGTAAAAAATATAGTAATAAAAATTAAAGAAAAACATTCTTAATAAAAATTGAAAATAAAAATGAGTTTTTTCTCTTTCTGTATTCAAGAAAAAGAAGTGTAAAAGAGAAAAAAAAAGAAAGAAAGAAAATTGAATAGATGGACCTAGATGGACCTGCTAACAGATCCAAGTAGGAATGAAATTGCTTCGTTTTCCCCTAGAAGTTGGTCTATGTAGCACTTTATAGTCCATAAACGAAGCCGGCAGTGAGACTTGTGTTCTTGAAGAGCGAGGTTGGCCCAGGTGGGCGGGTCTCAGTGTACCGGCTCCGCTCTCCACTGGATGGCGCTGCTAGGCTACTGGGGTGGAGCGTTGCCACGCTCGTAGGTGTGTATGCACATGCGCAGGAGCGGTGAAAATGGCGCCACCCAGCTACCCAGTCTGTTCTCCCGGTTCAGCAATCACGCACCCGTCCTCTGTCTTCAGCTCTGTCGACTCCCCGCTTTTTCACTCTCCGTAACCAGGCCCCAGGCAGTACCTCTCTCCGAAGATTTGTCTCAGATGCGGCTGTGGTCCCCAGCCCCTTACTTTTGAAGGACTTCGGCTTTGACCCGTTCCGCCCCTCTGCGGGAGGGTCTCACAGAGCAAAGGCCGAATGAGCGATGGCCGAATGTCGGCTGCACCCAGGAACGCGGGCAGGACCCCGAGACTGCGGCCAGGTGCCAGCCCGCCCCAGAAAAAGTTCACGAGACAGTGTAGCAGCAGCATTTCAGGGATTAAGGAAAATCACAACACACATCTGGCACCAGGCTTCACCCTTAATGACCTTGTTCCAGCACCAGCGAATGTGGCTGTTTTGCAGGGTCTGCTGGGACCAGGTGGCTTCAACAGTCTCTACCAAATGTCCTTCCAGCAGCGGACCGCTTCTCCCTGTGTGGCCCGAGAACCTCCTGGACCCACTCTGTTCCTGAGGATTCGCCCTTCCCACCAGAGCACCACCAGGTATCAAGCTGGGGAGCTGCAGCCTTTGTGCTCCCCTCGTTTACAGTCTTAATGGAATTTAAACCCTCTCCTTTCTCCTTTCTCCCTTTTTAATTTAGTCCCTGTGGCAGTTTCCAATTTTCTGTTTTCTCTCCAGCTGCTTTGGGGAAGGGTGCTTTTCCCATATTCTCCACCCCCCCACCAGTCTCTGTCCTCTCTTCGCTCACAAAAGCACCTCCCTTCCTGCACCTTCTCTCTCCCCAAGTTCACTTCTCCACGCCATGTACCTGCTGAATTTTGGGGTTCAGGTTGTGCAGATTGTTGTGTTAATCCTCCAATTAGTTTTCTAGGTGTGTAGGATGGTTTAGTGTTGGTCTGGCTGTATTTCATGGACACGAGACACACAAAAAACTTCCATGCTATTCTGCCATCTTGGCTCCTCCTCCTCATTGATGGAATTTACCTCAGTCCTGTCTCTCAGTGGTGTCAGGGTTTCCCCAAATCCATCCAGTGGTGATAGTGGCACCATCAAGAATTTGAAAGCTTCATGGTGATGACTCTGAGCATGTCCCTTTCATCTTACCTATTTGGCCCGTGCAGAACTTTTACATCTTGGACAATGACAGCAAAATATCATAAACTTAGTTGGCTGTTTATTCACTTATAGCTGCTGTTTTCCTTGAAGCTCCATTCTTTAGCAATTAACACATTCCCGGGCATCTGGTAAGTACATTTGAATGAGCAAATGCTTTCTTCTCTTTTAGAAAACCTAGCCAGAAAGAGTTTGCCTTCAGTTGGAAAAGGCACCCTCACTTCCTACCTCAGGCTTGTATCAACTCTCTAAGCTTATGGCATAAACTACTCCTCACAGGCCTTCACCACCTGTCCCTTACATCGGGCACTGCACTATTCCTTTACCTCCATGACGTTATTGTCATTGAGAAGGAAGGAGAAACTAATATAGACACATTGGCAACACAGGTGAAAGAGCGTAGGAAAGAATTCTCACAAAATCAGAGGCTTTGCAATTTAGTGAAATGCTTAGTGATACAGTAGCCTGGGGCATGTCACAATTATGCTTGTATGGTGAACAGCAAGTTGGTAAATCTGAACTTTCTTACCATTCAAAAAGAGACATATAGCAAAGAGTTGGCCTATCAGATGCTGGTGATAACACGGTTTATGGTTTTGTGATTTTGTGGTTCTATGACCCACTGACATGTTACCTTAAAACGTGCTAGCTTGGAGTAGGGCCCAGAAGAAAGATGTTCCCTGAGGATCCACCATGGCCACATACATGGGAGGTCCCTGTGACCACTTGACGGGAAGAGAAACACATCATGTCTGATTTGCAGTTGTTACTTCCCAATATACAAGCATTTTGTACATATTATTTTTCTTTTATTTTTTAAATACAATTTACTGTCATTGGCTAACATACAGTGTATACAGTGTGCTCTTGGTTTTTGGGGTAGAATCCCATGGTTCATCACTTACATACAACTCCCAGTGATTATCTCAACAAGTGCCCTCCTCAGTGCCCATCACCCATTTTCCCCTCTTCCCCACTCCCCATAAACCCTGAAATGGTTCTCTGTATTTAAGGGTCTCTTATGGTTTGGCAAACTATAAGAGACCCATATTAATATTATAATTCTGCATAATAAATTTGTCCATATTTAGCGGCGTGAAATGACACAAATGTATTCTCAAGCAGTTTCACAGCTCAGAATTCCAGGCAGGTACTATGAGTTTCTCTGCTCAGGGGCTCATGGAGTTAAAGTCAAGTTGTTGACCATGCTGAGTCATTAACTGGAAACTCAAGAGAGAAAACCTGCTTCCAAGCCCTGTCAGGTCATTGTCAGGTCTAGTTTCTTCAGGTTGTAGGAGTGAGGTCGCCAATTCCTTTATGTCTCTCAGTTGAGGCCACTCTGAGCTCCCAGGACCACACCCATAGCTCCTTACAGGCACCCCTCTTCCTCCAAGTAGTAATGGGGCATCACGCACCAGGACCGATGTTGTTGTGTAGACACTGCTGACTTCTTTGTGCGCCAGTCACACAGACCCACACGAGAACCCAATATGGCGCCATTCCCCCACGTGGTGAGTCAGCTACCAGGTGGCAGGTTGATTATTTTGGTCTCTTTCCTCAGGGAAAGGTAGCTGCACCTCGGTTCTGCCGATGGATCTTCCTTCCCACCCATCGATTTTTGAGAAACCCAACATTCATGGACTTAGAAAACGCCTGATCTCCTGTCATGGATTTCCAGGCAGCATCGCTTAGAAACAAGGATATTGCTTCTCGGGGCACATGCTCACCGAATTCACTAGGGTTATGACCTGCCTCATCATCCCCAAGCAGAAGTTTCCAAAAAAAATCATAGAATGATCTTTCGAAGCCTCAGTTTTGGTTCTAACTTGGAGACGGTACCTTGAGGGGCTGGGACAATATAGTTTAGAGGCTGTCACGCTCTCCCTCATTTGCCAAGAGAGAGAGCTGTCCCTCCCGTAGGCGTGATCACGTCTTCCTTACTGAAGGGATGGCAATGTGAGGGGCTCCGCTCACTCTCACTCCCACGCATCCAGTAGCGAAATTTTGCTTCCTGTCCCCACAGCTTCAGGCTTCCCCGTACTGGAGGTCTTTTCCCAAAGGAGGACTGTTTTCCACCAGAGCCCCTACCCTGACTCCGCTGAAATGGAAACAGACGCTGCCCGGCGGTCAGTCTGGATGCTCGTCTCTCCCCACCGTCAGGCAAACACGGGGCGCCTGCACAGGGTGGGGAGACGGAACCCGAGTGTTAAGGACACTGGCTCGCAACGACACAAGACACTGAGGAGGAATATGTCGGCGAGGTCTGGGTGTCTCCCGGCGCTCTCACGGTGCTGACTCCAGTCAAAGGAAGTTATAACAACTCACTTCAGTGAGGACATCTACTGGTCAGGTCCATCTGTAATTAAGGTGTGAGTCATCCCCTCAGGAGGAGCCCACTGACCCCTCAGGCTGAGACAGCTCTCAGGCAAAACGAAGAAGAAATGGCTAGTGGACAAGACAGTTATGAATGCCAGCTAAGGCCTGGGACCCGCTGAGGAGTAGGATTCAGTGCAACCTGGTGACTTCGTGGGGTCCCCCATTTCAGGGGGAAGGCAAACACAGACACACACACACAATAAATCGTCTGTTCAAACCAAATACTTAGGGAAAATGCCCAGCTTTTAATAACAGAAATTTATAACATTTAAGTTCCAACTCTTTTTCTTAGCCTCAAGAAGACAATTGTCTTAACTAACACATGTGAGGAGGCATCAACAATATCAGGTTCCATTCTAAGGCAGCCATCTTGTTCTGGTTTGTTATTGATCATTTCACTAGTAGGATTATAAATTTGGGGTGGGATTATCTTCGTTGAGAATTTGGTCTGATTCCAATTTTTCTAGTACTGTCTCAAGGTGGCTTATTAAGTCTTGTCTTTTAAATCTGAAAACAAAGAAACAAGTCACTAGCCAAAAGATATCCAAGAACCCATAATTATGGAAACTCTGTGAAGAACAGAAAGAGAAGCTTCCAATCTACATGGGAATAGAAAATGGACCCTCATGGTAAGAGACAATCTAGGAAATACAAAGAGTGTCGGTTGATGGTCCACACCCACCTGAAATTCTGTTGTGAATAGAAGTCTTATTGAGCTTGGAAGAATGAGGCAGATCAGATAATATCAATCTAAATAACTACAGAGACAGCATGAACTCTGAATGAGGGTCAGGGTTTAAGAAAGCCAGGCAGCCCTGTCCCCACCCTTTGCCCAGCACCTCCCTGGGCCCTGCTGTGAAACATACTGGAGTTTCTCTCTGTACCCACCTTGTTGCCTTCCTCCTGCAAAATGCAACAAAATTTTTGCCGCAATTCCAGAGGTTCTTGCACTCCTTCAAGCAGTTTGAAGACTCTATCATATTCTGGATATATTTAGAAAAAAAACTGTCAGTATTTCTAAAGTAGAAAGAAGAGGCAGAACTCAAATCTTGGTGTATCTGCTGCCTCAGCAATCATTCAAGGGCTAGAATGTTACATAGTACTTGTGCTTTACATGCTTACATCCGGACACCGAAACATAGCTACCCATGGAACCCTTACGAATAATAAACAATTGAGAGATTAAAAAAAGAACAAAGTACTGAGACATTTTAGTCACAATAAAGAGGACCTGTCTTAAATTATGTGAAAACCCAATTCTGGGAAAGGATAAGCCGTAAGAGCTCTGTGGAATCCAGTCTAAATCACAGAATGAGAGGGGCGCCTAGGTGGCTTAGTCGGTTAATCATCCAACCCTTGATTTCAGCTTAGGTCATAACCCCACAGTTCATGAGATCCAACCCGGCGCTGTCAGTGCAGAGGCTGCGGGATTCTCTCTCTCCCTCTCTCTGCCCCCGCTTCTCAAAATAAGTAAACTTAAAAAAACTTTGAACTCATAGAATGAGAAAGACTTCCTGTGGTTTCACTTATGAAAATTCCTATTCTACTTACGTTGTCCAAATCTTTGAATTTCCTTCTTCAATTGATGTTTCATTTCCGCAGTGATTTCCATCGTTTTTGGCGGTTTCCCTGGCCCTTCTTCCAGCACAGATACTGCGGTGACCCTGGGATCATCTGTAGAGAGACGGATGGTAATGATTCCTCCCGCCAGTGCATTACTGCCAGGTTTGTGACTCAGCCCACCTTTGCTGAGACGGGTTAAGTCACGAGACAGAGAGTCCAATTGGTTGGTGTGGAATACCATCTCCTGCCATATTCATAGGCTCTGGGCGAACGGATTTTGACAAGAAGCTATCAGTAGGGATCGACCACTTTTCCCTCGCCTGCTGTGGATATTGTGAACGACAGGTGCATCTGGAAACCAAGTGTAATGCGGAGCTGCAACGGCAGGCATTTCAACGACCCCGCATGGACATCCACGTGCTCCACAGTCTCTCAAGGTCTTAGGTCATAGCAGGAGGATACACCGGATCCATGTATCCGACCTGAAAATTTGACTTCAGGAAAAATAACAGAACAAAGAAGCCTCTTACATTCTTGGCACTCTGCATGCATACAGAAATGTAGTTGGGCAGTACAACCAGTAAACAAACATTCACAGGGCCCTGGCACTCATGGTTTAATGCCCCTTTGATGCCGTTTACAAGGTAAAAAGCTGAACGTGCCACTTGATGTCAGCATGCCTGATATTGGCACTCCATCACCAACACTCCCAGTCAGTTAATGATCTTCCTCATCTGTCTTTTCTGTCTCGGAAGATGAATTATTTTCTACATCATGTTGACACCTCTCCTTCATTTACTCAGCCTCCTCTGTGCCAGGCACTGAGCCAAATGCTGGGAGATCGGCAGTGAACGTGACAGACAGAAACAATCCCTACCCTTGTGGAACTTACATCCTCATGGGGAAGTCAGACAGTATGTGTAAAATGGGTAAAGGGAGTTATACAGTTTGAACTCGTGTTAGGAAGGAAGACATCAGGGATGTGACAGAGAGCAGGAGGGGGTGCCTCCAGGATCCGCGGTGGGGCAGGGCCCTCTGAGGAGGTGACCCGTGGAGCAGGAGACAGGGCGGCCTGTGCACGTGAGGAGGACTTCTGGCTGCCGTGAGGGCCAGTGCAGGGCCCTAGGAGGGGACGAGCCGGGGCCGTGGAGCAAAGGACAGAGGCAGAGAGAACAAGGAGGACACCCAGAGGACACGTGCAGGAGAGGAGGGCAGGACCGGGTCCTGCAGAGCGTGTAGACCAGCGTCGGGAGCTCCAATCGTGTTCTGAGTGCTCGGGGGAGTTGGTGGCGGGTTTCGGGATGGACGTGGCAGGATCGGATTTCCTTGCGCACAGAGTCAGTCGGGCTGCAGGGCAGTGATGGGTCAGGAGGGTCAAGTGGGAGAGCAGGCTGTAAGGTCAGAAGCTAGTGCAGCGACCTGCTGAGTGAGGAGGAGGTGGGTAGAGGGACATCCCGATGGTGGGATCCAGGAAGGAGTACAATATTAAGAGGAGAGCCAGAAGACTCAAAAAAGAATGAAAGAAAAGGAATATTCAATAAGGAGAAGGAAACCAGTTGAGTGCGGAGCTTGGGAATCCAGGAAGGTTTCCATGAAGGAGAGCGGGAACACCTGTGCCTAATGTGGATGAGAAATTAAGGGCAGCGTCACCCAAAGCCGGTGACCTTGAGGGAACTGCTCCCTGGCAGGGAGGAGCCAGAGGCCAGGCTGCACTGGGGCAGGTCAGGAAGGGGGTGGGGGGCACAGGCATCCTCACCATCTTCCAAACACACGGCTGAGCCCCCGGCCTCGGATGCTCCCTCTCCTTCCGGCATCACTGACAGCATTGCCATGGTCAGTCTTCTCTTACACAGAGGAGAAGTCATGGGTTCTCCACGACGTTTCATTTGGTTCTCGGGCCCAACAGCAGACTCCTCTGCTTTATCGGTCATCATTTCCTGAGAAGCATCAGAAACATAGCCCATTAATGACAAAAATGCAACCAAACTAGGATGCATGGGTGGCTCAGACCCTTGATATCAGCTCAGGTCATGATCTCACGGTTCGTGGGACAGAGCCCTGACTCAGGGCTGCTCGGGTTTCTCCCTCTCATTCTCTCTGCCCCTCCCCCGCTGGTTCTCTCTCTCTCTCTCTCTCTCTCTCTCAAAATAAACAAATAAACTTAAAAAATGCAACCATGCTGAAGCTGCATTGTACATATGTGTATACAACATGCCTCTCCATCGTTAATGTGAGTTTTCTCAAGGGCCAAGGTTTATCATGCCCCCACAAACACTCCGTTCTCAGGAGCCCCAGCCTCTTTTCCATCCCTCTAGGGAGAAAATGGAGGAAGCTTGGGAGGAAGCTATCCTACAAGCGTAGTCCAAAGGCAAACATTGTACACGATGAATCAGCTCACTTGCAGGATGCGAACCCCTCAGCCAGAATTAAATAAATACATGATTACCTCGCTGACAAAGTAAATAACATTCTGTGTCAACCCTTTCAGGGGAAATAATTCAGTTTCCTTTCCATTTTGATTTAAATACAACATTATCGATATTGGCCGAGTCTTTACAGAATGCCCCTCGTCGAGGGTGAGGGGACAGGAGGTGGAAATCTTTAACCCACGCGTGTCCAATGGCACAGAGTCCAATGTGTCCACCTAGGAGCCCTGTGATGGGCACTTCTCAATATTGTTCATAGATCAGTTGGCACATATTGGTATGACAGACTAGCTGAAAGGTCTTCTCATTTAAGGGTAACCCCCAAATTTGCCCCATCATATTGGAATGAACTGGGGACAAATTCCTTTTCTGAATCATTGACAGTTCCCATTAAGGAGAAGTACAAAAGGGGAGAATTATTTTCATGGAGCATTTCATACCAGCCAGCTAAATGCTCTACTCTGCTAAATGCTCTACTCGTACTAATTTATTCAGTATTTCACAGAGCTATAATTGTGGCAAAAACTCAGGGCCAAGGTAAGGAAGAGAAGATGTGGAGTCAGAAGGGATCTGGAGCCCAGAGAGTCCCAGGAGCAGTGGGAGGGTTTGGTAGTACTGATGCCTTCTCCAGGGGTTGCTAGCATGCAGCCTTCAGTTTGGTCTGGTCATGAAAATCCCTTTGCTCGGAACAGACCATCTTCTAAAAGTGTTGAGGGGCGCCTGGGTGGCTCAGTCGTTTGAGCGTCCGACTTCGACTCAGGTCATGATCTCGCAGTTGGTGGGTTCGAGCCCCGCATCAGGCTCCGTGCCGACAGCTCCGAGCCTGGAGCCTGCTTCGGATTCTGCATCTCCCTCTCTCTCTCTCTCTGTCCCTCCCCTGCTCCTGCTCTGTCTCTCTCTGTTTAAAAAATAAATAAAAACATTAAAAAATTAAAAAAGAATAAAGTGTTGAGATGAGGCGGGGGTGGCCACATCAAGAGTGGCCAGAACAAGAACTTAAGGTCCCCGAAATCCCTGCTGTGAGGCCTCACGCGCTGCATTGGACCACAGTCACAAGAAATCCAGGAACAGGAGTGACTAGGGAAGAGCGTGTCAGACTGCTGAGCACGACTTCCATCGCCTCGACTACATCTGTCACCCTGCCATTGACATGCTTGTTTATCAGCAGATCTCTTGTGATGCTGGTGAGTGTGAATCCCTTTCCCTGAGAACTGTCATCCCCTGAAAACTACTTTAGTACCATTTGAACTGCAAGATGTTAACTGCATTTAACTTTGAATATAAACCTTTGATTGCATTTGAACTCAAAATGTTCACAGTCAGGGCCTGGAGTAAAGTGACCATATGAGGGTTGAGCAGCACAGGGAGCTGATCTGTTCTCAAACCTGATTCCAGGCCAACCCGGGGACCACCCCTCCTTTGCTTTCTCAAGGCTCCTGCCTGGCACCTTCCATTGTATTAGCTGAGATAAAATAGAGACACTTAGAGAAAAATAAAGCTTACCAAAATTTTACTAAAGAAGAAAGAGAAAATCTAGAACTCCTGTATCTGGTAAAAGTATTAACAATTTAAAACTCCTATCCAATTTTAAAAAATTAAAAAAATTAAAAAATTAAAAATAAACAAAAACTTCCTATCCAGAAGGCTTCCCTGATGAGTACTCCAAGAATTTAGGGGGAAATAATATCAGTGTTACATAAACTCTTGGACCAGTTCCCACCTCATTTTATGATGCAAGTATAAACCTGACACCAACATCTAACAAGGACATAGAAGAAAGGAAAACTACTGGTCAAGATTCCTTTCCTGAAAACACATATAAAAACTCTAAACAAAAGATTAGCAAACAAAAATAAAAGATATGCATCATGTTATGATGTAGTGTATTTCATGAAGGCAACATTGGTTTAAAATTTGATCAGTCCAATTGTATTTAGAAAAAAAAAACAAGGAAAGTTTCCATTATTAATTTTATAGATGTTTCCAAGTTCAAAAGCTACTGATGCTTAAAAATTATCAGCAACTGAGAATAGAAGGCAGTTTCCTTAACCTAATAGAGAGTATTCACCCCCCAAAATCCTATAGCAAACATAATACTTAATGGCGATATACCAAACATTTTCTACCTAAGTTTGTAAACCAGACAAGGACGTCTACTATCTATTCAAAAATATATGGAGGTCATAAAAACTGCAGCAGTGCCAAGAAACTATTACAAGTATAAATTGTGGAAAGGTAAAAGCAAAACTGTCATTCACAGATGACATTTTTCTGTACATGGAATATCCAAAAGGATACAAACAATTAGAGTTGATATGTGAACAACAGCGAATTTATTGTATTCAGGAGGAAGGATCAAAAACCACATCTACTTCTCTGTAATAACCAAAATATTTAGAAAAAGAAAATTAAAATACCATTGCAAACAGTGTCAACAACATCAAAACCCAGGGAGTAAACCTAATGACAGGTGTCCCACAGAACTATACGTAACACAAAAACACCACTGAGAGATGCTTCAGGCCTCAAGGCAATGGAGAGAAATACATTTTTTTTTATGGATTGCAAGACTCATTAAGTCATTATTGTCATTTCTGCCAGGAATAACTATTGCAATCATATTTAAATGTAAATAACTTTCTATTTCAAATTTCAAAACTCCATCTTGTTCCTTTTGGGGAAATTAGTGAGCTGATAGTAAACAGTGGAAGGGCTGAGACAATCTTTCAGAGAAAGAAGGTTGGAAGAGGTAAGACGCCAGCCAGCAGACTTCCTGGAAAGGAGAAGCATGGCAAGCACGTGGCACTGGGGCAAGGGTGGGCGGATACACCCGTGCAAGAGCCTAGAGAGTCTAGAAATCAATCCGGAAATAACAGCTGCTAGATGGCTGACACTGGGGCCCACGAACCACTGTGGTCCCTTCGGTAAGTCCACCCGGTCCCTGCAGGGAAATGCGCCTCCTCTCTGACCTCAGTTCCATCCACACCACATTGATATCAGATGAATAGGAAATCTGGGACAAAACTTAGGACGTCACCTTCATGGCTTTAGAGTAGGAAAGGTTTTGAAAAAATAAAAGCACTGACCAGAAAGAAGAGACTGTTCAATACACTTAATCGAACTGAGAATATCTGTTCGTCAAAATGACACTATTGAGATGGTGACAAAGCAAAACAGATCTGCAGAAGATACTCAGAATGATATATTTAAATATGCACAGAAATAGAAATATATGTAGGGCTACAAATCAATTTAGCAAAACACAAATATTTCAATGAAATGTGGCTAAAAGACCTGGAAAGGCATCTCGTAAAACACACACACACGAATGGCCAGTCAACCTCTAATCAGCACAAAATGCACATTTAGACTTAAGGAGAGGCCCCTGCACACCCAGCAGGGTGGCTGAGATTCAAGACTGCCTGCACACCAAGTGTTTGTGAGTATGTAACGGTAACCAACTCTCATACACTGTGGACCCAGGTCCCCAGCTTGATGCCCCAGGTGATAGTTAAAAAGTGGGATGAAACTCCCCCAAGACTAGATCCAGAATTCAAGGAAAATTACTGTGCCCAAGGCTGCAACACAGCATCCATGGAAGAACAACTCCCCGCAGAGTGCCTTCGCGCACCCAACGAAGACCTCCCCCCAAAGGCTGAGACAGAGCCCCACACGGCTCCGCAGCCACGGCTGAGACGGCAGCCGGGGCCTAGTCCCCCCACTGCAGAAGGGACACCTCCTCGGCCAGGGCTGAGGCGGAGCACTCCAGGCGGAGTCCCCCTTCCGTGCACAGATGGACCTTTCCAACGACAGTCTCAGCTCCCCAGATGGCAGCAGAGGGAGCACCAAGAAAGAGCCCAAGCCGCCAGCGCTGAGAAAGGACCCAACGTCAAGTTGTCTCCCCGACGGCTCACACAGAGCCCCCGAGGGCGACTTTCACTCCAGTCTTAAACACCCGAGGAACAGCACCCCCACTGGCTGTGACGCGGCACCCACGAAAGCCTCCCCAGGACTAAGCGTCCCCCCCCCACCCCCGCCCGGGGACCCGCCCGGGGACCCGCCCGACGCGAGCAAAGCCCACCGCCATCGTGGCTGCGACAGAGCACCCAGGGAAAAGGGCCCCCTCAGGCTGAGCCAAGCCCCGAGGAGAGGCTCCCACAGGCTGAGGCAGTGGCCCTCGTGGGCAGGAACCTCGGGGCTGAGGCAACGCGCCGAGGAAACGCTGCCCTCGCACGGCTCGGGTGGACTGCCAGGAAACCCCCCCAGCCCCGCTCACGACTGAGATAAGCCCCCGGACGAGAGTCCCCTCCCCAGCACCGAGACGGTTCCACGAGGAACGCCCCTCGCGGCACTCTGTCTCTCTGACCACCAAACTGGCCGACACCCGCTGCCCGGGGAGACGCCGCCCACCCCCGGGCTGAGGCCAGAAGCCGAGGAACTGTGTCCACGGAGCTGAGGTAGATCAGCCAGCAAGATACCGCACCTGAGGGAGACACGCCCCCCGAGTTCAGGGACAGCTCCCAGGGAAAAGAATCCGCGCTCCGAGTGTGAAAATCCTGACCTTGTTCCCGGAGCCTGGCAGCAACCCGCACGATGGCGGTGAGGCTGTGGTGCCTCTCACGTGGAACTTTCTAGAAATGTGCCCTCTGGGAGTTGCTGGAAATGCGCCCTCTAAGGGTTCTGGGAGTGGTGTGCACAGGCACGTGTGTGGCCAGAGGACTGATACATTATTACTTTCCCGGGGGGTGTAAGCCAAGCTGCAGACCCCGGATGCTGCTCCTCGGCGCAGAGCCCGGTGCTGGAGAAGCCTCGAACCCCCAGGAGCCTGCTGTGCCAGTCCCCCAGCGCCACGAAGCACGTCTTTCCACCCCCACGCCCCCGCTAGCATGTGCCAGGCGCCCCCTACAGACAGACCTCGGTCACTGACGCCACAGGAAAACTTAAAGGAACCAGAACATTTTTCAATCCAGCAGGCTAGCAGTGTGAATTTGGAGCGGAGAGGGAATAAATCAAAAGCTGGCACACCGTATTAACAGTAAAAGAGGAGGATGGTATGATCATCCTAATAGATGAAGACCACACGTGATAAAATGCAGCAAGTATTCGTGAGAAAAAGTTAAAAGCCTTTGCTACAAAAGTGCCAGCACAAATCTGCTTTGCACATTACTCTTGGGGGGGAGTTAGAAACGTTGCTCATTGGGGCGCCTGGGTGGCTCAGTCTGTTAAGGGCCGAGTTTAGCTCAGGTCAAGACCTTGTGGTTCCTGAGTTCCAGCCCCGAGTCGGGCTCAGTGCTGACGGTGTGGAACCTGTTTGGGAATTCTTTCTCTTTCTATCTCTGCCCTTCTTCTCTCTCTCTCCCTCTCAAAATAAATAAACTTTTTTTAAAAAAAACGAAATATTGCTCATAAAATCAAAACAGGATCACCCCTTCTCTTCCACACTCGGTACAGGAGCATCAGGTTGCCAACAGGGCTGTGCACACAGAGGGAGCTCTCAGACTGCGGAATTACGCACAGTCCTGACAGCAGTGCTTTCCAGGCAGTCACCAGGCACCTCGAATAGTGACAACCGTCTGGAAACGGAGCTTTGCAGAAGCTCTAAATCTCTTTCTTCCCCTTCAGTGCGGCTGCTAGGTTGCCGCCTCGCAGAGCAACGGGAGCTGTGAGTCAATTTTCAAGGCTACTGGGGAGCAGAAGAGAGGAGGTTAGGAAGAGGGCAGTTTAAAACACCACAAAGTCTGCTGTCAGCATTGCGATTTAGCCAGTTTTCTTGCATAAACATCGTTCCGAGTTTTGCAGCCCCGTTGGTTGATTCCAGAGTGCTGAAACCTTGACAACATTTGCCAGTGTTCTCATTGCCGTTTTGCATCAGTGGGTTTTTAGAAGTTTTTATTCTACCACTTTGTAAGTGCTTCTTCCTACATACTCCATTTCAATCTAAGTATAAACACAAGAAATGAAACTATATTATTCACAAAGTCCTTTTCCTCTGGAAGAAAACTGATGCGTGGTGCCTATATAATTGTGCACAACCACCCATGATGAGGACTTTAAGAAATCTATCTATCTATCTATCCCCTATTTTCATTAAGCCTCATTATAGCACCTGCTACTAGAGTTAGTTAGATTTCCCCCTGTGTGGATAGCTTGCACGTAGGGATTCTTTGGAATTTCATATGTGAAATTTCCTTGCTGTTAAGTTGCATAACCAAACATGAACAAATACCCTTGTTGCTGAGTGATGTTTCAGATTTAAATCCTTACATTCTCATCTTCGATTGTATTTCTTTTTTTATTCAAAAAACTTTTTTATGTTTTTATTTTATTTTTGAGAGAAAGCCAGAGTGCGAGCAGGGGAGGGGCAGAGAGAGAGGGAGACAGAATCTGAAGTAGGCTCCAGGCTCTACGCTGTCAGTGCAGAGCTCGATGTGGGGCTTGAACTCACAGACTGTAAGATCATGACCTGAACTGAAGTCGGACACCCAACCAACTGAGCCACCCAGGTGCCCCAGTCTTTGATAGTATTTTGAAAGAAAAAGGTACAATTTTTGTCCTGGAAGGACTAAATAAATCACAAGAAAGTCATAACTGGAACGTTCTCCAGCATTGATGAACTTGTGAAAATAAAAAATTCATACATGTATGTATGCGACGTCATCACCTTTGTGTACACTAAATCTTTGTAAATTAGTAAAAACGTGACTAGTTGAGGAAATGTCAACCTTTTCATAAACATTAAAAGAAAACTTCACAATGTCATGTTTTTCTTACAGCATATCCCTTGTCAGTCTGATAAGGGTCTTTTAACTTCCAGACTGCCTGGCTTGCTCCAACACTTTGCCTCTGTATGTCTGCAAAACCCACCACAGCAGTGCTCATATTAGTGTTAGACTGAATAACCAGAGGACTGGAATCTTGAAGGGGCGTACTTAGAATCCCACCTACCACACAGGCCAAGAGGGGACAACTCTATAGGAAATTTGTTCAAGGAAATCCTTCCAGAAGGCAGAAAGTCGAGCTGGCCTCCTGGTCATTCATTTTTATTGAAGGGAGAGATGGCCAAAGATATAAGTCTATATTGATGTGTATTTTATTCCCAGTTGATTGACTGCATGGTCAGGAACTTTGAAGGAACACAATGAAAGAATTGTGACAAAGGGGTGTGAGGAAGGGGTGGGGGGATAGATGTGTCCAGATGAGCATAGAATGTAAAGATAAATGTGTCTCAAGAGATTGGTCAGTAAAGAATAAACTTAGCAGAGCAGAAGTTTAATAATCTGATGGCTAGCATACCCATTTGGTAAATATCCATCAGGCTCTTCCCCAGCAGTCATGTCAGAACCCAGAGGGGTCAAGAACTAAGTGGCCAAGTGGCAGGGATGGAGGTCGTGCTCAGCACCATGGGCCTCCACTCACCAAGGCTGACCTCACCACAGCCACTGCTGAGTGCCCCATCTTCTGAGGGCCAACATGGAGCAGGGCCAACATGGAGCCCCTGATATGCCACCAGTCTCCAGAGTGATCAGCCAGCTACCAGGTGGCAGGGAGTTTACTCTGTACCAATTTCAGCTGAAGTGGATGGTCCTTTGGAGAGACAGTGATCATGGAAATGTGCTTCTCTTCACGAGATATGGTCTGAAATTTTGTATCTTGCATCACTATGTTCTAGGATCTAGAATAGCCTCTCTTTATCTCATTATTGCTACAGGCTCAAATTACTAAGGCTAAAACAATTCCTATGCCCTTCTACCCAGGATTGTGAATAGGCCGACCTTCCTCGTATAATAATCTCAACTCAAAAAAAGAAAAAAGAAAAAAGAAAAAGAAAACAACCGCCCAAACTGACTTATTCTGCATTTGGAAGAACCTAGGCTCTATGGTGGCCTCTTATCATGCAGAGAACTTTAACCTCATTGAGAATTTAACTGTATCTACTGACTCTTCTCACAGAAAAGTACCCTTATACATAACACTTGGTATACAATTTCGGGGGGGGGGGGCTGTCCTGGATTAGATTTGCTCATTTTTAGTGGACAGGTGAGGCCACTTAAAATCAAGAGAACAGAATGAGTGGGGGCACATTTAAAGCAGACGCAAGTTATCCTGGGTACTATCAGTTTCGCTATTTGTAAACAAAAAATTATTTTTGTTTTAAATATAATTTATTGTCAAGTTGGTTTCCATACAACATCCAGTGCTCATCCTAACAAGTGCCCTCCTCAATTCCCATCACCCACATTCCCCTCTCTCCCACCCCCATCAACCCTCAGTTTGTTCTCAGTATTTAAGTGACTCTTATAGTTTGCCTCCTTCCCTCTCTGTAACGTTTTTCCCTTTCCCCTCCCCCATGGTCTTTTGTTGAGTTTCTCAAGATCCACATATGAGTGAAAACATATGATATCTGTCTTTCTCTAATTCACTTATTTCACTTAGAATAATACCCTCCAGTTCCATCCATGTTGCTGCAAATGGCAGGATTTCATTCTTTCTCATTGCCACGTAGTATTCCATTGTATATATAAGCCACAATTTCTTTATCCATTCATCAGTTGATGGACATTTAGGCTCTTTCCATAATTTGGCTATTGTTGAAAGTGCTGCTATAAACATTGGGGTGCATGTGCCCCTCTGCATCAGCACTCCTGTATCCCTTGGGTAAATTCCTAGCAGTGCTATTTCTGGGTCATAGGGTAGATCTATTTTTAATTTTTTGAGGAACCTCCACACTGTTTTCCAGAGCGGCTGCACCAGTTTGCATTCCCACCAACAGTGCAAGAGGGTTCCCGTTTCTCCACCTCCTCGCCAGCATCTATAGTCTCCTGATTTGTTCATTTTAGCCACTCTGACCAGTGTGAGGTGGTATCTCATTGTAGTTTTGATCTGTATTTCCCTGATGATGAGTGATGTTGAGCATGTTTTCATGTGTCTCTTGGCCATCTGGATGTCTTCTTTGGAAAAGTGTCTATTCATGTCTTCTGTCCGTTTCCTCACTGAATTATTTGTTTTTCCGGTGTGGAGTTTGGTGAGTTCTTTATATATTTTGGATTCTGGCCCTTTGTCCAATCTGTCATTTGCAAATATCTTTTCCCATTCTGTCCGTTGCCTTTTAGTTTTGTTGATTGTTTCCTTTGCAACACAGAAGCTTTTTATTTTGACGAGGTCCCAATAGTTCATTTTGCTTTTAATTCCCTTGCCTTTGGAGATGTGTCAGGTAAGAAATTGTTGCAGCTAAGGTCAAAGAGGTTTTTCCCTGCTTTCTCCTATAGGGTTGTGATGGTTTCCTGTCTCACATTCAGGTCCTTTATCCATTTTGAGTTTATTTTTGTGAATGGTGTAAGAAAGTGGTCTAGTTTCATTCTTCTGCCTGTTGCTGTCCACTTCTCCCAGCACCATTTGTTAAAGAGATTGTCTTTTTTCCATTGGATACTTTTTCTTGCTTTGTCAAAGACTAGTTGGCCATACATTTGTGGGTCCCATTCTGGGTCTCTATTCTATTCCATTGGTCTATGTGTCTGTTTTTGTGCCAATACCATACGGTCTTGATGATTGCAGCTTTGTGGTAGAGGCTAAAGTCTGGGATTGTGATGCCTCTGCTTTGGTTTTCTTCTTCAATATTACTTAGGCTACTCGGGGTCTTTTGTGGTTCCATACAAATTTTAGGATTGTTTGTTCTGGCTTTGAGAAGAATGCTTGTGCAATTTTGATTGGTATTGCATTGAATGTGTACATTGCTTTGGGTAGTATTGACATTTTAACAATATTTATTCTTCCAATCCATGAGCATGGAATGTTTTTCCATTTCTTTGTGTCTTCTTCAGTTTCCTTCATAAGCTTTCTATAGTTTTCAGCATACCAATCTTTTACATCGTTGGTTAGGTTTATTCCTAGGTATTTTATCGTTCTTGGTGCAATTATGAATGGGATCAGTCTCTTTATTTCTCTTTCTGTTACTTCATTATTGGTGTATAAAAATGCAACCGATTTCTGTACATTGATTTTGTACCCCGAAACTTTGCTGAATTCATGCATCAGTTCCAGCAGACTTTTGGTGGCGTCTGTTGGGTTTTCTATGTAGAGTATTATGTTGTCTGCAAAAAACTGAAAGTTTGACTTCATTTTTGCCAATTTTGATGTCTTTTATTTCATTTTGTTGTCTGATTGCTGATGCTAGAACTTCCAACACTATGTTAAACAACAGTGGTGAGAGTGGACAACCCTGTCATGTTCCTGATAAGGGAGAAAGTTCTCAGTTTTTCCCCATTGAAGATGATATTAGCTGTGGCCTTTTAATAAATGGCTTTTATGATGCTTAAGTATGTTCCTTCTATCCCGACTTTGTTGAGGGTTTTTATTAAGAAAGGATGCTGTATTTTGTCAAATGCTTTTTCTGCATCTATTGACAGGATCATATGGTTCTTATCTTTTCTTTATTAATGTGATGTATCACATTGATTGATTTATGAATATTGAACCAACCGTGGAGCCCAGGAATGAATCCCACTTGATCATCGTGAATAATTCTTTTTGTGTGCTGTTAAATTCAATTTGCTATTATCTTGTTGAGAATTTTTGCATCCATATTCATCAGGGATATTGGGCTGTAGTTCGCTTTTTTTGCTGGGTCTCTGTCTGGTTTGGGAATCAAAGTAATGCTGGCCTCATAGAATGAGTCCAGAAGTTTTCCTTCCCTTTCTATTTTTTGGAACAGCTTGAGAAGGATAGGTATTAACTCTGCTTTAAATGTCTGGTAGAATTCCCCAGAGAAGCCATCTGGTCCAGCACTCTTATTTGTTGGGAGACTTTTGATAGCTGATTCAATTTCTTCACTATCTATGGGTCTGTTCAAATTTTCTGTTTCTTCCCATTTGAGTTTTGGTAGTGTGTGGGTGTCTAGGAATTTGTCCATTTCCTCCAGGTTGTCCAGTTTGTTGGCATATAATTTTTCATAGTATTCCCTGATAGTTGCTTGTATTTCTGAGGTATTGGTTGTAATAAATCCATTTTCATTCATGATTTTATCTATTTGGGTCCTCTTTCTTTTCTTTTTGAGAAGCCTGGCTAGAGGTTTATTAATTTTGTTTATTTTTTTAAAAAAAACAGCTCTTAGTTTCATTGATCTGTTCTACTGTTTTTTTGGATTCTATATTGTTTATTTCTGCTCTGATATTTATTATTTCTCTTCATCTCCTGTGTTTGGGGTGTCTTTGCTGTTCTGCTTCTAGTTCCTTTAGGTGTGCCGTTAGATTTTGTATTTGGGATTTTTCTTGTTTCTTGAGATAGGCCTGGATTGCAATGTATTTTCCTGTTAGGCCTGACTTTGCTGCATCCCAAAGGGTTTGGATTGTTGTATTTTCATTTTCATTTGTTCCCATACATATTTTAATTTCTTCTCTAATTACCTGGTTGACCCATTCATTCTTTAGTAGGATGTTCTTTAACCTCCATGCTTTTGGAGGTTTTCCAGACTTTTTCCTGTGGTTGATTTCAAGTTTCATAGCATTGTGGTCTGAAAGTGTGCATGGTATGATCTCAATTCTTTTATATTTATTGAGAGCTGTTTTGTGACCCAGTATGCGATCTGTCTTGGAGAATGTTCCATGTGCACTCGAGAAGAAAGTATATTCTGTTGCTTTGGGATGCAGAGTTCTAAATATATCTGTCAATTCCATCTGATCCAATGTATCATTCAGGGTCCTTGTTTCTTTACTGATTCTCTGTCTAAATGATCTACCCATTGTTGTAAGTGGAGTATTAAAGTCCCCTGCAATTACCACATTCTTATCAATAAGATTGGTTATGTTTGTGATTGTTTTATATATTTGGGGGCTCCTGTTTTCGGTGCACAGACATTTATCATTGTTAGCTCTTCCTGATGGGTAGACCCTGTAATTATTATATAATGCCCTTCTTCATCTCTTGTTACAGCCTTTAATTTAAAGTCTAGCTTGTCTGATATAAGTATGGCCACTCCAGCTTTCTTTTGACTTCCAGCAGCATGACAGATAGTTCTCCATCCCCTCACTTTCAATCTGAAGGTGTCCTCAGGTCTAAAATTAGTATCTTGTAGACAGCTAATAGATGGGTCTTGTTTTCTTATCCATTCTGATACCCTATGTCTTTTGATTGGAGCATTTAGTCCATTTACATTCAGTGTTATTATAGAAAGATATGGGTTTAGAGTCATTGTGATGTCTGTAGGTTTCATGCTTGTAGTGATGTCTCTGGTCTTTTGCGGTCCTTGCAACATTTCACTCACAGAATCCCCCTAGGATTTCTTGTAGGCCTGGTTTAGTGGTGATGAATTCCCTCAGTTTTCATTTGTTTGGGAAAACCTTGATCTCTCCTTCTATTCTGAATGACAGGCTTGCTGGATAAAGGATTCTTGGCTGCATATTTTTCCTGTCCATCACATTGAAGATTTCTGCCATTCCTCTCTGGCCTGTCAAGTTTCAGTAGATAAGTCTGCTACTACCCTTATGTGTCTACCTTTGTATGTTAAGGCCCATTTATCCCTAGCTGCTTTCAGAATTCTCTCTTCAGGGGCGCCTGGGTGGCTCAGTCAGTTAAGCGTCCGACTTCAGCTCAGGTCACGATCTCACGGTCCGTGAGTTCGAGCCCCGCGTCGGGCTCTGGGCTGATGGCTCAGAGCCTGGAGCCTGCTTCCGATTCTGTGTCTCCCTCTCTCTCTGCCCCTCCCCCGTTCATGCTCTGTCTCTCTCTGTCTCAAAAATAAATAAAACGTTAAAAAAATTAAAAAAAAAAAGAATTATGTTATGTCTGAAGGGAGTCCTCTGTGCCTCTTAGATTTCAATGCGTTTCCTTCCCCAGATTGGGGAAGTTCTCAGCTATGATTTGTTCAAGTACACCTTCAGCCCCTTTCTCTCTCTCTTCTTCTTCTTCTGGAATTTCTATGATAAGGATATTGTTCCATTTAATTGAATCACTTATTTCCCTAATTCTCTCCTTGTAATCCAGGATTTTTTTTTTTATCTCTTTTTCTCAGCTTACTCTTTTTCCATAATTTTATCTTCTAATTCACCTATTCTCCCCTCTGCCTCTTCAATCCATGCTGTGGCCGCCTCCATTTTATTTTGCACCTCATTTATAGCATTTTTTAGCTCCTCATGACTATTTCTTAGTCCCTTGTTGTCTGCATCAATAGATTCTCTGCTGTCCTCTATGTTTTTTTCAAGCCCAGCAATTAATTTTATGACTATCATTCTAAAACCTTGTTTAGTTATGTTGCTTGCATCAGTTTTGATCAATTCTTTAGCTGTCACTTATTTCTGGAATTTCTTTTGAGGGTAATTCTTCTATTTCATCATTTTGGCTAGTTTTATGTCCCTTATGAGTTTTAAAAGCTTGTTATGTGCTCTGCACCTGTGAACACCGCTATATTAAGGGGGGGGGGGAGGGTCATACACTGTCCCGGGCCTGGCCCTTCTGGAGGTCTTTTTTGGACAGTGTTTTTTGCTGTCTGTTGTTGTGACTTTGGTTATTTTATTTCCCTACTTGTAGCGATGTTTTGGCCCCTCCACCACGTGTGCTTTGATTCGTTCCTTGAAGTAGCCCTGGACAGGAAAACAAACAGATGGACAAACAGGAAACAAAAGCATACAAACACGCAAACAAATAAAACAAACAAACAAACAAAAACAAAAAGCAAAAAACGAAAAATGATCCAAAAGCAAAAAACCAGAAGCACCAGCTATAAGTAAAGAACAGGGTGAAGGTGGTGCTGATGGAAGAGCACATAGAAAGAGAGAAACGATAGGGGCGGGGGTGGGGGGGTGGGGGGGGGAGAAAAGATAAACATTGACCAGGCAGAGAGACTAAAAGGCTTAATCCAGAAAGAGAGAAAGGAAAATAAAGAAGGAGGTGGGGGGGGGGGGGGGGAGAAGAAACTAAGATAAAGTTACCCAAAGAAACTATACTGCTTGATTATTCCAGAGAGAGAGAAAGGAAAGTACAGAAGGAGGTGTAGAACATGTAGCAAGAGAATGAATTAAACATGCCTGTTTAAACAAACCAATAACCAGAGTAACCAGCCCAGAGGAGGGAAGAGATAAGAAGCAGAAATAGAAGCGAGAATATATCTGTATGAGAATAATATAGAATGAATCCAGGCAATGCAAGAGTGCTGATCTGGAGGAGGGGTCCGTCTGGTTCCACAGCGTCTATCCCACTCCAGGAGACTCGCAGTTTACCCAGTGCGCGGAGGGGCGTGGCTTGGTGTAGGCTGGTCCTGCCTCCACTGTGGGCCCCCGGGACCTAGCCCCGAAGCCCTGCTTGGCGGTGGTGGTGGGGAGACAGATGGCGACCCCCAAGTCTTTTCTCCACGACCCGGTGTCCCAAATCACTCCTTTGGAGCCGTCCTCACTGTGCCGTGGGAACAGACTATGCTGTCTGGCTCCGCCGATTCCTGTGCCCCGGGGGCTTGGCTGGGATTTAAACTCCCGCTCCGTGCGCCCCAGTACTGGGGGGGGGGGGGTGCCTCTCGATGCCAGCCTGATATGTGGTCCAGGCTGGTTTTGTCCCATGCAGCTGCACTTCAGGGGAGGGGACCCGTTTCTCCTGCTGCAGACTGCGCCCCTGGCCTACCACCAAAGCCGGAGGTGGCTCTCCTCCTCTCCAGGTGCACAAACAGGGCAGCCAGCCCCAGTCAGGAGAAAGCCCGGCAGTTAGAGATGGGATCCCACTCCACCCCATTTCCAAGGTTTTTCTCTTGTCCGGATACAGTCCTGCACCTGCCAGCTCCTCTTTCTCTTCCCTTTGTCTCTCCGCAGAAGGAGATCCCTCCCCTCCGTGCCTACGCGGCCTATTTTATCTCCCCCACTCTCAATCACCCACCTATAGCATGTCAGGTTGTCCCAGTTTCTCCCCAGTAGACTCAGTCTCTTTTCCTCCCCAACTCTTGGGGTTCAAAGTCCTTTGGCTTCAGCCCTTCTTTGTTTGAGAGATGCAGGAGGTACGGATCCCCCTACTTCTCCGCTGTTGGCCCCTCCTCCCCAAGAAATTCTTTACTGAATTCACAGAAGGTCCTATGGAACAGTGTTTGGGTGTGCAGTCTCCAGAGTCTGACAGGCCCAGACGCAGCCTCTTTACTCCTGATTAAGCTGAGCAGACCATCTAAGTTCCCATTCCTGGTTTTCATGCCCATAACATGTGCATGTAAATAGCGTCTTCTTCCTGTGGATGTTTTGAGAATTAAAAGGGCATAAGCATGGAAAATGGAGGATGTGTGCTGGTTACCCCTCACTTCCCTAACAGACATAAACTTGCACCTGAGCAGAGGTAGGGATTCAGTGAAAACTCCGGGCGCCTGGGTGGCTCCGTCAGTTACGCTTCCCACTCTTGATCTCAGCTCAGTTCTTGATCTCAGGGTCGGGAATTCGTGCCCCATATTGAGCTGCACGCTGGGCATGAAGCCTACTCAAAAGAAAAAATATATAACATTTGACTAGGGATTCAGTGAAAACTGGCATTCAAAATATTAAAGTACTATCAAATGACCTACTCGTAATAAACATCTTCATGTAAGTCAGACTTGGGATTTTTTTTAATCAACAAAAGTCCTTCACAAATATTTGTCATTATCAGCAGACTGGATCGCTTTTGAGTTAACTGGTGTAAAAGACCACTACGGGGAATAGCGTAAGCATTTCTATATGTCTGAGGATTCAAATCTTGCTTTATTATTTTAATGTTTATTTATTTATTTTGAGAGAGAGAGGAAGAGAGAGCCTGGGTGGGGCAGAGAGAGAGAGAGAGAGACAGAGAGAGAGAGAAAATCCCCAGTAGGTTCTGTGCTGTCAACACAGAGCCTGATGTGGGGCTCAAACTCACAAACTGTGAGATCGTGACCTGAGCCGGAATCAAGAGTCAGATGCTTAACAGACTGAGCCACCCAGGCACCCCTCAAATCCTGCTTTAAATAAAGCAAATAATTTAGTTACTCCTGAGCTTTTCATTTCTGTATTAATATTTGACCCTCTTAAAATCTTAGTGAATGACTGTACATTTAATATAGTTGACTACAGTAGAATTTTCCCAGTGGAAACCGTGCGCTTGCTCGCCTTGTCCTGAATTCTAATGCACCCACAAAGCATTAAAGCCACTGGGAATATCCTGTGTCACTTCAAACACCAAATCCTGAGGTGTATGCCCGGGCAGCCTCGTAGGTTTGTAATCTAGATGCATTCCTCCGGCAGCCATGGACGTGAGCGGCAGGGATCTCCATCGAGGAAGCAATGGCTGATCCTGCCGGGAACGCAGTCAACCAAGAGCTTCCAGCTGTGGTGCCTTAGGGATCTGCTGCAGCAGTCGAGCTGAGGCCATGCTCTTCCCAGGCTTCCCCCAGCCAGGGACTGAGAAAGATGGGGGGGGGGCGGGGATTATAGGCCCTGGCCACTTCTGCCCAACGTGGACCTCCTCTATGGGAGATCTCGGTGTCAGACGTCCCTGCTGGGCTGGCCAAGGCTTTCTCGCAGCTGCACTCCTGCCTGAGACCCTTCATACCCAATCTTCTTCCTCGTCCCCTCCTCTCACAAGTGCTAGATCAGCCGTGTGGCCTGAAGGTTCCCCCCGCCGACTCCTGTTCTCTCTCACCTTTATTCTTCACAGACATTCCCCCCAAACATATCTTGCACATTTAATTCCATATTGGCATCTGCTGGCAGGAGGGTCCCTCCGGTATAATTCTTAACCAATTAATGATTGCTAAATCCTGGCGCAGCTGGGTGGCTGAGTTGGTTGAGCGTCCAACTCTTGATTTTGGCTCAGGTCATGATCTCACGGTTTGTCAGTTCCAGCCTCTAGTCCACCCCTAGTCCCTATTCGCACTGGCAACTGGGAGCCTGCTTGGGATTCTCTCTCCCCCTCTCTCCCTGCCTCCATCCCTCTCTCTCTCTCTGAATAAACTTTAAAAATAATCAGTAAATCCAAAATAGGATAATTGCTATCATGAACCTAAAAGCAATATGAAAGGCATAAATATATCAGACAAGCTCAAGAAAATACCAACTCTTCCTGTCATAATCTGTCTTTGTAAACATACCTTTGAGAGGCCAAGCCTCTCCGTTTCAGGGATTAAATTTATATTTCTATTCCTAAATGTCGAATATTTCCACTTAGATAAAGTAAGGATTTAGTAGGCTGCACATCTCTTTCATTTCCAAAAACTCCATGATCAACTACCAACGCCAAAATTATCTAGGAATCAGACTACTCTGATTATCATACCATCTCTGGTGTTCATTATGAGAACTGTTCCTGCTTGGTCTTTGGCTAGTAAGTTCTGCTACTTGGTTCTGATTCCTCGGACTCCAACCATGACCATTGTGTTTATGGATGTTAGAAGTTTCCATAGTAATTTCTGGCCAACAGACAGGAGCTACCATAGAGCTCTTCAAAGATGTTGGGGGTCTGATTATAAATTAATTTTTCTCAGCCTTGGTGAAAGTTGTGTCTTCTGGACCCTCCAAGAGGTAGATGAGCAGATCTTACATTAAAAAAATTCCCTCTAACATAATCTCCCAGAGGCCTTTGGATGCCTCACGCTATAGTCCACTAGGAAAGTTCTTGCGTTTCTCCTTAATTTAGAGTAAGCGGCCGTTGTTCCTTATTTCACTTAACCAACCAAGCAAACTACTGGAGCCAGCCCAAAAAGCAAAGAGATTTCATTCACAACCTCATTTTAATCATTCCAAATTAAGACATTTGGCTTGATCCAACTTTATATTTCTCCCACCTTTTTATACTCTGCCCTTAAGGGCCATTTCCAAACAAATATCCGCAGTTGTTGGTTATACGTATTGGGAAGAAGCTTACAGTTTTTCAGTTATGGCACAGCTCCCAGTGGGTGGCAGCGTATACCTCGCTCCCTGTGCTTGTGGGGACTTGGGTGTAGTTATTCCTCAGAAGCAAAAAGGGGTGGAAGGTGGAGCTTCTGAGGAGGATCTGAGTGCCCTGGAACTGGCTCAGAGAAACCACATCAGGTTCTTCAGAAAAAGAGGAAACTGAATCTCCTTGGGCAAGAGTGGTAGAGTGCTGAGGAGCAAAGAAAACTCACAGAGCTTACGGGGTCAAGGTAGACAATTTCATCGCAATGGGCCAATATATCCCAATGATAAATGTCGAGATTCTGTTCCTTTCTACTCAGTGCCCTAACATTAGTAGAAGGCATCCTGTGAATTTGGGATCCAATGTGTTGTAATTCAGTGTTATGGACTGAATGTTTGCATCCACTCAAAATTCATATCTTGAAATGTTAACCCCCAATGTAATAGGAGGTGGAGTGTTTGGGAGGTAGCTAGGTCATAAGAGTGCTGTCTTCAAGAGGACCGCCAGGCGAGGAAACCAGGAAAAGGTCCCTCATCAGAACTTGACCTTACTTGCACACGGATCCTGGACTTGCCAGCCACCAGAACTGGGAGCAACAAATGTCTGTTGTTTAAGCCAGTTTCTGGTATTCTCTTATGGCAGCCTGAATTCAGACATCGAGCCACTTACAGGATTATACTTTGGATCCGGTTTTCCCAAATCTCGGGACTGCAGTTACTGGAGGTAATGGCTTCTTCAAAGGCAACTTGCCAATATTGCAGGTCCTTTCTTAGACCTTGACCAGGGGATGTGAGAACTTGGGCTCCTCAGTGTCTTTCCCTGGTTCTCAACACATTTAAGAAGCAACCAACCAACCCTGTTCTACTTTCTATTGCAACCACAATGTTCGAAGGTAACAGATACTTGGTGACTCAGAGCCTGTTTTTTTTATGGACACTGATTAAAAGGGAGATAAAATTCACAAATTGAATAACTCTTTGCCACTTCCTGCCACTCACTACCTGTAGCCTCTTTAACACTGGAAACAGGGGAGCTGATGCCTCTAAATCTCATGAGATTAAAAAAGATGTTCCAGAAAACACAGAAGCAATTCAGAGAACAATCCCTAGATCTAGGTTTCTCTGGAACTCTGAGCACCAAAATCAGTATCAGCCACACTTCAAGCAGGAAAAGTAGAACCAATATATGTGTGTAGTATACACATATATTCATAGATAGTATAGAGTTCTAAATATATATAAAATAGATATAATTTTAAATATCATATGTATGTATGTGTATATGCACATATATATTATATACATATATATATATATATATATATATGGCCTTATATAGTATTTGGAGGTAGTCACGCTGTCTCTGTCTATGAAGCTGTTGTCTCACGTGAAATGCTGAAGCAGGGCAAACATGCAAGAAGGGGAGATGAGACCAGGCTGACACCTACAAGCACCGGCTGAAACTCCGTGAGGATTGATGGAAACCCATGGCAGTTCTTGCCTCTGCCCTTAGAGACGAGGGTATCCTGTAGAAGCAGAGGCCTTCCAGAACGGAACTGAAGACACCCTCTTGGTCCTGGAGTCAGAGAAGCCGAAGTCAGACTCCGGGAAGAGAACAACCGATGAGGTGACCCAGCAGATTGGCCACAAAGTGTGTGAGCCACAAAACGGTCACCGCTTCCCTCCTGCCCCTGAAAATCCCCAGGAATCTCCCTTGTGTTCTCCTCTGTCCAGAAACACGTGAGAGTGGAGACCAGGGAAATTGTCCATCAGCCTGGCCACCTTGTAGTATGACAAAGGCATCAAATGGCCATTGCACGAAGGCGGTCAGGAGGAGCCCTGCCGCAGAGAAGAAACCCCAGAGCAGGTGGTTAGGCAGGCGTGCATAAGGGAGGGCCTATTCATCGATCGCATTGGGAACATACCTATCCTCTGACTGGGTGGACTTTGCCACAGCGGGGACTCGAGGAAGGTGAGCCACTAATCTGGATACGGATTTGTTTAACCTTCCTATTGTTCATTTATCAAGTGGCATTAAGTGAGAGTTTAGAACAGATTCGATTTTACATTTCTCAACATAAACTAGCGAGATCACCGGATGGGCCACGTGAACTGTCAGGGATGGTAGTTTAGTTTCCTCTACTTGAGAGTTAAAAATAGACCCCAACTTTTGAAATGACTGCCAATTATAGAGGTTTCGCAGAGTGCTTTTGTAGGGGATTCTAAGATGGAAAATGAGGGGGCACCGGGGTGGCTCCGTTGGTTGAGCGTCCACTGTTGATTTCGGCTCAGGTCGTGATCTCATGGTTCCGGCCCCATGTTGGTTGTGGGATGGAGTCCCGAGTCAGGCTTCGTGCTGAGCCCGCTTAAGATTCTCTCTTTCTCTCTCTCTCCCTCTGCCACTCTCCCCCAGTCACACGCCCTCTCTCTTTCTCTCTCACCCTCTCTAAAAGAAAAGAAAAAGAAAAACAGTTTTCAAAAGATGGAAAATGAGTTGTGAGGTTCCCACTGCTTCTTTGGCGACATTTAATTTCTCAGAGCAGTGGGTGAAAACTCGCAGACCACGTACTGGAAACATCTAAGCCGGGGGCACGGCTTAGCGTGCTTACAGAAATACCGTTCCCAGCCAACAGAGCGGCCACGGCTCAAACACATGAGACTTCCGGGCCCGGGCAAGGAGCCGCGCATGCAGTAGGTGGTGTGCCGACTTGGCTTCCAGACTCTGCTCTGACCCCAGCTGCCTATGATCCTGGATGGGTCCTTCCCTCCTTGGGGCCTCCTGTGTGTCTCTGTAAAATGGCAATCCGGGGACAGATGATGCCATAAGGTCCTTGTGGCCTGGACACTGCTGTCTGGAGAGGTGGCTTTCCCTGGCCACAAGTGGTGTGCCTCCATCCTACCTTTCTTCTAAAGTCCGAGTGACAGCACAAATAGTGGAAAGAACACGGAGAAACTGGATTAATCATGTTTCGCTGGTGGGAACATAAAACGGTAGAGCCATAATGGCAATCTCTTATAAACCTAAACATGCAACTAACATATATATTTTCAAACAACTAAATTATCTGAACATATTTACTGGCGCATGCATTTATCAATTTTAATTGCTTCAACTTCGAAGTTGAAAATGATCTTTATGAATAAATGTTATTTATGAGTAAGAGATTGGATGTGTACTCCCCACGTGTCATAGTTTTTGTTTTTCCTTTGCACGTGTGCGATGGAGCCGGAACAGAGAAGGAAAGTGTATTTGATAAGTTAAGAAGCATGTAAAGAACTGTCAAGGCCCAGACTGCAAAAGAGCCTAGAAGGTTTCTAGAATGTTTATGTAAATCATTTCTCAAATAAATCACAGTTACAGAAGAGAAAGAAAGAAAGAAAGAAAGAAAGAAAGAAAGTCTGAAAACGACCTTGTTGGAAACCAAAAGAGTTCCCGTAAGGAATTTGAGGTATTCCCTGGACACTTGCGATGTTTCCTTCATTCAACAAATGTTCATTGAGGATTTCTAGCGCCGGGATTTCTAGCGCCGGATTTCCACAAGGGGTGGAAAAGACCAGGTGTCGATACTTTGCACATCTCATACTTCAGGGGCCCACTGCCCTGGCAGAAAATCTGCCGTGAGTCCCGAGATGGCTCAGGGTCTCACACAACGTGAAGTTCACAGGGGCAGGCAGAGCAGGGTCAGGACTAGCTTGAAACAAGTGAAGCACTCCAGGTGCAAAATTTTAGGAACTGCTGAAGCACTTGGCAATCAATATGAGTAATGGCTTACCAACATTTTTTTTTAAAGAGTGCTCAAAGGTTGGTTGGTTGGTTGGTTATTTATTTATTATTTTCAGAGAGAGCATGCGCGCGTTGAGTAAGGGCGAGGGGGCAGAGGGGGAGAGAGAATCTTAAGCAGCCTCCACGCTCCTCGTGCAGCCCACCTCGGGGCTCGATCCTGGGATCATGACCTGAGCCAAAATGAAGAGTCGGACGCTCAACCGACAGAGCCACCCAGGTGCCCCTCAAAGGTTATTTACTGGCGGAGCAAGTTTGTGGAGACAAATTTCAGCACTTGCCCTTCCAACTTCACTGCGTGTCATAATCCGGTCCCTTTAAAATCTGTTCAACCTCATCCCTCAAAAGACTCAGCCTCAAACTTGAGGCTCCTTGTGGTTCCTGAAGCTCATCGCACTCTTGGGTACCTGGGCTTCCTCAGTGATGTCACCTGGAGAAGGCCCTCCCTCCCCTCTATTCATCGGTCCATCTGCCGTCCCATCTTGTTCCTCCTGTACATTTGAGTTTATGCCGCGGCTCCTCTGAGAAGCTTTCCCTGACAATCCAGGTTGACGCACTGGCACGTCCCCTGCTCTCCCACCACGCTTTGGATGCTCACCCAGAAGACCGGGACCTTTTTCAGGACGAGGGCTATGTGCCTTTTCATTTCTGTATCCCCATGCTTAAGAGAGCCTAGAGCGGTAGAAACTTAATGAACATCTTCTACGTAACTGAACGGGTTATACAGTGCCACGAGTCGGGGAGCCTTGACTCTGACCCCAGTTCAGCACCCTAGCTGTCTCTGTGACCTTTCTCAAGTCGCTCTTCTTCTCTGGCTCTTCATTTGCTCACCTGAAGGAATGGAACTGGCGCAACTCTAGGTTCTTTCTACCTCTACTGTTATGTTCTTTTCCTTCTGGGTGTCCATCCTGAACCTAGTGAATACATAATATTTACTGGGTACATACCACATTGAGAGTCTTCCCAGAATATCTTTCTTCTTCATCAAACACTGTCAATATTGCCATTGTGCAGTAAAATTAGAATTAGAATTGTTCTGTCTTGGAGATCCAAGCCCCTTCATTCTATGGCCTTAGTCTACCACTGGACTATGAAATTCCATTAAATTTAGCAAAAATGGCTCGCTGTCATTTCTTTTTTGTTATTTTTTTAATGTTTTTCATTATTTTTTAGACAGAGAGACAGAGCAAGTGGGAGAGGGGCAGAGAGAGAGAGGGAGACACAGAATCTTAAGCAGGCTGCAGGCTCTGAGCTGTCAGCACACAGCCCGACGCGGGGCTCAGACCCACAAGCCGTGAGACCGTGACCTGGGCCGAAATCGGACGTTCAACTGACTGAGCCACCCAGGCGCCCCGGTTCGCTGTCATTTCTTAAAAATCAAAATTAATGCAAAATAATCGTGATGAGCACAATGTCAAAATTTTCTTTTTTTCTTTTTTCTTTTAGTTTATTTATGCATTTTGAGAGAGAGAGATCACAAGAGGGGCAGAGAGAGAGGGAGACAGAGAGAATCGCAAGCAGGTTCCGCACTGTCAGCGCAAAGCCCGACACAGGGCTCGAACTCATGAACCTGTGAGGTCATGACCTGAGCCAAAACCAAGAGTTGGACCCTGAATTGACTGAGCCACCCAGGTGCCCCTCAAAATTTTAAATACAGGATTCGACCTTGTACTTGCACAACTGTGATAATCACACATGTGAAGGGAACAGCAGGTGCCACAAGCCAAACACCGAATACGTACTCTCGCTGGCAATGCCTTCTAAAGGCCATTGCTTCCTAAAGAGGGGAGTTGGCAAGACGTTACCTTTATATGTTCTGGCACTCCACAGTGCTTCAGGGCAAAAGGGATAGTTTGATTTCATTACAAATATCTATTTGTCCAATTTTTGAAAATATTATCGAGAGCACTCAGCAACTTACACAAATTGTATTCATTAATGTATTTGACATTTTGAAAATGAAGTTTGATCAAATGTCAAACATTTCTTGAAAAAAATATTTTTTGCCAGGAAGAGAAACATTTTCCGAAAACTTTTATACTTTATTCACTTAACACAACTATGTAGATGACAACGGTGCTCACTTCATTTTTAGAAATTTATTTTTCACGAGTTTTCTCCACCACCATGGTCTGGAAACGTGGTGTGTAATTTTCTGTTTGTAATTATTGGTGTTTGTATTTTATACAAATTCTTGTGTGTACCTAAGTGCAGTAAAATCTTAGTTTGCGAGCATAATTCGTTCTGGAAACATGCTTGTCATCCAAAGCACTTGTCTATCAAAGCGAATTTCCCCATAAGAAATAATGGAAACTCAGATGATCCGTTCCAGAACCCGAAAATATTCGTATCAAAATTATTACAATACTGTAATAGAATACACAATAATAAATAAAATACAAAATATAAAGAGTAATAAACAAATTAACCTGCACTTACCTTTGAAATCTTCGTGGCTGGTGTGAAGCAGACAAGAGAGAGGAGGGTTATGGTGTAGGACGACTTTCACTATCACTCATGGAATCACTGCTATCTGTTAGCTCAATGGAATCTTTTTCTGCACGGGGGCCATTGTATATGCTCGCACGGATGTTGACTACAGTACAGTATTAATCAACTCTGGTCATAGACTGTATTTAATGTAACTGGCGATAAGGCAGCAGAGGAAAGGGTCTCTAACTGCAGGCAGCCTGAATGACTGAAGCAAAGCATTCCTGAGCTTACTCTTGTCTGGAAAAGTATAGGACCGTCCACAGGTGCCTTGAAGTGACAAAAAATACACTAGTGCCAGTTGTGGGCACCTTCCAACGTTCTGAAAACTCACTGATTTCTGCCGAACGCTGCAGACTGAGACCGAGCCTCCAAGCATGGGGGATGATCACCCACAATCCCTCAGAGCGAGAGTGAGAGAGAGAGAGAGAGAGAAGAACCATTGGCTCAGTGGTGATCATGTGATGTTCGGCACCACGTACTACTCATATTGCAAGACATCTCTCATTTATTTAAATTATTAGTTAATAATTAAATTAGTTAATAATATATATAATAATATATGTAATTATACATATAATAATATTATATGTATAACTATATATAATATAATTATATATAATTAATAATTAGTTAATAATTAAATTATTATTTAGTTAAAATTTATTAGAAATGTTTGCTCGTCTGCAGAACACTCGCAGAACAAATTACTCACAATCCAAGGTTTTATTGTATTTAATATTTTAATTTAGATGCCTATAGGTAGTGAATATAAATTACTTAAATATGTATTATACATGAGTTACATATGACATTTACTCTAAATAGGTTGTATTAATTTAAAAATATATTTGTAAATTATACAATTAATTAATGAAAATAAGACGTCAAAAGGACTTCTTTCAGGAAAAGAGGAAGTGGAAACTTGTCAAAATTACAGGAGTCAATCCGTTACAATTCTGACATGGAAAAGTATCGTAGCTTGACAATGACAGGTATCGTAGCTACCAAAAATGAAAGAGCAGTCCCTGCCCACGTGGAACCAATGAAGAACCAAAAAGCAGGCCGATTAACCGTCTGCAAGTGGCAGTGCTCTGACAGTAAAGGGACGGAAGGAGAACTACTGAGGTCTTACTTTAGTTGGGTGACCCAGCACTTCTCTGAGGAGTTGACCTTTAAGGAGAGAGGGGACGGGTGAGAAGACGTGGGAAGCAGAGCTGAGGCAGGGGGAAGAAGAGCCGCAAAAACCCACGAATGGGCGCAGGCTGCCACATGCAGGGAACCAGGAGGCCGGCGTGGGGCAGCACAGGGATGGGGGAAGGGAGGGCTACCAAGTGTGTTTGCACACGTCCGCGGTTCTTTCCAACTGCCCTTCCGTGATTGCATGGTCAGTCGCACGGGGCTGAAAGGGTCAAAGTTATGGTTAAAGTAGATACACACAGGGGTTCCCGGCTGGCTCAGTCTGTTAAGCATCTGACAGTTGACTTCAGCTTAGGTCACGATCTTGAGACCCCACGTGGGGATCTGCGCTGACAGCATGCAGCCTGCTTGAGATTCTCTCTCTCCCTCTTTCTCTTCCTCTCTCTCTGCACCTCCACCGGTCACACACTCTCAAAATAAATAAACATTTTTGAAAAAGAAGGGAAAAGAACAAAAAAACCCAAGCAGTTTAAACACAGGTCTGTGCCGCCCACTGCTGCCATCATAAGGGACTTTTGCCAGAAGGTGATAACTCTATTCCTCTTCTTAGGCTCCCTGACCATCATTTCTGGTGATTCCATGAATTGGATAATGAGCTTCTGGAAAGTCTACTTGAAGCAGAACATCAGGGATAAGAAGCAGAGATCTGGGGAGCCTCTGGGGAGGCTCCGTAGGTTGAGAGTCTGACTTCGGCTCAGGTCATGATCTCACAGTTCGTGAGTTCAAGCCCTGCATCCGGCCTGCTGCCATGAGCACGGAGCCCACACTGAGCCTGCTTCAGATCTTCTGTCCCTCTCTCTCTCTCTGCCCCTCCCCTGCTCTCTCTCTCTTAAATGGAATAAACATTTATTTTAAAAAATAAGCAGAGACCTGCTGCCCATCCAAGGGCACAACTGCTCGCGACCCTGATTTTTGTTCATCCCACATGATCTACTTGTCACATATTCGCCCTTTCCTGAACCATCAGGGTAAGTTGTCATGGAAGAAGGACATGGAGATTAGCACCTGAGGTTAATATGACCCCCCCCCCCCAATCAAAGCTCCTGAATCCATTTCCTGCTTCCACTGGACTTGCTGTTTACCGCTGTCCCCTCTCCTCTGTGAGAGAGCCGGCCTCTGCTTTGTTCTCTGAATTCGCCTGTGGTTTTGCTGGAGCCTGCTTGGCCCGGATCGCAGTTCTCGGCTATTCCCAAATACGTGCATTTTGCTGGCGAAATAACTGACGGTTTTCTTTTGAAGGTTAGCAACTTCTTCACCCGGCGAGGCAAGTCCGCACGCTCTTTAGACTTTACATCTCAATTTAGTAAGGAATGGAGTTTCCCTTTTGTGAGGTCCGGGCCCAGAGCTGCACGGCTCTCAAGAGCACACGCAGTGGAGGGAGGGACGCCCGGGTTGAACTCTGGCTTCAGCTCCCAACCAGCTGTCTGACCTTGAGCAAGGACGTGCTCCCTGGGGGCTCAGGTTCCTCAGGTGTTGAGGGGAAATCGCAGCCCCTGCCTCATGAGGTAGCTGTGGGGTTGAGGTGAGCGGGATGGGCAGAAGCCCCAGCCCATCCTGGCACGATGTGGGTGCTCTGCAAATGTGCTGCTCGGGGTTGGTGCTGCCTATGGGAGACAGTCGTGGCCCACAACCCAGGAGAGGCTACCAGCTCCGGGGCAGAGAGCAGTGCACGGTGGGTCATTCACTGATGGGCAGGGATCTCCTTTGGGGCACACACAGAGAGCAGACTCCCCTACGGGCCTGGCGCTGGCTGAGGGACACAAGCTTAGGCCTGTGTGACAGGACAGGTGTCCCTGGGAGTCCTCAGTGCTGAAGGGCTGAGGCCGAGGCTGAGGCAGGTGAGAGCTAGGCCCTCCCTCCCCTGGGAGCTCCCATCAGGGAGGGAGAGTGAGCAGAGAATGTTCCAGATCCAGGGTCAGGTGACAAATAGGGACCAGTGGGAGACTGTGGGCCAGGGGCAGCCAGAGGCTGTGGAGTCCAGGGGCAGCATCGGAGGCGTGGAAAGAACTTGGCTTCAAGGGAGACCCGGCTCCCAGCGGTTCCTCCAGGGACCCCCTCCTTTGCTCTTGACCGGGGGCTCCGTACGGAACATCTTTTTTTCCACATCCCCTTTGGTGAACTGAGGCTCCTGCCACCATCCACCTCCCCTGCTTGTGGTGAGGAATAAAAATAATTCATTCAATATGTGTTAGAACCCATCTAAGTGCCAGCCACTTATCTAGGTGTGAAATAACCGTGAACTAGACCTCATTCAAATGGATCATCCAGGAGACACTAGCCGGACAGAGAAACTGCCAGGTAATGGTACGCACTCTGCAGAAAGTGGAGATGGGATGGAGAGATGGGAAAGGGTGGACCGTATTTCCCTGTGGTGGTCAGGGAAGCCTCTGCGAGGAGGAGACATCTCACCCGCAGCAGAGTAAAAGGCCTTGGCAGTCAGTCCATTTCCAAGGGCCCTGGCCTCTGCAGAATAGCCTCTTCCCCAAGGCCGGGTGCAGGTGAACGGGCCCGCGCTTCGGCGGTCTTCGCGGTCTGCGTGGGGGGTGAAGCTCATGTCCGTGGGTCTCGGCCTGCTCCCGATCTCTTGCTCCTGAACACCTGCCCTGCTCCGGCATCAGAGGAGGAGACCGTGGTCCTGCAGAGACTGCTGCATGAGCAAGTACCACTGCATGCAACCATTTCCCGGCAACAGGTCTATACTAACACACACAGCAACACACTTGTGCATGTACGTGTACAGACACGTGTGCGTATTTTCCCCTACTGGTTTTCCTTTCCTGGCTGAAGCCTGACTGATACAGATTTTATACTGAGAGTGGTTCCAGAAAAACAGAATGCTAAGGATGAGTACTTTGAAATTGTTCTGGGTTTATGGGATTTCTTCTTTAATCTGATTCGATTTAAAGGCATTAGTGACTCTGTTTCCAATGGTAAAAGAGCACTGGTATTCTGTGGCAGAAGTGACCACTGAGTTTCTCAAACTATGACATCTGGATGCCTATAATCAAGAACCTACAGAATCCGAAGGTCGGCGTAAACAGTAGGTGCTACCTGGGAACATTTTAGTCAAAATATGGAGTATATGGTAGAGGAGTGGTTGCCTCCAAGTCAGCTAGAGAATATAGGGAAAGAAAATAATGCCCTCATGTCCTTAAAGTCCCAGCTCAAGGTCTACATAAAGGACGTGCAAGCTTCTATGAACCAGCCACGAAAGAAATCATTATCTCCCGTGGCCACAGGGCCAAGAGGTGGGAAAACCAAATTCAAAGTCTACTCTTGTCATCTTCTGTATTACAACACAGCATGAAGTCCCAGATTCTCATGGTTTTTTCACATAACGTTAGGGCACTACTTGGGAATGGTCGGGGCCCTGAAAATGGTAGTCCAGCACATAGGCACAGCCTGATGAAGCTGTGCAATTTGAACCCCCGAATTCTCTGAGGTGTCTTTGCCAACAGATGCAGACTTTCTGAGGAGGTATTTCCTCTCTGTCTGAAGAATCTGTCATAATCTTGCCTGACGTGGCCGCCTTGCAGGGCACTAGTCACCCTGCACCGAAGCTACATCCAGCACCTCTCGTTCCTTCAAAGCCCTGCAACGGGCCTCAAATTCCCACAGGCCAAAAACTGTGAGTTTTAGTGAGACCTATGCACAGGTGTAGAATCTACCCAAACAACGGCACGATTTTTCTAAAACAAGGAGTTAGAAATCTGGGAAATTTGTGCAGGAAAATACTTGAAGGTAGAGTATGAAGAAAAAATAAAGTCAAGGTAGGCCAAATTTATTGATAGGGAGTCATTAAGCCAAGGCTGTGGAGTCAGTGGTTTTGCTTGAGCAGATAGGGGGATGGCTCTAACAGTTTGCCTGGTCGGCTGACTGAGGTAAGTCCCAAGGGTGGCCCATCCTTCTTTCAGGAGAAATGCAAGAACTTTCATGATGTACTGCAGAGGAAGAAATCCAAAGCCTTAAGGAGACTGGAAAGTTAGAGTGAATTTATCATGTAAGATGTGTTCACTCACCTTGGGAGTTCTAAGAGATACAATTTCCACCAAGGCCATGGTAAAATGCTTTCTAAGGGGAGCCCAGGCATCTGTGGTGGCTCTTCTCTTCTCTGCTGGTCAGAAATTACTGTGGGCTTGTCCTTGAGGAAGGACCATGCTACATCGCCAAATATTTATGCTGTGAATTGCTATCCCAAGTTTCCCCAATTGACCCCGGGCCAATTGCTAGGGTGACAATGCATAGTGGAAAGGTACATAATGAGAATTCCATGAGACTATTCAATATTGGCTCTGACCCGACACTAATTCCAGGCGACTCAAATACATACATCAGTATTGTTCTCTGGTTAGAGTATTGGCTTATGGAGGTCAGGCAATCAGTGTGGTTTTATCTTAGGTTCCCTCTCACAATGAATCCAATTAATCAATGAATCCATGCTCTGGTCATTTCCAAGAGCCATAGTGCAGAATTAGAAAGAACATACTCAGTAAGTGGCAGAATTTCCACATTGGCTCCCTGACCTATGGAATGAGGGCTATTCTGGTAACAAAGGCTACATAGAAGCCGCTAGAACTGCCCTAACTATAAAAATAGTCAACCCAAAGCAATATCATGTTCCTATAGGGAGTGGAGTGATTTTGCCACCATTAGAATTAGAAAGATGCAGAGTTGTGATTCCTAGGACATCCCTTCCAACTTCCATACTTGTCTTATGCAGAAAAGATGGATCTTAGAGAAAGAGAGATTATTACCATCAGCCTAATGATGGCTATTCCAATTACAGCTGCTGTTCTACATGTGGGTTTGTTGTTTTAGCAATCAACACATCCCCAGGCACTTGGTATACAGTATTGGTTGGGTAAATGCTTTTTTCCTTCTTCAATGAATATCACCAGAAGGAGTTTGCCTTGAGCTGGAAAGGGCAGCAATGCACCTTCACTTCCTCTTTCAGGCTATATCAGCCTGACATCTCTGTATCAGAGATGAGCTTATGTCATAAATTATTCCTTAAGGACGGGGCGCCTGGGTGGCTCAGGCGGTTGGTTGGCCGACTACAGCTCAGGTCATGATCTCGCGGTCTGTGAGTTCGAGCCCTGCGTCAGGCTCTGTCCTGAGAGCTCAGAGCCTGGAGCCTGCTTCCAATTCTGTGTCTCCCCCTCTCTCTGCCCCTTCCCTGCTTGCTCTCTGTCTCTCTCTCTCTCTCTCTCTCTCTCTCTCAAAAATAATAAACAATAAAAAAAATTTTAAAAAATTATTCCTTAGGGACTTTGATTACATAAATTATTCTTTCAGGACTTTGATTACCTTTCCCTTACTGCATGCAAGATACTGTTTCGTTGCATTGATGACATTATTCTGGTTGATAAAGAAGTTGAAACTAATATGGCCACATTGCAACGCACTTGAATGACAGAACATGTAAAATAATTTGGTAAATAATTCCCACACAAAATCAGGCGCCTTCCCAATTAGTGAAATTTTTAGTGATCTAGTAGTCTGGGAAATGTCAAGATAGTGCTCATAGGTGAACAGAAAGTTCCTACATCTTGCCTCACCACCAAAAAGGAACTCAGCAATGAGGTGGCCTGTTGAGATGCTGGTGGTAACATATAACACATCGTGGTGTGGCACTATGATCCACGGACAAGTGATCTGAAAACCTGCTACTTTGGAATGGAACCCCCAGAAAAAGAGAAAGTTCTGTGTTCTTACACCTATGGCTTCACAGGGAGTTCCCTGTGACCAGAGGACTAGAAAAGAAATAACATTGTGCTCGATTTTCAGTTATTACTTCACAACAGCCATGCACCATCAAATTGATTTTCTATTGTTGTATAACAAGTTACCCCGAATTAACAGCTCAAAACAATGCAAGTATTTTAGCAAACAGTTCTGTAGGTCAGCAGCCAAGGCAGGGTCCATTGGTTTCTCTGCTTAGGGTCTTGTAAATTTGAAGTCAAGGCGTTGACCATGCGGGCTCATTAAAGACTCGGAGAAAGAAATTGCTTCCAAGCTCATTCAGGTCTAGTTTAATAAGGATGTAGGACTGAGGGCCCTATCTCCTTGATGTCTCCTAGCTGAGGCCACTCTAGGTTCCCGGGACCACTCCTACACCTTCTTCAGAGTGGTAATGGAACATGATGGTCACAGTGGCTATGATGGTTACTCATGGGCTCAACAAAATTAACTTCCACTTACCATGACCCATCTCACTAGAGCCACTGCAGACCGTGTAATCTGCTGGCAGCACACCAACAATAAGCGGCCAATATGATACTGTTTCTGAGAGTGGTAGGTCAGCTTCAAGGTGACAAGGTGATTCCTTGGGTCTGATTTCATAACTGAAGCAGTGCTTTGCTCTTACTCAGTTATTCTGGATATGGATTTTCTTCCCACTCAGAGTTCTCATAGAAAACCAGCATTTGTAGTCTTAAAAACGTCATATCCAAGGGTGGGGCTCAGTCAGTTAAGCATCAGACTTCAGCTCAGGTCATGATCTCATGGTTCGTGAGTTTGAGCCCCGCTTCCACCTTGCTGCTATCAGCATGGAGCCTGCTTTGGATCTTATGCCTCCCCTCTGCCCCTCCCCTGCTCACGCGTGTGCTCTCTCTCTCTCTCTCTCTCTCCTGCCCTCTCTCTCTCTGCCCCTCCCCTGCTCATGCATGTTCACTCTCTCCATTTCTCTCTCACTCTCTCTCTCAAAAATAAACACTTAAAAATGTCATATCCACCATCATGGTATTCTACACTGTATCATGTCTAAGAATGAAAATCACTTTACAGGAAATAAAGTACAGCAATGGGGTCGTGCTAATGGATTTCACTGATCGTATGTTCACTATCATCTTGAATTGGCTGGCTCAATAAATAACGGAATGACTCTTGGAGTCTCAGTGTTAGTTCCAGCTTGATGTCAATTCCTTTTGGAACTGAGGCGAATCTGGGAGGCGGCAATGTTCTATCTTAGCGTCTGGTATGTGATGGCGTTTCTCCCATAACCACATTTGTGTCTTCGGCAGTGAAGAACTGGCAATGTGGGGACCTCCTCCCACTTATTCCTACGATGTATCCAGTAGCAAAATTTGGCTTCCCATCCCCACATCTTGAAGCTCTGCCAGACCAAAGGTTTTTGTTCCAAATGGGGAAATTTTATCAACAGGTGACCCAGCAATGACTCATTGAAATGGAAGTTGAGACTGCCAGTTAACTACTTGGGATTGCTCATCTGTCTCAGTCAACAGATACAAAGGGGGTTTCTGAACTGGCCGAGGTGGTAGAACCTATCAAGGATATGGAGTTCCCTGCTAAGCTGTGGCTAAGGATAAGGATGTGGGGAAGGTCTAGAACACTTCCTAATATGCCCATGTTTTGTGGTTAGAGTATGTGGAAAGTTACAACCACCCAAATCAGGCAGGACATCTAATGGTCCAGATCCTTCAGTACAGAAGGATTAAGTCACCCGACCCCCAGGCCAAGCACCATGACTAGGTGAGGTGCAGTCTCAGGGCAAAGAAATGGACATTTCCAAAGAAATGGACAGTGAGCAGACACTGTAATAGACACCAGTTATGACCATGTGACCTGCAGAAACTAGGACTGTTCCATAGTCTGATGACTTAATAGTAACTCCCACCTCAGGTGGCAACACAAACAAACACAAGTTACCCTTTCAAATGAACTCGTAGGGCAAAAGCCCAGCTTTTATTAACAACAATTAATAAAATTTTTAAAACTTACAACAATTTTTTCTTAGCCTCTGGAAGGCAATTCTCTTAACTAACACATGCTAGGAGGCTTCAGCAATATCCCATTCCGTTCTAGAAGACAGCAATCTGGTTCTTATTTTTCGATTGTTGAGATAACAGGATTATATGTTTGGGCTATGCTTATCTTTGCTGAGAAATTTGTCAGATTCTATTTTGTCGAGTATCTTCTCAAGGTGCTTAATTAAGTCTCGTCTTTTAAATCTGAAAATGAAGAGACACGTCATTAACCAAAAGACACCCCCCAAAAAAACCCCTATGATGTGGTTCAATCTACATGGGAATAGAAAATGGACCCTGGTGGTAGGGAAAATCCAGCAAATACAAAGAGTGTCATTCAGGGTCAATGCCCACCTAAAACTCTGTGTGAACAGAAGTCTCCTGGAGCTTAGAAGAATGAGTGAGACTTAGATAATATAGATCTAAATAGCTGCAGAGACAGCACGAATTCTGAGTGAGGACCAGGGTTTGAGAAACGCCAGGCAGTCCCATCCCCACCCCTCCCCCAACACTGCACTGGGCCCCAGTGTGAGACGTACTGGAGTTTCTCTCTATACCCACCTTGCTGCTTCCTTGATGGCAAATTCAACAAACTGTCTCCTCACTTTTGGAGGTCCTTGAATTCCTTCAAGCAATTTGAAGATTTTTTCATATTCTGAAGACATTTAGAAAAAAAAAAAATCCCGTCAATATGTCTAAAATACAAAGAGAAGGTAGAACTCAATCTTGGTGTATCTGCTGCCCCAGTAGTCATTCAAGGGCTAGAATGTTACATAGTACGTGTAACAAGCTTTACATGCCTACATCTGGACACCTGAACATACCTACCTATGGAATTGTGGTAAACAATAACCAACTAAGAACTGAAAAAGAACAAAAAAAGAAGTCTACTGGGACATTTCAGTTAGAATAAAAATGAGCTATCTTAAATTATGGGAAAACCCCATTCTGGAAACAGATCAACCTCAAGAGGCAAGCCAGATTTATTCCAAGTCGTGAAATGAGAGGGGCTTCCCATGGGTTTTTGTTTGTTTGTCTGGATACAAGTTCTGACACTACTTACTTCGTCCAAGCTGTCTAATTTCTTTCATGATTTGATGTTTTACATCACTATTCATCGCCTCTGGATTGAATGACAACTTATCCGGCATCATTCCGAACAGCACAGACTTCCTGGTGACCTTGGGGTCATCTGTAGAGAGACAGCTGGGAATGATTCGTCCCGCCAGTGAATCGCTACCAGGTTTGTGACTCAGCCCACCTTTGCTGAGACGGGTTAAGTCATGAGACAGAGAATCCAACTGGTTGGCGTGGAATACCATCTCCTGCCACATTCATAGGCTCTGGGGGAACGGAGTTGGACAAGAAGCCATCAGTGTGGATCGACCACTTTCCCTCACCTCCCCGTGGATATTGTGACTGACAGGAGCGTGTAGAAGCTAAATTTAGAGATTGAGCTGCAGTCAGGTACAGGGGTGTTTGAACAACCCCACAGAGACATTCATGTACTCCACGGTTTCTTAAATTTTGTATTTTATAGCAGAAATACAGGCCAGAGGAAAATCTCAGACCTGACATATTCTCATGGGGAAGTCAGGTAATACACGTAAAATGGACAAAGGAAACAACACAGTGTGAATGTGCGTTGGGAAGGAAGACATCAGGGATGTGACAGAGAGCAGGAAGGGGAGTCTCCGTGACCCCAGGGTCGGGCAGGGTCCTCTGAGGAGGTGACCCCTGGGCAGAGTCTGGAACAGGAGACAGGGCGGCCTGTGCACATGAGGAGGACTTCTGGCTGCCATGAGGGCCAGTGCAGGGCCCCTAGGAGGGGACGAGCCGGGGCCATGGAGCAAAGGACAGAGGCAGAGAGAACAAGGAGGACACCCAGAGGACGCGTGCAGGAGAGGAGGGCAGGCCCGGGTCCTGCAGAGCGTGTAGACCAGCGTCGGGAGCTCTGATTCTGTTCTGAGTGCTCGGGGGAGTTGGTGGCGGGTTTCGGGATGGACGTGGCAGGGTCGGATTTCTGTGTGCACATGGTCAGTCGGGCTGCAGAGGTAGACAGTATGAGTCAGATCAGAGCTACAATGATAGATCAGGGGCGCCTGGGTGGTTCAGTTGGTTTAAGTGTCCAACTCTTGGTTTCGGCTCAGGTCATGGTCTCATGGTTCATGGGATCAAGCCCTGCGTAGGGCTCTGTGCTGACAGCATGGAGCCTGCTTGGGATTCTTTCTCTCCCTCTCTCTCTGCCTCTTCCCTTCTCTCTCTCTCTCCTAAAAATAAATACATAAACTTTTTAAAAAGAATGATAGATCATATAAGAAGCTACTGTAATATCTTGGTGAAAGATCATGTCAGAGAGAATTAGGAGCACAGACAGAAATTGTTGGATTCAGGAATTTTTACAATATTTATAGGGAGAAAAATAAAGGAAAAGCAGAAGACAAGAATGAAAAGGGGTTACCAGGGCACCTGCGTGGCTCAGTCGGTTAAGCGTCCGACTTTGGCTCAGGTCATGATCTCATGGTTTGTGGGTTCAAGCCCCCCATTGGGGTCTGTGCAGACAGGTCAGAGTCTGGAACCTAGTTTGGATTCTGTGTGTCCCTCTCTCTCTCTGCCCTCCCCTGCTCACAATCTGTCTCTCTCTCTCTGAAAAATAAACATTAACAATTTTTAAGAAAAAGAAGGAAAGCGGTCACCAAAAAAGAGAAGGAAACCAGTAGAGTGGGGAGCTTGGGAATCCGGGAAGGTTTCCAAGTAGGAGAGTGGGAACACCTGTGCCCAGTGTGGCCGAGAAATTAAGGGCAGCGTCACCCAAAGCCGGTGACCTTGAGTGAACTGCTCCCTGGCAGGGAGGAGCCAGAGGCCAGGCTGCACTGGGGCAGGTCAGGAAGGGGAGGGGGGCACAGGCATCCTCACCATCTTCCAAAGACACGGCTGAGCCCCTGGCCTGGAATGCTCCCTCTCCTTCCAGCATCACTGACAGCAGCCCCCTGGTCAGCCTACTCTTACACAGAGGAGAAGTCATGGGTTCTCCATGACATTTCATTTGCTTCTCGGGCCCAACAGTAGACTCCTCTGCTTTATCTGTCATCATTTCCTGAGAAATATCAAGAAACACAGTCCATCAACGACAAAAATGCAACCATTGTAAAACCGCCTTGTACATACGTGTATACAACATGCATCTGCATCATTGTGAGTTTTCTCGGAGGCCAAGGTTTACCAGGCCCTCACAAACACCCTGTTCTCAAGAAACCCAGCCTCACTTCCATCCAGTCTAGGGGGCAAACGGAGGAAGCTAACATAGAAGACTATACAAAGTCAAACATGTTATAATCATAATCACAGTGCTTAGGGAATGAACAACTGTCATCAGCCAAACGTGGATAAAAACATGATTACCTCTTTGAAGAAGCACAAACCAATCTGTGTCAACCTGTTAGGGGAAATAGTTCCTCTTCTCTGTTCTCTTTTTAGGAGGCCACTACAAACTTGTTCACAACAGCTGACAAGACAATGGAAGGAAAGGAAAACCTACAGGCCAAGATCTCTCCTGAACTTAGACACAAAAATCCTAAGCAAAAGTTTAGCAAATAAAATATAATAGTATCCTGAAGGATGCACGTCTTGTCTTAGGAGGGGGGGTTATTGCAGAAAGGCAATATTGTTTTGAAATTTGAAAATCAATGTGATGTGTCGCATTAACAAGCAAACAAAAAAAGGAAAAACCATATAAGTTATATAAATGGATTAAATTTCAACACCTATTCATGACAAAAACAATTAGCAACTTAGAATACAGGGTGACTTCCTTAATCTCATAAAGCACATGTACAAGAGAAAACTATAATAAATGTCGTACTTAATAGTGAAATATCAAAACAGTTTTTCCCCGAGTTTGGAAGAAAGGCAAGGATGTCCACTGTCCACTCAATAATTTCCGGAAGGTCCTAAAAAGTGCAGTAGCACCCGGAAAATATAATAGTTATAAAGTTTGGAAAGGAAGAAGTAAAACTGTCATTATTCACAGATGAAATTGTTCTCTATATAGAATATGCAAAAGAATACAAATCATTAGAGTTAATAAGTGAATTTAGTCAAGTTATAAGATATAATAAAAACCACTTTTTCTATTTCTGCAACAAATAATCAGAAAAGAAAATTTTAAATGCCATTGAAAATAGTATCAAATACATCAAATATCTGAACCTAATGAGAGATGTGCTAAAGCATGACATGAAAAGAACAAAACATCACTGAGAAATTAAAGACTCCAGGAAATGAGGAGAAATACTTTTTGCATAGATTGAAATTCTTGTTGGTAAGACTCATTATGATCAAATCTCCCCCAGGTGATCTCTACCAATCCTGCTTAAAATCCCACCATGTTAGTGGGTTTTTTTTTTTTTTTTGAAAATTAACAAGCAGATAGTAAAAAGTCTATGGATACCTAAGGGCTCAGAATACACAAGACAGTCTTGAGGAAAAAGAACAAAGTTGGAAGACACACCCTACCGGATATGAAGATTCACTATAAAAATACTGTCATTAAAACAGTGTGGTCAGGGTGCCTGGATGGCTCAGTCGGTTAAGCATCCAACTTCGGCTGAGGTCATGATCTCCCAGTTCATGGGTTTGAGCCCTGCATCGGGCTCTCTGCTGTCAGCAGGGAGCCTGTTTTGGATCCTCTGTCCCCTTCTCTCTGCCCCTCCCCTGCTCATTCTTTTTCTCTCTCTCTCAAAGATAAATATTAAAAAAAAAAAAAAGTGTGGTCATGAAGTAAGTTTGGGCAAACACACCAGTGGAAGGGCAGAGGACCTAGAAACAAACCTGGAAATACAAAACAGCTAGATTCATCACACAAGAGTCCCTTCAAATCATTGTGGAAAGGATACTGTCTTTGATAAATCCACATGATAGGTACAGGGGGAGAAAATGAACCTTTATTCTTACCCCATTTCATTCCATAAAACTTTATTAGAGATGAATAGGAGATCTAGTAGAAAACTTAGGATATTATCTTCATGGCTTTAGGGTAAGCAGAGATTTTTTTAACAAAGAGAAAAGAAGCACTGACTAAAAGTAATAGATTGTTTAATTGGATAGAATTAAATTTAAAACTTCTGTTCATCAAAAAGATGCTTTTAAGAGAGAGTAAAAGCAAAACAGATTGGTAGGAGAGACTCAAAATGGTATATATACATAGTTGGACAAACATTTATATATAAAATATTCATATATTCATATATATTTATAATGTATAAATATATAGTAAATATAAATAATATGTAAATTTTGTGTATTTAAATATATAAACATGTATGTATAACTGGAGATATATATATACACTTCTCTGTCCAAAAATTGCTGGAATCCAGAATGTATCTACGTAGAACTATATCAGTTTAAAACTTACAAACATTCCAGGTGCCCCTGGTGGCTCAGTCAGTTAAGCGTTCGACTCTTGATCTCAGCTCAGGTCATGATATCATGGTTTGTGAGTTCAAGCCCCACATTGGGATCCTCACTGATAGCGTGGAGCCTGCTTGGGATTCTGTCTCTCCCTCTCTCTCAAAATAAATAAATAAACTTAAAAAGTTTACAAACATCCCAGTAAAATATAAGCAAATGACCCAAAGAGGCACTTAATAGAGACATACCCAAATGGTCAATCCATATGTAAAAGGTGCTCAACTTCATTAATCAGCAGAGAAATGCAGTTTAAACATCATGAGAGGTCCCTGTACAGCCCCCAGAGTGGCCTAGATTCCCAAATGTCTGTAGAGTGTTTATAACGCGGTGCATCTAGAACTCTCATCCATTGCTGGACCCAGACTCCCACCCAGATTCCCAAGGCCATAGTTGAAAGGTTAGATAGAACTTTCAAGGCTGAGATAAATCAAGGAAAATACAACTGAGCAACCTGGTGTCAGTTGAAACAGGGTAATTCTGGAGATACAGGAAGCATGAACTGAAGAGTTTTTTTAAGATGTTGCTGTTTGAACAACTCAGCCTTGACTTTTGTCTGCAAAGAGTGTGGGCTGCCCTAGTTTGTGTTAGGAGGGGCACAGTTCTGGTACGACCCTGTGAGGGAGAGGACGCGTGGTTCCCCAAAAGGACACAATAGACAAAAACAACGGACATCAGCTTTGCTAGTGAATAAAAACATGTCCCCATACACCCGTTGGTGATTGTTACTTCTTCTTTAGTGAATTGCTTTTTCTTTAAATGCCCTTAACTTCCCCAACTACTACATTTGTTCTTCTCTGTTAGGTTTTTATATATTAAGACCATATGCCCCATATCTTTCATATTCATTGTACATACTTTCCCCCTAGTTTGTTGAAAGCTACCCTGTATTCTTTTTTTAATTATTTTTTGAAGTTTATTTATTTATTATGAGAGAGAGTGCACAGGAGAGTCAGAGAGAGACACACTAGAGTCAGAGAGAGACAGAGACAGAGAGAATCCCAATAAGTGTGGAGCCTGATGTGGGGCTAGAACTGATGAACTGTGAGATTGTGACCTGAGCTGAAATCAAGAGTCAGACGCATAAACAACCGAGCCATCCAGGCGCCCCCTCTCAGTATTCCTTTTAAAAAGTGTTTGTTTAAAAAAGAATAATAAATAAATAAAATAAAAAGTTTTTGTTTTCGGGGCACCTGCGTGGCTCAGTTGGTTAAGTGTCCAACTCTTGATTTCGGCTCAGGTCATGATGTCACAGTTTGTGAGTTCGAGCCCCACGTCGGGTTCTGTGCTGACAGTGCAGAGCCTGCTTGAGATTTTCTATCTCCCTCACTCTCTGCCCCTCCCCCACTCGCTCTCCATCTCTCTCAAAAATAAACATTTTTTAAATAAAAATAAAAAAATAATTCTTTTTTTTGCTAGAATGAACCAGTGCCTGTTCAAAATGTTTGAAATGAAATAAAAATACAAAAAAATAAAGAAAAAAGTTAAAAGTAAGTCAAGAAAACACTACATTCCATATAAATGTTAAAATTAAGTACTAACAGGAGTAATTATGGCCAAAGTGACAAGAAAATGTGCCTTCTTGTAAAGTTTCCTAACTGCTGCCATTTTTTTGAACGTTAATGTTTCATGACTTCGTCCCCTGCAATACTGTTTCTGCTAATTTATAGATGTGAATTTTATAAAATATTGTCTATAAGTGTTATATTATAAATGAAATTTAAAAAGTGGAAAATTACACATATACTGAAAGCTTAACACTACAGAAGCGGTGAAGTATCTTTATATTGCTACAAGTACTTTGTAACCATTAAAGCACAGGTTTGACACTAACATTGACCGACTAGAGAAACTGCTGATGATATAAACTTACAGGACACAACAGGTTCTGAGATATGCAGCATGATCTCGATTTGGGTTAAAACGTATCTGCACATAAAAAAAACTGCTGAAAGGGAAGATAAAAAATATGTTCATGCTTTACTGTTTTCTCTTTGTATTTATAACATTTCATCTTTTCCCCAATAGGAACAAGTTTTATTTTTTAAATCAGAATAAAATGTCATAGCTAAAAGAAAAAAATAATAAATCAAAGAAAAGTACCTCACCCCACAACTGAGACACAGCATCCAAGGAACAGCACCCCCCCCCAAAGTGCCTCCGCGCACCCAACGAAGACCTCCCCCCAAAGGCTGAGACAGAGCCCCACACGGCTCCGCAGCCACGGCTGAGACGGCAGCCGGGGCCTAGTCCCCCCACTGCAGAAGGGACACCTCCTCGGCCAGGGCTGAGGCGGAGCACTCCAGGCGGAGTCCCCCTTCCGTGCACAGATGGACCTTTCCAACGACAGTCTCAGCTCCCCAGATGGCAGCAGAGGGAGCACCAAGAAAGAGCCCAAGCCGCCAGCGCTGAGAAAGGACCCAACGTCAAGTTGTCTCCCCGACGGCTCACACAGAGCCCCCGAGGGCGACTTTCACTCCAGTCTTAAACACCCGAGGAACAGCACCCCCACTGGCTGTGACGCGGCACCCACGAAAGCCTCCCCAGGACTAAGCGTCCCCCCCCCACCCCCGCCCGGGGACCCGCCCGGGGACCCGCCCGACGCGAGCAAAGCCCACCGCCATCGTGGCTGCGACAGAGCACCCAGGGAAAAGGGCCCCCTCAGGCTGAGCCAAGCCCCGAGGAGAGGCTCCCACAGGCTGAGGCAGTGGCCCTCGTGGGCAGGAACCTCGGGGCTGAGGCAACGCGCCGAGGAAACGCTGCCCTCGCACGGCTCGGGTGGACTGCCAGGAAACCCCCCCAGCCCCGCTCACGACTGAGATAAGCCCCCGGACGAGAGTCCCCTCCCCAGCACCGAGACGGTTCCACGAGGAACGCCCCTCGCGGCACTCTGTCTCTCTGACCACCAAACTGGCCGACACCCGCTGCCCGGGGAGACGCCGCCCACCCCCGGGCTGAGGCCAGAAGCCGAGGAACTGTGTCCACGGAGCTGAGGTAGATCAGCCAGCAAGATACCGCACCTGAGGGAGACACGCCCCCCGAGTTCAGGGACAGCTCCCAGGGAAAAGAATCCGCGCTCCGAGTGTGAAAATCCTGACCTTGTTCCCGGAGCCTGGCAGCAACCCGCACGATGGCGGTGAGGCTGTGGTGCCTCTCACGTGGAACTTTCTAGAAATGTGCCCTCTGGGAGTTGCTGGAAATGCGCCCTCTAAGGGTTCTGGGAGTGGTGTGCACAGGCACGCGTGTGGCCAGAGGACTGATACATTATTACTTTCCCGGGGCGTGTAAGCCAAGCTGCAGACCCCGGATGCTGCTCCTCGGCGCAGAGCCCGGTGCTGGAGAAGCCTCGGGCCCCCAGGAGCCTGCTGTGCCAGTCCCCCAGCGCCACGAAGCACGTCTTTCCACCCCCCACGCCCCCGCTAGCATGTGCCAGGCGCCCCCTACAGACAGACCTCGGTCACTGACGCCACAGGAAAACTTTTAAAGGAACCAGAATTATTTTTCACATTTCAGGAAAAAAGGGTGAGTAGGAAGCTGAGACGGAAAAAATAAAAATCCAGCATACTATATTCACAGGAAAGGAGGAATGATAAAAATGAACACATATTCATGAGGAAAAATTAAAAGCATTTGTTAAGACAGGTGTCTAGCAGAAATTGACATTGCACATTCTCCCTGGGGGAAAAACATTAGAAGAGTTCCAAGTAAAATCAAAGCAAGATGAGACTGCCCACCATCATCCCTTCTATTCAACACTCCCTACAGGAATTCCTACCTTGCACCTTCAGGTAGTAAATACGCTGTGCACACAGGGGGTCTCCGACTGTTCAATTACAGATAAGCCCCAGAAGTGGTGCTTTTCAGGGTGACTACCAGGCATGTCAGTGACAATTGTCTAGGAACAGAGATTGCTGGGGAACTGCAATCAGTTCCGTCTCCTCTAGTGGCTGACAGCTTGCTGGCGTTCAGAGCTACCCTGGATGTGAGGTCATGGGTTTCAAGGCCACCGTGGAGCTGGGGAGGGGGCGGTGGGAATAGTGCTGTTACCACAGCCCGAGGCTCGCTGTTCCTACTGGGATGTAGCCAGGTTTCGGGAGTAAACGCTCGTCTGGCCTGGCAAGCCTTGGGTTACTTTGCACAGTTGTGAGCCAGTTCATTTAGATACGATGCCTGTGTTCGTATTGCTTTTATGCTGGAGTGGATTTTCACAGGATCTCATTCCACTAACCCCCGCGCCTCTTCGTGTATGTTACATTTTGAACAAAGTCTAAATCCAGTGTATCCGGTTGTAAATTACTTACACTGTTTCTCTTCTTGTTTTGGAAGAAACTAGAATCGGCAGTGCCTGCCTGTTAGGAAGAACTCCCCAATCCAGGCCTCATGCATTGCTTCTCTAGCCAACTGGTTTTCGTGAAATCCACATGGGCATATGTGAATCCCCATTCGGAGAGGGTATTCGTTTTTTTATTTTGTGTCACAATTTGCCCCCAGTTTAGTGACTTCAAAAGGTATACCAAACTTGGTGGATTGAAACAGTGTTTGTTATTTCTTCTCCCACAGTTCTGTAGCTTGAAGTCTGGATAGTTTTGACTTGGTTCTCTCCTTTGGGGCTTGAAAGGCCGAAGTCAATATTTTAGCTGCGCTGGGTTCTCATCTGGAAGATCCGGGATGGAATGAGCTTCCAAATTCACTGGGATTGTTGGCCGAAGTCAAGTCCTTTGTCCTGTGAGACCGGTCCTGCATTTCTCACGGGCTGTTAGCTAGGGCTCAGTGTCACCTCTAGAGGCCACTGTCAGGCCCTTTTCAGGGGCTCTGTCCATCTCCAAGTGAGCAATGACACATCAGATTCTTCTCGAGCTTGCTAACTACCTGGGCTGCCTGCAATGCTACCAGCTGGAGGAAACTGCAGAAAAGGCTCAGGAGGGGAGCTCTGGCACTCCCATGAATCCCACTCTAAAGGTCAGATGCGAGGACACCAATATGACGATGGGAGAACACCAGAGGGCAAAGGTCACGGGGAACATCTTCAAATTCTTCTCTTCTTTCCAAGAGAAAGATGTTAAGGTAGCAGGAGTCAGAGCCATGGGTTTTGGGCCCACTTCCTCGTGCAAAGCCCTTGTGGCTTCAGGACCTGCTTGAGTTGATCTTGTACAGCCACTTGCATTGGAAAAGGGGTGCTTCTCTGCACACCCACTGCTGTGACTGGTGGGTCACCCAGGTTAGGATGGGCAGCTCAGGTGACCTGGGAACTCGGTGTCCCCTGGTCAAGCATTCATTCCTGCTAAGTCCCAGTGGTAAGCCAAATGTTGTTCAAAAGGACCAGGATGACATTTAATATGTCAAGGATATTAGTGCCACTTCGGAGCTGGAGTCCTGTGATCTTGGATAAATCTGATTATTTCTTGTCCCCAGTGCACAGTCACACTGGTAAAGGGTTGCAGGCCCCTTTGGGTATGAATGGGAGAAAGATAACAATAGAAACTTTTTTTTACAAGGGTCCTTCCAACAATAGAAATTTCTGTAGAAGGGTCCTTCCCTAAGAAGCTTCCCCTTCATACATGAGTCTTTGGACCTTTAGTGAAGTCTGGGCTTTGGTTGACTCAGGGACCCTTAGTCATTAGTAGAGTAAGAAGTATGGTCTGCAGTGCAGGTGATCGTGTGGGGGTCACCTCTCCATACTCCCGTGTCCCTTTACTATGGTCAATGCAAACTACACCAAGCTCATTTATTCAGGACTAAGGACCATGAACCTCAGGAGACAAAGTTAGGGTCGACCCCCCATCAGGAAAAGGAGTATCACCAGTCACCAGGTAAGAGGATGTGGAATGGAGAGTGGAAGAAGTAATGATGTAATCAAATGCAGAAAAAAGGACTTTAATAATGAGTATTTACTTCTTTCTTTTCATATGAATTTATCCACATATTTATTAACCAAATAATTTTGGTTTTGACACCCTTCCTTCCCTCTGTCTTGCAACACAAGGTGTGTTATTAACTTTTTTTCAGCATTTAAGGTACAGGATGTTAAGTTGGGATGTGAATCAGGTAGCAGAAGAATAAGCAAGGCGAGAAAATATAAGACTTAGTGCCCTCTTTTAGAGAAGGCTTAGGATTTTCTCAGTGTCACGGAGAAAGTCACTTGTAATGTGTCAACTTGTGTCACTTGTAATGTGTCAACTTGGCCAGGCCAAATCACGTCACCCACAATACCCTTTCTGGTATGCATCTGGTTAGCATGTGCCACGGGCAGCTTCTGTGAAGATAGGGGGTGGTGTGTGAGCAGAAGCAGCAGCCATTTTGTAGCTCACACGCGTTGTTGCTGATTGGCTGATTCACTTCACTGGGGTGAAGTAGCAGCTGGCCCTGCAATTTCTCTCTTTTCCCCTGGATCCTCCTTCGGCGGCTCTATCTTCTGGGCCAGGTGTGTGTGTTTAGCTGCATGCAAAGGGCCCTCTTGGCTTCTATGGGTCACCATCATCACCAAGGTCAGAGGCAACAAGGATGAGTATGCACTTCAGTCTGTCCTCATAGCGCCCCAGATCACGTTTGTGAGTTCCAGCCTGTTTGCTACCTCCTTACCCTTAGTTGAGATGACAACAACCTTATAGAGCCTGCTTAACTGCCTTCCACAGTTGTGTAAGGCCATTTTCTTTAACAAATCTATCTATCTATCTATCATCTATCTATCCATCCATCCATCTATCCATCTATCCATTCATCTATCCCCCTGACTTCTTCTGCAGCTGGCTGAATGCTAAGCGAGGGAGATGTCCAAACCCTTACTAATCCCATTATACCACCATCTTCTAGACTTGTGAAGACTGCAATCTCTGTGCTGATATCTTCAACATTGGCCTATTTTGAAATCCACCTTTTAAAATTACCCAGCTGTTAAGTTCAACATTTTTTAAAGGTTATTTATTTATTGAGAGAGAGAGAGAGAGCACATACGGGTGAGCAGGGGAGGGGCAGAGGGAGGGAGAGACAGAATCCAAAGCAGGGTCCGCACTGTCAGTGCAGAGCCAGACGCGGGGCTCAATCTCACGACTGTGAGATCCTGACCTGAGCCAATATCAAGAGTCAGGCACTTAACCGACTGAGCCACCCAGGCGCCCCTGAGTTCACCATTTTGGAACCAAAAATGAACAAATACCATTGATGACAATGAGGGATGTTTTGAAGTCCAAATTCTTATGAGCTCATCTTAAATTTTTAAAAGAAAATAGTAGAATTTATTTTTCTATGAAGGAATGACAAATCCTGAGAGAGACATAACTAGAAATCTCTCCAGCATCAATGAACTTGCGAAAAATCAATAAAATGTATTCTTTTTATACATGCAAAGTCAGTCTTTTGCTACACAAAATATCTGCAAATCAATAAGAGCGTAACACTGCTAAATATAACCTTTGGTATAAACATGAAAAGAAAAATTCATATTTTGCTTGTCTTTTAGTGTATCTTAAAATTATGTTTTATTCTGATTTTTTAAATAAAAAATTGTACATGTTTACGTTTTACAACACAGTGTGTGATACATATATACACGGTGAAATGATTATTACAGTCAAGCTAATTAACATCTCCTCACACAGTTACCGTGTGTGTGTGTGTGTGTGTGTGTGTGCGCGCGCATGTGGTGAGAGCACCAGAAATCTACTCTCTCAGCAAATTGCCAGGATTCAATACAGAATTAACTAGAGTCACCATGCTGCACATTAGATCTCTAGGCTTCTTCGTCCTACACAACCACAACCGTACCCTTCGACCAACATCTCCCTCTTTTGGTGCTTTAAAAGCATAGAAGGTGCCAGTCAACCTGCACGCGGTCTTCCCTTCCTGCCTGCCTGACTTGCTCCAAGATCATACTTGGAGACAGTAGCCTTAAGGGACTGCTGGAACCAACTCCGCATAACAACTACATTCATTGTATATATACTTGTCTATGTAATATGCATACACCCTTTAAAAGCTCCCATTAGTTCTGCTTTTCGGGTCGAAGGTTGACTGATACAGGTTGTGGTCCCGAGAGTGGTTCCAAAGGAACCGAATCTTGACAGTGTGTTCTCTGAATTTGCACTGTGTTTTCTGGAATACATCTTTAATTAGATTGGAAGGCTTTAACGACCCTGTTTCCAGTGGTAAAGTGGGCACTGTTAGTCCGCAGCAGGAAGTGGCAAAAGCGTTACACAAATTTTCAACTTTTCATACCTATAATCAAGTGCCTATAAAAGACGAGTCTCCGGGTGACTAAGTGTATGATATGTTAGAATATTTTCATCAAAATAAGGAGTATTATGAAGACAAAAGATAAAGAGTATTATGGAGTAGATTTGTCATTTCTAAAGGAGCCTCAGAACTCGAGGAAAGAAAATGCTGAGCTCAGAACCTTACAGTCTCAGACCAACGTCCAAATGAAGGACCTGAAAAGTCCTGTGACAGGCCTGAAAGAAACCAGTACCTGGTATAGCCACAGGCGCAAGATTTGGGGAATCCAGATCCAAAGTTTAATCTTTGAGGGGCTGAATTACAACACAAACTGAATTTACAACTTCACGGGGTCTCTTCTGCTAATGTTAGGGGAAAATGGGATATCGGAAATTGGAATAGGGATATACGGGTGCATGCCAATGAGTGCGGGTCCCTGAGCCTCTGAATTTCCGGAAGTATCTCTGCCAGGAAAAAGCAGGCCTTCCACTCCTGCCTGAGAAGGGCTATTTCCCCTTTGCCTGAAGAACCTGTAAGGGTCTCACCTGAGATGGTCCTCTGGCAGGGCCCTGCTGATTCCCCTCCTACCACCACCTCTCACTGCTTCTTAACCTATGGCTAGACACGAGTGCCCGCCGGCCAGAAGAGCGGGTTACACAATGAGACCCACGGGGAGATGTGACATTCACCAAAAAGAACAGCGTGATTTTTCCAATACGTATAGGGTAGCCTGGGGTAAATGTAGAAGAATGGTTCTAGAGGGAGGGGTAAGGAGGCAGAATTGGTATATGCTTGGATCTCGCTCGTGTACAAGTTTTTGCGTGGACACGAGCTTCTATTTCTCTTGCATGCCAGCAGTGAAATTGCCGGGTCACTTGATACCTTTATGTTTAGTGTTGTGATGAGTTGCCAGGCTGTTCTGGGCAGATGCGCATCATTTTGCATTCCCACCGGCAACGTGGGAAGGTCCCAATGTCTTCACCCTTGTTAAACACCTGTTAGCAGCTATCCCCGTGCGTGTCAAGTGGTATCTCATTGTGGTTTTGATGTCCAGCTCCCTGGTGACGGAGAAGGTTTGGGGATCTATTGGCGTGTGTAAGACTGTAAAGATGAGGTCCCCATTGCCTTGCTGAGTGTCATCCAGGAGCCGCTGTCAGCTCCTGCTTTCCTCCGCACCCCTTCGCACGTGGACCCCAACATCTTCCAAGCGGCAAAGGGTGGCCAATCCTTCCTGGCTTCCTCTTCTGCTCCCCAATCAAGAAATCGGCCTGCCTTCGATGGACCCACCTGCGTGCGTCAGGCCCATCCACGGGACGCGACAGCTCCCGGACAGTGGAAACAGGGAGGTTAGGCCAGCTGCAAAAGCCCATCACAGAAGGTCACCGCCGGGGTGGGAGGAGGCTGCGGGGCTGCTGGGAGCAGCGAGGACCAGGACGCGGGGACGCTGGAGGCCCCGGTCGCGAGCTGGGGTGCGGTAGGGCGGCGGCGGGCTGGGCGGCTTCCCGGTCCCGTGCGGCTCCCTGCAGAGGACCCGGGGACTCCGACCGCGCCTCCTAGTGGCGGGGGCGCCTGCAGCCGTGCAGCCGTGGGGGCGGGGTCGCCTGCAGCCGCGGGGACGGTGGCGCGGGGGCGGGGACGCGCGGAGCCCCAGGGTCGCCGGCGAGCTGAAGGCCTTCGGAGCAGGACACCCCCCCCCCCACCCCCACCCCCCCAACCCCCCCCTCCCGGCCGGGATGAGTCAGCGAGGGCAGCCGCGGGGTTCTGGCGATGGCTGGGCGTGTGCATTTCCGTCCGTTTCCGCAGGTGTCCGTTGGCAGTGTTGACAGTGACCCCAGGGACCGCCCCAGGGACCAAGAGAAGAATGCAGCTTTGCGGGTGGGGTGCGTTAACGCCGAGTACCCCGACTCCTTCGGCCACTGGGGAGAAGCCAAGTTCTCCCAGGCCAAACATCGGTGGGGGGAGGGGCTGCGTTTTGTAAGGGAAAATGTCAAAAAAACCCTCAGGACGCTGCCCGACTTCACGCTTCTGCTGGATGGGGATCACTGCCTAGCCCCCAGGCTTTTACCGTGTCTTCGAAAAGATGGGAAAGTTAGAGGGGACCTAGATAGACTGCCGGGCGCAGTTTCTGTGGCACTGCCCACAAGGTGGGGACGAAAACTTGGCACCCCGCAGACTACACCGCGGGCGGGCCTTGCCCGGGATGCGTATCAGAAGCGGCGAGAATGCAGACACTTTCTGTTCTGATGGTGGTTGTCGCGGGGACTGGATTCTTCCATATGTGACAGTACCCTGGCTTCCAGCATTCTGGAAAGTGCGGTTCCTCAAGTGCCCAGCATTTTTCACGCTGGAAACTGGTACGCACCACAAGAAAACCTGTAGTCCAACCACCCAGAATTCCCGCATCGAGCCCCTCTTAAATAATAACAAACAGTACATGTTTCCAGAAACTCTATCAGTGAGAAGTTTGTTATGGCTGCCATTTCCCCACCCAGGAAACAGGGGTGGGGGGGTATTAGGGACTATGAACTCTGTGAAAGCTATAGAAGACCCCAGAGAAAAGTCACAATTACAGAAGCAAAAGTGACAGTCTTCTAGTTCAGATATTGGCCCAATCAGGATACATAATCGAATGAGAGGGCCTGGGAACCAGATTCTGCTTTAATACAAAAAAGAAGAAATCTTATAAAAGGTGTCCAAATGTAGTAAACGTTTCCAGTTACAGCTGATTAAGATTTAAAACTTAGGGGGCACCTGGGTGGCTCAGCTGGTTAAGCATCTGACTCTTGGTTTCAGCTCAGGTCATGATCTCACGGTTCCTGAGATTGAGCCCCTGCCTTAGGCTGCTGTGCGCTGACAGCGTGGAGCCCGCTTGGGATTCTCTCCCTCTCTCTTTGCTCCTTCCCTGCCTATGTTTGTTCTCTCTCTCTCTCTCTCTCTCTCTCAAAAATAAATAAGTAAACTTTAAAAAAAAAAGATTTAAAACTTGGGTTTTCATTTTGGGAGTGGCATTTTATTTTTTATTTTCTTTTTAAAGTTTATTTATTGATTTTGAGAGAGAGAGAGAGAGAGAGAGAGAACACAAGGGGAGAGGCAGAGAGAGAGAGGGAGACAGGGAGAGAATCCCAAGCAGGCCCCACATTCTCTGTGCAGAGCCGGACACAGGGCCCGAACTCAAGAACCTCGAGATCTGGCCACCCAGGTGCTCCAGGGGTGGTATTTTAAAGTTCAACTCATAGCTGCTAAAGGTCAGCAATCAAAGATAAAGGAGGGGAGGGGAGGGGAGGGGAAACCTTAGTAAACTGCATCTCATAATCATTTTATCTGGAACTTTATATACTTTCCCACTTTCAAAGCTTAGTTTAAATACAGCAAAATTTATATAAAGTTGCCACTGCAGTACAAAGCATTACAATGAAATCGTTAGAGTGTTGAATGGAACATGCTAGTTCACTCTTGACACATGTGTTTGGAAGGGGTTGCTTCACTGGCTTTATAATTCAAAAAATAGGTTTTTAAGCCCCCTGTGAGAAGAGAGCGATTTTCAGTATTACAGACTCCTGCACCACTGTGTTAAGATGTGCCTGGGCTTTGGGACCTTCATAAAACATACTCTCATCTGGATTCCATTTGATTGATAACAAAGTTGAAACAGTGTTTTCACCTCACCGGTAGAAACACCGTTGTTTGGGGTTTTCGTTTAATGCTACCACAATAAAATACGCATTTTGGCATTAAAAAATCCGACCTCAGCAGTACGCATATTAGTGTCTGAATAACCAGACGACTGGACTATGGTGGGGGCATAATTAGAACCCTGCCTCCTACGCAGGCCAAAAGTGGACAACTGCCGTGCTACAGCCCCACCTGCGACAGCCCTGAAGGACAGTGGTGAAGAGGAAGCCTCCCAGAGGGAAGATTTTGAGCAGTGCACTTGCTTGGCCATGCTGTCTGGAGGAGAGACGGCCAGCGGTATGAGTGTATGGCCATGCATATGCCACGTCTGAGTCGTTAGCTGAATGGTCAGGGACTTTGAAAACACATGACTGAAAATTGGTGGCAAGGAGGTCTAGGGAAGACGTATGTGAATACACTTACCTGAAGAGACATATGAAGGGAAGTGTGTGTCATGGGTGATCTGCCAATCTAACTTGGCAACTAACCTTACTGGCACAAACATTCAATATTCTGATGGCTAGCATACCCATTTGGTAAATATCCATCAGGCTCTTCCCCAGCAGTCATGTCAGAACCCAGAGGGGTCAAGAACTAAGCGGCCAAGTGGCAGGGATGGAGGTCGTGCTCAGCACCATGGGCCTCCACTCACCAAGGCTGACCTCACCACAGCCACTGCTGAGTGCCCCATCTTCTGAGGGCCAGAAGCAGGGCCAACATGGAGCCCCTGATATGCCACCAGTCTCCAGAGTGATCAGCCAGCTACCAGGTGGCAGGGAGTTCACTCTAGAACACTTCTATTAAGGAAGGGGCAATGCTTTGTGCTTACCCAAACAGATACTTACTCTGGATATGGATTTTCCTTCCCACCTGTAGTGCTTTGGAGAAACCAATATTTGTTGATTTGAAAAATGCCTTATTCACACCCTACGACCCACCAATTGCATTACTGGGAATTTATCCAAAGGATACAGAAATGCAGATTCGAAGGGGCACATGTACCCCACTGTTTATAGCAGTACTATCAACAGTAGCGAAAGTATGGAAAGAGCCCAAATGTCCATCAACTGATGAATGGATTAAGAAGATGTGGTGAACATATATACGATGGGCTACTACTTGGCGATGAAAAACAATGAAGTCTTGCCATTTGCAACAACTAGAGGTTGGAACTAGAAGGTATTATGCTAAGCAAAATAAGTCAGTCAGAGACAGACAGATATCATTTGATTTCACTCATAAATAGAATCTGAGAAACTTAACAGATGCCCATAGGGGAAGGGACGGAAAAATAAGATAAAAACAGAAAGGGAGGCAAACCATAAGATACACTTAAATATAGAGAACAAACTGAGGGTTGATGAGAGTGGGGGGTGGGTGGTGGGTTAAACGGGTGATGGGCATTGAGGAGGGCACTTTTCGGGATGAGCACTGGGTGTCATATGTAAGTGATGAATCACTGGGTTCTACTCCTGAAGTCAAGACATACACTGTATGTTAACCAACTTGAGAATAAAAAAGAAAAGAGAAAAGAAAAGAGGAAAGGAAAGGAAAGGAAAGGAAAGGAAAGGAAAGGAAAGGAAAGGAAAGGAAAGGAAAAGGAGAAGGAGAAGGAAAAGGAAAAGGAAAAGGAAAAGGAAAAGGAAAAGGAAAAGGAAAAAGGAAAAGGAAAGAAAAGAAAAGGAGGGACGCCTAGGTGGCTCAGTTGGTCAAGCGTCCGACTTCGGCTCAGGTCATGATCTCATGGTTTGTGAGTTCGAGCCCCGTGTCTGGCTCTGTGGTGACAGCTCAGAGCCTGGAGCCTGCTTCGGATTCCGTGTCTTCCCCTCTGTCTGTCCCTCCCATGTTCATGCTCTGTCTCTCTCTCTCTCTCTCTCTCAATAATAAATAAACGTTAAAAAAAAATTTAAAGAAAAGAAAACTGCCTTATTCACCATATCATGGCGTTTCAAACAGCATCACTTCTAAACAAGAAACCCATTTCATAGGAAATGAGTGCAGCAATTGAGCAATATTCGTGGAATTCACTGGTCTTCGGTTTCTCCTCATCCTGAAGTGGAATGACTTTTGGAAGACCTCCATTGTTTCTAGCTTAGTGGCAATAATTTGAGGGTCTGGGGCAACAGCCTCTAGGAGATGGTCACCATTTACCTAAGCGCGTACATGCATAGATACATGGTGCCGTTCCTCTTGTCACATGGCTTTACGGATCCTGCAATCAAGGTATGGAAATGGGTATGCCTCTCCTCACTTTTACCCCTAGCAATACAATGGAAAATTTTTGCTTCCTGTCCCCGTGGTAATAGATCTAGCTCTTCTGGACCAGAGGTCTTAGTTCCAAAGAAAGAAATGCTTTCACCAGGGGATAAAACAATGACTCCATTGAATGGGAAGTTGAGACTTCCAGCTGGCCACTTTGGACTCCCCAGACCTCTCGATCGACAGGAAAAGAAGGGCTGTACTGTATTGGCTGTGGTGACTGAACCTGACTATCAAAGGCAAATTGAGTTCCTACTACAAAAGTGCTACGGACGAGTATGTCTGACATATCTAGAGAGCTTCCTGATACACCCGTGTTCCGCGATTAGTCAATGGATGACGTATGTATATCACATCATCACGGTGTGCATTTTAAATACCTTGCACTTTTATTTGTCAATGAAGCTGGAAAAAGGTCAATAGATAATAATAATAACCTAACTGAGAGAGAACATCTAACGCCCAAACCATTCAGGAATGAAGGTTTGAGTCATCTCCCCAGTCAAGGACTCAAGAGGAGCTGAGGGGCTGGCGGAGGACAAGGGTTGTGAAAGAAGGCAGTTATAGGGGCACCTGGGTGGCTCAGTCACTTAAGCATCTGCCTCTTGATTTCAGCTCAGGTCATGATCTCACGGCGTGTGAGATTGAGCCCCGAGTTGGGGGCTCCATGCTGACAACATGGAGCCTGCCTGGGATTCTCTTTCTCCCTCTCGTTCTGTTCCTCCCCCGTGCTCGCTCTCTCTCTCTCTCTCTCAAAATAAATAAATAAACATTTTTTAAAAATAAATAAACTTAAAAGAAGAAGGTAGTTATAAGTGCCAGCAATGTGATCTGAAGAGTTACTAACACACATCTCCTCGAGTGGGAAAACAAACAAGTAAGAAAGCCAACTGTATTTTCAAAGGATATCCTTAGGGCTAAAGCCAAACTTTACGGATGGAGAATCATAACATTAAAAAGCTCCGTTGCTTTTTCTTAACCTCTGGAAGGCAATTCCCTTGAGTGTCACATTCTAGGAAACCAGAAAAATCCAGCATCATTCTACAGCACAGCAAACCTATCCTTGTTTTTCCCAGAGAGTTGCGATAACAGGTTATGTTTTTGATGTAATTAGCTCTGTTATGAAGATGGTGAATGAAAATTAACTTTTTCTAGTACCTTCTCAAGGTCCTGAATCTTTTTTTAAACCTGAAAATAAACAGAAATGCCATTAACCGAAAGATGCCTAAGACATCTATGCTATGCAAGACATTGTGGGGGATACAAAACATGGGACTATAAAATGAATCTACATGAAAGGTTGCAGGATACAAAATCAACACGCAAAAATCAGCTGCGTTTCTGTACACTAACAATGAAATACCTGAAATGAAAATGAAGAAAACAATTCCATCTATAATACCATCAAAAGGAATAAAATACTTAGCAATAAACCCAACAAAGAAAGTGACACGTTTGTACATTGAAAACTACAAGACATTGCCGAAATGGGGTGCCTGGCTAGCTCGGTTGGTAGAACATGTGACTTTTGATCTTGGGGTCATGAGTGTGAGCCCCACATTGGGTGTAGAGTTTACTTTAAAAACTCACTGAAACAGGCACCTGGGTGGTTCAGTTGGTTGAGCGTCCGGCTCTTGATTTCAGCTCAGGTCGTGATCTCAAGATTTGTGAGATCAGTCCCCGAGTCAGGCTCGACACTGACAACATAGAGCTTGCTTGGGATTCTCTCTCTCTCTCTCTCTCTCTCAAAATAAATAAGCTTAAGGGGCACCGGGGTGGCTCATTCAGTTGAGCGTCCAACTCTTGATTTCAGCTTAGGGTTCATGGGATGGAGCCCTGTGTTGGGCTCCATGCTGAACATGGAGCCTGCTTAAGATTCTCTCTCTCCCTGTGTCCCTCTCCCCCGCTCATGCTCTCTCTCTCTCTCTCTAAAAGTAAAAAAAAAAAAAAAAAAAATTAAATTGCAGACAGAAATTAAGATGATACAAATAAATGGAAAGACATCCCATGTCCATAGATTGGAAGGTTTAATATTGTTAAGATGCTTATACTACCCAAAGCAATCTACAGTGCAGCCCCTACCAAAATCACAATGGCATTTTGTGCAAAAATAGAAAAATTCATCCTAAAATTCATATGGAATCTCAAGAGACACTGAATAGCCAAAACTATTTTGAAAAGGAGGAAAACACCGGAGGACTCAGGCACCTGGGTGTCTCAGTCAGGTAAGTGACTGACTCTTGATTTCCACTCAGATCGTGATCTCACAAGCCCCACATTGGGCTCTGGGCTGACAGCATAGAGCCTGCTTGGGATTCTCTCTCTCTGCCCCTCTCCTGCTCTTGCTCTCTCTGTCTCTCTCAAAATAAATAAATAAACTTAAAAAATGGGAAGACTCACATTCCTAATTCCAAAATGTATTACAAAGCTTCAGTAATTAAAACAGTGTGGTACTCAGGGCGCCTGGGTGGCTCAGTCGGTTAAGCGGCCGACTTAGGCTCAGGTCATGATCTCACGGTCTGTGAGTTCGAGCCCCGCGTCGGGCTCTGTGCTGACAGCTCAGAGCCTGGAGCCTGTTTCAGATTCTGTGTCTCCCTCTCTCTGACCCTCCCCCGTTCATGCTCTGTCTCTCTCTGTCTCAAAAATAAATAAACGTTAAAAAAAAAATTAAAAAAAAAACAAAACAGTGTGGTACTGGTGGGCAGATCCACAAAGAGACCAATAATAGGATAGAGATCCTAGAAATAAATCCTTGCATATATGGTCAAACTCTCTTCTACAAGAGCGCCAAGACCACTCAATGGGGAAAGGAGTCTCTTCAAAAAATGGTACTGGGGGGTGGGACGGGGGTGCTTGGCTGGTTCAGTCAGTAGAGCATGTGATTCTTGATATCAGAGTCATGAGTTCAAGCTCCACATTTGGCGTGGAACCTGCTTTAAAAAATTTTTTTTAATGGTACTGGGAAAACTGGATAGCCACGTAAAAAAGAATAAAGTGGGGCCCTTATCTCACACCATAAACAAAAAAACTCAAAATGGATTAAAGACTTCAATGTAACACCTACAATAATAAAACTCCTGAAAGAAAACATAGAGGGGAAGCTCCTTGACATTGGATTTGGCAATAATTTCTTAGATATAACACCAAAAGGCAAAATGGTGCTGTATATAGAGAAGGCTTTTGCAAGTGAGGGAGTTCAGGAGTTCTGTTTGTTTATTTATTTATTTATTTATTTATTTATTTATTTATTTTAATGTTTGTTTATTTTAGAGACAGAGGGAGACAGAGAGAGAGTGGGGGATGGGCAGAGAGAGAGGGAGACAGAGAATCCGAAACAAGCTCCAGGCTCTGAGCTGTCAGCACAGAGCCCGATGCGGGGCTCGAACCCACGAACCGTGAGATCATGATCTGAGCCGAAGTCGGACGCTCAACCGACTGAGCCACCCAGGTGCCCCAAGGAGTTCAGTTTAAATGTGTGGAACGGGTTGAGTTTTAAATGTCTCTTAGCCATGCAAGTGGAGGTACCATGTATGCATTTGAATTTGAGTCTGGAGTTCAGGAGCAAGTTGTAATCTAGAGGTATAAACTTGGGAGTTGCTGAAATACACATCGTATTTAAAGTTCCAAGACTATGTGGGACCATCTAGGGAGAGGGTACATTCAAGGGGAAGAAGGCCCAGGATTCGAATTAGTGGCCCTACAATATAGTGTCGGGAATGAAAAACAACAACCAGAGAAAGAGAATGAAACAGAGGGCAGAAATCAGGAAAACGGGGTTTCTGGAAACCCGAGAAGTTTTTCGTGGGGGACTGAGCAAATGACTGTGTCAAATGCTGCTGAGAAGTTAAAGGCAACACAGTTTCAGGTAGAGGGGAGGAGGTAGGAGCCAGGCTGCACTGGGTTAGAGTGTGAACAGGAGGTGAGGACTGCAGAGAGTGAACACAGGCCCATCTTCCGGTTGGGCCCGTCATCTTCTACTGCCCCCAGAGACCCGCTTCATCCTACTGACTCTTGCAGCAGCTCCAACTGGTTGCACATTATTAGATTCTTTCTCGTTCATTTGCAAGCATGCTCATATCTGTTTCTCAGAGACATAATTACCATCTTCCTTCCTATTTCATTAACAGCAAGGCCATACTCTACCTTCTCTCAGATGACGAAGGACCGTCGAGTTCTCCAGGACTTTTCATTGTGTTTTCAAGCCCTGCAGCAAACTCATCTGCCTCATCAGTCACCATTCACTGAAAAGAATCAACCAACATGTCCATTAATGACAAAAAATGTAACCACTGCAAAATCGGAAAGTCTGCATATATGTCTAAAATCATGCATTTGCATCATTAATATAAGTGTTAATCGCGCAACAAGAATTTACCATCCACCAAGAAATGCTCTGTTCTCAGGGCGCCTGGGTGGTTTAGTCAGTTAAGCATCTGGCTTGATTCAGGCTCAGGTCACGATCTCATGGTTCATGGGTTCAAGTCCTGTGTTGGGCTCTGTGCTGCCAGCATGGAGCCTGCTTGGGATTCTCTCTCTCCCTCTCTTTCTGCCCCTCTCCCACTCATGCTCTCCCTCTTCAAAATAAATAAATGAACCTAAAAAAATAAATGCTCTATTCTCAGAAATGCAACTTAATTTTAATGCAGTCTAAGTGAAATGAGGAGGAAGTAAAATACAAGGGGTTGTCCAAAGTCAAACATGATACAACCATGATTAATCAAAACGTTTGGGGAATGAGTGGCTCTCATCAACCAAAAGGAGCCAAACACGTGGTTACCCATGGACGAGGTATAACCCATTCTGTGTCAACCCTCTTTAGGGGAAATCATTCGTGTGTGTGTGTGTGTGTGTGTGTGTGTGTGTGTGTGTGTGTGTTTATGCTTTAAACTCATCATTGACAACTATTAATTACCTACCTAATGCTACACATAGATGGTGAAGGGTTAGGTAGTTTGAAAATGTTAAGTCCCCAAACACAGGGAAATTCAAATATGTCCATCAAGGTGCCAGGTAGAGAGGGGTGCTTTTCGATGTTGGGGAATAAGGACCAGAAGTATAGAAGGTTATCTTTTTTTATTTTTTTAATGTTCATTTATTTTTGAGAGAGAGAGAGAGAGAGAGCAGAGGAGGGGCAGAGAGAGAGAGGGAGACACAGAATCTGAAGCGGCCTCCAGGCTCTGAGCTGTCAGCACAGAGCCCGACACGGGGCTTGAACTCACAAACCACGAGATCATGACCTGAACCGAAGTCGGACACTTAACCAACTGAGCCACCCAGGCGCCCCTAAGTTATCTTTAAGCTGTCAACATCCAAAGGTAACCAAAACTATGCCCCGTGTTGTTTGAATAAAATCACAAGAAACAATTTTCCACACCATTTGCATCTTCCACAACAGGAGAGTACAAAGAGGGTGAAAACATTTCATTGAGTACCTGCCAGGTACTGTTCTAAATGCTTTACATGTATTGACTCACTCACTTAATCCCCTGCAGAGCCCTGTGAACTAGGTATGACTATCATTCTCGTTGTTATAAATAAGGAAACCAAAGCACAGAAAGATTAAGGAAAACTCTAATTAATTGAAGATTGGGGTAAAACGGAATACCATCAAGTCTAGTTTTTGTGAGGCAAGGATTATTACCTGTCCTGTGCCTCAATACCGATGGCCTCTTCCACAAGTGCAGATATAACATGTCCCTTCCATCCCCACTAGGGCTGCGATAGAGCCCCAGAGAAGAGCCAGCCTTCAAGGCTTAGAAAGAGCACCCAAGGAAAAGCACAACTCCCAGCACTGAGTTACAGCACCAAAGGAAGCATCCTCACCAGGGCTGAAATATAGCACCCAAGGAAAGTCCCCCAAATGCTTAGCTGAGATATGGTGCCGAAGGGAAAGCCCCTCCTCCAGTGTTGACATAAACACCCCAGAAAGAGTGTCACACTTGGGCTGAAATAGAACAACCAGTGAAAAGTCCTCTCCAGGACTTAGCAAGAACTTAAGAGGAAAATCCCCACCTCCAAAGGGTTGAAGTCCGGATCTTGGAGATGCCGAGCTATGACTCAATGTATGGCAGAGGATTTTTGTGGTGCTGGAAACCCAGCCTCTGGAATGAGAGCTGTAGCACCAAAGGGAGAATCCCTTTGTCCAGGGCTGAGAGCAAACACTCCAGGAAAAAGCCCCCCTTTTCACATGGTTGAGATGGAGGGCCTTGGGAAGATCTCCACCCTGCCTCCACTCAGACAGGGCACCTAAGTAAAAGCCCCCTCTCTGTGTCTAAGACAGAGCATCCAAGGAAGAACCCCCACCCCAGGGCAATATAAAGCACCCATAGAGGAGCGCACTTTCACAGGGCTTAGATATGGAATCTAAGAAACAGCCCCCAACCCAGGGCTGAAATGAAGCAATCAAGAAAGTAACTCCCCACTGCATGGCTGATAAGCGAGAAAGGCAGGTCCCTTCCCCCAACATAGCTGAGATAAGGAGCACCCATGGGAAAGTCTTCCCCCAGTACTGAGCTAATCATCCAAAGAAGAGATCCTCCTCGCTGGACTGAAATAACACCCAAAGAAAGCCCCCTCATCAACACAGCTGAGAGAGAGAGTGCCCAAGGGAAATCTCTCCCCTGGGGCTGAAACAATCACCCAAGAAAGAGTCCCCCATATAGCTGAAGGCAGAACCCCTACAAAATAGTCTCCCCACCCCATGGCTGATCTATAGCACCCAAGGAAGCACCTCAATCCCTCCCAGGGTTGAGATAGGTCAACCAAGGAATAGTACCACCCCCTGGCCTGAGAACACCCAAGGAAGAGTCCCCCTTCCAGGGCAGAGATAAAGTGCCCAAGGAAAAGTATTCCCACCCCAGGAGTTGAAATCCTTACCTTACTGAAGGAGACTAGAAGTAACTCAGACAATGGCAGTCAAGTTGTGGTGTCACACCGTTGGAACTTTCTAGAAATCAGCCTTCTGACAGTTGCCTGAAATCTGCCTCAGGGGTCGCTGAGGATGTTGTACGCAGAGATGTCTCACCGGAAGCGCTCGGATGTATTACTGCTTGGGAGGGTTTAAAGGGAAGCTGTTGGCGTGCTGCCGGCCACACCGCCCTGTAGCAGCCGGGTACAGGAGAAGCTGCGTGCAGGGTCTGGTGCTGGAGAAGCCTGGTGCCCAGCAGGTGCCAGCGCCGCCCGATCAGGAAGCAAAACTTTCCCCCTGCCTGCAATGTCTCTGGCGCCCCCTACAGACAAACTTCAGTGACGACTGCCGCAAGAAAAAGGAACCAGATCAGGCCAAATCTGGTGGGCCTGAATTGGGAGCTGAGAGGCAAGAAATCCGTAACCAGTACGCTGTATTCACAAAGGAGCAAAGTCATACAATGATCCTAATCAATGTAGAAAGCACAAATGATAAGACGTAATAACTATCCATGAGGACAAAATCAAAAGCATTGGTTGAAGAGTGAATCTGACAGAAATCTGCAATGCACATCATTCCTTGTGATGAAAATGAGAAATATTCTTTGCCAGGACAAGAATGTCCACTATCACCATGTCTATTCAACACTGCACTACAAGAATCCCTAGCTTGCACCACGAGACAATAAAAGATAAATAAGTTGTTTAGCTAACCTGAAAACTCAAAGTAGTCTATAGACTAAGAATTGAACAATGAGGCTAGATGTAAAATCAACACATGAAAATTAACTGTATTTCTATATAACAGCCACAAGAAATTTTGGGAATGTAAGTTTTTAAGCTATTGCTAAAGTTAGCTAAACTATATAAGGAATAAATATATAAAGATAGAAATACATAGTATATATATGGAATATATATGTATATGAGAGTGTGTGTGTGTATGTGAGAGAGAGAGAGAGAGAGAGAATGGAATGAATATAGCCAAATGTGTGTAAAACCAGTATGCAGATAATTATAAAATTTTATTGAAAGACACCAGAGAATATTTAAAGAGACGGCTATGCCATAAACACCATAGATAGGAAGACGTGGTGTCCATTTCCTTAACCACTCATTTAGTGTATAAATCTAGCACAATTACAATCTAAATCCCAATAGAGTTGTTCATGAAACCTGACAAGCTGATTCTGAAATTTACATGGAAAAGTAGATGCCCCCAAATAGCCCAGACAAACATAAAGAAGAACAAAGTAGGAGAATCTGACTTGCTGTCTCAAGACTTACTAACCTTTAGTAATAAAGACAATGTGCCAGGGATACAGAGATACATACATCGAACAAAGCAGAGCCCGCATCATGCATAGATGGACATTTCATGCATTTCAGAGATGCCATTTCGGATCACTGGGGTAAGAACAGACTTTTCTTCTTTTTGCAGTATATGGCACTGGGACAATTGGCAATCTATGTGAAAAATAGATTGGGTTTCTTCTTTATACCGTATACAAAAAAAGAAACAATTTAGATGATTAAGTACTTAAATATATAAAAAAGACTGTAGAAGAAATTTGGAAGACTTCAGAATAGGATGTCAACTATACTTCAATTAAAAAAAGAAAAAAGACTTCAAATTAGGAAAATACGTCTTTTTTCATGTTTATTTCTTTTTTTAATGTTTATTTATTTATTCATGTTTATTTCTTAAATTTATTTTGAGAGAGAGAAAGAGGAAGCATGAGCGGGGGGGGGGGAGAGAGAGAGAGAGAGAGAGAGAGAGAGAGAGAGAGAGAGAATCCCAAGAAGGCTCCATGCTAAGCACAGAGCACATGGGGCTTGATCTCAAGACCTGGAGATCACAACCTGAGCCAATATCAAGTGTCAGCCACCTAACCAATGGAGCCACCCAGGCGCCTCCAAAATAGGAAAAGATTTCTTAAGAAGGAAAAAAAAAATTGCTAAGCATAACAGAAAAGGTGGATACAATTGCATTGGTAATACTCTCATTTTTAAGTTTGATGATAAATTTACAAACATCCATTTTATTAAGTTTCATCTTACGTAAAATGTCCCATATATTTTTGTATGAATGAAGTTACATTATAAAACGTTTGCCTGGGAAAAGAAAGGCTTATGAGTTACGGCAGAGAAGGAGGACAGTGCCCTTAATAACCACGGAAGAAATAAATCCAACTTTTAGCAGAAGTTTAGTCTTACTAGTGAACCTGTGGTTTGAAGAAATTATTATAGAAGCAGGGTTCCCATTAAAGAAAATTGAAAAAACAAAAATCCTAGCAGGCTGTTATTTTTAATGGATATTTGCTACATCCCTTGAATGCAAAGATGAGTCAACATTTAAAAATCTATTCTTGGGGCACCTGCGTGGCTCAGTCGGTTGAGCGTCCGACTTCGGCACAGGTCATGATCTCGCGGTCTGTGAGTTCGAGCCCCGCATCCGGCTCTGTGCTGACAGTTCGGAGCCTGAAGCCTGCTTTGGATTCTGTGTCTCCCTCTCTCTCTGCTCCTTCCCTGCTCATGCTCTGTCTCTCGCTCTCGCTCTCTCTCTGTGTCAAAAATAAATAAATGTTAAAAAAAATTTTTAAATAAAAAAATAAAAATCTATTCTTATAATTTACCACTTCAATAGGTAAACAAAGAAAAAATTATGATTATCTCAATATATACCAAAAATGCATATGACAAAATTCAAGATCCATTCCCAATTTTAAACATAACAATAACAAGGAGTAAGATATAAGGTTAATATATAAAAGTCAATTGCTTTCCTAAATACCAGTGATTAATATTGGAATATGAAATTTAAAAAAAAAATGCCATTTGCAACAGCACCAAAATAATGAAACACATACACATCAAATGAAATATGCACAGGATCTCTGTATGGAAAACCACAAGAGCTATATAAGTCAAGAGATATTCCATGTTCACAAATTGGAAGATTCAATATTATTAAAATATCAGTTCTGTCCAGCCTGATCTGTTCAAAGCAACCCCAAATCAAAATCTCAGCAAGTTATTTTATTGACCAACTGGCCACAAAGACTATAGGGAAAGATGCAAGACCCTGAACAGCCAACACAATACTGGAAAATAAGAACAAACATGGAGGACCCACACTACCCAATTCCAAGACTTAATATAAAGCCATAGTCGTTGGGGCTCCTGGGTGGTTCAGTCGGTTAAGCGTCCGACTTTGGCTCAGGTCATGATCTCACAGTCTGTGAGTTCGAGACCCGCGTCGGGCTCTGTGCTGATGGCTCGGAGCCTGGAGCCTCCTTCAGATTCTGTGTCTCCCTTGCTCTCTGCCCCTCCCCTGCTCACGCTCTGTCTCTATCAAAAAAAATGAATAAACATTTAAAAAATTAAAAAAAATAAAGCTATAGTCATAAAGACAGTATGGTACTGACAAAAGAGTAGACACGTGGATCAATGAAACAGAGTAGACAAGCCAGAAAGAGACCAGCACATATAGTTAACTGACTTTTGACAAAGGAGCAAAGGTGATTCAAGGGAGAAAGCATAGTTTTCTCAACAAATGGGATTGGAACAATCAGCTATCCATCCATGTGGGAAAAAAAAATGAACCTAGACACAGATCTTCTGTCTTTCACAACAATTAACTCAAAATGTATAATGGGCCTAAATATAAAATGAAAAACAATAACATTTCTGTAAGAAAACATAGGAGAAAATCTAGACGACCTTGGGTTTGGAAATGAGTTTCTAAGTTCAAAACCAAAAGGAAAATTCACAAAAGAAATCTGATAAGTTGGACTTTACTAAAATTAAAAACTTCATTGTGATACACGCTTTTACAAGAATGAAAAGACAAACCACAGGGGAGCCTGGGTGGCTCAGTCGGTTGAGCGTCGACTTCAGCTCAGGTCATGATCTCACGGTTGGTGACTTCGAGCCCCGCATCGAGCTTGGGCTTGCTGCTCTCAGCGCAGAACCTGCTTTGCATCCTCTGTCTCCCTCTCTCTCTGCCCCTTTCCCGCTTGCACTCTCTCTCTCTCTCTCTCAAAAATAAACATTAAAAAAAAAAAAAAACGACAAACCACAGAATGGGAGAAAATCTTTGAAAAACACATATCTGTAAAAGACTTGTATTTGAAATATACCACAATCTCTTAAACCTCAACAGTAAGAAAAGAAACAGCACAATTTGAAGTTGGGGAAAAGATCCAAATTAGATACTTCACCGAAGACAAATACAGCTGGCAAAGAAGTACGTGAAAAGGTGCTCAACATCATTTGTCATGAGGGAACGGCAAATTAAAATGAGATATCACTGCATACTTATTAAAATAGCTAAAACTTAAAACCTGGCAATACCAGTTGCTGACGAGGATGCAGAGCATTATCTCACCATATGGTCCAGCTAAGCATGCACCTTGGTATTTATCCAACTAATATGAATAATTATGCCCATACAAAAATGTGCATGCGTTTAAGCAGCACTATGCACAATTGTCAAAAACTGGAGATGTCCTTCAAAAGGTGATGTGCAAATAAACAGTGGAACATCGATCCAACGGACTGTTATTCAGAGATTTAAAAAAATGAATTAAACAGTAGACAGACATAGAGGAACCTTGAATGCATATTGTCAAGGGAAAGAAGCCAGTCTAAAAAGGCTACATAATGCAGGATTCTGACTATATGACATTCTGGAAGAGGCAACACCATAGAGACGGTAAAAAGATGAGTGGTAAACTGGGGCTCAAGGGAAAGGGAGAGGGTTGAGTAGATTAAGCACAGGGATTTTTAGAGCTATGAAATTATTCTATATGAGAGTGCAATTGTGGATACATAACATTATCAATTTCTCAAAATCCATTGAACTTCAAAGCACAAAAACTGAACCCTGATGTATACAATTTATTTTTTTTAATTTACATCCAAGTTAGTTAGCATATAGTGCAACAATGATTTCAGTAGATTCTTTAATGCCCCTTACCCATTTAGCCCATCCGCGTCCCACACCCCCTCCAGTAACCCTCTGTTCTCCATATTTAAGAGTCTCTTATGTTTTGTCCCCCTCCCTGTTTGTATATTACTTTTACTTCCCTTCCCCTCTGTTTATCTGTTCTGTCTCTTAAAGTCCTCATCTGAGTGAAGTCATATGATTTTTGTCTTTCTCTGACTAATTTTGCTTAGCATAATACCCTCTAGTTCCATCCACGTATTTGCAAATGGCAAGATTTCCTTCTTTTTGATTGCCGAGTAATACTCCATTGTATATATACACATCTTCTTTATCCATTTATCCATCGATGGACATTTGGGCTCTTTCCATACTTTGGCTATTGTGGATAGCGCTGCTATAAACATGGGGGTGCATGTGTCCCTTCGAAACAGCACACCTGTATCCCTTGGATAAATACCTAGTAGTGCAATTGCTGGGTCATAGGGGAGTTCTATTTTTAGTTTTTTGAGGAACCTCCATCCTGTTTTCCAGAGTGGCTGCACCAGCTTGAATTCCCACCAATAATGCAAAAGAGATCCTCTTTCCTGCATCCTCGTCAACATCTGTTGTTGCCTGAGTTGTTAATGTTAGCCATTCTGACAGGTGTGAGGTGGTATCTCATTGTGGTTTTGATTTGCATTTCCCTGATGATGAGTGATGTTGAGTATTTTTTCATGTGTCGGTTGGCCATCTGGATGTCTTCCTTGGAGAAGTATCTATTCATGTCTTTTGCCCCTTTCTTCACTGGATTATTTGTTGTTTGGGTGTTGAGTTTGGTAAGTTCTTTAGAGATTTTGGATACTAACCCTTTATCTGATATGTCATTTGCAAATATCTTCTCCCATTCTGTCGGTTGCCTTTTAGTTTTGCTGATTGTTTCCTTCGCTCTGCAGAAGCTTTTTGTTTTGATGAGGTCCCAATAGTTCATTTTTGCTTTTGTTCCCGTCACCTCTGGAGACGTATTGGGTAAGAAGTTTCTGCGGCCAAGATCAAAGAGGTTTTTGCCTGCTTTCTCCTCGAGGATTTTGATGGCTTCCTGTCTTACATTTAGGTCTTTCATCCATTTTGAGTTTATTCTTGGGTATGGTGTAAGGAAGTGGTCCAGGTTCATTCTTCTGCATGTCGCTGTCCAGTTTTCCCAGCACCACTTGCTGAAGAGACTGTCTTTATTCCATTGGATATTCTTTCCTGCTTTGTCAAAGATGAGTTGGCCATACGTGTGTGGGTCCATTTCTGGATTCTCTATTCTGTTTCATTGAGCTGAGTGTCTGTTTTTGTGCCACTGATGTATACAAATTTTTAAAAATCATTTAGGTCAGGGGAATCCCAAGATAGAATGCAGAATGTGACAAAGCAATCGAACTGTGTTACAAATTTGTGAAGCAAACATACTGAAGGGGAGGGGTGTAGACCTAAGTAACTTTGGAAATGAGTGGGGTCTATAAAACCAATGGCAAACAAACATGTATAATCACTGCTGTAGTTGGGAATGTTGTTTTCCATGAGAGTACAGGGTAACGATTCTGAAACCATGTATAATGGGTTTAAACAATTCAAGTAAACAGGTAGCAGACCGTGGGAGCCAGGTTTCTTAGCATGGGAGTAGCGGTTTGCAGATCAGCAAGGGGAGGTGGTTCAAATGATTTATGTGATGATGGATGGAATGTCGGTATGAACTCGTGTTTCACATAATAGAGATACAGCAGTTATGTATGGAAATATTTATATATGTGTGTATATGCACAGGTTAGTGTATGCACATATATTTTCTTGCCCCATCAGTTGAAAGGGCCTTGAAGCAACAAAACCCCAGCAGCACTGGGGCCCAGATCCTGGTTTCTAATACCATTCTTCAAGAAAAGGACTCAGGTTCCCTGGAGAAAAGCCCGATTCTAGGACTGGGGAAGGAAATATACACGATGAGCCTGGAACATCTTGTAGTGGCAGAAGGTAAGGAAGTGCTTAAAACAAAACGAAAAAATCCGCAACAATGGGAGTATGTCAAAGGGACACACAGGAGCCCAGTGAAACAGCTACCAATGTCCAACACTGGGGCAATTTCCACCTCAAAATAGCGTTGCATGATAATCCAAAGTATAAAAAAACATACCCAAGAGTCGAAACTCATATAAATGACCAAATAAGTTAATAAGGGGGAAAGAAGAAACATACCTCCGGTGCAGAAGAATGCCAAATGGGGCTCCTGGGTGGCTCAGTCGGTTGGGCATCCAACTTTGGCTCAGGTCATGATCTCAAGGTTTGTGAGTTCGAGCCCCGCGTTGGGCTCTGTGCTGACAGCTCAGAGCCTGGAGCCTGCTTCAGATTCTGTGTCTCATTCTCTCTGTGCCCCTCCCCCACTTGTGCTCTGTCTCTCTCTGTCTCTCAAAAATAAATAAATGTAAAAATAAAAAAAAATAAAAATAAATTTAAAAAAAGGAAGAATGCCAAAAATAACTTATGTAGATACTCCATCCTCAAGGAAGTAGAGCAGAAGTCCCTATTCCCTGTGTGGGCTATGCATAGTGACTTCCTCCCAAAGAGGACAGTATGGAAATGGGGGAAAAAAAGAGGGACTTTACAGTGGAGAAACCTGACAAACACTAACTTAGGTGATCAGGAATTACATCAACAGTGGTAAGTCATGTTCATAAATATGTACCCTTGATAGAACAATAGCACGCGTAATCCCAGTGTAATGGTAAAAACATCAGACAAATCGCAATAGAGGGATATTTTACCAAATACCTGGCCAGTATCCCTCAAAGCTGTCAAGGTCATCAGAAACAAGGACAGTATAAAAAACTGCCACAGCCAAGGAAAACCTAAGAAAACATCACAGTTAAATGCAATGCAGTATCCTGGCTGGAATCCTGGGACACACAAAGGACGTTAAGTAAAATCTGGAGAAACTTGAATATTAACTGTAGTTTATAACAATGTATCAATATTGGTTCCTTGATTGTATCAAATGTCTCATGGTAATGTAAGATGTTAGCAATAGGGGAAACTGAGCATGGGGTATGTGGGAACTCTGTGCTATCTTCCCAATTTCTGTGTACATTTACAGTTCTGAGAAATAAAGTTTATTTGGAAAATATCATTTTTTAAAAAGAGGTAGAGGAACTGTTTAAAAGGGACGAGAGGGGCGTCTGGGTGGTTCAGTTGGTTAAGCATCCGACTCTCAATTTCGGCTCAGGTCATGATCTCACAGTTCGTGAGTTCGAGCCCCGTATTGGGCTCTGCACTGGTAGTGTGGAGCCTGCTTGGGATATTCTCTCTCTCTCTCTCCCTCCCTCCCTCCTTCCCTCTGCCTCTCTCCCACTCGTGCTCACTTGCTCACTCTCTCTCAAAATAAATAAATGTAAAATAAAATAAAATAAAATAAAATAAAATAAAATAAATAGGAGACTAGAGAGACACGCTATAATGTGTGAACCTTGGTGGGCGCAGCTATGAAAGTCATTCTGGGGACACATGGGGAAATTTGAATATATTGGATGGTTCACCATTTTCTTCAGTGTGAGAGTTGTATTGTGGTTAAATGGGAAATGTACTCATTCTTACAGAAATGGCACACTGACATATTTAAGGATGTCGTGATGTCGTGAAGTGTGATTATGAAGTCCCCAATTTACCATAAACTATTCAGGAGAGAAAAACAAAAGTGGCAAAATATTAGGAATGGTGACTCTAAATGAAACATATATTGGCATTATTATTACTCTTTCACGTTTCCCGTAAGTTTGAAATTTTTCAAAATACAATTTTAGAAAAATAATCAACAGGATTCTAGAAATGGACCAAACGATACTAATGTCCATCTGGAAATATAAACATGCATGAATAAGTAGGAAAAATCCCGGTCATTTTTGCAACAGACTTCAGAACTCAGAAACAGGTCTAAGTATATACATAAATTCAATGTATGAATGAGGATGGCTTTTCAAATCAGTATGGGGGAAAAAAGTCAAAAAATGGAGTTGGGATAACCACACAGCTATTTGGGGAGAAAAATGTTGAATCCTTACCTCACTCCTTCTACCTAAATAAAGTCCAAATGAATCAAAGATTTAAAGATTAAAAAAAAAACTTAAAAGTACTGGAAAAATACATTAAATTTATTCTTAAATGTAAAGGCCTTTCTAAGCAAGGCATGAATCCCAAAAGCCATAAAGACTGAGAAGTTTAACTACATAAATAAGTAAATAAATAAATCTCAGGAAAATATTGCTAAACATATGACAATGGACCAATTTTCTTAGCTTACAAAGAGTTCATACAAATCAATAAAAAACAAAGCATCTAGTAGAAAACAGAACATGACCACACAGTTCACAGAAAATGAAATATAAGTAACCAATAAACATGAAAATGTGTCCCATATCCTTTATTAAAATGCAATATAGCTGAAGTAAGGTGCAAGGTATCACTTATTCAGTTTCAGATGATCAGATGTTTAAGTTTAGTACCCAGCAACGGCATAGGCCTCGGGAATAATTGTTCTTATACATTATATGTGGGAGAATAACTAGGCAAAGACTTCTGGAGAACCATTTGGCAATAACTACTTAACTGAAAGTGAAAAATAGCCTTTGACCCAGCAATCCTACTGCTAGGAAGTAACCCTGTGGGTGTAATCTCATTATATGTACAAGTCTGTTCACTGGAGTATGGTTTAACCATAGAAAAATACTGAAAACCTGAGATCCCATGAGTGTTTCGACATTTGTAACACATTCATACACTGGAACGCCACACAGTCATTAAAAAGAATGAGGTATTTCTGTATAGCCTGATACAGAAAGATCTTGCAAGACACAGGTGGCAAAAATAGCAAGATACAGAAGAGTGTATACATTCTGACTCCATTAGTGTAAAAATTTTTTTAATATATATTTGCTGGCAAATAATGACATCCCCGAACAAATACACATGACACTTTAAGCTGGTTACCTTTGGAGAGGGGCATTAGGCACGGGAGGGAAGGGGGCAGATTTTAATGTCATGCCTTTCTGTACAATCTGATTTGTTGTTTTTGCCATGTGCATATTAACTTCATACTTGATTTGTAGGTTATTTTGACATATCCCTAGGTAGAATTGAATGCTGGTGGTGTTAGTTTTCAAAATACTCCAGAGAGGTGCCAAGTTTTACAAACCAGAACTTCCCCCTGGATTTTCATCAGACTCCCGATTGGCCACCTGATGCTTTAATCATAATGATGTCAAGTATAAAGTTATAACAAATTTGCAATGGGATGATTGGACACTGCTACTCACGGACTGAAATTCTTATACTCCAAAGGGCACGTGATAATTTATAAATATAAGTGAGATTACACATTCTGTTTTGACTCTAAAAAAAAACACAAAATAGCCATTAGACTTTACATGTACAAGAAAAAGTGAAGTATCCATTGAATTTAGTAAAACAGCATCACACTGGAAAAAAAAATACAGTCATAAAATTAGCTCTTACATTTTTCTGGGGACAGAGAAGCAGAAGAGAATGATATTTAAAAAACAAAACAAAAACAAAAACCACTACCAAAAACAGGGTGAGACAATCATTTATTTATTGGACAGGGCAAGGTCATTTAAAGAGAGGAAACATATCCAAAAGAAGGTGTTTAGCTTGGTGTTACAGGCATTGATGTTCACAACAAACAACACTACTCAATACATCATGGAAACAGGCCACATACAACCAGGAAGATGCTGTCATGTCACTCAAAAATAAGCCACACTGCTTAGGAAACAATCAGTAGGGAGTTAGCAGAGCATCATGGTCTCTAATCCGCCGATCTGCATTGTCTGTGGCTGGGACATTAGCCGATAGCATTTGGCTGGTTCCCTGGTTATTAAGAAGTGTCTTGCTATATTCTAGCGAGCCTTCAATATTGAGTACACGCTTCTGAACGTCTCTAAAATTGGCAGTCACCTGCAGGCTTAACTAGCTCACATCACTACATTTTTGGACTACCCTAGGTAGTCATGGACGGTCTCAAAGTATTATAAATAAAATTCTGAATTTAATTCATTTAGCACAGTTACGATGCATCCAAATCAGCTTTAGTCCTATGGTACATACTTGAAAACGGAAACAGAAATTCACGGGAGGAAAGTAAAGAAGAAATTTGGGAAGCTCATCTGGCTTGAGGTATACACACCTGCTAACAAAGTTAGACGCACCTGAAAACTATGTCAATTATCTGCCAAAATATTTGGCATGATTTTTACTTGGACTTTCCTGACTGGGCAGGCAAAGATTTCAATATCCATTCTAGAGCCTAGCCAAAATCTTGTAAATAGTAGTAGATCATGAGTGACTGGTTACGAGGAAAAACTATTCAGCCTAAAACTGACTAAAAAACAAGTAAGTGTCTGGCCCTCCCTAGTCACATCCACTGATTTTACCAACCACTTCCTTCCACAGAAATCACGGTTCTCGGGAGGAGACGCGCTCACTCCACGTGCAACAAAACTACACTCGAGAAGCCAGTCACTAAAAGACCAGACACTGTACGAATCCACTCGTATTAAATGACCAGAACAGGCAAATCTATAGAGGCAGAAAGCAGATTAGTGGTTGCCCGGGGCTGGGAGGCACTGGGAGGTGGGGTGGGGTATGAGAGGTGCCTGCCAAAGGGTACAGGGTTTCTTTTGGGGGTGACAGAAATGTTCTAAAACTCACTGGGGTGGTGGTCATACAACTTTGTGAATATATTACAAAACCACTGAACTATACCCTTTAAATGGCAGCATCGAAGGTATTTGAATATTAAAAAAGGAAGACAGCCCCCAAAAAGCAGAAAAGAGGCTCTTGCAAGTCAAGTCATACCTGAGGAAATGGTAGACAAGCCTGATATAAGGAGCTGCCTTCTCACACACTATTTTGATTTACATTATAACCACATTAACCCCTGAATTCCACTGTTCATTCATTTCTAAATTATTCTAGGCTATCAGCAGATTTCTAACTTTGTTCTCCTTAGAGAGCAGAGTCAGTGTTCCACAGACAGACTGGCTTGGCAAAACAAAACTAAACGACAATAAAAACTCAATGACGAAATAATCTCGTGCTTTGGGGCTGTGTGTTACCAGGCAGAATAGAAGAGCTGAGGTTCATTTCTAATGGGAAAAATGCCACCAGGCATAAGGGCACCTTACGACTCTTGCCTAAAGCATATTTCCTTTTCAAATCTGCACAGTTATTCCCTTTGCACCTATACAATTCAACAAAAGCAATGTTTTCATACCTGCACAGTTCAACAAAAGCAACCTTCTCTACAAAACAATGTGACGCTCCCTGCAGATCAAAGAGCTAGCCAAATTTCCCCGAACCTAAAATTACTGTTTCTAAACAAAAAAAACAAAGTCTCCTCTGTACCCTCATCCTTACCTTCAGCAGCACACAATGAAGATGGAAAACTCTAAGCCTGCTATAAATCTGAAGCCATAAAACAATTTCTTAAATGACCTTGTTTTTAATTAAAGGTATTAGTTCCAAATATTTAAAACACATTTGTCCCGAGGCCTTGGAAGTTGACCTCTGATGAGAACTTTCCTTTAGTTTTACTAATTCACTAGTTTAGTATGCAGTAAAATAACAGAGTCTTCGAAGAAGTTAAACAGGCTAATGACCAGTCATGGGCTTTCTTCTGTGATTACTATTCTTCTGCAGACAGGATAATTAATGAAACCATGAATGGTCTTTTTGGTCTATCTGCAGCTATCCTTAAACTACATAATTGGTTAGGGAAATTTCTGACAGATAAATGAAGAGAACACAAGTAGCTTTACGGCAAGTTGAATTTGTTAAACCTACTTATGACAAAGAATTTCGGACACAAGAATCGCTCACTGCACACAGAACCCCAGAGAAGTGATGGCACAAGACAGCTGACGCGGGAAGGTATACGGGAGTGGGGCGGGGTGAGAGGTCGTGAGAAATTAAAAACTGGCATGTATCTGCTGGAGCAGAGCCACTGTTTAGGGGGCGTCAGAAAAACTGCTAAGTCACCATTTTGGTCTCTTGAGAGAAGTCCATTTGTTGTTAAGAACCAAAGACCTTTCTACTATCATTCGTGCTGCAAAATGCAGTAGTCACATTATTGCCAAAAGGATCCCAAAAACTCAAGTGCAAAAGAAGAGAAATCTAAGAAAATAAATAGTTACAAAATCATCAACATTTTTCAAAGAAATGTGTTCAAAACAGTGACTTTTACAAAAGATAGGAATTTCTTTTAAGTGGAAAAAGGAATTCTCTCTATGAAAGCTCAAAGACTCATTTCACAGATAACTTATACTCCATTAATGATTTGATTAACAGTGTACAAACAAGGGCCATAGACTCTTTTTAATTAGGTCTGAAAAATCAATATAATATAAATACTGATGATGGGGGGGGGAGTGTTTTATACCCCAAACTCCAATATTCCAGCTCTGTGTCCTGTCCTGTTATTATAATCTGTAAAAATCTTAACGACGCAGTGATTCAAGTTTTCGTAACTTCAATGATGTATTAGAGGACAATGCATCTTGATTTGAAGAGTTTGTTGTATCCGAAGGCCGGAACAGCACTCGACCACGATGATTAAATACATAAAATGATGGGTGATTCCTTAATGTGTCAAATGTCCTTAAAAGAAAAAACAAAGAGCATCCACTTTAGATAAACCTGTCAAAAAGCCTATCTGAAAACAAGCAGGCTTCTAATGAATTATGAATTTGCTCTTAACTAAGTTTAAATCCGTGAAATCAGGCTATAAACAGGCTATAATCATACTGTGTTTCATTTCTTTTTCCTGCGCAAGGAAAATAAGAAGCCTGGGAAAGAAACATAAAGCCCTCAAATTTGTCTTTCAGCCATTCCTTTCTATGAATAATAGCACGAATCATCGCTCAACTGTAATCACATCTATAAATCTTACACTAGCTAGCCATGCCAAAAATTTTTTTAAAAACCAGTACACAGATTTTACCTTTGATTATTTTCATTTGGCCCTCACTACTCAAGCAATACGATCGTTTCACAGATCTGTTTCCAAGAATCTTTCAAGTACAACAAAAAGCTCCTTTTGGCCCTTCTGTACCTTCTGTTGTCCAAACTCATACATTTTGCTACCACCTACTAAATTTATATATTTTGCTACCACCTACTTAATGCCATTCTGTTTTACTTCTTTCCTGGCCCTCTGCCTGCAATTCTTGGTAGACTCTTTGTAAGAACTACAGTGGGTGGTGATAGTAGAGTATCCTTTCTATTTTCTCAGCAAGATAGATATATATATATATATAGTCTAAAAAAGTTCACAAACACCTAAGTGTATGGCTTTTAGTATTGGTTTGTTTAAACATTATTTTCCTGGAGAAAGAAGGACTCTGCCTCGATAAAAATTCACATCTCAAAGTCAGCCCACCTAAAAATCCAAGCATACTCCCACGTAAAACAGGAAGCCTGAGATGTGACTATTTAAAATGTAAATTGAAAAGTAAAAGTAACAAGGGGGTGGGTTTCCTCTAACAAATAAATGCTCACTGTGAATCCTTCTGAGGACACATTGTAAAGGGTTAAAATTTCCAGGTTCAAGAAGGTGGGTGAAGTCCAGAGATGGAACTGAACAAAGGTACAAGGATAATTTCATGACAGTGAGAAATATGGAAAAGAAAAAGCAAGCAAAGCTCAAGGAAATAGCTTAGAAGTACAGGAGAAAAAAGAAAGCAAAATAACAAATATACTGTAGTCCAGGAAGAGGAAAGGGCGAGAGAGCAGAGTCTATGTCACAGACTAGGTTCAAGTGGTAGAGGAAACAGAAAACCCCTATTCTTCCAAAGACTGAGCTGGAACAAGTGGATAAAGAGAGTGGGGGGGGGGGAGGGGGAGGAAGGGAGGGAGGGAGGGAGGAAGGAAGGAAGGAAGGAAGGAAGGAAGGAAGGAAGGGAAAGGAAAGGAAAGGGAAGGAAAGGAAGGGAAGGAAAGAAAGGGAAGGAAAAAGAGGAAGGATGAAAGGAAACAATTTCTGAGGGGATATCTTCCTATACGTCTATTTCTTTCCATCCGTCAAACCAATAAATAATTTTAAGCAAATATAACACATCTTAGTCTACTGTCAATAATCTGTCATACGACTTTCATTTTTCCATCTCATCAAACACTGCCTCGGTATTTTCACCTCACTACTCAAACGAGCTGCATAATCAAAATGTAAAAACAAAACCAACTTTTATGTACCAGAAAACACACATTTTAAATTATGTAAATGAAGCAAAACTCCTATGAAACTAAATGCCTATGAAAAGGGAAGGACTTACTTATTTTTTAGTTCTGAAGTGGCATCCATGTCTTTAAACTCCCCTGCAATATGAACTATACCATAACAGGTAACTGCAAAGGCCAGAAGTGTCTGAAGAACTATCTGTGAGTATAAAGATTGAGATTATCAAATAACATACAAATATTATCATAAAACTTTGCCATTTTCTCTCCATCTCTTTTTAGCCTCTGACAAGTATTTCTCCCAGGTCCTACCAAGGAGTCAATTCTCCCTTTAAATAATTTGAACTCAGACACACCAAAATCTTCTATACATTCTGTGGATCGGCTGCAAAGATACTTCTGGGTCTTCTCAAATAGCAAACAGGTACTGAGCCATTCAGAATTCAGTTATCAATGGTTACCTGCTTCCAAGAGCAACTAAGAATTTTTAAGTGTATTATTGTTAAATATCATTGAGTATAAAAAGAACACCCCTGACCCACCACCCAGCTTAAGAAATAAACCTACCAGTACCTTTCAAGTCCCACATGTCCCTCTCCAGTTATATCCTTCACCCTTCCCTCAAGGTGAACTATTGTACTGAACTGTAGATTAACCAGTTTTTGAGGCTTTTCTTTATAATTTTACCAGCTATGTATGTACCTCTAAAATGTATATTGCTTCCTTTTTCCCATTTTTGGACTTTCTTGTGAGATTCACCCCTATTGTAGTATATGTATCCTTGTAGTCCATTCATTATCATCATGTTTTATATTCTATGAATATTCCAAAAGTTATTCATTCCACTGCTGATGGCTACGGGGGCTGTTTCCTGTGTGTTACTTTTAAAATGTCAGTATGGATATCCTGGTGTATGTCTCCTGGTACATGGGAGTAGAACCACTGGGGGAGAGTATACACACGTTCAACTTTATTAGGTAATACCAAAATGTTTTCCAAAGTGGTTGTGCAAGCAGAAACTTGCAATGTTTGATATTAACCAACATGGGATTACAGGCACATTTGATTTTCTTGATTGTGATTTTTCTGTATTTTCCAAATTTCCCAATTTGTAAACAGCAGCAAGGTATTTTAAATAGATATAAATGAATACATGTGTGGTGGTGGTGGGGGGGGGGGGGGGTTAATCCACCACAAAGCAAAGGTGATAGGAGAGTGAGTTAATAGTCTCATCTATCAGAACTTTCATTACAGACAACTAAAGTCAAAATTAGCCACAAGCTATTACTCTTAACTTTCTAAATTAAAACTCATATCACATGTTATACCAATTTACATTCCCCCACCAGTGTACCAAGACCTATTTCATACAATGTAATCACAGGCACCATTAACAAGAATGTGGTAAATCAATGACTTATCATGAAATTATGTCACAATAAACTGTTAGGTAATAAAGAGCTAATTATAAAACCATACATATACACACAGAGATAATAACTTTTTAAAAGAAAAACTGTTTTGATTAGGTAAAACCGTACATATGTAAATAAAGATAATACTGTTTGTGCACAGGAAGAGGGCTGAACCACTGACATACTCCAAACTGTTGGGAGTAGAAGCAGAATTGCTGACCAGTGGGGTCACTTCTCTTTTATTGTACAGGGTCGGTTTTACTTTTTACACATACTGTTTGATTCTGTTACAAAGAAGTTACTAGTGTGTCATTTACAATCCTTTAAAGATAAAAAGGGTGAGTGAAACTAATGTAACATTTTAGCTTAAAAAAAACCAACAACACGTGTGTTTGTTTTTATTTACTTTTACCCCCTACATATATGTCCCTAAACAATGTTGTTACTTTTTCTTGTTCTTAAACTTTACATGAAAAGGAACTTTGCTAAAAAATGAAGCCAAATAATCAACTTTTTAAGTTCGTCTCAGACTATGAACGGAGAAACTTCAAGAATGACTATTTAAACTACAGTTCTAGAAACCAAACACAGAAATCTTTTGTTTCCAAATCTTCGGGTTTTACAATGAGTGACAAAAAGTAGAAAACAGATGTTATTTCATGTCTGGAAAATTTTATGAGAATAAAAACCAGTAAAAAATTATGATAAGCTATGTGGCTAATTTTTAAAATATATTTTAACGGAATATAAATGACCAACTTACATCTATTGGCAGTGATTCATCTTCCTTTTCTGTTAATCGCATATAAGAACGATCTATAAACCAGAAGCATACCATTAAGGAAATTGTAGCCCATTTTTCTTTCTTAAAATGCAAGCAAATCAATACACCAAAGAAGCGGCCGACTAATATGCTACATAAAGCAACGCTAATCCCGGATTCCTCAAAAACCTCTATCTTCTAAGGCAGTCAGCCTGATCTTGAACTATTTTATTTTCATCACGACCTGCTTTGTCACCTTATAAAACACAGAAAGAGTGAAAGGTGAGCAAGTACAAGGAAGAAATACCTAAAACCATATTTTTTTCTTTCTTTCAGTACTATAGGAAAACTAGAATCCTCTGAAACTGTTTCTTTCGCTAACGGGTCAAAGAAATCACAATTATTTAAAAACGAATAAGCCTACAGAAAATCTCAACTCTGAAGTAGCACCACCATCACATAGTATGGACCAAGTAATACCGGTATGGATATGTTTTTCTCCTGCCAGAATATGTTGGAGCAGTGGGAGAACAGGTGAAATTCCAGGATGTCAATTTCTGCCTCTCCGATTAAATTACAATTCCGCTGCTGCCTTAGCCTCAGGAAGCAGCAAGGTAGGAAAGAAAAGCATCAGGATTTGGAAGCTGATAAGCCTGGATCATAAAACCAGCTCCTCAACTTACTGTCATTGAGTTTATCTCATTCAACCCGAAGACATCCATCACCATGAGTTGTAACATGTATCTCAATTTCAGAATGTTAGAATGAAGGACTTGGAAGGGGACGTGTGTCTGAGTGTCAAAGAAATACAGTATCTATTTTTCAACTGCCCATGTTTCTGCAACAGTAAGATGGGGATAATGTGAAGATTAAGATACATGATAGCCATTCTGCCGTAACAAAGCTCATTGCAGCAAAGATGGGCATTGCTACAGTACAATAGTTTGCTATCCGCTGCTACGGTCTGACAGGACACAATTAGCTTCCAAGGTAAATATTAGTCTTTTTGCAACATAAGCATTATAAAGAGGCCCCACTGCAGTGACAAATGCCACAAGGCATTCTCATCTCACCGGAAACACGAGTCTCTAACTCTAGAAGAATCTTGCACAAGCCCTATTTAATAATGTGCTGTGGACTAAAAAACCCAAACTGCTGTCAGGGAACATGTAGTGACCCTTAAAAGAGTGCACTTACAGACATTTCTCAAGTTTTATCTTATGGGTTTAACATAAGGACCGGTGTAAAAGAAACATCCAGCCAGTACCAAAAATAGGTTTGGCTAGCTTCCTACTGTCAGTTCGATTCCCAGCCAGCCTTCTTCTTTGCATGAAGGCTAATCTGACTCTAACACTACCTCTAACCAGGCATTTCCTCATTTGTAAAACGAAGGAGTCGGACTTACTTCCATGATCTCCTCGCTCTAGAACTCTGAAAATTCCAACGCCGAAGCCAACTGTACAGAATGACGCAGAACTCAACAGTACCCTAATCTCGTCTACAGTAGCGCTTCTCAAAGGACTGCACAACCAAATCATCTGAGGATCTTATTAAAATGCAGATTAGGATTCAATAAACTCTGGGGCAGGGCCTGAGTTTCTGCCTTTCTAGCAAGCTCCCAGGTGATTCCCTCGAGGCTGGTCTGTTAAACACACTTGGGCAGCAAGGCTCTGAGATATGTTCCTTAACCTCCTTGTCTCTCACCTCCCACCCCCAGCCCATCTCCAAGCATCCTTATGTACTTTCAGCATAGCATCTATATTACTTTATTGTGATTATTTATTGATCCATTTGTTTCCGCACTTGACTTTGAACTTCCCCAGGGCATCACTGTACCTCTAGCACCTAAGCACAGAGCAATTTCAACCAATTACATGAAACTGAATTTCATAAAGTGGTGCAGCACATAGGCTCTAGAGCCAAACTGCTTGTCTTTGAATCCTGACCCCGCCATGTATCATCTCTGTCAGTTTGTGCAAGTTTCCTAGCTATGTTCGTCTCAACTTCTTCATCTTTCAAAAGAAATAATAACAACAGCTACCTCCCTCACAGCGCTTTTGGTAGGACTGAATTATATAATACACATAAAGTGCTTAGTTCAGCGCCTGGCACATGGTAAGCACGTAATGAATGTTAGCTGTTATTATTGTTATCATTAAAGATTGGAGCTTTGGAGAAGCTGTCACAGAATAGAGAAGACTGGGGAAACAAGACAACCAAATGTAACGTGATACCCTGGATTGATTCCCGGAATAGAAGACCTTATTGGAAAAACTTGTAAAATCCAAATAAAAGCTAGACTTTAGTTAACAGTAATATGCCAGCGTCAGTCTCTCAGTTGTGACAATATGCCACGGTAACAGAAGATGTTCCCAATGTGGGAAACTGGGCGAGGGGTATACGGTATCTCTGTACTACCTTTGAAACTTTTCTGCAAATCTAAAATTTCAAAATAAAAATGTACGTAAAAAATAAAACTGAATTTCTGTCAGACAAATGTCATGTCATAATACATGCATGAAAAAAGTAGTGAAAATAGCTGGGTCATTTTAACTGTGTATAATAAACAGAACAAAAGATTTTATCTTGAAAAAAAATTAAAGCTTTGAAGGAATTCACATTTCATTTTCTACTTTACTCCTGAAGATGGGAAGTAATCTAGCAAACGAATAAAGTTCAACTTTAAATTCACTTCCTTCATTTAACAAATTTATTGAGTACCTACTGTGGGGAGGATTATGCTAGGCAGACAGATCATAGCAATGGATTAAATGAGCTGCCCACGTGCGCTAGGACAGAGGTTAGCAAACTTTTCCCGTGAAGAGTCAAATAATAAATATTTTAGGCTTTGCAGGCCACACTGTCTGTGTCAACATCTCAACTCCCCACTTAGAAAGCAGCCAGGCAACACCTAAATGAATGGGTGTGGCTGTCTGCCAGTAAAACTTTATCGATGGAGACTGAAACTTAGATTTTTTTTTATTTTTTATAACTGTCACGGATCATAAAATGATATTCTTTTGCTTTTTCCCCCAACAAATTAAAAAATGTGAAACTATGTGTAGCTGACTACAAAAACAGGAGAGAGGCTGCATTTGGCCCACCTGCCAGAGTTTGCTGACCCCTGGTCTAGAAGAGAAGAAAGACCTAAAAACGGATCCGCTGTCTAAAGACTGCACTACCTCGTCTGTTGGCCTTCCAAGTTTCTTCTCCACGATACAACCGTATTGGTATGTTAAAGTACTTTTACTTGTTTGCTTTTAAATTTCCCAACCACTCTGTGACACAGGAAAGGCAAGAATTAAAATCCACCTCAGTGAAAGCTCACAGAAGGGACATGACTTGCCCAAGGTCATACAGATTTAGTGGTAAAGCAAGTTTTTCGGAACCAGCCCTCCAGGCTCCCGGTCCAGTGCCCTTTCTCCTGCAACACAGTGCCCCCACAAGGCAAACGGTCATTTAACTTCTCAGTCTCCGCCTGGACAGCCCAGGAGCGCCCAAGATGCTGTCCGCCTAGCTGTCATGGGACCATGAGCACCAGAGGTCCTCAAGCCGACACTTAGCCTGCTCAGCCCCACGCTGGATCTGACATCACTCGTCACGGATTCCGGGCCAACTCCCTCTCTGGCCACCCTGCAGCCCCACGGCCTCCCTCTTTGCCCACCCTGCAGCCAGCTCAGAGCCCTCTCCCAGGCACCCCCTTCCCCTCCCATCCCTGCTGCAATTTCAGGTGCCCGTCTCCTCAAACTCAAGCCCCGCGCCGCTTCTCGGAGTCACCCCCAACTCTAAGGGCTCAAATGACCATCCCCGGGAAACTCGGTCCGACACTCCCTCAGCGTGCGCCCACACACCGCCCCCGGAGTCCCGCACAGGAGCGGCCGCGGTCTCGCCCCCACCCCACCCGGGCACTTACGCTGAGCAGCGGAAAAGGCCGCGTGGGCTAGGGCAAAGAGGCCGACGCCCACCAGCCCCTTCCATAGCGACGGCGCCATGATTCCGGAGGAGCGGCAGCCCAACAAAAGAGGCGAAGGGCGGCGGAGCTGTTCCTTCTTCCACGGGCGGGTGTCCGCGCAGCGCAGACAGATGACGTCACCGAACCCCTGGGCGCGAAATGCCTTAGAGGTGGAAAAACCAAAGAGCCGTGAGAAAGCGGAAGCAGGAATGCCGGGAAGGAGGGGAAAGCGACACGGAATAAGGTCCGCGAGTGACCACGAGCCGAGCCTGCGCCGCGCGGCCTCTCCGCGAGGGGCAGCGCTGAGCCGAGAGCCTCGCAGAAAGAAGCGAAAGCGGATCAATGGAGAAGCGGAACGGAAGGGCGCCAGCAAATGAGCGTGGGCCGCGGGGCAAGGGGCGGGGCCTGCGGAGAGGCCGGGGTGGGGCTTGAGGGGCGGGGCGGCGAGAGGGCCGGAGGGGGAGGTTCAAGGCGGCCCCGGGTCTCTACTCCTGGCAGGGGGGTTTGTTTGTTTGCTTTGCCTTTTCGCTCCAGAAGTCTCATGTGTTTTCTGACGGCCGGTCCAGTGCTTCAGCCTTCTGGGGGCCGACACTGCTGAAGGAGGCAGAAAGGGAAGCGGCGGCGGGGTGGGGGGGGGGGGTATAGAGGAGGAAAATCCCGGGATTTGGAGTCCCAAACACGTGGCATGCGTGGGATGCTCGGTAAAAGTTAGTTCCTTTCCCCTTACCTTCAGAAGGGCTTGAAGGAAGATTCACGCCCCAGGGGGTATGGTGCCATGGGAGAATTTTGTTCTGGAGGGAGCCAGTTTACGTTAGGTTGCAATGAAAGGGCGCGAACGACGCCGGCCCATTTTCTCTCTCTCTCTCTCTCTGATCAGAAAAAAAAAAAAAAAAAAAAAAAAGTATACTCTCCTTTCTTGATTTGTCTTTGTGTCCATCCCCTAAAATGTAGACATTCATTAGTGAGGTTCTTCCCTGGAATTCTTTCCACCCTGCTCTCCTTTGGCGAGCTCACCTATTCATTCCCACCGCTTCGACCACAGGGATTCCAAAGCGACGCCTCCATCTCAAACGTCTCTCCTTCGCTCCAGATCTGCATTTCCAGACCCGCTAATCACTTATTTCTGTCCCGCGGCACTTCAAACTTAATGTGGCCGAAACGGAATTCATTCTCAGCTTCTCCAGTGCCCCCTAACTGATTGGCACAGCGTTGTAAGCTGCACATCAGGAGGTAAATGCCCTCTGCCCTGTCAGGATTCCACGTTTTGCTAACTGTCGTGTGCTCGAAGATCCCTATCCTGGCCACCCCCTTTAAATTTGCAATCTCCCATTCCTGTTCCCCGTAGCCTACTCTATTTCTATATCACCTTTTGAAATATTCTATAATTTACCTGTTTACGATGTTTGTTGTGTTGTTTTTGTTCATTGTCTCTCTTCCCACACTGGAACGTAAGTTTGGAGAGAACAGAGATTTCTGTCCATGCCTGAAACATTGCCTGTCACATGCAGTAGGCATTCAACCAATGTTTGCTGAGTGAATTATGGGAAAGAAGTGGGGAGTGATGTATCCTTGTTTGAAAGGATCTCTATAAAGAGTCCTTCCATTATTTTGGATTGGGTTCAAAAATCCCTGTGGACTTGTATGCCCTCTTAAATTTTGATAACTCTTTGATTGACGATGAACATTTTCTTATATACTTGAGCTTCCCCAAAGCTGAAAAAAAAATTAGAAAATAAAGAAGGCATCCAAGAGCCTTCAGATTTCCTAAACTTTATGTGTTTTGTCCTCGATCCCATTTTCCAAACCCTTAATTATGGTCATTATTTTTCTCTGGGCCTGCTCCAGTTTTTTCACCTCTAAGCCAAGATTTGACACAGTACTCGATCAATATCAAGTACAGTATAACGTATTCCTTACAAATGTAGGTGTATTTATAAACCTCACAATCAGGAAGAACAAGGAAATAATCTTTCTGTACTGATTTGAAAGTGCTTCCTTCCACCCCGGGAGGTAGCAAGATAGAAAAGGTAAAGACCAAAAAAAAAAAAAAAAAAAAAGAACTTGGTTTTAGCTTTGACAATGGTCAAATTGAAATTAGCGTTTTCAGGCACCTTACTAAATTGTCTCTGCTAATATTAATTTATCTGAAGTAGAAAAATTATTAGGTTTCTGAAGAGAGCTTAGATCTGGTTCCTTTCTTTTCTTAATGTTTATTTATTTTTTAGAGAGAGGGAGACAAAGCGTGAGTAGAGGAGGGGCACTGAGAGAGAGAGACACACAGAATCTGAAGCAGGCCCCAGGCTCCGAGCTGTCAGCACAGAGCCCGATGTGGAGCTCAAACCCATGAACTTTGATATCACGACCTGAGCTGAAGCCAGATGCTTAACCAACTGAGCCACCCAGGTGCCCCTGATTTTCTCCATTACATTCTTAATATGAATGCCCCATTCTCTTCTTTTAAATATCTTACCCGTGTAAAGAATGCAAAAGAAACGAGGCTGGTTTCACATCTTCTAGAAGTAAATGGTCAACTCCTATTCATGGAGTGGGATTTTAATGGTCTTATCTGTAGATTTTAACATGAAGGGAAGCCTAAGTATTTATAGTCATGGTTACCAAGTTCTGTATCATTCAAATAAGTACCTTGGGTCCATTCATCCATTGTATTCCAGGTTGGAGTTAATCCCAAAGGTGCAAGGTACAGCAAGGGGCAGCGCTGTGTTCATGAACTCTTATAACAAAAGAGAAACTTCATGTGAAAGAGCATTTAAGTTCCTAGGTGAACCCAGAAGTGCCTTTAGTTTGCCTACGGAAACAGCCATTTTCCATATTCACAGTGGGTACATGATGGGGATTTGTTAAAGGTGGGGACAAAGACCTCTGAAGTGTTTCCTACCCAGATGTTATTTACGAAGACTCATCAAGTCTTCCCAGGATCGTTCGTTGTATAGTGAAGGCACCACAATCCAAAATTGTCTTCAAGTTAATTCATTTTGTTATGTGTCACCCAGCGAGGCGAGTGACTTCATACACCATTCGTACGTGCCATTTCCCATGCAGATTCTCTTTCTATCCAGCATGCTCTGTCCTTTCCTACCTAGTTCAAAAACCCACTTTCCCTTTGACTGTACAGGTTATCTAGAAGAGGAATATATCTGTTGCAGGTACTAAACCTTTCTTCAAACTATACTTCTTCCAACCTCACTGGGTAACAAATTCTAGAATTTTACCACCTGCTGGGTAAACTATTTTTTTTTAATTTTTTAATGGTTTTATTCATTTTTGAAAGACAGAGAGATACAGAGCGCTAACGGCAGAGGGGCAGAGAGAGAGAGAGAGAGAGAGAGAGAGAGAGAGGGAGACACAGAATCCGAAGCAGGCTCCAGGCTCCGAGCTGTCAGCACAGAGCCCGATGTGGGGCTCAAACCCACGAACCGTGAGATCATGACCTGAGCTGAAGTTGGACGCTCAGCTGACTGAGCCACCCAGGTGCCCCTAAACTACTATTTTCAATATTTGTCTTGATAATTGCATAATCTCTTTTTTCTTCACAAAAATAGTGTATGTTCAGTGTAAGAAATTCAAACAAAACGCTGTATCCCTCTTAACGTGTTGAGTGGTGCTTTGGTATCTAGAGTTTTGAATCTTAGTAAGCAAGACTGTGATTACTTGATTCATATCTTTAAGATTTGTTCACTGAAAGGTTTATACCACTGGGGTTAAAAGCATATGCTCTAGAATCAGGTTGGATTTGAATCCTGGCTTCTCCTTTACTATCTGGGAGATTGGGCAAGTTACTTAACTATGCCTCAATTTCCTCATCTGTAAAGTGGGGATAATGATAGTACTTACCTTGAAAGATTGTTGTTTGTACTGAGTGAGACCATCCATGTAAGTCGTTTGGAATAATCTCACATGGTGAGTACTAAATAAATGCTAGCCATTATTGCTGCTGTGCTACTGTTGACTCTCCTAGATATTTTTCCAGACTAAAAGGGTTCCTTATCCCTTTAGTTTTTCCTGAAACATCAGTTGCGTCTCACCTTTGGTGATTTTAATTGCTCTTCTCTGGACCATTTCTAGAGCTACTAATAACTCTCCTGGGGTTTCATTACCACATCTGCACGAAGTATCCTAGGTTACTTGTCTGAGGTTAATATGATTATTCATTTCAAGTAGCCTTGGCACTGAAAATGGCACCAGAGGTCTTATAGGCTTTTTTTTTTTAGCACATTGAGCTGGTACATTTAGAAAATAAATGGAAAACTCCAGCATTATACCAGGTCCTAACTGATATTTGTGACCTGTTCTTTCTCTCGCTTTTTTAAAAAATTTTTTATAGTTTTTTTTTTTTAATTTATTTTTGAGAGAGAGACAGAGCATCAGCAGGGGAGGGGCAGAGAGAGACGGAAACACGGAATCTGAAGCAGGCTCCAGGCTCCGAGCTGTCAACACAGAGCCCAACGTGGGGCTCGAACTCGTGAACCGTGAGATTGTGACTTGAGCCCAAGTCAGCCGCTTAAACGATTGAGCCACCCGGGCGCCCCAGTCTCCCACTTCTTGAATATAGGCATTCCCTATAGCACTGCCCCAAAACCGGGTCTCTTTCTACCTTCCCTTCTTTGGAGAACACATGAACTCCCATAACTTCAATATTGTGCATATAGCTCCCAAATCTTTAACCGGTCCTGACTTCACTCGTGAACTGCAGACCCTCTACTTGGCCATCCCGCTGGTCCCTTAAAACCGACCTGTCCAGAGCCAACCTGTACCTCCTGCCTCCCATCTTAACGCTACCAGCAGTCCTGTGTTTTCTAGTTATGCAGGTTCAAAACCCTCCAGTCATCTTCCAGTCGTTCTCCCTCAAGCATTCCCAGTCTACCCAGCCAATCAGTTGCAAAGACGGGTTAATCCTACATCTGCATTGGCTCTTGCATCCAGCCTCCCTTCTCCCTTTTCCATTCCTACTGCAACCGATAAGTTAAGGCCCCCTGACTTTTCAGCAAGACTACTGTTCTAACCACTTTTTTCTCACCTTTCTAACTTCTCAGCTGGCCTCACCTCCTGCCCCTTTCTGCTGTCAAATTAACATTGGGGAAGTTTGGGGTTTATTATTTTTTATTTTTTATTTTAGAGAATGCACGAGCAGGGGAGAGGAGCAGAGGGAGAGAGAGAGAGAGAATCTTTTTTTTTTTAAGATTTTTTTTAAAGTTTCTTTTGAGAGAGAGGGAGCGTGGGGGAAGGGCAGAGAGAGAGGGAGAGAGAGAATCCCAAGCAGGCTCCACAATGACAGCACAGAGCCTGAGGCAGGGCTGGATACCACGAACCAGGAGATCATGACCTGGGCTGAGAAAAAGACATGTTCAACCAACTGAGCCACCCAGGCGCCCCATCACTGGGGAAGTGTTGACCAGGGAGATGAATGAGTTAAAAATGTCTGCAGCATAAAGACCTTCCAGGTATGGCCTCAGCTTAGTTTCTGGCATTTCCCCCAACACAGGAATTAATCAACTCAACGTTTATCAAGCACATCCAGTAAGCCGAGGACTGTGCTAACCGCGAGGCTAAACTTATCTACACTTTTCAGTGACCAAGTATTTCCTGAACACTTACCTTGTACCCAGTACTGTAAAGTCCTCTTTCAGTTTAGTCCTTGAACCGAGTCTATGTTGCTAAGAGAATTTAATGTCCTCTGCAAACATGGTGATTTCCTTGGTACTCAGTTAAATTTGAGAGACAGTCATGGATGCCCAGATGTGTTTTATTGAATACCTGTTTTGGTTAGACTTTATGCTAGGTGCTGTCGGTAAAGAAATAAGTAACACCTGGTTACTGCCCTCAAGGTTCCCATGACCTGTAGAGTAACAGATCTGTAAATCAAGCATGAAAATACTTCAGGAAGGCTTAAGAGAGAGTTGCGCAAGGGGATGTGGGGGCTCATACAAGGGGCGCCACACTCAGCCTGAGGGCATCCTGGAGAGCTTTAAACTGAGTTTTGTCAGGTGAGCAGAAGTTAGGTGAGGAAAGGGTTGAAGAACATTCAGGCAGAGGGAGTGCATGGAAATGCACATAGATGTAGGAAACCACGTGAAGCATTTGGGAAACTACAATGACTTCAGAATGGCTGAAGCAACATATATTTTGGGGAGAAGGATGGGCTAGGAGGTAAAGAAGTGGTCGGAAGTCAGGACTTCAGGAGTGTTGTGTGCCACGCTAAGCAGCCAGAACCGAAGACAATGGTGGGGGCGGGGGGGGGGGAGGTTGGAGCTGGGCTGTGCTATATATAATCAGATTTGTGCTTCAGAAAGATCCCTCTAGTAGAAGTATGGAAGGATAACTGGTGGAGACCATGGCAGAGGTCAGCAAACCTTTCCCATAAAGGACCAGGCAGCAAATAGCTTAGGCTGTTTGCAGGCTCCACGGTCTCTTTGGCAACGACTCAACTCTGCCTTATAGTGCAAAAGCCGCCACAGACCATAAGCAGACAAATGGGCATGGTCGTGGCCAATATAGACACTGAAATGTGAATTTCACATCATTTTCACGTGTCACAGAATATTCTTTTTTTATCCTTTTTTTTAAACTTTATTTTTTTATTTTTTAAAATTTACATCCAAATTAGTGAGCATATAGTGAAGCAATGATTTCAGTAGTAGATTCCTTAATGCCCCTTACCCAGTTAGCCCATCCCCCCTCCCACAATCCCTCCAGCAACCCTCTGTTTGTTCTCCATATTTATGAGTCTCTTCTGTTGTGTCCCCCTCCCTGTTTTTATATTATTTTTGTTTCCCTTCCCTTCTGTTCATCTGTTTTGTCTCTTAAAGTCCTCATAGGAGTGAAGTCATATGATTTGTGTCTTTCTCTGACTAATTTCACTTAGCATAATACCTTCCAGTTCCATCCACGTAGTTGCAAATGGCAAGACTTAATTCTTTTTGATTGCCAAGTAATACTCCATTGTGTGTGTGTGTGTGTGTGTGTGTGTGTGTGTGTGTGTGTGTATACCGCATCTTCTTTATCCATTCATGCGTTGATGGACATTTGGGCTCTTTCCATACTTCGGCTATTGCTGATAGAACTACTGTAAACATTGAGGTGCATGTGCCCCTTCAAAACAGCACACCTGTATCCCCTGGATAAATACCTAGTCGTGCAATTGCTGGGTCGTAGGGTAGTTCTATTTTTAGTTTTTTGAGGAACCTCCATCCTGTTTTCCAGAGTGGCTGCACCAGCTTGCATTCCCACAGAATATTCTTCTTTTGATTTTTTTTCAGCTATTAAAAAAAATGTATAAAGCATTCCTAGTTTCAGGTCATACCAAAACAGGTGGCAGGCTGGATTCAGCTGGCTGTACATTGCTAATCTCTGGACTAAGGGATCAGAGTGTAGAGAATGTAGCCAACTCTTTTGAGAAGCTCATCGCCGAGGGGGAGAAAGAACTAGTGCGATAGTGGAGGCAGGTGTAGACAAAGGCCTGTTTCTCAGAAGAGATCTGGAAGTGGTTTGGGAGAACAGGAAGACCAGTTTTTGAATAAATCAGTCACAGGGATGAAAGGTACAGCATAGGGAATGTAGTCAGTGGTATTATAATAGCGCTGCATGGGGACAGATGGGAGCTACACTTGTGAGCACAGCATAACGCATAGCCTTGTGGAATCACTGTGTTGGGCACCTGAAACTAACAATGTAACCTATGGCGTATGTCACCTATACTTCAATAAAAAGAAAGATAGTGGACAAGGAGCCATTGCAAACAGTGGAGAGAGATGATTATCGGACTAGATCCTGGAAGAGGCAGGAAGGAGGTCACGGAATGCGGAGTACAGACTGCAGTGTAGGTGGTTTCATCAGGGAGGAGGAAGCACCTCTTTCACCTGAGGCTGGAGGAGAGAAGAAAGGAGGGGCCCTAACCAGATGCTTAAGTAGGTTGCGGGGTAAAGACGGTGAGGAGTCTTCTTGAGGGTCTTGATTTTCACAGTGAAAAAGGAGGGAAGGCTCAAAGGGGCTACTAAGTTTCTGGGGCCTGTAAACAGAGGCAGAGTCTGGGGCTTGAAGACATTTGCTTTGTGTGGTCAGGGAAGCAGTCTGTGACTTTGGTGTTTTTCAAGTTCCCGACACTAAAAGAATGATTTGTGCTGAGGCAAAACGGCCTGGGATTAGGTGGTTAGGCCTGAAGAAACAGGTAAACTAATTTTCTTGGTCTTCTGGAGTGACCAAGACAGGTCTGGGGATGGGGCAGTGGGGAGACCGGGAAGGATCCTCACCTGGGCTTCTAGCTTCTCTAAAGTCTAGCCCTGCGTGCACAGGGCAGTGTGGTTAGGCTGGAGCCAGGGTATAGCGGACAGGCAGCCACGAGGTTTCTTGGGAATGCTGACGGACACAGGTACTAAGAGGAGAAAATGGGCTCAGAGTCCCTAGGATAGTTCCTGATGCGACAGAGCCAGAATTTGGAGTTGAACACCTGTTCTAGGTCTTTTTTTTTTTTTTTCCCAGCTCACTATCCTCACAGAACTTAAAGAGCTGGTTAGTGGAAGTGAGTCCAAAATGGGGTATCTTGGAGTTGCCTGGATGTTATTTGCCTTAGCAAGGAGGTTATATGGCCATGAGATTAAAAAAAAAAAAAAAAGGAGTTTGAGAATCAGGACCTCTACTAAGCAGAATAATAGGAATTGGATACCATTAATGGTATGAAATGGTATGAACATTTTCAGAAAGCATTCAGGTCTGTAGTGGGGGGAATGAGCTCATTTCAAAGCAGTTCTAGTTTTTGAGGGGCACCTGGGTGGCTCAGTCTTAGGTTCGACGTCAGACTTCAGCTCACAGCGCTGATCTCACGGTTTGTGGGCTCGAGCTCTGTGTTGACAGCTCCGAGCCTGGAGCCTGCTTTGGATTCTGTGCCTCCCTTCCTCTCTGCCCCTTCCCCGCTTGTGCTCTGTCTCTCAAAAATAAATAAACATTAGCTTTTTTTTTTTTAAGCAGTTTTAGTTTTTGAGTTTGCTAGGTCCCTCAAAAGGATGTGTGCTCAGTGTCCAACCCATAGAGGGGTGAAGGGAGGGTGGCAGATCAGAGTTTGGGATTTGTAGTTCATTCACGTAGAGGTAGAGATGAAAGTCCAGACTGTAACAGAGAAGCCCATACAGACTAAGGTGTGATCTGATACGTATGGGGGAAAATAGGAAGAACTGTGGATTTTCTGGTGTGCCAGGTCGAGAGGCTGAGAGTAAATGCTCTTTGAGGAAGAGAGACGAGAGATGGTGTCAAAGGTGACACCAGTTGGGTGAAATGTGCGTTAAGACAGCGTGCAAAAGGTGCAAGAGGATAGGGAGAAACGCGCCACACCTCAAAAGATTTCTTCTTTGGGAGGGGAGAGGAGTGCTTGGAGCTCAGGTAGATTTGAGCACACACCGATTGGATCTTCTTTGCGAGACTGATGAGTGTCTCTGCACAGGTTCCTGACGTGAACGATAACTCGTATCTCGGGTGGTTTACGTGTAAGGAAAACGGAACGTACCGGCACACGCATATTCCTTGCCTTTGAGTCGATTCTTTTATGAGCTACTACAGTGTTGTTGTTTTTCCCAGTGAGGGCTGAACAAGGAGAACCCGATTTAAATGAGATGGAGTTTCAGGCATCTCCCAAGGGGACAACTTTTTATCCAGTTAAGAGACACCGGGGGACAATATTGAGATGGCTCATGAAAGCTCGAGTCCCCTGAGAGCTATAAGGATAGGACCAAAGTAGACCTAGCGCGATCTGCCTCGCCTTGATTACGCCCAGCTGAGGGTTCTTTTCCAGAAGGCCGTGGAATAGATTCGACAGCCTTTCGTTCCGTGGCAGCACCTGAGGGTGCGCGTCCCGGGCTGGGGGGAACCCGTGCGGTGGAGACCCGAAAGACGAAGGGATGGGGCCGAACCAGCCGGGAGTGTCGCGTCCCCTTTAAGGGCGGCGGCGGCGGCGGCGCCGGCGCGCGCTCCGACGGCTTCCCTGGGGCCCCGCCCCTTTCCCGTGAGCCCTCGGGGAGTGGTCCGACCGCGGGCGGCTGCGGGTGAGGAGCGGGGCGGGGGGCGGGGGGAGTCATGGCTCGACGCGGCTGGCTGCGGGCGCCCCTCAGCCGCGGCGGCGGCGGCGGCGGCCCCGGGGCCCGCAGGCTCATGCGGCCGCTCTGGTTGCTCCTCGCAGTGGGCGTCTTTAGCTGGGCCGGGGCTTCGGACGGCGCCGGCGGAGCGGCGAGAGCCATGGACGAGGAGATCGTGTCCGAGAAGCAAGCCGAGGAGAGCCACCGGCAGGACAGCGCCAACCTGCTCATCTTCATCCTGCTGCTCACCCTCACCATTCTCACGATCTGGCTCTTCAAGCACCGCCGGGCCCGCTTCCTGCACGAAACCGGCCTGGCTATGATTTATGGCAAGTGCCTCAAACCCATGTCCGCCCCCTGGCGCTCCCCCTTTCTCTGAACGCCGGCTGCTTCGCCTCCTCTCCTGGCCCTGCTCGGCCTGTGTTCGGCTCCCCTTCTGATGCCTTGTATTTTCTGCCTCGCCTGCCCCCTCACCCCCGTTTCTCTGCCTCACCTCATTTCCTCCTCGGCCTCGTCCCCCGTTTTCTCTGCCTCGCACCCCCTTTCCTTTGCGTGTCCACACCTTTTTTCCTTCGACCCCACCCCCTTTTTCTTCCACGCATTGCCCCCCCCCCCCCCCCCCCCCCCGCCTCTGCCTACCGAGCTCGGGACCGGACCCGGGACTGAGGATGGGAAGGGAGTGGGTGCGGTGTCTGGGATTGGGCTGGGGACTGGGGGAGGGGAAGACAGCCTAGCAATCCATTTCTCTGGGGTGTCAGTTTGTTTAAGGTCCATTGAAGCTGCAGTAGTGCCTCTGCTGCTCAGAATCTGGCGTCCTCTTGGAGCCAAGAGTCCACCTTTACCCATCACCCCCGCTCTTGCTACGCCCTGTCCTTTCGAGGTTGAGAATGAAAACCTTACTCCCGTGTAGCCCTGAACGCGAAAGAAGCTATAAAGAAGGCTTAGGGTATTTTTAATGATGTCCTGGTTTATTGTACTATGCTTGTAACATCTGAATAGTATACGTGCGGTCGACCCTCCTCATCTAGGCGTACCGAGGTGAGGACAAGGAAGAGTTAAAGATCTCCCAGCGCTGTGTTGTACTATAGGATTATCAGGACAGTTCAGCCCAACAGTAATTAGGAACACCACACATAGGCAGTATGGGTGACGCTGGTGGCATGAGGTTATTGACCGATCGTTGAGTAAATGGCTTCAGTCCTTGTGTCTTCGTGTGCTTTCTTTCTGAGATTTATTTACGTATTTTTATATTTTGGTCTTGAGAGTAGGGCAAAGCAAACCATGGGCTCACAGGCGTTTTGGCCTGTGCAGAGGCCTCATGAGAGGAAAAGATACATATTGCCGACTGTCTTAATGTGGTCGTGAGGGTATATAGACGGCTGAAAAGATGAGTGCAGTCTGTGAGTGAAGATTATCTTCACATGGAACAAGCTTACACTGATGAGCTTGTTGAGCTTTGTTTCCGGACTCGCAAATCGGTAGAAGCAGCCTTGGCACAAAAAGACATTTCTCCACGAGCCTCCCCACCCCCCCCCCCACCAGCCGTTTCCTGTCCATACAGACTTCTGGAATGTGCATCTCAAGGGTGGCCCAACAAGGTAGTTGTGTGCATCAGGAAAATGCATGAACTCAGGCTTCTTTTTCATTTGTAAGGTAATAAAATGCTAAGCCTATGTGCAAGTATCTCTGCTCCCTAGGATTCTTGGGTTTTAGACATATTAGCTGGTTTTCATATTTCGTATTTTTTTGCATTTTATTTACAGCACCCCTTAAGCTAAATTGGCCAGATAAGCTACACATCTCTGTATAATTTCTTGTATAACAATGTAAAATCAAATGTATACATGATTTATTTATATTTACTGCCCTCAACAAACATTTGCTAGGCAGCCAACTATGTATTAGGCACAGAAAATACAAAGAAATAGATCCCCACCTTCAAAAAACTTTGCTTTCTTGGGCAGACAGGCCATATAAACAAAATAATGGCATCTTAAATTTAGTTAAATGCCAAATGAGTATTATGGTGTTAAAATAAGGAACCGATCACAGAACCCTCTTCCCTCCATATGGAGAGAGAGTACAGTGTAGTGGTTAAAGGTGCAAGGCTTTAAGACCAGAGGTCTGCTAATTTTTTCTATAAAGAGTCAGATAATAATTCGTGTTGATTTGGTGGGTCACATATGTCTCTGTGTCTCTGTTGCATTTTCTTCTTTTTGTTTTTTTCTTTTTAGAAACCTTTTATAAACTTACAAAATGTAAAAACAGTTTTTAGCTCTCAGGCCATGCAAAAACAAACCATCACTGTAAGTCACCAACCCCTGCTTTAGAGCCAGACCTGGGTTCCTGTACCACTGTGCCATCTGTTCTGCGTGATCTTAGACAGAGTCCCCTACCCTCTTACACTGTCATCTATAAATCGGGAAAAATGATAGTTGGATTATTGCGAGGAAGAATTGTTTTTAGCTTAGTACCTGACCCCTAAGTAAATGTTCAATAAATGATAACTGTGATACTATTGTTACTGCTCTTATAACTGCATTTTCTCAGGTTAGGCTCAGAACAGTTCTTTTAATTTCTCTTATAAGAGGCAAACGTAGTGGTTTCTTTCTTCCTTCCTTCCTTCCTTCCTTCCTTCCTTCCTTCCTTCCTATCCAATAAGGACTTAGAATTGCCCTGGAAACATTTGCTCCTTGGTAGTTGATATCTTTAACCTCCTCTAACTCTTGAGCTAAATTGAAAGTGGGATTACTGACTGCATTTCCTGGTGTGTCTGAGTTAGTGAAAGGTGATGGAATACCTTAGCATTAGTATTTTGTGAAGGAAAAACAAAGGTATCCCTTGCAGAATATAAAGTAGAAGGATGTTGGGCTTGGTTTGCCACGGCTTGGCATTCTGTAGCCGGTTCCATTTTCTCACTATGGCAATGGAGGCTATGGACGAACAGCCTCCTGACTAATTCCCAAGTCTAACTTGAGAATAGATGGGATTGGGTCGAAGTATTTTCAGTGCCATGGAAATTGATGTTTTTAAATCCTAATTACTGTCTGCCATTTACTTTTTCTTATGACTCTTATACCATCAGAGCTGTTATGTTAATATATTATTTTAAGACCTTTATTTTTCAGCTTGACTTCCAGATGAATAGGCTCCTTACTCTGGGAATATCCAGCCCTCCAAGATTCAGCCCACTGATAGTTTTATTTCTGTGATGTCCGTTTAGCTACCTAAATCCTGGAAAAATGCTATTTAAAATAAGCCTCTCCTTTATATTTTTGAGAGTCAAGAATAAAAAAAGAAAAAAAAAGCCAATATGGTCAGTTTCTAGATTGTAATATAGCCTAGTTGCTACAGCTACAGACACAGTGTGAAAGCACCCAAGTGTTCTATTCATTGGGCTCGCTTGCTTAAGAAGCTTAAAAGTGAGTCACCTTTAGTAAAAATTGTCAGGGTAGTTAATTAAGTCTGAAAAGTGATCACCCACTGTAGTGTGCTTACAGATTGTATAAAAAGCAAGGGACAGGGAAGAAATGTTTTGCCTGAAACTTATAGTATCCGGGATCCTACACTTAACTGATGTGATTCATCAGTAAATATTAAGTGTCTTTGACGTATGAGATGTGATGGGAAATACAGATATGAGTCATCATCCCTGCCCACAAAGCACTTACGATCTGGTGCCTTAATAGGTAATGTTTGTTGAGCATTATAACACACTCTACAAGTATCATTTCATTTAAAGCTCCTAACAACCCTGTGAGATGGGTACTGTTATCTTTCCCATTTACAGGTAAAGAAATTGGGGCACAGAGAGGTTAAATGACCTGCCTGAAGTCACATAATTTGTAAGTATTGAGCCAGGATTCAAACCCAGTCAGCCTGGCTCAGAAGCCCCATTCTGTTAGCCTGGAACCATATTGCCTTATATTGAAGAGATAAAGCTTAACCGTAACGATAAACTGGTTAGTATTCTCATTACTACATTTGAGAAAACTGAGGTCCAGTGAGAGGTTATCTACCCTAAGGTCACAGACTAGAACTTGATAGAGCCAGAATTAATACATCTATCTGACTTTCAAACTTGTGCTTTTTCTCCTACATCGTACACTGTGCTGTACTAAATTTCGTGAGATCGGATACGTAGAAAGATAATACTTACAGTTGTAAGGGTTTTGGAGGTGGATTGTGAGAGAACGGAGACCTTAACCACTGAAGCAGTTAGTGGTGAGAGCCAGGAGATGATTAGAAAATTAGAGAGGCTTTGGAAATAGAAAAACCAGATTTCCATGCTGGTTTTTATCACTTAATGCCAAATACTGTTGGGCAAATAAATCATTTATCCCCATTTTCGTGATGAGGAAACAGTGACTGAGAGATTCATAATAGTGTGGACTGCATAAGGTTATGAGGATCAGATAATATATGCAGAAAGAATTAGGATGGAGATTGATTGACTCAGGGTGCTAGGCGAAAGGATTCCCTTGGAAAAGAGGTTGATCTTTCCCCGAGAAGGCGGGGGGGGGGGGGGGGGGCGGGGAGGGTTAGGGGAAATGAGCTAATGTTGACATGGAGAAGCATGGAATTGAGGCAGTGTACATCAGATGGCCTATAGCTTCTCTGAAAAGTAGGCAGTGAGATTGAGGATCTGAGAAGGAGGGTCAAGATTGGAAGAGCTACTACAGGGAATGTGCTAGAAGACAAAAAAATACACAAACACATGTAAAACTAACCAGAGGCTGGCAAAGGCCTTGCCCTTTTTTTTGGCTGTCTTAAAGTCAAGTTGACTTTTATTTTATTTATTTATTTATTTTTTAAAAAATTTTTTTTTTAATATTTATTCATTTTTTTGAGAGAGAGAGAGACAAAGAGACAGAGAGCAAGTGGGAGCAGGGCTGAGGCGGAGAGAGACAGACACAGAATCCAAAGCAGGCTCCAGGCTCTGAGCTGTCAGCACAGAGCCGGATATGGGGCGTGAACCCACGGACGTGAGATCACGACCTGAGCCGAAGTCAGTCATCGAGTTGACTTTTAAAACAAAGTCTAACAGCATTCTTCAAGAAGTAGATAAATGTTATATATACACATACACAGATATGTGTATATAAATATATATGTACCTACATACACTATGTGTATATAAATATATATGTACATACGTACACTTGTTAATCTGTAGAAATTTTATCAATTTTGGCCACACTTAATATCCCAGTGATGTTCCTTCCGTATTTTTGACTATCAGAGGCTTCTAGTGTGATAGCTTGGGAAAATGGGCTGAAATCTATTAGAAAATCAATTTCCATTGATGGTGAGACCTATACGGTGTTGTGGCTTTGGGTGATACCGAGTTCTTTATCCCTGGGAGGGGTTCCAACACAAGAGGGTCAAGAATGTATAGGAGGGGTGGGGCCTCTCTGTTTTGTGAAAGATAGCGCTTTGTGGTTGTATTCTTTGTTGCCTGTTAGTGGTGATTTTAAATTTCGTGATATCAATATTTTTTTGTGCCTCTGTGGGAGGCTAGAAGTTTCCGCCTTATCCCTTTAACAAAGCCCTCTTTTTGTGCACTTTCTCTTGACTGAGAATTGCTTTAACTCCGTGATGATGATTTGACCTTTCACAGAACCCCAATTAACTTGAACTGTCAACTTTATTCAAAGAAATTCCAGTTTTTCAGATGTCTGATGCTGTAATAAAAGGATCTTGATTTTTTCCAACCTAAGTAATTATTCTCCTCACTGAAGTTTTAACTGCCAAAGTGTGTGTTCCAAATTTGTCCAAGCGCTGAGCCCTCCTCAGGGCACCCACCGACATTTCAGCTTTGAGTCAGAGTGCAATAGAATGGGTAGATACCATTCCTTACACAGTCAGGCTTAAGGACTTGGAAAGAATTTGTACTGCTGTTATTATTTGTAGTAGCTTAGCTTTCATTTTTGCACATACACATAAGGGGGTAACTTTTTCTGCACCTCTTAATTAGGTCTTATGGGATAGTAGACAAAAGAGCTCTTACCGTATCATGTAGGCAGGATGACTATGGATCTATAGCCTTTTCTCACCCAGGCTGTGTTTATCAAACCCAGTTGATACCCAGCCATCACTTTTTGGTTTTTAGAGGTGGGCTATTTTCACAGTGTATCTTTCATTGTTTTAATTTTTATTTTTAATTTTTTTTTAAAGTTTATTTATTTATTTTGAACGACAGAGAGAGTGAGCATGAGCAGGGGAGGGGCAGAGGGAGGGGGAGAAAGAGAGAATCCCAAGCAGGCTCCGTGCTGTCAGCACAGAGCCAGCTATGAGGCTTGAACTCCCAAGCCATGAGATCATGACCTGAGCCAAAATCCAGTTGGATGCTTAACTGACTGAGCCACTCAGGCTCATTTTTTAAATTTTTAAATAAGAGCATACTTCACTCATTTCTTGCACCTCCCACCCCACCTCCTGTCTCTGGCAACCACCAGTCTGTTCTCTGTATCCATGAGCTTGGTTTTGTTTTGTTTTGTTTTGTTTTTTGATTCCACATATAAGAGGTATCATAATGGTATTTGTCTTTCTCTGTATGATTTATTTCACTTAGCATAAGTGAACCTCTTCAGGGTCCATCCATATTGTTGTAAATGGCAAGATTTCATTCTTTTTTATGGCTGAATAATATTCCTGTGTGTGTGTGTGTGTGTGTGTGTGTGTGTGTGTACATACCACATTTTCTTTCTCCATTCATCCATCGATGGCCATTTAGGTTATTTCCATATCTTGCCTATTGTAGATGATGCTGCAGTGAACATGGGGGTGCATATTATCTTTTTGAGTAGTGCTTTTGTTTACCTCCGATAAATACCCCAAAGTAGAATTACTAGATCATATGGGAGTTTTATTTTTAATTTTTTGAGGAATCTCCATACTAGTTTTCATAGTGGCTGCACCAATTTACAATCCCACCAGCAGTGCACAAGGGCTCCCTTTTCTTCACATCCTTGCCAACACTTTTTATTATTTATCGTCTTTTTGATCTTAGCCATTCTAACAGGTATGAGGTGATCTCGTCATGGCTTTAATCTGCATTTCCCCATTTCCCTTATGCTTAATGATGTTGAGCATGCTTTCGTGTACCTGTTGGCCATCTCTATGTCTTCTTTGGAAAAATGTTCAGATCTTCTGGCCACTTTTTAATCAGATTTTTTTTTTTATTGAGCTATATGAGTTCTTTATGTATTTTAGATATTAGTCCCTTATCAGATATATGGCCTGAAAATATTTTCTCTTTCGTTTATTTTCAATCTGAAACTTTGTTAAAACTTTTTGAAAGGTCGAGATCATCGTAATGTGTAGTAGTTATTCATTGCTGCTCACTTTAAAAAACGTGTGACTGTAATTTGCCTCGGAGAATCCCTCATCTCTGCTCCCTCCCCACTTCTTAGCTCTTCTCCTCTGTCCCCATTTCATCACTTCCCACTCTGGTCTGACTTTTGCCCCTACCACTCCACTGAAACTGCCCTTACCAAGGTCACCTGGGAGCTCCTTGTTACCAAACCCAATGGACACTTTTTAACACCTGTCTTCCTTGACTTTGCTGCAGCATTGACTACATCACTCCCTCCTCTCTTCTTCCTACTCCTGTTGCTTTTCCTTTTTAGACGCCTCCATCAGTTGCCCCTCCTCTACCAGCTTCTTCATGTTGGCTATTAAATGTTGGGATAAAGCTCTGGGCGTATATCCATTGTCCTCTTCCCATTTTATTTGCTCCCCAGGTAATCTCAAAGGCACCTGACTTCAGCAATCTCCACTTGAGACCCCGTACTTCCTTGAGCTTCAGATCCCACATACTCCACTGTGCATGTGTCACAGGTACATCAAACCCAGCATGTCCAAAACAGAACTGTACGTTTTCCCCTGTGATTCTTTTCCCTTTCTCACAGAATGGCCCTGTTGCTACCTGTCTGGTCGCTCAGGCCAGCTTACCCACCTAGTTGCCAAGTCAGTTTGGCTCCCAGTCTTTCTCCCAGTTTCCCTTCCTCCTGGTCTACTCAGTCACTGAATCCTTCTAAAGGATAATACCTTCTAAAAATCTTTCTCTGTCCCTTTTTCTGCTCTCTTAGATTAAGCCCTAAGCTCTTAGTGCCTGAATGACTGCAGTGGCCTTCTCTCTGGCCTCTTTGAACCTCCGTAGTCTAGACCAACCATCTCTTTCTAAAATAGAAATCTGATGTCAAGCCCCTGTTTATTTATAACCCTTCTATGACTTCCTTTCGTTTTCGAGATACAGTCTAAACTCTCTTCTCCAACTTGCAAGGTCTTTTATGACTCAGCTCTTGCCGATCTTTTACACCTTAGCTCTGCCACTTTATAACCCAGCCATACTGAGCTACGTGTGATTCCCTGAATGGGCTGTGTTCTCTCGCTCTTCTGTGACTGGATGTGTACTACTGTGCCTCCTACCTGGAAAACCTCTTTTACTTGTTTCCTTGCTTAGGTGACATCTTTGGAAAGGCTTCCCTATTGTCCCACTTCCTCAGGCTTGGTTAGGTACCTCTTTTCTGTTTTTATAACACCTTGTATAACACCTTGTGCTGTAATTGTTTATTTTGTCTGTTTTGCTGACTGGACTGAGGGCTACTTGGAGGAGGGACCTTGTTTTCATCTCTGAACCCTGGGGACCTTCTCAGCACAATACTCTGTTTATATATATTAAAAGGATGGTTGGCAAGTTAGTGTGAAAGGCAACAGGGAGGTAAAATGTGATAGTGGTGTGCTGTACATCTTGGAGTTAAGCAAAGATCCAGAAGTTTGAGTTCAGTTTGCAGTTGAAGTATATCTATACAATAAAGTATTATTTGACCATAAAAAGGAATGAAGTTCTGATACATGCTACAACATGGATAAACCTTAAAAACATGATGCTAAGTAAAGAAGGCAGACCTACAAAGTCGCATATTATAGGATTCTATTTGTATGAAATGTCCAGGATAGGCAAATCTATATATAGGGAAAACAGATCAGTGATTGCCGGGGCCTAGGAGTTGAGGGGAGTGGAAATGACTGCTAATAGGTATGGGGTTTCTTTTTGGAGCAGTGAAAACGTTTTGGAATTGGATGGTGGTGATCAGTATACAACTTTGTGAATATACTAAAAGCCACTGAATTGTGTGGTTTAAAAGGGTAAACTTTATGGTATGTGGATTACATCTCAGTAAAGCCATTATTAAATCGTTTGATCAACGTAGATTTTATTTGTGCACACTTGAATACCAATATGATGATCCAAGAACAATTCTAGCAATATGTTGATGTCTTAGTGCCAGGCTGAGAACTTCTATTCCGTGTTTTGATTTTAAAGCACATGTTTTAAAATTACAATCTGACCTTTTAGTGGTAGAAGAACTGGATCGATCCACAAATATTATTGACGTTCCAAATTGTTAAGTGTGTATGGTTTGGCCAACCCGGTACTGTAGGGTTGAGTTATTTCTCAATAACTTGAGAAATGTTGTGTTTTGTTTAACAGTCTTGTGAATAGGCGGATGGAGGGGGAGGTGGTAAACGTATTTCTAACATGATCACAGTGTCCATTTGGGACACCTTAGAGCATATTCTGTGTGCAGGTAATTTGAAGGTGTTTTTTCATTTTGTTACATTCGTCATCACTTACTTTTTGTTGACTTAGAAAGGCAGTGATATATGCTGTACCCTAGGGAATGTTTTTCCCTCTTGTCCCACTGGAGTATATGAATATTGGACTCAGATTTGTGAATTGAGTAATACTTTAAAATATAACTGCGTTCAGCCTAAAAATTGGTTCTGAAGCACAGGGGACTATCATAAGAGTTCTTTTGTTCTCAACCCAAAGGTATGTATGGGGTATAAAAGAAGTAGTCTTTGTCCTAGAGAAGAGCTTATATGGTTCTTTTATTATTTCCAGGTCTTTTGGTGGGCCTTGTGCTTCGATATGGCATTCATGTCCCAAGCGATGTAAATAATGTGACCCTGAGCTGTGAAGTGCAGTCAAGCCCAACTACCTTATTGGTAAATGTTAGTGGGAAATTTTATGAATATACACTTAAAGGAGAGATCAGTTCACATGAACTCAATAACGTGCAAGATAATGAAATGCTTAGAAAGGTAAGTTCTCAGTTAAAGGGACTATTGGGATTTTTTTAAAAAGTGTATATGTAACTAGCAGCAAAATGATTCAGGAGAAAAATTTATAATGAATTTTTAATGATGTTTAAAATCATCTGTCTTTTAAAATGGAGAAAGATCTCAATTAACAAACGTAATGCTAAGGAAATGGACATCTGTACATTTCATTTTCTGATTGAGGCTAAGTACTGTAATCCTTTTTGTTTCACTGCATGATGTTTATAATTGTAATAAATGGTTACCAGTATTGACTTGAGCAGAATTCATAAGCATTTCTTTCAATTTGCAGATGGTCTTTAGAGTTTTATCGTACATCAGCACATTGAGTAATACCTAAAATATTCCATTAATATTTCTCTGAATTCTTTCTTGCTTTGATTGTATTCTATACTGAGGACAATTTAATCTTTCTTTGATTCATAATCTGGCACAACTTCAGGGTCCCCATTCTGAGTATCAGTTATTGTACCATGCTGTGCATAAAGCTTTATGTAGGAGGCTGTGTTGCAGTCTTGCTCCCAGACATTCGTGGAGCTGCTTTCTCCTGTCCCCATCATAGTCCCCCCTCCCATGAAGCTTCTAAGGGCTTCATCGCGCATGTCTCTTTTTTTCCGCCCACCCTTGGCCATTTGCCTCCATTTCTGTCTTCTGCATGGGCAGGATTTGGCTCTCATAGCTACTTGGTTGTGGTCCCGACCATCTTTAATGCTTTTTAAAATTTCATACGAACTTCATTTACTTTGCAGCAAGAGTTCTTTCCACCTGCGGAAAATTTCAGTTCCTTAAAAGTTCTAGTAAATAAAATTTTAGCATGGGCTATGTGTGTAGCTGCTTTCTGTTCATGTCAGATCCTACCGTAGCCTCATGAACAGAAAGGGGTGCCTGTATTATTATAGGGAATAGATATTAAAAGAAATAGGCTGTCAGAACTAGAAATCTTAGTCTCACAGAAGTATTTTAACTGTAATATTATGCTATATATTTTTAGGGATGTTCCCTATGTAAGAAGTCTGTTTCTTCTTGCCAGCAATAATGCCGTACCCCCAAATTTTGTTACCAGTTTGAGGTCTCTTTTATTTAAAGCAAAGATATGTTCGTGGTTTTTTTCCCCATTTTAAAGATTTTTTAAATGTTTATTCTTGAGACAGAGACAGACAGAATGTGAGCAGGGGAGGGGCAGAGAGAGAGACACACACAGAATCCGAAGCAGGCTCCAGGCTCCGAGCTGTCAGCACAGAGCCTGACGCGGGGCTTGAACTCACCAGCCGTGAGACCATGACCTGAGCCGAAGTTGGACACAACACACTGAGCTACCCAGGCGCCCCCCCCCCCACCATTTTTAAGATTTTTAATGTCATAGTATTTTTTTAACATTTTTTTATTTTTTAAAATTTACATCCAAATTAGCATATAGTACAACAATGATTTCAGAAGTAGATTCCTTAGTGCCCCTTACCCATTTACCCCATCCCCCCTCCCACAACCCCTCCAGCGACCCTGTTTGCTCTCCATATTTATGAATCTCTTCTGTTGTGTCCCCCTCCCTGTTTTTATATTATTTTTGTTTCCCTTCCCTTCTGTTCATCTGTTTTGTCTCTTAAAGTCCTCATAGGAGTGAAGTCATGTGATTTTTGTCTTTCTCTGACTAATTTCACTTAGCATAATACCCTCCAGTTCCATCCACGTAGTTGCAAATGGCAAGATTTCCTTATTTTTGATTGCCGAGTAATACTCCATTGTATAAATATATATACCACATCTTCTGTATCCATTCATCCATTAATGGACATTTGGGTTCTTTCCATACTTTGGCTACTGTTGATCGTGCTGCCATAAACAATGGGGTGCATGTGTCCCTTCGAAACAGCACACCTGTATCCCGTGGATGAATGCCTAGTCGTGCAATTGCTGGGTCGGAGGGTAGTTCTATTTTTAGTTTTTTGAGGAACCTCCATCCTGTTTTCCAGAGTGGCTGCACCAGCTTGCATGCCCATGTCATAGTATTTTTTAATGTTTATTTATTCTTGAGCGAGAGAGCGACAGAGAATGAGTGGAGGAGGGGCAGAGAGAGAGAGGAAGACACAGAATCCGAAGCAGGCTCCAGGCTCTCCAGGCACAGAGCCCGACATGGGACTCAGACCCACGAACTGTGAGATCCTGATGTGAGCTGAAGTCGGAAGCTTAACCTACTGAGCCACCCAGGTGCCCCTAATGCGTGTATTGTAACACGCTTTCCACAGATAGGACTTAACAGATTGCTCCGACACTGTCTCCTTTTCGTTTGGTTGAGAAATAGAACAACAGCTATCCTATATGAAATATTTTGCAGTTACCACAGTAATATTCTTGCCTTTCACCAGTTTAAAATTAAATCTTTTTTCTTTTTGATAATTTGGTAATGTAATACGAGGTCTCCTAAGGGAATTCATCTAAAAGAACTCTTTATTTTAACAGGTTACCTTTGATCCAGAAGTATTTTTCAACATATTGCTTCCTCCTATCATATTTTATGCAGGATATAGTCTGAAAAGAGTAAGTGCTTTTGTATTTCATATACTTTGAACGACCTTAACCTCCATGGGCTTTTTCATCTTTGTCACTTCAGAAATAGGCAGTTCTTTCCAGGTTTCCCTCCCTTCTCTCCCTGCTGAAATTTATGCCTGCACAAAAATTCTTTCTCTTACTTATTTCCTTTAATGAATAATGCATTTAATATTAGCAAAGCAGACTAGAATAGAAAGCCTTTTCTTTTTCAAATAATTGGTAAGTATTCTAACGCACTATAACTTTTTTTTTTTTTTTGTCAGAGACATTTCTTTCGAAACCTTGGGTCTATCCTAGCATATGCTTTTCTTGGAACAGCAATTTCTTGTTTTGTAATTGGGTAAGTACTTGAAGGTTAAAACATTTTTTATCCTTCAAATTATACTTTTTAAATAATGCATATTCAATTTTTGCGGTATTGTGTTCCTGAGTGTGTCTAAGGACCTTTTTCAGTAAAATGTATTCACATAGATATCAAGTTGTTTGAATTTTCCTTAAGGCCAAGGTATTACCATATTTAAATGGCATGAGTTAAATTTGCAATTAGTCACCAAGTACTACAGTAGACCCATCTTCTTAGGATATTCTAACTTCTGTAACAGTTACTGTTTTCTCTAAAGTAGAAATGTGTTTATTGACCAGGTCAATAATGTATGGCTGTGTCACACTGATGAAAGTGACCGGACAGCTTGCGGGAGATTTTTACTTTACAGACTGTCTGCTCTTTGGTGCCATTGTATCAGCAACTGACCCAGGTATGTGTCCACGAGAGGGGAGCTTAAGTTTTTAAGTACTTACGGTACCATGTTTTGCCAGCAAAACGGTGTGTGTGTGATCCTTCCTTTAGGTGTAGAATTCGTAAATTCCCATAGTATTATACTTTCCGACTGTGGAGGAAAAAACAAAATGTATGGGCCCTTTTGGCTTAAACATACATTTTGTTTTTATTTTATTTTATGACTTTTGCTCATTAGTGGCCCACAGTTTGATGCTATTTAGATGAGGGCTCTAAGGCCTTTGCTTCAGAAATTCAGGTTGGTTCTATCTTTAGTAACTGGGTATTTGGTGACTATGAACTAGATTAGTTAAAATGGGTAATAATAGTATATTCTCTCAAGCTTCGGGAAACCATTTCCTTAAAAATCTAATGTTTATATTCAACTATCTGCATTTAAGAGTAAGAAAAACAGTTTTTAAATGATTGTTAGAAGGCAGTTGTGTGGGGTACCTGGGTAGTTCAGTCGGTTGAGGGCCCTACTCTTGATTTCAGCTCACCTCATGATCCTAGAGTCATGGGATTGAGCCCTACATTGGGCTCCATGCTGACCATGGAGCCTGCTCGAGATTCATTCATTCTCTCTCTCTCTCTCTCTCTCTCTCTCTCTCTCTCTTTCTCTCTCTCCCTCCCTCCCTCCCTCCCTCCCTCCCTCTCTCCCTCTCTCTCTCTCTCTCTCTCTCCCCCTCCCTCCCTCTCTCTCTCTCTCTCTCCCTCCCTCCCTCTCTCTCTCTCCCTCTCTCCCTCTGCCCCTCTCTCCCATGTGCACACTTGCTCTATCTCTCTAAAATAAAAAAATAAAAATATCTATAAATATGTATTAAAAAAAGGCAGTTGTGCCTCTATAAGCGTGATTTGGCATCATCGGTGGGCCTTACTGTACATTAAAGGATTGGTTTTACAGCTATGAAATAGTTTTGATATGAGCACAGCTGGAGAATGAATGTAATTCTATAGAGTTAGTTTGTAGCTTTTGTGATACAGTACTGGTGAGCCTCACAGCTACATTCACATTAGGAATCTAGAGAATATGCACACTGGGGGCACCTGGGTGTCTCAGTCGGTTAAGCGTCCGACTTTGGCTCAGGTCATGATCTCACGGTTTGTGAGTTCGAGCTTGGCGTCGGGCTCTGTGCTGACGGTTCAGAGCCTGGAGCCTGCAACGGATTCTGTGTTTCCCTCTCCCCCCATCCCCCGCTCACACTCTGTCTCTCAAAAATAAATATTAAAAATTTAGAGAATATGCAGGCTGAAGACGTAGCAATGGGAACGTAGACTGCAGTTTTTGAACTCAGGATGCAGGGTTTCTTGTACTAGGCTTTAGAACCTTGGCAGAGGTCTGTTCTGTTTTACTTTTTGCCCTTGTTCATTTACTCATCTACTTTAATTGTCATCCGGTACAATTCGAGGTATGATCTTAAGGTTAACTCTGAATTCCTGTGTTAACTGATAACACAGGGAATTATATTACAGGAAGTAGGAAAATATGTTCTCTATATGAGATGATTTTATAAAGCTCAGAGGGCATTTTAGAGAGGTGTTTGTGTAGTTTAACATTTTTAAAACTGAAAATCAAATTGCTCCCTTAAAGACAATAAAGGCTGCCACCTTACTGTTTAGAGCTGCACGCATTACCAGTATGAAAATAGGATGGTTTTTGCAAGGAGCCAGTGGTCTCTCTTTTCTGGGTCCTTTTGCTTGGAAGCAAGGTCCTCGACTGCAATGTCTATGAGAAATCTGAGTCAATTGGACTAGCTACGTTACTTCAGTCTTCCGGTTTTGTTTTGGTTACAAAATATTGCCAGAATGGCTCTAGCGAAACTGTTTTGCTTATATTAAGTTGGACAGTTACATCTCTTCTGAGTTATATAGGCATTTGCCCCTATAATAATTCTGTTATTTTATAATTGTATACTTGTTAGAAGGGTGAGCTGTAAATCCTCTTTGCAAAATTCTTCAGCACTGCTTTTGCCCTCCTTTTCTCCTCCTCTTGGTAAGCTTTTATCTCCATATATTCCAGATGAAATGCTTTGCAGTAGAAACTACATCTTTTAAAATGGAAGTTTCCTGTTTTGTTGGTTGGCATTTGAAAGAGCTATCCCATCTCTGGTTATAATATTCTTTCATGTGTGCTCAGGTTTGTCTAGGGAGTGAGCTGTATGTGACTCAGCAATCAAAGTTATAATGCAACTTCAGTCTCCTCTGATTTTCTAAGAATTCTCATAGAATTGTTGCCTAGAAGAAGGATTTTTTTTTTATCTTCTCAAGCTGTAATCGTCTGATCATTGGCTTCTTATTAAATTAAATATAGAAGCTATAACTCTGGTCATAAATTTTATCTCAACCAATACCAAACTTGTGCCTTTCACTTCCTACTGTCTTGGCTAACCCAGTGTGTTTGAAATTTGCAAGTCAAATAGAAATGAGTTGTAAGTCTCCAAAGAAAAAAAAGAAATTTGCAGGAAGAGATGCTTTTCATAATACCCTTCTTCATCAAAGATTAATGATTGCCTGGTCTGTAAGAAATTTTGTATATATTCTTTATGGAAAAGAAATATACAAGACAAGAATATTAGCATTTGCATGACACATGTAGGTCAACTCAGTCCTCCAAGCTAATTTCAGCTCTTTGTAAGATAAAGGAGATGTTGCAGGTACACAATTAGGGAAGAGAGAAGTATCGACATGAACTTACCTAATCTTTAATATGGTAAGAGAATGTTTATTGGGATTGGATCCTAAGAGGTAGAGATGAATTTCTAAGTAACCATTATATAATCACGTGTGGAGACGACTATGTTATATTTGTAATATCTGAATATTCCTCTGACCCTTTCTACTTGCTAGTGACTGTCCTTGCCATATTCCACGAGCTTCAAGTGGATGTTGAACTCTACGCACTTCTTTTTGGGGAGAGTGTCCTCAATGACGCCGTTGCCATAGTGCTGTCTTCGTAAGTGTTCTTTTTTCTTACTATATTCTGTATATTCAATGTCAGGGTACTAGGAACCACAAGTTACTTATTGAATAAAGTGCATTATGAATGCAGACATTTGAAAGAATGAGGCTTTTGTTTCCTCTTAAAGAAATACATACTTACAGACAACATGGAAAATTCCAGGAAGAAAAAGGAAGAAAAAATGATATGTCCTCCTCACACCTAAAGACAGTTACTATAAAGATTCAGGGTACATTGCCTTTTATTTTTGTTTTGTATCCGTGCTATTTTTACACAGTTGTGATTATGGCGTGTATATAATTTTTTATTCTTTTTTTTAACATTATAATATGAATGTTTCTCTTTAAATTAAATTTTGGAACAGATAATATATTTACATGGTTCAAAAATCAAAACTGTATAGAGAGGTGACGTAGAAAAGTCACATTCTTACTCCTGTTCTCATCCACCTCTCCCCCCAGCCCCTGCTATGTAACCTTTTTTATTAATTTCTTGCGTGTCTTCCTATGTCTTATACAAATGCAAATACACATATGAATAAATATTTTTATTTGCCTCTTAGTTCTTATTTTAAAAGCATGATAAATATGTTCTATACCTAGCTATCTCTCATGCAACTATATCCTGGAGATCTTTCCATATCAATACAGAGGGTTTACTCATTCTATGTACTATACTATGAACTGTATTATAGTTTATTTAATCAGTCTCCTATTGCTGGAAACTTAAGAGTTTTCAGTCCTTTGCTATCCCAAGCAATGCTGCAGTGACTAACCTTGAACTCACCTGTTTTATACGGACAGAGGTATATTAGTGGGATAATTTTCCGGAAGTGAGATTAGCATGTTAAACGGTAAATACATTTGTAATTTTTTTTTAATTTTTTTTAACGTTATTTATTTTTGAGAGACAGAGCATGAGTGGGGAAGGGGCAGAGAGAGGAGGAGACACAGAATCCGAAGCAGGCTCCAGGCTCTCAGCTGTCAGCACAGAGCTCGACACGGGGCTTGAACTCACGAAGTGCGAGATTATGACCTGAGCCAAAGTCAGACGCTCAACCGACTGAGCCACCCAGGCGCCCCAATACATTTGTATTTTTGTTAGACATTGCTAAATCGCCCGTCAAAGAGATTATGCCATTTTGTACTTTAACCATTGAATTATGGGAGTGCCTGTTTCCTCATAGCTTCACCAACAGAATATTTGTCAAACTTTTGTATTTTTGCCAATTTGATGATTGAGCAATCTCTTGTTGTAGTTCAAGTTGTATTTCTCTTCTTTAACATAAGCATTGCAGAAACATTTGTTAATTTTCAGAAGTGCCAAATAATACACTTTTTAAGGACAGTTATTGAAATGAGCAATATTTTAATCTACTTAGAGAAATTACTATGCATGTTATTAGAAGTGTTTGCAGGTGAATGAGTCTAAACCTCTGAGGAATTCAATCCTGCCAACCCACTCCTACTAAGCAAATACCTAGCCCTGTAAACAGTTGCCTTTACTCCAAACCATCTAGTGGGTGGAGGCCAGGGATGCTGCTCAGTATCCTTCAATACACGGGACAGCATTCACCACCTAACAGATAATTCTCTGGCCCCAAATATCAATAGTGCCGGGACTAAGAAACCCTGGTGTTCTAACCAAGATCACTTTTACATTGTTAACATTGAAATTAGTATCACCTACTCTTTTGTATTCTATCTTTTGTCATTATTTATGATAATAAAATTAATACGTTTGTAACAAAAATTTCAAAGTATTTGACTTAGAATGGAGAAAATTCCTGAAATTTCAGCTCTCAGAAATAACCACTGTTAAAGTTTTCATCCAGACTTTTCCTTTAGGATAATAAAATGCATATAAATATGTTAATAATTTTTAAACAAAAAAAGGCATAGCACTAAACATATTCTTCTATAACTTGCTTTTCTCATTTGGACATTTTACTACATTAATAACTTCTATTATCCTATTGTATGGATACACCACAAATTTACCTCTCCTATCCCCTATTAATGTGTGGTGTTTTCTAATACATTATTGTGAATGGCACTGCAGTGAACATATTTATGTGTAAATTTCTACGAATCATTATGGATATTTCTGTAGGATATTTTTTAGAAGTAGAATTTCTAGGGGCGCCTGAGTGGCTCAGTCGTTTAAGTATCTGACTCTTGGTTTTGGCTCGGGTCATGATCTTGCGGTTTGTGAGTTCAAGCCCCTCATCAGGCTCTGTGCTGATGGTGTGGAGCCTGCTTGGGATTCTATCTGCCCCTCCCCCACTCAGGATAAATAAACTTTAAACATTTTTTTAAAAAAGAAGTAGAATTTCTAGGCCAATGGATGTGACCAGTAAAACATTGAGAGAGGTGGTCCTATTTCCCTCTAAAAACAGATCTACTTTGAAAGTTGCACAACATGTAAAAGGAGCCACAGGTATAGTAATGTAGTTTCCAGGAATGTAGCACAAGAAAATAGTCCAAAATTTGTAAAAAGTGTAAATATGCTCTTTCACATTTTTGTTTAGAGTAGCAAAAATATCAGAAGCAACTTTTAAATATCTAACAGTGGGGAAATGGTTAAACAAATCATTACATCCATCTGGACCATTTTTGAAGTCTTAAAAACCATGGTTAGAGAGACTAATAGTTTATGTCATTGTCGGATGAAGAAGCAGAATTAAAAACCATATATTCCCTATATAATTACAACTAAACATGAAATAGCACACATGTAGCAAGTAGAGGGGAAAGAAATAGAGAAGGCAAATAAGACAGCTCTGTCAGGGCAGTAGAACGAAGGAATGATTTTTTCCCCCTAAATTGTACATTGTATTACTTTTAGGATTAACAAAAGTATTTATAGGGGCGCCTGGGTGGTTCAGTCGGTTGAGCATCCCACTTGGGCTCAGGTCCTGATCTCACAGTTCGTGGGTTCGAGCCCCGCATCGGGCTCCATGCTGACAGCTCAGAGCCTGGAGCCTGCTTTGGATTCTGTGTCTCCCTCTCTCTCTGCCCCTCCCCTGCTCACACTCTGTCTCTCTCTGTGTGTCTCTCTCAAAAATGAATAAACATTTTAAAACATTTTAAAGGATAAAAATATGGCTGCCTCAAGATAAAGTAATATTTGTGGAAGAGATGAGCTAGGATATCAATCCAGAGGCCAGTGTTTGACAAGAAAAAATAAGCCTCTCGTGTGTTCTCAGCCCACCATGCTTTCATGTGTTCCTGTATATTTTAGTGATTAAAGAACAAAATCATGATTAGTGTGAGTCTTGAGTTTACATGAACGAATCCAGGGAAAGCAGTTTTAGGAGGCATGGCGTAGATATTTTTTTTTGTTCCAGCCAGCATTTTGAAAGCTGTCACCAGGGAGAAAGAAGATTGTAGCAGCAAGATTCTTTTCTCCAGCCAGCTGCTACATTTTCCTGTTCCTGTGTGGTCAAATCTCATTTCTGGTGGTGAGCCTTTATGTATGGGCAAGATAGCATGACATTAGAGGCCATTTCTTATTTATTAAAATAATAATTTTTTAACCTAACTGGGGAGGCATGAGAAGAACTTGGTATACATGGTGTAGCAAGCCCATTTTTCAGCCTTGAACCTTAAAAAACACACACACACACACACACACTGCAGTAACCACAGGGAGAATTCATTATATATTCCTAGGAATGTGTTTTTTCTCCTTCGTCTCTTTGACATGACTTATATGATATCTTTGAGTCTAGACTTTTTATAAAAACCCTCGGACTTCAATTAACTGAGATGAGAACTGATTTAGTAATGGTAGGTACTCTCGCCAGACACCTGCTGGCAACAGTGATTTTCTCCGCCATTTCTGTTGGGCGACTGTTCTAAAAAGAAGCATTTTTAGACCAGGTTTGGACTGTAAGTTCAAGATGGAGGGCGTCTCCTGTAATTGTCTGTCTTAGCTTGTTGCAGAATGACTTTTCTTTCAGAAGTTTGAGGTGGAGATCCAGCTGGGCAAGCTAAAAGTACGGTCAAGTGGATTCAAATTCCTTGGATGGACTTTCAGGCCCATTTGCCTGTAAAAGTCCATTTCAGTGAGTGAATGGATGTTAGGCATAGGGCCCATTCTGGTATTCTAAAAGTCGACAGGGAAAACAAAATGTGACCTGGTTGAGTACTGAACAGTATTGAGCAGTATTCTTTATATTCTTATCCCTCTGCTGGAAATAAGTGGAATTTTTCATTAGTTTCTTCACATTAGTGTGTCAGGGCTTGTAGGCACTGAGTGCTAGTAAGTCTTAAACAGAGTCCTGAAAGAATAGTGCTGCACAGGATGTTGTCGCTGAAGGAAAAGCCTTGGTGCAACTTCATATAGAGGACCGTAAAACATTCTGTCTCCTGAAATTGTCATTTACATAAAAGCAGAGTTTTCTTGCTAGTTGCATCCACCACAGGGCATTTTGGTAACCTTTTGTCCTTGTTTTGGCAATTCGAATAGAAAGTTTTTGTCCTCTCCCCCACAACCCCCACCCTGACCCCAATTTCATCTTTCAAGCTCTACTATACCAGATGATGTATTTATTTATTATTATTTTTTTTTACATTGTTTTTAAAGTAAAACCTGCTTCTGGAAGTAAAAACAATCACTCTTTTGTAGCTCAATAGTGGCATACCAGCCAGCCGGAGACAACAGCCACACCTTTGATGTCACAGCCATGTTCAAGTCCATTGGGATTTTCCTTGGGATCTTCAGTGGATCTTTCGCAATGGGTGCCGCTACTGGCGTGGTGACAGCTTTAATATCCTTTTTTTAATTTTCCTTGTTAACCTAACAAAGTGGTTGAATACTGTATTCCATGGTCTCTCCTAATTCCATAATTGTCACTGTGTTATAATTATTAACCTTATAACCAAGTACTTGGCTTGAAAACGTTAGGCAGTCATCTTTTCCGATAGATAAATAAAGGAATTTCATCGTTTTGCATTCAGCTCCATGCCCTCAAACTTTCACTCAAAGAGTCTAATTAGAGACAGTGACCCCTCCAAGATTGTAGACTAAATTGATAAAAGGTAAATATATTTCACAGAGCCTCGGAGTATTCTGCACTACTCTTCGTTTGCTCTTTGTAGAATAGGACGAATAGAAATGTGCGACCACGATGCCTATTGAACAAAAGAGGCTTCCTGGGTTTAGACAGATGGGAGTTCATCTCAGCTCTTAACCGATTTTAACCTTCTGTTCCAGAGTCTTTGGCATTGCCACCAGTCTGCCACTGGAAATGTTGGGCAAGCCATTCTTATGTTCGTTCAAAAAACACTTCCTGATTGCCTCCTGCATGCCAGATGCTACGCTCTGGGCATCAAAGATGGACAAGACAAATGTGGCCTCTGCCTTCCTGGTGCTGCCTGTATAGGAGCACCGACATTTCGCCTGTGGACCTTTAGTGTAGGAAGGTGGCAGGTGGGGACAGCAGGGAAGATGAGTGGGACTAGATGACCTCTAAAGAGCTTCCAGTTCGAGAACTGTAAGATATTTTTATATAAAACAAATACTCTTTGGGGCACCTGGCTGACTCAGTCAGTAGAGCGTGTGACTCTTGATCTCAGGGTTGTGAGTTCAAGCCCCACATTGGGTGTAGAGGCTACTTAAAAGTAAAATCTTTTAAAAAAAATTTTTAAATCTTTATTTATTTTTGAGAGAGAGACAGAGTGTGAGCAGGGGAGAAGCAGAGAGAGAGGGAGACACAGAATCCGAAGTGGGCTCCAGGTCCCGAGCTGTCAGCACAGAGCCCGATGCGGGGCTCAAACTCACGAACCGTGAGATCGTGACCTGAGCCGCAGTCGGACGCTCAATCAACTGAGCCGCCCAGGCGCCCCAAAAGCAAAATCTTAAAAAAAAAAAAAAAAAAGAAACTTTTTTCAAGGATCTGTAAGTTTGCTCTACTTCAGCTTTGCGCTGGAAGGGACTTGTCTTATGGCTTTTTACAGGTGAACTGAGGCACAAAGAGACAGTAAGATGTTCTGAAGGAGGAACCAGTATCACTGCCCGTTAACAATCTCCTTGAGGGTAGGGAGTATATCTTGTTAGGAATCTTTTTGTTGTGGTGCACAGTTGTTGAAGCGAATGTAGACTCCAGTCTGAGATTTGTCACAGGTCTACACAGGCCCTTCTCCCCTTGACTAACAGAATACTTTTGAGATTAGTATACGTGGGTGACGTGCCTCAGTTGCTTCATCATGGACTACTCTGCATCACAGAGGTGCTAGGGGATCAAATGAACATGAAATCTCATGGAAATGCCATGTTCTGAGTGAATGTAAATCGCTATAATTACGGAAGCTGTCTTGCTTCGGGTTGCAGATTTATAATCAGAGCTGGCATGTTGTGTGTCTGCTCTGTCACTCCCGTCTCTGCCTGTCCTTTATGATGTGGTTTCCGGCAAGGCATGCGATACCCATAAAACGATTGGATTGACAAAACTGCGGCTTCCTCACGGAAGCAAAGACTGCTGACTCCTCAGTATGACGCTCATTTTAAGAGTTCCTTCGCTTTGGTGCCTCCTTATTCTGTGACTTTTGTGTTAGACTGGAGAACCCTTCTTGCGTGGTTGCCTTGCTTCGACTTTTATTTTTTTTTTCTAGTCGCACTTCTGTATCACGAGATCTTGTTATCAACCTTGACGGTCTTACGTGACAAAGTTCACCAAATTACGGGAGTTCCATTTGTTGGAGACAGGCTTGTTCTTCTTGATGTCCTGGAGTACTTTCCTCTTGGCTGAAGCGTGGGGTTTCACAGGTAGGGTCCTTGCCCCTTTTCATTGTAAACGTTCACAGGGAGTGACTTTAGCAGTCATTTTTTTTTTTTTTCTACCTGTGGGCAGAGCTTCTAATATTTGAACAAACTCGTTAGGGTTGGGATTTACGCAGTTACTTCATGGTATAAAAAGAAAAGATTTTTAACGGAAGTGGTTCCTCTTAACAAAGTAAGTGACAACTGCAAATTCCAACACTGAGCATATGATCTTCTGTGAAGTAAAAGCCTCACTCTGAAAGTCGGGAATTCTCCTTTGATGTGAACTTGGAACTTGTTGTCTTTATAGGTGTGGTTGCAGTGTTGTTCTGCGGCATCACACAGGCCCATTACACGTACAATAATCTGTCCACAGAGTCTCAGCATAGAACTAAACAGGTAAGACAAACTTTAGTTTGTGAATAAACTTTTCCTCCTTGCAGCAAAACAGGAGTCTTTTTTTTTTTGTTGTTACTGAAAAATCATCTTTAGTTGGTTCCAAACAATGCCTATTCATTTCAGCTTCTCTCACTTTGACTCTGGAAATCGATGGGGGTTGAAGGGTGGCAGCTCTTAGGGTAGAGATAGTTCAGCAGAAAAGCGAGGGGTCATTAGTATCGTGGCTCCAGCGATCAGTTAGCTTCCTTTCCTTGTTTTCCTAAGAGGAACGTTTTGGAAGTTCGTTCAGGTCTGACCAGAAGTACCTCCGGGTGATAGAAATAAGGTTCATTTCTGACCCGACTGGGTCTGCTGCCGGGTGACCCAGAGAAGAGAAGATCGACTTCCTTTCAGGCACTTCACAGCCGCTGTGTTTCCAGGAACGTCAGCTACACCAGTGCTTGGGTTTCCCATGGTATTGAATGATCAGTTGTGCAGGGTACCTGAAGGGAGTTCTAAAGGAAATAGACGTAGGGTTTTCTAGTCTTACAAAGTGTATGGAACGAGTGGATGAACAATATGTAATGTCTGGAATAGAAACCAACGCATGCCCGATTATGGTTATATCGAGAAATCGAAGCTTTCCGTTTTCCCAAATGATTAGAACACAGTGAGATTACCCGGGAAAGGACTCCTCTGATAAAGCAGGAGCAGATGTCCTAATTCTTTTTTTCTTTCTTCTGGAGCCAGAAATGTAGCATATGAACCTGTGCTTTTTTCTAACTCCTCAAGAGATTAGACTTTTCTTCCCCAAGCATATGCACTGGGGCTACAAATCCCTTTTACAAATTCATTCACTTCATTAAGTGTAGAGAAGAAAATCAGCTGGGATATTTGGCATTTTTTCTAGGCAATGAGGTGGGGAATTCAGAAACAACAAGGCAGGAGTTTCCAGTCTTATTGGTGATATGAAGCTTGTATAGCAGTAAAAAAAAAAAGTCCCAGATTAATAGAACTTCTAGATTCTGTGTTTCAGATGATATGTCCTACAAGAGGTCAGAGAAGTGGAGAGAGGGTTTGAGGCCTGAAGAGGCGGGAAAACTATCAGAGAAGAAATGGTACACCTAGAAAGATAGGAAGGATTCAGAAAAGCCTAGAAAAAGCATAAGCATAAGAAAAAAAACCCACAGCAAATAATACCAGCAAAGGTGGAAACAGAAAGTAGGTAACCTTCGCGAATAGAAGCAGCGAAGTGTGGCCCCGGGGGTTGGCAGTCAATGACCAGACCTGCCTGTAAGGTCTGTGAGCTGAGGATGATGTTTACATTTCCCCAGTGGTTGGAAACAGATCGAAAGAAGAAGAATATTTTGTGACACATGAAAATTATATGAAATCCAGATTTCGGTGTCCACTAGTAGTTTTCTTGGCACACTGCCACACCCTTGTTTTTTTTTTTTTTTTTTTTAGCATGTAGTCCGTGGCTGCTTTTGTGCTTCATTGGCAGAATTGAGTGACTGTGACAGGGACCGTGTGGCCTGCAAAGCCTCAAATATTTACTTTCCCTTTGGTCCTTCCCAGGAAAAGTTTGCCAACCCTTGGTGTTGTGGATTAAAACAGAGATTCCGTGTTGTTCCAAATCCTGGTTCCAGTACTTGCTGGCTGTGTGACAGGGGCAAGTTACATAACTTCTCTGTGCTTCAGTTTTATTATCTTTAAAATGAGGATAATCATAATACCTAGCTCATGGAGTTGTGAGATTAAAACAAGGTAATGCTTGTAAAAGTCGCAAGCATAGTACCAGGCGCATGATAAAAACTGTCTTAGCTATTAAACTAAAAAAGTTTAGCTTGATAATTAAGCAAATGAGTAACTAATAATAATAGTATATTAAGTCATTTAAAGTAAATTAAATATATACTTACTTATTTCCATTTTTAATTCCCATTTTTCAAGAATGAGGCAACTCCGGTTTAGAAAGGTTAACTTGCCCGGAGCTACACAGCCAGCTAGTGGGAAAAGCAGGATTCAAGCCAAGGCATTTTGACCCCCGGGCCCATGTTGTTACTTAACCACTACCCTGTTTAGTGGGCCAGAGGGCTCACGTTCAAGAGCAGTGGTAGATAACTCTGATGGACCGAGGGATGCGGATTACAGAGGGCCTGGAATTCATTCAGTCGGCAAATCTTGAATCCCTATCGTGTCAGTAACACTTGACAGGCAGTGGTGTGAAGTGGTGGGGGTGGCCAGGCAGCAGGGGAGGGGACAGAGCATGTGGCTATAACGCGTAAGCCCCTGCTCCCTAAATGAGGGCTAAGACCCGAGTCAAAAGTGAAATCACACAAGGAGGTGATACAAGACTTGTCATGAAGCGTTCAATGCCAAGAGAAGAGAATTTGAACTAGATATTCCAGCCTAAAAGAGGGAAGGGTCTTCAAACTGCCATGCTGAGAGAGACCCCCTGGGTGAGGGTGCAGGATGGGGGCGTCAGGGGCACAGTCAGGGGCCCTTTGCAGCAGTAGGGGCGGGCGGTGATGAAAGCCAGAAAGACAGACTAAGGCAGTGGCAGGGATGGCAAGGAACATCCCCAGAGAACACTTCACAAGGTTTGGAGAAGGAAGAGGAGAATGACTGAACATGGGGATTGGGCAAAGGAAGCCAATGGAGGGACATGCGGAGGCGACATTTCTGGCTTTCTCCGTGGGACCAGAAGCGTCATGTCTACGTTTGCTCCCCTCTGAAGCACATATTTTGGGGATGTACGTGGGCTTTACCTAGGGGAAGGGTCTGCTTCATTATCTTAGTGATAGTCATGTTTTCAAATGATGTAACTTAATGCACTTACTGGACTAACCTTTTAAAATTTCGTTTCAGTTGTTTGAGCTTCTCAATTTCTTGGCAGAGAATTTCATCTTCTCCTACATGGGACTGACACTGTTCACCTTCCAGAACCATGTCTTTAACCCGACATTTGTAGTAGGTGCATTTGTATCCTTTGTTATGTGTTCTATTTTGAAAACTTGTTTTCACTTGAGGCTTGCGCTTGTTTTCTGGAGGGGTGGTTGATAAGAATACATTTAAATATATGAAACTTTCCTCTGAGTAAAACGAATAAGGATTTCGACTCTTGTTCCTATTCTACTGTATTCCATTCTTTCTTCGTTGTTGTTGAGTGCACAGATAACACAGGTCAAAATGACAGAAGGAAGTCCCTACCCATCCCGCCAGTCCCCCAGAATACAACTGTCCTCTGTCATTGAAGGGGAGAGAGAAAGAGTGGGTCCTGGGGAAGAGTTTGCACTCTGCTCCCTAAGGCAGTGGTTGCAGGAGGGTGAAAGGCCGACGGAGGCTGCTTTCTTCTGTCTTAGTCTCTGTCTCTGTCTTTAAAAAGCAGTCGAAATGGAAAAGCTGAGTCCATGAAAGCGAGTGCCAGCCTCGGGAGAAAGCAGGTGAAAATGGAATCTAACACATGTGGAGAGGGGTTGGCCTCCAGAGGGAGGAGGCACAGCTCCACCGTTGTCCCAGGAGAGGACAGGGCGTGTAAAGATGGCTGCTGTACACGAGTAAGATGGCATTCCTGCCTGCTGGCTTCTATTTTTATCTGTGGAGTAGGAGGTGGGAGCACCTGCTGAGAAGGAGGTAGGAGCAGGCGGCCTATCAGTTTTCTGTTGTAGAACAAATTAGCCTAAAATTTAGCAGCTTAAAACAACAAATATGTATTACCTCACACAATTTCTGAGGGTCAGGAATCCGGGAACAGCCTAGCTGGGTTCTGGCACAAAGATCTCTTGCGAGGTTACTGTCTCGCTCTGGGCTGGAACTGCACTCTCTCAGGACTTGACCGAGGGTGGGGGATCCTCCCCAGGCTCACTCACATGGCTGTTAGCTGGAGGCCTAAGTTTTTCTCCAGGGACTTCTCCATGGGGCAGCTCACAACATAGCTTCCCCCAGAGGGAGAGCATCAAGATGGAAGCCGAAGTGTCTTTTATAACCTAATCTAGGAAGTGACCATCATCCCTTCCACCACATCCTATTGGTCACACAGATGGACGCTGATACAGTGTGAGTAGGGACTACACAGAGGGGCGAGTACTAGGAGGCGGGGGTCATTGGGAGCCATCTTGGAGGCTGTCTTCCACAGGTAATAGGAGTTTGGAGGAGATTTGGAAATAGTTGTAGAGAGTGGGGGAGCGAGTGAGCGAGTGAATTGACCAAAGAAATGCTGTGGGACTGCTGAGCGGTATTAGGGACCCATTTGGGTTTGAGGAATAGGTAACTGACAGTGGAATCAGTCTGCCCTGTTGTACTATTGTGTCCAGGAGTACTTGGCTGGCAGCATGAAGAAGACTGAGATGGGTCCTTGCAGGTTTGGGGTCTAGTTCAGTGACTACAGTGAAATCCCAGAGAGGGGCAGATGAATCCACGGTATAGGGAAGAGTGTTATTTTTTAATTTCTTTTTCTTAAGCTTATTTTTTTTTTTTATTTTGAGAGAGGGAGAGAGAGAATCCCAAGCAGGCTCCGTGCTGTCAGCATGTAGCCCGACTCAGGGCTCGATCTCACAAACTGTGAGATCATGACCTGTGCCGGAATCAAGAGTCGAGACACTTAACCAGCTGAGCCACCCGGGCGCCCCAGGAAGAGTGTTAATAAGATGTGGCTGAGAATGGAAGTAAAGAGGAGAGAGGGCTGGACTGGTTGTTTGAGGGAAGAGTTGAGAACTCTTTGCGTGGGAGGTCCCAGGGAGGTGGGGGAACCATCCGAGTGGGATAGATAAACAAACATGGAAGCAGAGAGTGTGGTTGGGGGTGAGATGTTTGAATTAGTGGTTTCCAAAAGAAATAGTTTTAAAAACTGCTTCAGAATGAAGTTTCTGCCAAAGAGATTAGCAGAGGGGCGCCTGGGTGGCTCAGTCGGTTGAGCGTCCGACTTCGCTCAGGTCATGATCTCACGGTCCGTGAGTTCGAGCCCCGCGTCAGGCTCTGTGCTGACAGCTCAGAGCCTGGAGCCCGCTTCAGATTCTGTGTCTCCCTCTCTGTCTGCCCTTCCCCCATTCATGCTCTGTCTCTCTCTGTCTCAAAAATAAATAAACATTAAAACAAAATTAAAAAAAAACAGATTAGCAGAAATATTTTTTAAATAAAGACTTTAAGCAGCATGTCTGTGAACGTGAGGTCTTACTGAAATGCCATTCTGGAGTGTTTTCGTTTTCTGGGAACGAACTTCAGGCAAAAAAGAGAAAACCCTATAAATAAGAGAGGAACCCTAGCTGGAAGACTCCCATGAGACCAGTATAACTTCCTGTCCTGCCAGTCTTTGAAAATTTTTTGAGCAGTCAAGTGGCTTGATCCACTATACTTCTCCAGAAACGAGGCTAAATATTCTCCATAGGTTTCTGAGTCTGTTAGGAATTCCGGTTCCTCGATACAAACGCCTACCATGAACATTGACTTTTACCGGGAGAGAGTTGTCCTCTTGCTGGCTCTATCAGTTCGGATGTAGGTTTGGTTTTATGTGACAGTGACCCAAATTAACCCAGGTTGAAGCAAGGTAGAAGTTTCTTTCTTTCTCATGTAAAAGTCTGAACTGGTGTGGCAGCTCTACCTCACAAAGTCATCAGGGACCCATGCAGCCTCCTTGCAACCATCCTTGGGGAATTGCCCTTTCTCTTAGGGGCCAAGGTGGCTCAGCCCTGTGTCCGCCGATTCTTTTTAAGGACGTGACCCAAGATAGGTACACATCATTTCCACTTTAACATCCATTGGGTTACACTTACCTACAAGAGAGGCTGAGAATTACATTCTCTATCTAGGTGCCCATGTACACAGATGAAAATTGGAGGCGGAAGTGAGGAGTGTGTCCTCCTAGAGAGGAAGGGAAAGATAGATATTGGGGATAAAACTAGCAGTCACTGCCATGTTGGCCCACATGTTATTTTGTTTTTTCTTTTTTCAAGGAATCACTATTTTTTATTTTTTTAAGTTTATTTATTTATTTTTGAGAGAGAGAGAGAGAGACACACTGCACAAGTGTGGGAGAGGCAGATAGGGAGAGAGAGAATCCCAAGCAGGCTCAAACCCATGAAACCATGAGATCATGACCTGAGCCAAAACCAGGAGTCAGGTGCTTAACTGACTGAGCCACCCAGGCGCCCCACGGAATCGCTATTTTTAATGATCTTTGTAGTCTAGAGTAGTTTTAGATTTACAGAAAAATTGTGAGCATAATACAGAAAGCTCTCATATACCCCATGCCCAGGTTCCCCTGTTATTAACATCTCACATTAGCATGGTGCACTTGTCACAGTTCGTGAACCAATATTGGCACATTATCATCACCTGAAGCTCATACTTTATTCAGGCTCTCAGAATTTTTCCCTCATGGCCTTTTCCTCGTCCAAAATCCCATCCACGATGCCACATTTCATTTAGTTGTCATGCTTTGTTAAGTTCTGGTCGACCGTGTCGGTTTTGCAAACTTGTTTTTGATGACCCTTGATAGTTTTGAGGGGCTACTGGTAAAATGTTTTGCAGGGCGTGTCCCAACCAGAATTTGTCTGACATCTTCCCCGTGATTAGCCTGGGGTTGTGCATTCTTTGGGAGGAAGTCACAGAGGTAAGGTGCCATTCTCCTCGCGTTGAATCAAAGGTACATACTTGCAGGCATGTTAATAATGTTGGCGTCAGCCTTAATCACTTGATTGAGATAGTGTTGGTCAGGCCACTCCACTGTAAAGTTACTCATTTTCCCCCTTTCTATATCGTACCGCTTAGATGGAGTCCATCTCCTCAAGGAGTTCTTTCCATGGGGTATTTATCTGTCCCCCTCCATTTATTGTTTTCTTGTCATTTATATCAGGTTGGACTCAATGGTATTTATTTTATACTTTGGGTCATGATACATTACTACTTTCTAAAATCTTGTTGCCCAAACTGTTCCTGCTTTGGCCATTTGGAACTCTTTCAGTGGGTACTTTGTCCCTTTGTCCCCTTACCACCATCGTTATGTGTTTTGAATTTTTTTAAGTTTATTTATTTTGAGAGACAGCGCATGAGCGGGAGAGGGGCAGAGAGAGAGGGAGAGAGAGAGAATCCCAAGCAAGCTCTGAACTGTCAGCATAGAGCACAGTGCAGGGCTCGAACCCACAAACCATGAGATCCTGACCTGAGCTGAAACCAAGAGTCGGATGCTTAACCGACTGAGCCACCCAGGGGCCCCGAAGTTTTGTTTTTTGTTTTTTGTTTTAAGTAGGCTTCACACTCAGCGTGGAGCCCAACACAGGGCTTGAACTCACAACCCTGAGATTAAGCCCTGAGCTGAGATCAAGAGTCAGATGCTTAACTGACTGAGCCACCCAGGCACCCCTTGTACACTTCCTTACTTCCTAGGGAAGATGCTTCACACTCTTCTTGTATATTTTCTGCCCTAGCCTTGAATCAGCCATTTTTCCAAGGATCCCTGGTTCCTCTTATTGGGGAATGGTATTAGATATCAGGATCTGGGCTGTAGTGTATTCAGTGCCATTGAGGTATCCTGGCTTCTAGGCCCTCTCAGCTGACACAGGGAGGAAATATGTATGTATATGCTAGCTGCTATATGTGCGTATATCTATAAATACATATGTAACCATCCGTATGTCTGTTAAGCTAAACATAAGTTCATACTGATGTCTCCAACTCTAATCTGTTACCACGTGCATCCTCCTGGCCGCCTCCTCTTGACTGATCTGTGAACTCCGATTCCAATAGTGAGAAACCTGGCTCCCACCATTGGAGACCAAACTTCTGAAGATGGTCTTTCACCATCTTGAATGTGTAGTCTAAATAGCATTAATGGTAAAAAAGAAATTTGCCTTAACCTATTAATTTTAGGTTGCTATTTTCTTGGGAAGAGCTGCTAATATTTACCCCTTGTCCCTCTTACTTAATTTGGGTAGAAGAAGTAAGATTGGATCAAATTTTCAGCACATGATGATGTTTGCTGGTAAGTTGTAACTTTCCCTCTCTTAGCCTACTCCAAGAAGCCACTCACCACACATATGCCAACTTGATTTTAAATGGAAATGATGTGCTAGTAAGATGAGACTCCCTGAAATGTGGAAGTCGCAACCTCCAATAGAAAATTCTTTTTATGGTGTCCGATTCCCTTCTGTGAGAATGTTTTTCTGGTTTCAAATTCCTGGTTTAGAAATACAGCACATGTAGTGGAAAAGATAAAGATTAATGTATTTTCACACAAAAACCTGTTATGTATTTACGACAGCTGTATTCACAATTGCCAAAATCTGGAAATAGCCCAGTGGGTGAATGAATAGGCAAACTGTAGGATGTCCATGAGGCCACGGAGTGCTCCTCAGCACTGAAACGCCAAACTGTGGATAAGCACAACATGGACGAACCCTCAGGGCATCGTGCAGAGTGAAAGAAGCCAGTCTCAAAAGGTTACATTCTCAAAAAAGACAAAAGCGTAGTGATGGAGAAATAGCTCGGGGGTTGGCAGGGGTTTGGCAGGGTGACAGAGAGGTTGGGCTAAAACTGTGTGGCCCCAAGGAATTCGGGGAGGGGGTTGGTGAGGGCGACGACACTGTTCTGTGTCTTAGTCGTGGTCGTGGCCACACACTTTGATGCATCATCAAAGCGCATGGGACTGTACCCCAGAAAAGAGTAGATTTTAGTATATGTGAACTTAAAAATAAAATGTTAACTATTATTAAAAGGTCAGGGCATGTCAGTATCATCTGCTAATTCTCTTTATCTGTGTATGCTTTCGTATGTTCATGTAGTTGTTCATGTGCTTCTGAGTTCTCAGAATGTGCTTTATTTCTCTGAATTTATGAAGCTCGCGTTGGTAATGAGTTATCGAAGGAAAAGACCTCTTCCGTTCCCTTCTAGGCCTCCGCGGCGCAATGGCATTTGCTTTGGCCATTCGGGATACTGCAACTTACGCACGGCAGATGATGTTCAGCACCACGCTTCTGATTGTGTTTTTTACTGTATGGGTATTTGGCGGCGGCACAACTGCCATGCTGTCATGCTTGCATATAAGGTAGGTAGCGCCTGGGGACCTCATTTGCAGTTAAATGATCATTCAGGGGGTTTTTTCTTTTAATTAGGAGAAAATTCTAAGCTTTGACGAATGTATGAGGTTTTATTTCTTTCCTTTAAAAAAGTATACAACGTAGTACGGAGAAAATGGGAAATGGGCAAAAGAAAGTTGTTCACACTTCGAGGGATGTCCTTCCAAGATCTCTTGCTGTGCATTATATATATATTTTTTTAACAAAAAAGGGGCAACGCTACAGGGATTCCTGTAAAGTGATTTTTAAATGTAATCTAGCATGGACATTTATGTCAGTAAATATATTTACATCATAATTTAGTGGCTGCATACATCATAAGTTATTTAAACAAATCCCTGTCTTTGGACTTTTGCATTGTTTCTAGGATTTTTCTAGTAGCATTAACATTTGAGGATTTGCTATTAGTATTACCATTAACAGTGTGAATGTTCATAAACGCATACACCAATGTGCATTTGTTTGATCATTTCTTCAGGATCCATTCCTAGGAATGGAGTTGCTTAATCAAAGGATATGCATATATTTAAGGCTTTTGACCCATATCACCCGATCAAATCAAAACTGTTTCTTCTTATCTGCAGCCTGTGAGGCAATCCAGTTTGTCCCAACCCTAATCAGTCCTAGACATTATCTTTCTCTCTCAACTTTATGATCACCACTGTTGCTAACCTGACAACCCAAGGCTAAGATTGTGAAGTGTTAAATGCATACTCATTAATGTATTCAGTTGGAAAGCTCCCTGTATCTCAAGAGTTCTGCATTGTTTCCATGGATACAGCAGCCTGTGTTGCTAAAGCTTTTGTAGATTTTAGTTCTGTGTTTGGCTGAAACTTCATAGACCCTCTACTGAGCCTCTAGAACATGTAGGGTTCACTAGAGAAAACAGCATTTAACATTTTATAAAATCTCTTCTCCCTGTTTTTCATTTTATTATGCCTTTCTCTTTTTTATTTTATTTATTTTTTTAATATGAAATTTATTGTCAAATTGGTTTCCATACAACACCCAGTGCTCATCCCAACAGGTGCCCTCCTCAATGCCCATCACCCACTTTCCCCTCCCTCCCACCCCCCCATCAACCCTGTTTATTCTCAGGGGTTTTTTTACATTTTTTTTTATCATTTATTTATTTTTCAGACAGATACAGAGCATGAACGGGGGAGGGTCAGAGACAGAGGGAGACACAGAATCTGAAACAGGCTCCAGGCTCTGAGCTGTCAGCACAGAGCCTGACGCAGGGCTCGAACTCACAGACCGTGAGATCATGACCTGAGCCGAAGTCGGACGCTTAACTGACTGAGCCACCCAGGCGCCCCTATTCTCAGTTTTTAAGAGTCTCTTATGGTTTGGCTCCCTCCCTCTCTAACTTTTTTTTTTTCCTTCCCCTCCCCCATGGTCTTCTGTTAAGTTTCTCAGGATCCACATAAGAGTGAAAACATATGGTATCTGTCTTTCTCTGACTGACTTATTTCACTCAGCATAACACTCTCCAGTTCCATCCACGTTGCTACAAAAGGCCAGATTTCATTCTTTCTCATTGCCACGTAGTATTCCATTGTGTATATAAACCACAATTTCTTTATCCATTCGTCAGTTGATGGACATTTAGGCTCTTTCCATCATTTGGCTATTGTTGAAAGTGCTATTCTAAACATTGGGGTACAGGTGCCCCTATGCCTCAGCACTCCTGTATCCCTTGGGTAAATTCCTAGCAGTGCTATTGCTGGGTCATAGGGTAGATCGATTTTTAATTTTTTGAGGAACCTCCACACTGTTTTCCAGAGCGGCTGCACCAGTTTGCATTCCCACCAACAGTGCCAGAGGGTTCCCATTTCTCCACATCCTCGCCAGCATCTATAGTCTCCTGATTTGTTCATTTTGGCCACTCTGACTGGTGTGAGGTGATATCTCAGGGTGGTTTTGATTTGTATTTCCCTGACGAGGAGTGATGTTGAGCATCTTTTCATGTCATTATGCCTTTCTCTTAAACATTCTAAAGACCAGCCAGCCCTAAATCACACTTTGAATGTTGTTATTTTTGTCTTTATTTCTCTTTACTATTCAAACTCCTTTCTTCCAATTTCTGTGCTATTATGGCATATAATTGAAAATAATGTTCTTATAATTCTGATCATGACTTCAGGGAAGCCCTGGCATTTGTTGAGCACCTGCTATGTGCTGGGCATTGTGCTAAGTGCATTTCACATATTTATCTTATCATAACACCTCCATTTTGCAAGTGAGGAAATAGTGGCTTTAGAAGTTTCTAAGCTGCTCAAGGTCATACAGAGAATGAAGTAGCAGACAGAGAAGCCTCCAGTCTCACCTTTCTCGTGGACTGTGCTGCATTGAGAAATGAGGGTGTTAAATTTCAGAAGGATTAAACTCCTTTCTTAAGAGCTTGTAGGTGAAGATTTTTCCTTATTCTACTGAGAACAAAATTAAATATAATTTATGAGAAATAATGCTGTCCAGTAGAGTCTCCGTTCTCTTTCCTGGCTGACATCCACACAAAATTACCCATGCTTACCCCCCCTCCAAGAAAAACACCCCTTCTCATAGAGTTGAATCAATCTCACCAGCTCTGCAAGTGCCTTGGCCCATCTTGCCTGTCCCGTAGCATAGTTTGGCACTTAATTATATGCATTGCCTTACAGTCTTAGATTAGTTCTTTTTATTGTTGTTTTGGGGTTTTATGAACTCTGTGTGAGCAGAGGCTGGATTTTACGTTTCCTTTCCTCCCCTGAAATGTTTCTAGTGCAATTTTGAGGATGCTGATAAGTCCTTAAAGTTTAAGATTCATGCAGGCTTAGATCTGACTCTGGGTTCTTGCTCCTTCATTCACCAATTCTATGATCTTGGGCAAGTTCTTTAACCTTTGTGAGCCTGTTTCCTCATTTGTAACGTGTGTGTGATAGTACCTGCCTCCTCCAGGGTTGTTGTAAGGATTCAGTAAGCTAATGTCTGTAAAGCTCCTAGCACAACATTTCAAATGTACCTTTTATTCATTCATTTGATTAATACCAATGGATACCAACCATGCGCCAGGCACTGTTTTAGACTCTTACTGGTTCTCAGGTTGGGGGAGGGAAGGCATTTGGCAATGTCTAGAGACATTTTCGATTGTCACAATCCCAAGAGAGGAGGCTGCTCCTGGCATCTCGTCGGCAGAGGCCAAGGATGCCCCTTAATGTCTGGTAGTGCACAGAGCAGCACCCCACAACAAACAGTCATCTGGGCTGAAATATCAGTAATGCAAAGGTTAAAAGACCCTGCTCTGGAGGGAGGGATATAGTGGTAGCAATAAGATAGAAAAGGTCCCTGGTCTCATGGAATCTATACTTCAGCGGGAAAAGACAGACAATAAGCTAGTAAATGAATAAATGAAGAAAACAATTTAGATGGTATTAAATACTGTGACGACAAACACAGTACCGTGATAGTGACTGGGGATAGAGTGAACTTTATACCCAGAGGTAAGCTAAGGTCTCTCAGGTTCCATTTGAGCTCAGTCTACCTGAATGACAGGACATTGAGAGTTAAACAGTGAGCGAGAAGAAGAGTGGTCCAGGCAGTGGGGAAAGCAAGTGCAAAGGCCCTGAGGCAGGACGAACTTTGCCTGTATAATGAACAGAAAAAAAGCCCACATAGCTGGAAATAGTGATTGATGGGTAGGTAGGAAATGAGGTGGGCAAGACCCTACAGGGGCAGGAGTTGGCAAACATGTCCTGTAAAGGGCCAGATAGTAAATATTCTAGGCTCTACAGCCCATATGGTCTCTGTCTCCACTACTCAGCCCTAGCGTGAAAGCAGCCATAGATAATATGTAAATCAGTTGCGATGGCTGAGTTCCCAGCAAACAGGAGGCATACCAGATGTGGCCTCTGGGCCGTAGTTTGGGAAACCCTGCTATCTGGTCTTGTAGGACATGGTGAGGAGTTTGGATTTTAAAATCCGGTTGGAAATCGTGTAGGATTTTAAAGCAAGGGAGTGACGTGATCTGTTTTACGGTGTGAAAGGATCACTCCAGCTGTTGTGCGGACAAAGGGTCCTCAGTGAGCTGGAGCCAGCCAGCCAGCTTATCCCTGTGTCCTTTCAGGTAGTTTGTGACAGTCACACTTGGCTTCCTGTCATTTCCCGCACACACTTGGCAGTCCTCTGTCTCCGAGCCTTTGCTCCTACTGTTTCCTCTGCCTGGAATTCTCCTTCACCCCCAGGAAATAGCACAGCTCAGAGGCCTCCTCCCTTTGCCCTCTTCCAACGGAGCCACTCTTCCTTCCGTGTGCTTCCCGCGGGTATCTCTATGACAACGCTTATTTGGGTTGGCCTCGTGATGACAGGAGTGCTGTACGAGCTGCTGTTTAGTGAGGATGAAGTGATGCATCAGATACCTTTAAAATCTTTAGATACATTTTCTCATTTAATCCTTGCATCAACTCTAAGTGGTGGATATTATCCCCATTTTCCAGGTGATAAACTTGGAGTTCATTGGACTGCATAACCCAAGTTCACACAGCTAGAAAGGGGCCGAGGCCAAACTGGAGCCCAGCTCTCCTTGATTGCAGAGCCCTTGGGGGATTGTGCTCTAGTTGTTTCTGTAGCCCCCACTAGTCTGTGAGCTCCTTGAGGGAAGGGGCTGTGTCTCATTCGTGTCTATGCCCTGTGCCTAGCACAGTGCCTGGCAGATAATAAATGCTCTGTAAATGTTTATTACGCTGACCTGGCTTCTAGTAACATTCTGAGTGTTACAAATGTGCTATCTCCAAGACCACTAGATGTCACTTTATGTACACAAATGGGTCCAGAGTTTAATATGGCTAAGAAGGTATTAAGCAGCTTCTGGCCATTTAACACAGAAGAACTGAGCCTTTCTTTGAATTATGAATCTAGTCATGGCTGTCCGTTTTCAAGTACTTGACCATGATTCACTTGCCTTCCAGATGAGGTCTTGCATCATTTTCCTCCCTTCGGTGTGTTTGTATTCTGAGATGCTCCTGCTACAGCTTCTCACACTGCTGTTTTTTCTGTGTTGTCTGTAGTAGTGACCTTAATCGATAAACATTTGAGCACCTATTGTGTATCAGGTACTGTGCTAGACTCTGGGGATACAGAGATGAATTGAGACATGGCCTTTACCCTCAAGGAGCTCACAGTCTATTTGGGGAGACTGACAGGTAAATAATTATACTCTACTCTGCTAAGTGTTCTAATAGAGGAATCTAGAAAGTGCTGTAGAAGAATGGAGGAAAGAATGATTCCACCTGCAGGGGTTATAGAATGATTCGTTCGGAATTAGAAAAAGTTGTCGGGAACACATGAAGGGCCATGTGTTTCGGTTAGAGGGGATGGCCTGAGCAAAGGCATGGAGGCTTGGGAGAGGACAGGGGCCAGGGAGAGAAGGGGGTGGGAATGGCTAATAGAGGATATGTAGAGGAGAATGAGGAGAAATGAGAGTGGAGAGGTAGGTCAGAGTGGCAGGGGTCGCTAGTTTGTAGCATCTTCAAAGCCGCCCAAGGGGGTTTAGACTTGGCCCTGTCGCTTGTAAGCCACTCTCAGTCTTTTGCCAAGGGAATGACCCAGTGAGTTCCATGCTTTAGACACCTGACTCTAGGGGACAGCCTGGCAGCTGGACAACCTTTCGGCCACTGCCTCCGACCTCATGAGTCAGAATGAGGCCTGAGCCCGAGCAGTTGGGATAGAAAGGAAAGAAGATTTGGGAAACGGTTTAGAGAAAGAATGAACAAAGTTGGTGGGTGCTGGTCTTGAGGGGAGAGAGGGGAATCAAAGAGAGCTTCATAATGAAGCTGTTCCCTGGGTTACGGAAAGCAGGAATTTTAAGCACATAAAAGATAATTATGAAGAACCGAGGCTAATATCTGTCCATTAGCCTATGAAAAAACACTGTAACCGGGCCCTCTCTTCGGTCATCATAACAGAATGTTGCCATGAGAGCTGAGAGGTCCGAAAACACGCAGCTCCCTCCTGGAACTGCATTGTGCCCGCCTTATGTTTGGAACTAGCCAGCGGTTCCTATTCGGCAATCAGGGCGGCGCTGCTTTCCCCGACTCTGCTTCTAGTGCACTTCCATTCGGGGCCGAGAATGTTATTTTTCTGAAACTGGTCAGTGGGATTGCAGGAAGGGAATCATTAGTAGACCCTGCCTGCCTCAGGATCCAAGCTGTTGCTAAGGAAAGTGGCAGGGGCCAAAAATCGACATCAACAAGCAGAGAGAAGCAAGAAAATGTTAACCATTCCGCAGCTCGCATGTTAGGAAAAGTAGCTGCCTGACACTGTTCGTATGTGAATAGACCTTGACTTGGCCTCAAGATCTCATTTGCCTTTTGTGTTTCTCCTTTAGGGTTGGTGTTGATTCCGACCAAGAACATTTGGTAAATATGCGTTTGTGTTGTCTCTAGCATTTTTGTCGAATGTGCAGCTGTTTGGAAAGACAGTGGTCTACTCTAGACTTCACGCCACTATTATTTAGATCCTGTCCTGTTTGTACCAGCTTTTAACTGACATCATTCCTGGCTTTTCTCACCGCTTGATAGAGACAAAACCAAATTCTAGACAACATGTGGTTATCAAGGGTGACAGCTCTCATATCTGTGGGCCAGCCTGGGCTTTGGCCACGAAGGGGAACAGTCCCTTAAGCACTCCTGGGTTTTCAAGTGACTGCTCTGGCACAGGGAGCCTTTTTCCACTCTGGTTTGAGCATGAAGGCTTGTCTCTGATGTCAGCCTCACTCCAGCTGCTCTTCCTGTGTAACTTTCCAATTGGATGACCAGCAGCTGCCCTTGAGAACCGCCTGGAAGCTTTGCAGTCTTCAACCAGTCTTCCCTGACTGTTCAGGAGAATGCACTTCCTTGCCCTGGGCCTCAACCTTGCTTAATCCTAGGTGTTCATTTCTCATTTGTTCCTCTGAACCTGAGCCTGAGACTGACCATCCTTTTCTGGTCTTTTCTATCTGCTTTTTAAAAAATAATTTTTTTTAAGTTTATTTATTTATTTTGAGAGAGAGCATGAGCAGGGGAGGGGCGGAGAGAAAGAGAGAGAGAGAGAGAGAGAGAGAGAGAGAGAGAGAGAATCCCAAGCAGGCTCTGCAGGGTTAGTGCAGAGCCCAACGCGGGCTTGACCTCATGAAACCGTGAGATCATGACCTAAACCAAAATCAAGAGTCGGACACTCAACTGACTGAGCCACCCAGGCGTCCCCCCATCTGCTTTATAAGGGTCTCTGAGCACCACTGAATACATGACTCTGTCCTAAGACATTAGATGGGAAATCACAGAAATTAAATTTTTAAAGGTGGAAAGCATCTCTTTTAAAATACATTCTTTTTCTGTCTGAAACGAGCCGTGGTCTATTTGTCTTCAGGGTGCGGTTCCCCCCAAAAATACATTTCTCAGATTCATTTCCTTGATGCTAATTTTGTCAGCTGTTGAATGATGAGTGTGTATGTAACACAGTAAGTACTCGCCTCTTTTGTGGTCAGAACCATACAAGTGTAGTTTCGTGGGCTTGAAATACTTGCACAAACAAGGCTGGATAAATCCCCATGATGCTGCGCTGCTTGGAGTGGTGTCTAAGAGGTAGTAGCTCCCCAGTGCCTCCACCCCTGTGTCCAAACAAGAATAAAATATCACACGGCTCACCAGACAAATGCTTTGTCATGATCCACGTAAGTCTTCACCCGCTGTGTCACCTCAGTCACCACAGAGGACAAATAGAAATGGAGAGAGAATGCCAGGTAGGTGAGTCCCAGCTGGGACATACAGAAAAAATACCATTTTTCCCTCGCCCTCAAAACCTTGTGGATGTCTTGGTTGGTTCTATGGTTTAGTCAGTGTTTCGAGTGTCCACTGGGAAGCAGAGAGGAACATGATAGTAAGTATGGAGTGTGTGGGGGTCGGTGTCCAGGTGTTTCTGTGCTGAAGGGGTCATGAGATTTGTAGATTAACTGCCCTTGGAAACGCAGAGGCACGCAAACCTCTGTGTACTGGTGTGAAAGGAAGTACACCTGTACTCCAAGATTCTTGCATTGTGTATGTTTTGGTACATGCTGAGAGGAAGATTTATTTAGTTTGAAGACCAGGAAGGACAGGAAAGGACCAAAACCCAGAATCTAAACTGTGTTCTTCACAAATCATGGAACCATGGAACATCCATGCTGCAGAGGGCTTTTGAGATTCTCTAAGCCTCACGCCGTGTACGTGAAGAAATCCAGGCCCTCAGAGGGGAAGGGACTTGTCCAACTTAGTCCACGTCAGAGCTGAGATGAACCAGATCACCTAACTGCCCCGCTGCTGACTGTACCACATTGCGAATCCTTATCCAATTTGTTTTTGGAAGCTATTTTAGAAGAGGCCCGCTTGCTGTGTTAGTTTTCTCTTCTAGCCAGTCAGGCCTACCGTGGGTTTTTTCTACTTTATTTTGCTAGTGTTCTCAGAACATAGTAGCACCTTTGAAAATGCCAGTTACTTTTGGGACCCATAACAACTCCCAAAGATAGTGATGTCGATGTGATGTTTTCTACTTAAGATGCAATTCGCATTGTGGGTGTAAGTCTTTCAGATTTAGGGATGAATTATTCCACATTGATTTTTTTAAATGACGGTAGACTCCTAACTCAGCAGGCAGCCTCGAGTAATAGAGGTGTTGAGAAAAATTTCCATTTCATATTCCAAAGCTGCAGTATGCAAGCTAGTAAATTTCTGATGTTACCCATGATAGAGAGTATCTTCTATGAAGTAGGCTATATTTCCAAGTCTACAAAGAAATGACTCTAAATAAATGTGTCTTTTATCTTGGTGTATGGATTGATTTCTTTATTATCTGTTTGCAGGGCATTCCGGAAAATGAAAGAAGAACCACCAAAGCAGAGAGTGCCTGGCTTTTCCGGATATGGTACAACTTTGATCATAAGTATCCTTAACTGAGGAGGAAAAATGGTAATGTGAACGTGGCCAGTTACAATTTAATGGAACAACTGTTGTGACTCTTCCCTTCCGGAAGTGGAATACAAAACCCACGTTTGGGCTTCCCTTTCCCCTTCAGTGGAGCGGATGGAGAAAGCTATTAAAGGAAACCCACACAAATGAATTGCCCTGAAAACCCACGAAACCAGTAGGGACTGGTTAGTGCAGAGGCTGGCTGTGAGAGGGGGGACTCAGGAGCCCTTACAATAGACTCTGTCCCATATATTGGTTTACTTATTGAGCAGTCGTGGTCTTTTACCTAATTTAGTGAATCTTGCAAAAGGTGTTTGTTGGTCTTTGTCAGTACACTTGCTCTAGGGTCAAAGAGGAAAGGCTGCCTTAGGAAAAGCATACGGATGAGATGGAAAACACAGAAATACTAGATACCTCAGTAGTCAGAGACAGGCCTGTTTTCTCTGACCTTTCAGAAGACTGGAAGATTCTCCTCTCCACTAAGGGTGCCAGTGTTTCCCTGTTTGCCAAATCTCTTTCTTCTCCTATCATAGTCGTCTTCTTCATACCTCTGCTTTGGATTGTGTTACGTCCTATGACCTGTTTAAATCATGCCTTTCAAAAAATATTTTATCTCTTACTATTTATTAAAATTAATTTCTTACTTGAAAATTGAACTAGAAAAAGGGACCACGGAGTTCTTTCAAGCTGAAGCTTATTAGTAAATGAATCAAAACCTGGTTCATGTTCTACTGAAGGCAATTTGGGACAACCATGTAAAAACTTTTCCCTTCCTTTTGACTTTCTGATGAAAGCCTTGAATATTTGAGAAAAATGCAGTTGGGGGGCCCTGGATGGCTCAGTTGGTTAAGCGTCTGACTCAATTTCGGATCAGGTCATGATCTTATGGTTCGTGAATTTGAGTCCCGTGTCAGACTCCGTGCTGACAGTGTGGAGCCTGCTTGGGATTCTCTCTCCCCCTCTCTCTCTCTGCCCCCCATCTTAAAAATAAATAAACAAACTTAAAGAAAAATGCACTTGGCACTTTTCGTTAGAAGCTACTACTTACTATATTCTGTTGGCTGGATTTTTATAATCACTTTTTGCAAGTACTCAAAATTAAATTGCTATATGGAAACAAGAATGCAATCATGTCTCTTGTATTAAGACTCCCAGTAGGAGATCCTGGCTCTTTAAAATTGTTTAATGATTATGTCACTACTTTTGGCTCCGTTTTCAGCATTTTGGGTATAAGCCACTCCCATATCTCTTGGGGCTTTTTCATCCCTCTAATTTAACAAAAATTGTTTAATATTTCCTGAATAAAATGTTTTATACATTTTCTGCATAATATACGTATAAAACAATCCTAATGTAGAGAAAGTGTAGAATGATAGTTTATTTTTCTGTGTATTCTTACAGAAGTAAACACCAAGATTTGACTCAGTACTACCCTTTTAAGCACTACTGGACTAAGACCCAGTAATTTTCATACCTAGTGCCCTAGTAAAATTAATCATTCACACTCTAGATCTCAGTTCCATTGTATAGCCAGATTATTTGTTGTAATGGAGATATATATACCTTAAATAATATATCCAAATCTTAAGCTTGTGACCTATGTATATGCCTCTGTGCTTGCTACCCATCTGAAGATATAGGGGCACCTGGGTAGCCCTCAGTTGGTTAAATGCCCAACTCTTGGTTTCGGCTCAGGTCATGATCTCACAGCTCATGGGTTTGAGCCCCACATTGGGCTTCCGTGCTGACAGCATAGAGCCTGCTTGAGATTCTCTCTATCCCTCTCTCTCTACCCCTTTCCTGCTTGTGATCACGCGCTGTCTCTCTCTCTCACATAAATAAACTTAAAAAAAAATTAAAGATATATAGAAGATCTCCAGCACCCCAGAAGCTGGCCTGTGTTCCCTTAGTGTCAGTAGTGCCTTCCCTGCCCCCCTCAAAGGGCAGCCACTCTTCTGATTTCTAGCAACATGGGTTTTCATCTTCAACTAAATGAAATCCTATATTACATATTATTTTATGTCTTGCTTCTTTTCACTTAACAACGTGTAATTTATCCATATTGTTGCCAGTGCCAGTAATTCATTCTTGTTCATTGCTATGTGGTGTTCCACAGTGTGAATATACTACAGGGTTGTTTTTTGTTTTGTTTTTTCTCCAGCCGTTCCACTGTTGATAAACATCTGAGTCATTTCCCAGTTTGGGCTATTACAAAGTTAAACATCTATGTATGCATCCTTTGGTGAACACCAGCACTCCTTTCTGTTGAGTACATACCCAGGAGAAAAATTTAGGGCAAGTGTATTGTTGAGCTGGACTCGATCCTGGCAGCCAGTTTTCCAGAGTGGCTGTAACTGATTGACGCTCCCACCAGTGACTTAAGGGAGTGCCAGTTGTCCCACACCTCCCCCAAAACTCGATCTTTAATCCACCTTTTAAATGTGAGCCATTTCAGTGGGTGTGTAGTGCTACCATATGTGGCTTAATTTGCAGTTCTCTGATGGCCAGTGAGGCCAGACATCCCTTCATATATTTGTTGGCTACTTGGATGTCATTTTTTTTTTTTTTTTATGAAGCAGGGTCTGTTCAGTTCTTTTGCCCATTATTTGAGGCATCTTATCTTTTCCTTATTAACTTGTAGTTCTTTCTGTGTTACTGAATTGGGTTCTGTGTTGATTATACACACGATGACTATCTTCTCCCAGTCTGTAGCTCACCTTTTCATTTTCTTAATCCTATGTTGTGAAGGACAGAAATTCTTCATTTTAATGAGGTTTACTTTATTACTCTTTTCTTTTGGTTAGTGCTTTCATGTCTTGATAAATCTTTTATATCCCAAGGTCCTATGTTTTCTTCTAAAAGTGTGATTATCTTAGCTGTCACATTTAAGTCTTCGATCCGCCACAAGTCAATTTTTGTGTATGGTGTGAGGTATGGGTCAAGACCTACTTTTCTCCCATATGAGAATTCAGTTGACCCAGCACCATTTATTGAAAATGCTGTCCTTAACCTTCTTAATTGCTCTGGAGCCTTTGTTGTAAACCACTTGGCCATATAAGTGGAGGTCTGCCTCTGGACTTTCTTTTCTATTTGTCGTTTTTTTCACATTAATACCACACTCTATTAGTTATTACACTTTGTAATAAATCTTGCTGTCCAATAAGGGAAAGCCTACAGGTTTGTTATTCCTTAGTATTGCCTTGGCTATTTTAGGCTCACTGCAGTTTCATCTAAATTTTAGAAACAGCTTGCCACTTTCCATACATACACACACACACACACACACACACACACACACACCAAGAAAACCTGCTGGCAATTCTTTGGGGTTTGTATTAAATCAGTAGATGAATTTGGAGAGAACTGACATCTTAACAGTATTGAGTTTCGAATCCATGAACAGAGTATATCCCTCCATTTCTTTAGATCTTTAATTTCTCTCATTAATGTTTTATAGTTTTAAGTGCCAAGTCTTGCACATCTTTCATTATGTTACCCCTAAGTATTTGATGCTATTGCAAATGGTACTTTATTTTCTACTCATTTACTCTTAATACGTAGATATGTAATTGGGATTTTTATATGCTGACTTTGTATCCAGCAATCTTGTTAAGTTCACTTATTATTGAAGAGTTTATAGATTCTTTTTGATTTACTGTTCATAAAATCAAGTGAATAATAGTGTCTTATCTATTTTATTTCTTTTCTAATTCCTTATATTTTCTTTTTTTACATCTTACTACACTGTCTGGACCTTTCCAGTACAAGGTTGAATATAAGTGGACATTTTGTCTTATTCCTGACCTCAGGAAGAAAATTTTCAATATTTCACCATCAAGTATGATATTAGCTGTAGGTTTTTGAGATAGCCTTTGTCAAATTAAGAATATCCGCTTCTATTTCTAGTTTGCCAAGAGTTTTTATCATGAACAGGTATTGAATATTATCAGATGAGTTTTCTGCATCAAATGAGATGATCATGTATTTGTTTTTTCTCCTTTAATCCATCTTTGTGCTGATTTTCACTGATTGTGTTTTTTTTATGTTTATTCATTTTTGAGAGAGACAGGCAGACAGAGCATTAGTAGGGAGGGACAGAGAGAGAGGGAGACACAGAATAAGAAGCAGGCTCCAGGCTCTGAGGTGTCGGCACAGATTCTGATGTGGGGCTCGAACCCACAAACTGTGAGATCCTGACCTGAGCCAAAGTCGATGCCCAACTGACTGAGCCACTCAGGTGCCCCACTGATTGTTTGAATATTAAACCAGTCTTGCATTGCTGGAACAAATCTCACTTGGTCATGATATGTTATCCCATGTATGTACCATTGGATTTAGTTTACTAATCCTTTGTGTCTGATTTTTGTGTCTGTTTTCATGAGTGATACTGACTGGCTTGTGGGGTTTTTTTGTTTGTTTGTTTGTTTGTTTTTTTGTCATAATGCCCCTGTCAGGTATCGTTAACAAGATAACATGTTGGATTAACAAAATGAAGGGGGTAGAATTTTTCTCTTTTACTATTTTCTGGAGGATTGGTGGGGTTTTTTTTCCCTTAAATGCTGGGAAGATTTTACCGGTGAGGTCACCTGGGCCTGGAGTGTTTTGTCTGAGAAGGTTATTAATTTCTTTAATAGATACAGGACTATTCCTCATGTTTAAAATTTTTATTTCTTTATTTTGAGAGAGAGGATGATCAAGGGAGGGGCAGAGAGAGAGAGGGAGAGAAAGAATCCCAGGCAGGCTCTATGCTGTCAGTGCAGAGCCCCATGTGGGGCTTGATCTCACAAACTCTGAGATCATGACCTGAGCCGAAGTCAAGAGTCAGATGCCTAACTGACTGAGCTACCCAGGTGCCCAGACTATTCCTCATTTTTAATGTATATGTGTATGTGTCTTTCTCCCATTCTCTCTACTTTTTCTTATGATTCCCTCTTGTTTTCTTCTGAGTATCACATATGTTACCATGTCTGTTTTTAGTTTTTGAAGATGAATGAATACTGAAATGAGGGTCTATGATAGAGGAACTCAACGATACATCATTTTTTAAACGTTTTTAGAATTGCGTTTCCTTTGATACTAAGTTTCAACTCATTCGAGAGGCCAGCTGAACTCACAGTAAATGATTAAAACCATTTTTGTCACTATATTCTGCAACCGAATATTTCATCTTTTTTCTCCTCTTACCACTCTTTACTTTCTTCCATATCTCCTTTGGTGCTAAATCGAGAGTGATTTTGTCTTCCGTTTGGCTTTAGTAAAATCAGAAAGGCACTAGGACGCCGTGGAAATGGCACTTGGAATCAAACCCGTCTGGGTTTGTGTATTGGTCCTTCCCTTTGCTTCCTTGTGTGACTTCGGGCAGATCACTGATTTCTCTGAGCCTCGCTTTCCATTTCTGCGAAACAGAGGTCATCACAAACTCTCCCTTGGCTATCTCACGGGCGTATAACATGGTGACAAAATGAGCGACATAAATGAAAGCCCTTTGCTCTCCTCCGAAGTGGCAGGTACGCAGCGAGGGCGGTTGTGATCAAAGGGGTGGCTCTTTTGAATTTGTGAAGAACGGAACCCGGCTCTTCCTTAACCAGCACAGCTACCTGAAGCCTCTGCTGACGCACAGCGGGCCTCCCCTCACCACCACGCTCCCCGCCTGCTGCGGGCCCATCGCGCGATGCCTGACCAGCCCCCAAGCTTATGAGGTAAGTTGTTTTTAATCCACAAGCGAAGTTCTTCATGAAGTGAAATTCTTCCGCTCTGTGGACGGGTCGCTGGTTTGATTTTGCTTTGCTTGCCTCTGACGTACAGAATCCACAAGAGGGACTAGAAGTATAGTTTGCTCAGCCAGAAAATACACTGAAATCCGCAGCTACCATTCACAGTCTTTGAAACGTCATTTGCAAACAGATACGGCGCGTTCCCTCACCTTACTGTCCGTGATTTTAGTACATGGTTCTGGTCCCGTGCCGGTTTTCATGTATTTGCGGTATGTGGCCTGAGCTCGGTGTCACCTCTGAGCTAGAGGTGTCCTGTTTTCCCCTATGAACTAGAGCGGCCGCAGACGTGTTGAGAGGACTGACGCGGCAAACTTTGATATCCCTGCAGCGCGCCAGATGGTCTCGTACTTGAAACCTGCCAGCGTTTGAGGATCAGCGAGCATTTATCTACCCGTGTTCCACATTGCTAGGATATGCCAGCATATCTACATATAATCGAGATTCCAGATTTTTTTCCTTAGCTACCGACACATGATTGGTGGTGCGGCAAGTGCTGCAACACGGAAAGAAATGGCCAGTGCTAACCAGCCTTTATTTGGAAATACGAACCTCTTATTTTTCGAGTTCTTTTTTTTTTTTTTAATTTGCTTCTAGCCCAACCCTTCAGAAATAATCTGTGGCATCGCATAAAGTGCCCACGTTAACGAAACCCACCAGCTTGACCACTGTGATGCAACACCATGAGTAGAGAGGCCAGGCGGCGGTGAAGCAGTGTAGACCCGCAGCCTTCCGTTCCCTACGGCCTCCTCTGTGGCACGTGAGAGCAGACCCCCCAGGGAATGGACCGGAAGAGGAGTCTTGAGGGGGGTGGCACCAGCAGGGAGGGCCGCCCCACAGCTTTGTGTTCCGCTGAGTCCGTGTACATTTCTGACAGACTGTGCCTCGTGCGGCGGGGACACGCGTGTTGTCTCGCCTCTCTCCCCGGCATCTCCCGGGCTCCCTTTCAAGAGGCCTCCTTCCCCTCTGTGCCCTGTCAGTCCACGAGGCCCTGTGCAGAGGGGACAGCCAGCTTCGTCAGTCCAGTCAGGGAGCATCGGCTCGTGCATTCCAGAGACCTGCTCACTGTCACCAGAAGCCACGAGTTCCCCAACAACCGCGTGCCCTGTGGAATATAGCTAAACACAACATGATCGTGTTCGTTTCCCGGGGCTGCCATAACAAAGTACCGCAAACCGCATGGTTCACCAGAAATGTATTGTCTCATAGTTCTGGAGGCTTGATGTCTGAGGTCAAAGTGTGGGCAGTGTTGGCTTCTTCTGAGGGCTGGGAGGAAGAGCCTGCTCCAGGCCTCTCCCCAGCTTCTGCTGGTTTGCCGGCAGTCTTTGGTGTTCCTTACTTACAGATGCACCGCATGGATCTCTGTCTTCATCTTTTTTAAAAATATTTTTTACGTCGATTCATTTTTGAGAGAGACAGAGCGTGAGCAGGGGAGGGGCAGAGAGAGAGGGAGACACAGAATCCAAAGCAGGCTCCAGGCTCTGAGCCATCAGCACAGAGCCCGACGTGGGGCTCGAGCCCACGAACTGTGAGATCATGACCTGAGCTGAAGTCAGATGCTTAACTGACTGAGCCACCCAGGCGCCCCTCTGTCTTCGTCTTCACACGACGTTCTGTGTGTGTGTGTGTGTGTGTGTGGCCAAATTTCCCCATTTTTAAGGACACCCACCAGTCCTATGGGATCAGGGCCCACACTAATGACCTCATCTTAATTTGATTATCTGAAAAGACCCTATTTCCATATAATGTCACATTCACAGGGACTCAAGGTTAGGATTTCAACATCTTTTGCGGGGGGATATAATGTAACCCATAACAACCATAAAGCTTAACTTTTAATGTTATTTTTCATTGTTCTCAACTACTTTTTTAGTTATAAAAGTTAACATACTGTGGCCAAGGGGCGCCTGGGTGGCTCAGTCGGTTAAGCATTCGACTTCGGCTCAGGTCATGATCTTGTGTGGTTCATGGGTTCGAGCCCCACATTGGGCTCTGTGCTGCCGGCTCAGAGCCTGGAGCCTGCTTTGGGTTCTGTGCCTCCCTCTCTCTCTGCCCCTGCCCCACTCGTAATCTGTCTCTCTCAAAAATAAACGTAAAAAGAAAAACATACTTATGGCCAAATAGTGTGGAATAGACAATACAAAATATCGAAGTCCCCTCCTCCCACATACGTCTCCCCCGCAGAGGCAGTCTTTACGAAGGATTTATTGTGTGTACTTCCTAATCTGTTTTATCCACATAAACTTATACATGTGTGTATAGCTTTGTTACTGGCTTACACAAATGAGATCACAACTGCATCGTCCTGCTACTTGGGTTGTTCACTTACTGATACATCGTGGCCACCTTTTGAGGAGTCCATGAGAACCCATTGCCTTCTCTTTATTCATGGCTGCATAGTGCTTGCACCAACATTGACTTAATCATCCGCCTTTGGCTAGACCTTTAAGTTGTTTCCTTTTCTTTCTTTGTTATTACAAGTAATGTTTATAGTAGAAGGCAGGGGCGTTTATTCCTTCCTGCCTCTCCTGGTATGGTAAACGTTCTTGTTACATATGAATTTATCCAAGTACATGTAAAGGTATATAAAATAGATCTTAAAGGTTAAATTGCTGGGGCAAAAAGCATATACATTTTAAAATTTGGTAGACATTGGCCCAAACCTCAACCTTAATGAAGACCTTAGAAGGTGCTCAAGAGCCCCACTGACGCGTGAAGGCGCCACAACTTCGTTGGAAGTATTGCTCAGTGAGGGGGTAGACGCTGCTCAGACTTAGCCTTTGAACTTGTATCGGGCAGAAGGGGATTATGGTCGGTTGGTGGAGCGGGCTTGTTTGGGTTTTGATTCACGTATCTTCGAGTGGGCAAATTTCCACTTGAAAATTAAAGTTGTAAATTTAAAAAAGAAGTTAAAAATTTTTTTAAAAAATTAAAGATGTTTTAAATTTGCGTCTAACAGCCTCCTCAGTCTATGTTAGACAAATTTTAAGATTTTTAAACACACAGCTTAGAAGAGCTGGATGTAAGCCGCTTCTATCAGCCTGTGCACACGTACATTTTTTTCATTGACCAAAATGGCATTATATGTATGCTTGATTTTTCCCCCTTTTGTAGAATGTTATTTAATTATACTTTTGTGGCCACAAAGTCTCCGTTACAACCGAGGCTTATTGAGCTGGTAGACAAATACGCAGAGAGGGTTTAACATATTTGGGGGTATTCTTTTATTAGGCATTGTTAATACAGAAGTTAAAAGCTTCACTTATATAAACCCATTCAGTAATCCATTAAACTAACATTTGGGGAATACTTTCTGTGTGCCCTGAACCGTCAGGTGGCTGGATCAGGGCAGAGAAGGGGCTCAGAGGCTGGTGTGGGATATGCCGAGCAGACCAGTGCACGCGCGGTTCTGGTACACGGGTAAAGGCCGCTGCAGGGAGAGGGCGAAGTACAGGATGCTAGGAGAGAACACAGGAGGCACACCTAAGCCCACTTGGCAAGGTCAAGGAAGACTCCTAGCAGAAAGGGACTTTATTTTAAGCTGAGACCTCAGTGATAGGCTCTAGTCACAGGAAGGAAGGCGGGGGAGACGGGAGATAAGGGAAAGCGTGAGCGATTGGGCCACCTGTCAGCGGTTCAGATGGCAGGCACACGATGGGGTGGTTGGAGTGGGTGAGGCAGTTGCAGCAGAAGGTGAAGGGTGAAGGGTCTGGGTCACGAGGAGTCATTAAGGTAAGGACTGTAGGCCTTCTGAAGGCAGCAGGCTGGTGCTGGAGAGTTTTAAATAGGGAATCCTTGAAAAGTCTTCCATTGGAAATGTTTCTTGAGTCGCACAGCAATTCTTAAGACTTATTTTATTTGCATTTAGAACCAGGAGCAGTTGAAAGACGATGACTCCGATCTCATTCTCAATGATGGCGACATTAGTTTGACGTATGGGGATTCTACTGTGAACACCGAATCAGGAACATCCGGTGCCCCTAGGAGGTTTATGGGAAATAGTTCAGAAGATGCCTTGGATCGGGAGCTCTCATTTGGGGACCACGAACTGGTCATTCGGGGAACACGCTTGGTTCTTCCCATGGATGATTCTGAACCCCCATTAAATTTGTTAGATAATACGAGACACAGTCCGGCCTAAGCTTACTAATACTCACTTAGTGATTTGTAAAATTTGCACATGTGATCGTGAAGAAATTTGTACTACCTAAAAAGTCCCAGTGCATGTCTCTGAATGTTTAAGCTATATAAATGCTCTTTATATGGCATCGAGAGAATATAAATATCCTGTACAAGGCAGATTGTGAACAAACTATTCCTTTATGTTTCATTGGCTGCACTATGTAGATTGGATCTGTTTTAGAAAAAAGTTATTTTCACAGTGATGTTGTGTGTTCCGTTAGCTTTACGTCTCAGTTAAAGTATAAAAAGTGACACATGTACTCTTTCTTACACTTACCCGATACTTAACCAGAGTACCAAGTTCTTGTGCCGTGAATTAATTTTGTTTTGTGGGAGGGGAGGGAGAGGAAAGAGGGCGTGTTATTTCTGGGGAAGCCCAGGGAGGAGAGAAACAAGCACGTGTTCATTGCTCCTGCCTTGGATGTGACCTTTTTCTTTCTTTTTTCTCCGGTGGCCTGTTGTGGCATTAGAGGCTGAGGGTGTTCAGATCTTGCCCCGCTGGGCTTGGGAGTGAAATGGGCGAGGTGGGGGGCGCTTTCCCCCCTCACCGTGAAAGAACAGATTCATTGACACTGGTGTTCGGAAAAGACATCCAAGACTTCGTTACTTTTCTCCCAGACCAAGACCGTAGGAAGGCGTCGCGTTATCCGGCCAGCTTAGCCAAAAGTACGGGTGTTCATAGTTCAGGGCACGTGGTTTCCGTTGGCAGGGGCAGGGGCAGAGCGCACGAAGGGAGTAAAGGGGTGGGGGGTGGTCTTTCGGAGATCTCTCTTCCCAAATGTGTAAATATTCAATACCAGATAAGTTTAAATAAGAAACTCAGTTGCTGCTTACTTTTTGATTATAAACTTGATCTGTATAGCAAGCTTTGTGGTCAAATGTTTTTATATCAATTTAAATTGCTGCTCTTTAGCAGCCAAACAGGAGCAAAATGTAAAATTTTTGAACTTACTGTGTCTAATTGTCAGTCGTTAGTCTGCAGTTGATGTTAAAAGTTAATTTATGACTCCATGATCGTTGCCACACTACATCAAAGTCCGTCGTAAAGAACCGCGCTGCCCTGGAGCTTATCATAAGGGCAGTGGCTTCTTTATGTGCACTGGCGGTAGTTGTCTTAGTTTTCATGCGACTTTTTAATATGAAATGCCCAAGCTGCCATGTGTGGGTGTGTGTGTGGTGTGGTGGGTTTTGTTTTTGTTTTTGTTTATGTTTTTTCAAGGAAGAGTACATAGCAACTTCCCATTTCCTACTGAGACAATGAAAGATTCTACTTTGTAATGCTGAAAACACCTGCAGGTGCGTTGAACGCTTAGAAGGGGGTTAGTCTCTGATGTCGATCCTGACCTGTTAAGGTTTCAGAAGAAAAATACGAGCTCTTGTGGGTCTTTCCCCCCTCGGGTCTGAGTAGCATTGCCTTAAATCTTCCCCAATTCGCAAAATTGATTTGTTTACATGATACTAAAATTTTCCAGCCAAAAATCTCTTTTCCGAGCAAAATATTCTCCCCCAGGTAGCTGTACTGTTGCAAACACTCCTGGAGATTTTAAGGGAATTCCCCCGTTGTACCCTTGAGTGGCAGCTCTAACTGTTGGCATAGATAGCCATTTGTTATGTGGTGGTACCGACTTTCCTGCTATGCAGGAACCCCGCGAAGTGTGCATTTTATATAATGTGTGCCTCTTCATGCAGTCTCTGATTCTTGCTAATGTGTGTTTGAGGGGCTTTGAACTTCAGCATCATTTACCCACGCAGTTATTCAAGTTGTAAAAGGTCATACAAAAAATGAACAACTACCTTTTATATTCTGTCAGGTTACTGAGCTCACTTCATGAAAATGGCTGTAAATACTTAGCATGACAAATTCAGTAACTCGTCTCTTTCAGCATGCATAAGACTTTTTCTTAGGGAAACCGATACAGCTTGAGTCAACTGAATCTGCCTTCGTGCTGTATGAGAGGGGAACCAAGCCTTCTGTGCTTACGTCAGCATCTGGAAGATTCTCCTCTCCTCTGATCTGTGTGCGCATCTCCAAGCAAAGAAGAAAACACAAACTGTGCTCTCATACCCATTGGTTTTAGACACCTGAGTGAACTTGAATGAAGGACAGTCTGAGTTACCATCACGCACAAGTAGAGCTGCTCTCGGACTTGCTGTTCTGTTCTTTGTGAACCCTACACGTTTGAATGACTCAAACATTGCATCTTTTAAAGTTATTTTGTAAGGTTCCTTGGCATCTATCCTCCTTGTCTGTGTTTGGCAATGTGCTGTTAAAGAAATAGACTTAATCTGTATGTATTTTTTGTTTTCCCTTGCAGTACTTGGACAGATGTTATAGTGGTTTCTTTTAGGAAAATCTGTCATTAAAAAAAATTATAGCCTTGCAAATAACCAGTCACCGTATTTGAGTCACAGTTTATTCTAGCGAGAAAGCAGTAAAGAGTACTGACTTCATTTATTTTTCTACCTATACACCTACTGGGAAAGCAGGAAAGACTGATGTTTAATAAAAGAACAAACAGAAACCTACCAGAACGTAACGTATGGGGTTGCCAATTGGGGGGGGGGGGGGGCTTATGGGTAAGGCTGGACATATTTGCTTATGGTCACGATTGAACCATTTAACAAATGGCAGTCAAATTAACAACTCGACTCAGGGCAGTCGAATTCTGTCACATTGGTTTGTAGCCTGTTAGCTTGGTAATGGATGATGTCACGAAAATGTTCATTGCGTTATTTGGCAAGAGTAGATTCTGTATCTGCTTAGGTAGAAAGGCAGTTCCGAGTCTGGTGGAAAGCATGATCATGCAAATAATCCTTTTTGCAAGTTAAAGATAGGTCTTTCTTTTTGTACCTGAGCAGTTTTAGAGGTTAGATTGTTATTGACAGCAACTTTGTCTAGTAAAGGCACCAACCACACTGGTTCTGTGTTTTGCTGCCAGCTTTCTTGTTCGTGATCCAGTGAGAGACACAGGTGGCCTACACACCACACCTCTTCTGGAACAAACCCATGTTTTCTTTAAAAAAAATTTTTTTTAATGTCTTATTTATTTCTGAGAGAGCAAGCACAAGCTGGGGAGAGGCTGAGAGAGAGGGAGACACAGAATCCACAGCAGGCTCCAGGCTCTGAGCCATCAGCACAGAACCCGACGCGAGGCTGGAACCCACGAGCCGTGAGATCATGACCTGAGCCAAAGTCAAGACGCCCAACCGACTGAGCCCCCCAGGCGCCCCACAAACGTATGTTTTCTAATTCACAGGTGAAACCCAACATTTGATTTGAGCAGGTACATTTGTTAACCTGACCCAATGCAGCATTGTAAAGAGATGAAAGTATAGATGTTTTGAACTTCATCGGGACATCCTTGATAGGAAGCCCCCCATATGGATTATGCAGTATAAGGTATGAGGCTTGGAATAAATTGGAAGTCATAATAATAGTAGGTCCCATTTTTGGCACCCCTCTCTGATACAGGCTGTGTGTATACACGGTCTTTTTTCAAATTTACATTTTAATTTAATCTTTTTTTTTTTTTTTTTTTTGAGAGAGAGAGAGAGCAAGCGTGAGAGGGGGAGGGACCAAGGGAGAAGGAGAGATTGAATCCCAAGCAGGCCCCACTCCCAGTGCGGACCCCAACACAGGGCTCTATCCCACGACTGTGAGATCATGACCTGAACCAAAATCAAAGGTCGGATGCCTAACTGAGCCACCCAAGCGCCCCCTCATTTTAATTTAATCTTAATCATGCTGTGAGGGTACGTTTTATTATTCTCATTTCACAGATGTGAAAACTGAGGTGCAGGAAAAGTTGTTGCACTGCTAGTAAGTGACAGGCAGGCCTCAAATCCAGTCTGGATCCAAAGTCTAGATTGTTAACCGCTGCTCTGGGTGGCTCCGGTGGTGGGCTATGGGCTAATCCATCTCGAGAACTAGAAGGATGATGCAGGGAATTGCAGACTTCTGTCCTGTTGGCCACCACTCGCTTGACATCAGGCCAGGGTAGGGCATGAAGTCTCAGCTGTGTCCCTCCATTTGCTGCACTGTTGGCTGCTGGACATGAGTTATCGTGGTTGGGAAGTTTCTCGAATTCTTAGCAAAGTGCCCTCCTGGGTCTCTTTGAGCCCACAGCCGAGTCAACCTGCCTAGCATCATGCCTTTCCATTCTGCCTTCCGCCATTTTCACCAAGGGGGCCCATCTTTTACGGCGGAGTGTGTGGTCCTAAACAGCGGCTCTGCGCTCACATAGTTCGGTGTCGTAGGAAAAAACCCAGGCTTCGGAGTTACGCACACCTGGTTTCAAATCCAGTCTCTGCTCTTTGCTCACTGTGTCCTGCCGGCTGGTTACTTGACTTTGCTGGGCCTTTCCACTTGCTTAGCTGTAGAGTTAATTCGCTCAACAAATATTTGAGTGCTTCCGCTTACTGTGTGGATACACTAGGGAACAACTCCACAGCGATCCTTGCTCTCACAGAGCATGTTCTACAGGAGATGCCAATAGCTGTTTCATGGGGTTGTTAGGAATCATTCATGCAAGAAGGACTGATTGCCTCCTGGCAGAGGAGTAGCTGTCTTAAACAATCAGCAGGTCGCATGAGCTACACTAGCCATAAAGGCTATGATGGCAGAGTACGGGAGGCCAGGAGGGGGGCTGGTGGTAGGGGGATAGGGAAGCTTTTACGGACGAGGTGGAATTTAAGCTAAGACCTCGAAGGTAAACAAGGGCTCCGCCAGACGATGGGAGGTGAGAACGCAGAGCATCCCAGGCAGAGTGAACAGTGACAACTCGCCAGCTATACTTGATCGTCCACACAACATACATCCAATCAAATAGCTATTGAGTGACAGACATACGATGTACTGTGCTACATACAGATAGTGGGGAATGAAGTAAACGCGGGCTACCCTCCTTGCACTTCCTTATCAGTGGGGAAGACAGTACCCGACAATTGTCACGAGGGGCACCTTGAAGCCAAACCTGCCCCTGGGACTTTCTCCCCTTCAGCCCTTCCCTGCTGCACCTGCAAGGCGGGTCCGTGGCCTCTGTTGACTTGTAGCCTTTAGACATTTGAAAAGAGGAACGGGTATGTCTTCTGGGTCTTTTTGCCCCCAGGCTAACAGCCCCACTGTCTTCCTATCTTCTGGACATGTACCAGGAGTCTACGGTTCTAGACTTTGTTTATGAATGGGCCCAAGACCACACTGGCTTTTTGTTTCAGTGGCCACATGTCCCCCCATCTTACGAGAAAGTCGAGCCGGCTCCCTGCCCTCACAGAGCTTATGTTCCAGTCGGGGAAGGCCAAGCAGAAATAAACAAATCCATAAAATAGAGATTGTGCTAAGTGACAAGGAGGGAATGTGGCAGGTGGCAGGGGAAGAGTGTGGGAGGACTCCAGAGATAACATGAAAACCAAGGCTTGAAGGAACCAGCCAGGCAGACATCGGGGGAAGAGTGGTAGAAAGGTCTGGTTTAGGGTGGACACTCAACAAATGTGTGTTGAAAAGGAGCCAAATGTCCTCCTGACCTTTACTGAGTTGGATTTGGAAGGCCTCTGTGGTGGGATAGAAGTGGTAGGCCACAGGCCCGGCCCCACCAGCCACTGGGCGCTCTTAGGAAGCCACTTAAACCTCTCTGAGCCCGTTTCTTCTTTTACAAAACGACAACAGTTCACTGATGCAGTAAACATTTATTTAGCTACTGTCCCGTGCCAGCACCGTGGTAGGTGCTGGATTGCGATTCCAGCCCCAAGTAGCTGCCAGCCCTGTTGAGAGGATCAGACGAAGTGAGGTACATTGTACCGGTTTGACCAGGATTCAGAAGGCTCTGGAAACAGGTTGAGTAGTCTGTAAGGTTTCGCTGATGAGGTGCCATATGAGTAAAATACGGAAAGCACTTTCCAGACCATGATTCTACCCCGGGCTCCTTTCCTCTGAAATCTCCAGTTCAGCAGGTTGGAGGTGTCCCAAGCGGTTGCCACGGTGAAGACTGAACTCCGGGAACCGGCTTGGCTGGGGCTGTCGTGGCTGGAGCCGGAACTCCCTGAGACCTGACGGTTTCTGGACAATTCTGTCTGCCTAGTCAAAGAGCTGCTCTCCTTTTCCCTGCACCATACTGCGCCTATATCCTGGGAGTCCTGCCCTTGGCATCCGCTTGGGCACCAGGTCTACTCGTTTTCCACTTGATGCTGTCTGGTGGGCGCTGGGTCCCACCAAAGAGACACAGCTTAGTTGTGCGACTTATTTCTTTTGCAGTGATGCAATCAAATGCACCAAAGGCTCAGTGAGCACTTCTTGGAAACGAAGTTTGATTTCTCCAGATTTGTTGGAACTGAAGTGGCTCACTGTGTGCTTAAATACTAATCTTACAAAAATTGCTTGAGAAGTATTCAATTCTCAGTTGCTTTGGGAGTCACGAGGCTTTATTGCATGATTTTTTTTTTTCGTGTGTTCATTTGAATTTCCTATACAGCTGTGTTCCCGTGTAGACTAGGCAAAAAGCATGTGAGCTGTTTTTTTTTCATCTGAAAAATCTGGAAGACTTCTGTCAAATAGTGGGAGATGCCCGTGTTTTGTTTATGTTTTTTAACCGTAGAGCTGGTTTAGTGTGAGAAAGCAAGAGAATGGCAGTTGGACACCTGATTGTGCTACAAAATTGGTTTTTTTTTTAACACTTTCTGGAAACCTTGACAATCACAACCCCGCCTTCTAAGGGGAACCAAGAGGTTGATATTTAAACATTCCAGCCGACCGATAATTCACTTCCTCACTTCCAGTCAGCGAACACTGAACATGGCATATGGGCTGAGCCCTGGGCCAGGCACTGGCGACACAGGGCGGACTCAGTCACGGTTTTGATCTACAGGCGACTGTGGCCAATTAGGTGAAAGCGTTGCAGTTGTGTGAAAAGCAGTAGCAAGGGAATTCAGATGGCATCCCCTCCCCCATTGCTGCTTACGTGGGCAGACCAATGGTCCCTAAAGACATCCGCAGGACATCCGGGAACCTGTGGATATGTGAGGTTACGTGGCAAAGAGAATCAAGGTTGTAAGTGGAATGAGAGTTGCTAACCAGCTGATCTTGAGACAGGGAGGTTATCCTGGGCCCAACCTAATCACACAGGCTCACAAAACTAGAGAACCTTTCCTGGCTGTGTTCAGGGAAAGAGATGTGACAACAGAAGCAGGGTCAGAGAGATGCTACGTGCCTGGCTTCGAAAAGAAAGGCAGGAAGTCTCTGGAAGCTGGAAAAGGCAAGGAATTGGATTGTCCCATACAGCCTCCGGAAAGAATGCAGCCTGCAGACACCTTGATTTTAGCCCAGTGAAATCATGTCAGACTTCTGACCTACCGAACCCTAAGATGGCAAGTGGGCATTGTGTTAAGCCACCAAGTCGATGGCAATCTGTTCTGGCAGCAATAAATAGGTCACGGACACGCTGCCTTCGAGGGAGAGAGTGTGGTCTCTGTTACTATTGAGTTTTGCGTGTCTGCTCTGTGCTAGGCCACCATGCCCGCTACGTTACCAGGGAGTGGCAGTGTGGGGGAGGCACGATCACATTTGGGTTCTAAGGGGCGCCTGGGTGGCTCAGTCGGTAGAGCATCCAACTCTTGCTTTCGGCTCAAGTCGTGATCCTGGGGTCGGGGGATGGAGCCCTGTGTCAGGTTCTGCGCTGAGCCTGGAGCCTGCTTCAGATTCTCTCTCTCCCCTGCCCCTCTCCCCACCTCTCTCTCTCTCTTCCCCCCCCCCTCTCTAATTAAAAAAAAATTTATAGAAAAAATATTTGGGTTCTAGAAAGGTCCCTCTTGTAACTGCAATGGGAAGGACGGATTATCCAGACAGGAGCAAAAGCAGCCAAAGGAATAATGGTCAGAACACTTGGCCAGGTGAGAGAGCTGGCCTGGACTAGAGAACTATTGGTGGGGTGGAGAGGAGAGAACAGATGCAGGAGACATTTAGTCGGTAGACTCAGCAGGACTCGGAGACTAAAGTGTAGCGAATGACTGGGGAGGGGGGCGGTTACAGTGATTCCCAGCAGCCTGGGTTGGGCAAATGGGTGGGCGGAATGGCAGTGACTGCAATTTTAGAAAATACTTTCATGACGAAGAAGTGAAGAGACGTAGCCGGCAAGGTACAGATCTAAGTTTGCCTCTGGATCACTTAAGCAAAGATGGAGCCCAATGGGGAAGGGGGTGGGAGACGGGGACTGAGGGCCCCAACTGAGAAAGTTGGGAGAGGACGCCAAGTTTGAAAACAGCGCCAGGACTTGTAATCCATTCTCCCATTATAACCCAGGAACATCTGGAGTTTTCTGCTGTGGGTGGTGTCTGGGGAAAATAATTGCTTTAACCAAAGTACAATAGATGGAGGAAAAAATAAATTATTTTCCCTCCTTACAAAAAGCGGAAAGCTTCCGAAGTTCTCAGGGAATGATGGGTGGTGTTATTAGGGAATTAAAAAGTGCGTCACTCTGGATTTCGGTGTATCCTCCACCGGTCTGGCCAGAAGAATGAAAATATATGTTGTGGGCTCTCTAAAATGCAGTTCTTAGCATTTTCCGGGAGGGTCAAGGGCCAAGGAATGAACACTGGATCTGGAAAGGAAGCCACGGCTAGCTGGCCAGACCCTTTCTGGTTCTGTGGAGGCTTACGTGCAAACAAGGAGACCGCTTCATTTTGTGCTTTTCCCCAAAGGCCGTTATAGGAGTTCTCTAGCAAGTCCAGAGCTCTCGGCTATGCTGTTCTCAAGCACTTTGTCTTTGTGGAAGTTTGAGCCAAATAGCGACTATTGGGACAGAGTTCACCGAATATGCAGGAGGGATTCAAACTTTGTAAAAATTGATTTTTGCCTCAGTAGAAGGAAATCAGCAATGGACAGTGTAACGGACAAAAGAAAGCATAGAGGCCTATATTAAAGTGAAGGAAACATCTGGTTTTTGTTTTCTTAACTTTTATTAATTCATCTGAGGTGTGAGTCACCAGCTCCCCCAGCCAATGTTTCCAAAATGGAGTCTTCGTTGCCTCCAGACTTGGGAAAAGTCACTTGAGAACTACCTTGAAGGAAAGATGATCCTCGGAGAGGTGTCCCTTTTTTAAAAAATGTAACGTGGGTCCTGATAAGTATTTCCTAAAATTGCGTTTATGGTAACTCGTGACTATAGTCCTTCCTCAGCAAGATGTTAGTCCTCCACCCAGAAATTGTAGCTCGAATGTGCTTTCCTGAAAGTGTTCACTGAACTCCGAATCTCACAACGTATGCCCTTCGCACTATAAAGGCAGCTTTATGGGCTCACCTTAGTCTTTCCTAGTGGAGAGTGGGTTAGATGTGTAGCCCCTAGAGACACTAAAGGAGAAAAGTCTCTCCGTCTCGCCAAGGTTTCCTTGAACCGACACACCAACCCCACCCCACAAAGGGAGCTCAGGTGGAGATACTGAGGAGAGAGGAAGATTACTTGCTAGGGCTAGACCCTACCACCCTTTGGGCTAGTGACTCTGTGTTCTCATCCCCTCCTCTTGGTGACCAACCTTACATTTTCAAGATGGCCGGTCAGAGTTCAAAGTTGGCCTGTGGTCACTGTCCAGGACAAGCTGATCTGTGTCATGGCGGAGCCTGCAACTTTGCCCTCGTTACTCCGTACTCTCTCCGGCCGAGCTCTACTTTTTCTGACCCATTGGTAGTGATGCCAGTAATGGGAGTCAAACGTCTACCTTTCATAGGTGATTACTTGGTTCTACTAACCACTCATTTATTTATTCAGCAAACATTGCCTGAGTGCCTAGGCTACGTCCTGGGAACTGAAAGGTGAATGAGGCAAGGGTCGTGCCCTCAAGGAGCTCACAGAATAGTGGTAGAGACAGACCTGTATTTAGATGGGGCTGAATTAAGCCTTAAAGGATAAGTTAGATCTATGAGCCCGAAGTACAGGAGAGAGAGATCTAGGCTTTGGATGTGGATGGGATCACCAAAAGACAGTGTATGATAGAGGGAGTCCTAGAAAAAAAAAATATGAAATAAGCCAAAACGAAACCAGAACAAACGAAACCAGTGACATTTAAAGGGTAAGTAGGGGGGCCTGGGTGGCTCAGTCAATTGAGCGTCCAACTCTTGCTTTTGGCTCAGGTCATGATCTCACAGTTCGTGACTTCAAGCCCAGTGTCGGGCTCAGCGCTGACAGCACAGAGCCTGCTTGGGATTCTCTCTCTACCTCTCTCTGCCCCACCCCAGCTCACACATGTGTGCGCGTGCTCTCTCTCTCTCTTTCTCTCTCTCTCTCTGTGAAAAGAAATAAACACTTTTTAAAAATAAAGGGAAAATAGAATAAAAGACTGGAAGGGAATAACTTGAGAAGTTGGTGGCAAACAAGAAGAGAGTGGGGTTACAGATATCAAGGGAGAAAAAAGAATTTTCATAAGGAGGGGATGGCCAGTAATGCCAAAGTCAGCAAAGAGATCAAGTAATACAAAGACAGAGGATCGTCCACTGGGTCCAGGAATATGGAGGCATCGCTGACCAACGGTGACAGTAAGGGAATAGCGAAGGCAGGTTTAGGAGAGACATACTGACTGCTTGGACATGGGAGGTGAGGAAAAGTACATCTGGGATAACTGCCAGGTTATCGGCCCAAGTGACTGATGGCGAGTGGTGTTTCCATTCCCTACGACGTGGAACTGAGGAAGGGCAGATCGGGGGAGGGGGAGAGGGAAGGGGTTCAGGTTTGGACACACTGAGTATGAGGTACCTGTGGGTGTCCAGGCGAGGATGGCCACTATCCTAGTTTGTAAATAAAGTAGACTGACACGGCCAGTTGTCTTCTGCAGAAACTCCATGCCACCTTTTCGTCATGCCCTTTGCCAGGATCAATTGCTTAGATACTTCCTAATTCTCGGTATCTCTCTGTGATTTCTCGACTGATTTCATTTGAACCCAAAGCGTCCGTATGTGTGGTTTCTGTACCATGCATTTGGAGCCACTTGTAAGGAAAAACAGAAGAATTTACAGGCGAATTAAAAACTAGCGGGGACAGCTCTTTTCTCTGTACTGAGCCAGTTACCCACCTTTCCGTATCATTGATGTATCATAGAACTTTCTCGTTGGGAACCTAAGGGCAGCTTCGGATTCTGTCTCAAGTACACAGCATCCAGTGTCAGTAATTATGGACAGTGATCTGATTCTATATTAAATAAAGCACAAAGCAGTCACAAGTATTTAAAGCACATGACTGAATTCGACAGCGTCTACCCTGGGCATTCAGAACATGAAACGTAGCGCCTATCCCTGTGCCATAGAGACAGTAGTCCCTCAGACTTTATGTGTGAGGGAGGGTCCATATTCCTCTTTCCTTCCACAGATAAGCCTCAGCCTCACATAGTTTCCTACTCTACGATAGTCTTTATGTCATGTCCCTTGCAGTAAGTGAAAACTCCAATCTTCATAAACGATGTCAGCGGCTTGCCCTTTTCTCGATTCCTCCATCTGATTGAATTTAGATACGATGCTGGCAAGAGCAGCAGTATAAATGATCAATTTGTGATGCATCTGGTCCAACTGTACAAGCCACGTTTCCAATAAAACGTTTTATTAGGTGTTGTCACAGATGTAAATGTTTCATAAAGACATCACTCCAGTTGTAAATCATATACTTGAATTCATACTAAATTCACCTCATTAAATACCAAGAAAAACTATATCTTTCACATAAATCCTGGTTGCAAGTGACTTTAAAAAAAAAAAAAAAAAGGAGCAAAGAACAAAAAATAAAACTCAAGCCCTGGCCATCCAAGGCTAAACTTGGAGAGACTGACAGGCAGAGGAAAATTTTCTTTGTTTCTTTAATCCTTCTTTTGAAATCACGTATTCCAAAATTCTCATTATCTTCCTAGGTTTGTCGGAGGAATAATAGAACTGTTGTCCAGGAATAATAGAACTGGAGAAATGGTCTAGACTCTAACTTAAAAAAAATAACTGATTTATTAAGGAACGATCTGTATACAGTAAAATTTATCCTTTTTCGTGTTCAGTTTGGCGAGTGTTGAAAAACACACAGTCATGTAACTATCAGCACAATAAAGATACAGAACATTTTTAATCACTCCAAAGAATTCCCTTGTGTCCCCACCCCAGGCACCTGGCAACCACTGAACTGTTTTCTGTCCCTATAGTTTTGCCTTTTCCAGAGCATCATATAAACAGAGTCATACAGCAGGTAGCCTTTTGCTGGCTCTTTACTTATGAAATCAACATTATTTTTCCAATAATAAAAGTCTGATGCTCTACCAACTGAGCTCCCCAGGCATCCCGATAATAAAGATTAATACATGTTCAGTGTGGGAAAACGTAAATGTTTAACAAGAAACAGGAAGATACAAAAATGCTTCCCAAAGATAACCGTCATTAACATTTTGATGTGTTTCCTTCTGGTCCTTTTACCGTATGTGTCTCTGTACTCCCACATACAGAAACAAAGTGTCTAAAATTGAAATCCCAGTGTATACAGGATCTTGCATTTGTAAAAAATGCTTATTTATTTATTTTGAGAGAGAGAGAGTGTGCAAGCAGGGGTGGGGCAGAGAGAGAGAGAGAGAGAGAGAGAGAGAGAGAAAGAGAGAGAATCCCAAGTAGGCTCCACTCTGTCAGTGCAGAGCCCAATGCGGGGCTCGATCCCACAAACAAAGCGGGATCGTGACCTGAGCCCAAACCAAGAGACACTTAACCGACTGAGCCACCCAGGTGCCCCGGATTTTGTATTTTTATTGTGTATTTTGTAACTTCAAATTGTGAGCATTTTCTTTTTTTTTTTTTTTTAAGTTTACTTATTTATTTTGAGACAGAGCATGCGTGAGCAGGGGAGGGACAGAGAGAGAGGGAGAGAGAGAGAATCCCAAGCAGGCTTCGCACTCAGCACAGAGCCCAACGCGGGGCTCAATCTCACAACCCTGAGATCATGACCTGACCTGAAATTAAGAGTTGGGTGCTTAACTGACTGAGCCACCCAGGCGCCTGTGTGGGCATCTTCTTAAGGATTAACTCTTCCTTGTGGGTTGGGGGCAGGAGCCTAATTGGCAGCCTCGGGGGTGGACGGGAAAGAAAGCCAGAACCACCATGACCCAGAGGAAGAAAGCTCCAGAGCTGCCTTTGCAGGTGGCGCACCTGCTGCATTTGGTTTCCTGGGCTGCTGAATCCCACTTGTTTTCAGCAAAGCCTGTGTTTTGTCATTGCCGCCGGCTTTTTCTGGGACTAAAACAAACACACCCCCAGATGAGTTCGGCTCCCGTTCCTCTGGGGCCCGACGGTGCCCGGAACTCCTCTGCTGCAGAGAACTTTTCACTGCACATTGGAAGTGTTCGTTTATTTTGCTCGGCATCCCCACTAGACGGTGCACCCCTCAGGCACAGAGCCCGATGTGGGGCTCGAACTCGAGAACCGTGAAATCATGACCTGATCTAAAGTTGGATACTTAACCAACTGAGCCGCCCAGGCGCCCCGGCCTTGGCATTTCTGATTCACAGCTACACATTGCCTCACGCGTTGCCCTGTGGAGGCCAAGGTCACGTTGTCAAGGGGATGTGAAATGCAGAAAACAGACCCGGCCCGGAGGAAGGAAGAGACAGTCTGCTCAGAGTTGCCATTGATGGGCACCTAGACCGACGAGTGATTAGTCTGCCCTCCCGGGGGGTCGGGAGAGAGTTGAAATGGTCTGTGTCTCAGGTAAGGTGAGAAGACGGAGGGTGAGGGAGGGCAGAAGTCAAACAGAGTCAAGGCTGTTCTCATTTTCCCCTTTGACCCTAATCGTTTGAGGTTTTTCACGTGGAATAATAATAGCGATCGTGGCCACTTACGGCATGCCTGATAGGGGCTAGGGACATGGTTGAGGCCTTCACACAGGTCGCCTCGATGAGTCCTCAAGACAGCCCTCTGAGCTAAGCACTCCCATTCTCCCTCTTTACACATAAGCAACAAATTGAGGCCCAGAGAGGTTCGGTGAATGTCCCAGGTCACACAGCTACTTAGTAGAGTGCCTGGGCTACCGTGAACACTCTGTCAGTGGTAGCTGTTATGGATATTATCACTATTATGGGCTCAAAGGCCCAAAGCAGGCTCTGAGATGCAGACACGCTTAGGCTTCCTGGAGCTCACAGAGGCCGGCTCAGTGGGCCCCCAGGCTCCCTGACAACCCCCCCCCCCACTTTCTGCCTCTTTAGGACTTGGGAAGGTGGCTCCTTGGGTGGTGGGGAAAAATGATGCCATGCTTGTGTTTGGCTCCTTCTTGGTTCCCACAAATGCCCTGGACATTTTCCATTTTCTGAGCACTTTTGTGAAACGGCTATGATGTGGTTGACGGTATTTGTAGTCAGAGCCAAGTCAAGCCTTCCTCTGGAGGGAAGGCTGGAAGCCTCTAAGGGTCTCGTCGGTGCTCGCGTAGCCCACGGGCCCCTTGCCAGTGTCTCCGGAGGCCGAGGCTTATCCAAGCGGGACGCTGCTGAGACAGGGCGCCCAGTGACCCCCACGCTGCCTCTCTGGGTGGGAAACCAGCACCGTATCAGGCCCACCTTGGCCTTGCGGGGGCCTTTCCCCAGTAAGCCCTTTGCTGGGGCCTCTGATCCTCTCATGATGCTCTTTGTGGCTCAGGGACGGCTGCAGACGGCTCAAGATGATCTCCCTTCCCGTGTTTTCTGCCGTGTTGTTTTTTTTTTTTCCTGGACCCAGGAGGAACTTTGAAACTTAAAATGACCCTCGTGCCAGGAATCCCCACAGCCTCCTCCTGAGGGGTAGATGAGCACCAGATGCTGTTTATATAAAATAAATGGCTTCCCCCCATGAAGCACACGGGCCTGAGTCACTGGCTAACCCGTCTTTTACCTTAGCAGCTGGAGCACACAGTCCTCTGGAAGAGGGCGCGTCTGCAGAGAGCAGTTTGGCTCGAAAAAGCCCCAGTGTGTTTGTGTGGGAGCCGTGTCGTCCAGGGAGGCTGGCGGTGGGCAGGCCAGCAGCCCCTGTGGGACCAGAAGGCGGGTGGTGCCGCACGGTGATCTTCTTGCCCCCCCCCACCCCCCGATCCCCGCGAACGTCTTGAGCCCTAGAGATGAGGGAGAAAGGGTGTTTTTCTTGGACTTCAAATACCAGAGGACTTGGCCTGGGCAATAGCTGCTCGTTCGTTCGTTCGTTCGTTCATTCACTCATTCATTCATTCAACGCACTATCCGTGGGGGTCTACTGTGTGCCAGGCAATGTGCTAGGCACTTGGCTCATCAGGAGGGAGAGCCCCAGCTCAAATCCAAGGGAATTTCAGATTTCAGCTAACAGGTGTTGAGTGCCAAAAACTGTACTCACCGTTGTCCATGCCTTATCTTTGTGAATCCTCATTCCACAGCTGGCAGGTTGGTCCTGACAGATGGGGAAACTAAGGCTCAGAGATTCCGTGGACTTGCTCAAGGCCACCTAAGCAAAACGTGGCAGAAGTAAGCTTGAAAAACCCAAGTGAGTCCAAAGGCCCAAGGCTGCTGGCCCGCTGCCTGTTCTTTTTAAATTTATTTTCAGAGAGACAGAGAGACAGCATGCAAGCTGGAGACAGGCAGAGAGAGAGGGAGAGAGGATCCCAAGCAGGCTCCGTGCTGTCAGCTCAGAGCCCGACGTGGGGCTCGAAGTCACGAACCGTGAGATCGTGACCTGAGCCGAAATCACGTCGGACACTTAACCGACTGAGCCTCCCAGGTGCCCCACTGCCTGTTTTTATACTGGCAAGAGCAAAGCATGGCTGTTACGTTTCCAAATGCTTAAAAAGAATCAAAACAATATTTCTTGAAGTGAAAATTACATGAGACTCAAAGGTCAGTGTCTATCAATAAAGTTTTATCGAGGCACAGCCATACCTATTCGGTTACACACGGTCTAAGCCATTTCCACGGCAACAGCAGAGTTGAGGAATTGTGACCGAGGCCACATGGCCCACAAAGTTAGCTCATTACAGGGAGAGTTTGCCAACTCCTCCCCCACATCACCTCACAGGTCACCAGCAGAAAAAAAAAAAAGCAGGTGTCAGCCCGTGTCTGAACTCAGGTGACGTCCAGAGCCCTGTCCTCCTATCCCACCCTCTTCCTCAGCGTGTCCAAGATGGCTGCCTCTGAGTTCTTTTCAGCACTTCTGTCAAGAGTCTTTGAGGCCTGAGATGTTTAGGGTGGTATTAGGTTTTCCCTCAAATGTTTAGATGAAAATGTAGATAGCAGCTCTAGGATTATTTGTGAACACAGCCCTGAAAGCAATCCTGTTGTTCTCTGCCGAGAGGTGCCAAATTATCTCAGGCTCCACTGGGAGCTGCCTGCAGGGCCTTATATGGGCATAATCTCCTAACCCGGGCTCGCCTCGCTCTGCAGTATGGTCAGATCCACTTTTAAGGTTATGTGTGCCCGTTTCTGGTCTTTCCATTTGCTCAAGCTGTGAGAGATTTAGCTTCCGCGGCACTTGAGGGAAATAGGAATGCCATCAACTCTGCACGCGTCTTATTTGGACATGAAAGATGACAACTGATCTCTTTTTTTGGCTATCATCTCCCTTTATGTTTGCCTGTAGGTGAAGGAAAGCATTTTTGTAAGTGCTGGCGTGGGGGAAATGTAGCTTCATTATCCTGGTTGTTTCCTGGGATTTGTGTGATGGAAGAGATGTTGATAAAGAAAACATTTACAGTGAGCCTACAGGCAGTGGGTACCGCGTGAGGCGTTCCGGATGTGTTGTGTTGCTCAGACTTCATACTGTTCACTCAACAGATATCTCTCGAATGCCTACGAAATGCCAAGTGCTGTGCTAGGCCAAGGTTGCAACAGTGAAGGAGATGGGTGGGCCCTCTCCTCATGGAGCTAACCCTCTAGTAGGAGAAGCAGACCTTAAGCCAGTAAAGAGATACTATCAATCCTTACAGATTGTGATGAGTGGGAGAAAGCAAAAAGAACGTGTGCCATGGCAAAGTGATGGAGAGACCAACCCATGACCGGAGTGTCAGGGACAGCCTCTCAGAAGAGGAGACCCTGAAGATGAGCCCCTGGAGGATAAGAAGGAGCTGGCTGGGAGACTCCCAGTAACAGGACTGGAAGTCTTGGTGTATATGAGTTCAGTTAAAGCTAATGGAAGAGGGGCGCCTGGGTGGCTCAGTCGGGTGAGCGTCCGACTCTCGATGTCGGCTCAGGTCATGATCTCAGGGTCGTGGGACCTGAGCTGAGTGCGGTGCCTTCTTGAGATTCCCTCTCTCTCTCTCTCTCTCTCTCTCTCTCTCTCTCTCTCCCCCTCTGCCCCTCCACCACTTGCTCACACTTTCTCTCTTTATGTCTCTCTCAAAAAAAAAAAAAGAAGTTAAGAGAAGAGCTATGCCAGTGACTCAGTTGCCGGGAGCCTCGTGCCCAGGAAGCCAAGGCTAAAGGTGGTTGTGTTGTAGAGACCTTAACTTGGAGCCCTAACTCAGGCTAGCCCTGGCAAATACAGCTTTTGTTCAAAAGACAACAGCTGGACACGTAAGGTGTCCGCATGATTGGACATCTACTGGCACAAAGGTTTATGGTATTCTTCCTGTGAGCCAATGCCCTCTATGCTCTGGGGATCCAGAGACAAATCAGACAGCAAGGAACTCACGCTCTACTGGAAGAAATCAGTCGTATATTCAATTAAATGACCAGACAGTGTGGTAAGTGCAACAGGAGAAATATGTGTAAGACCTCAGGGTAGCACAGAAGAACACATCTGGGGGGGCAAGGAATAGCCAAAGGGGGCTGAAGTTTGAAGGGTGAGAAGGGCCTTCCAGGACAAGGAACCCCAATGAGAAAGAGGCTCAGAGGCAGGAAGCCACATACCTCTGGGCGTCTGGGGAACTAGAAGCCGTTGTGTCATATATTTTTGAGCGTGGATACAGGGCAGAGAGCGGTGGGCACTGAGGTTCCGGCAGGGGCAGGTCACGGGAGAGCTGTGCGGATAAGTGTTCTGGATTTGAGCTGCACTGAAGGTATGTAAACACAAGAGCCAGATCTCCCCGGTGATCTGCCTTGATAATACCCCTCTTGTTACCTAATCCCGCTGGTTTAGACTCGGTTTTCTAGGAAGCTATGGTATTTCAAAGAAACTGCCTGATCCTTTTCTAGACAAATGTCATGCTTTTGTATATAGCTTCACCCCCCCCCAAGTAATTTATACTTTTCTTACAACTTTTCAAAGCATCTACCATATGGTATTTCTCCCAAGTGGGAGATTATTACCCCTTTATTTGGGGGGGGGGGAGTCGAAATGAAGTCATCTGCCCACTAGAGTGACAGCTGCAAGCAGAGATGTGCTCTCTCCGGGCAGCAGGCCTGCCATCTGAGCCCGGACCAGCGCGCCTCCTCCATGGGAGTGGCTGTCCCCACGCAGCCACCCCTTGCGGCCTTCCCTTTGTCCTGACTTCCCATTATATAAGAGCATTTTTGCAGAGATGAGCTCTGGGCTTGTTCTGAGTATTTTAGGTGTCAAACATCCTGTTTTTCTCTGAGTAATGTGACCCCGTCAATGACCCACTGCATTGCAGCATGACATCATGGGATTCAACGGAGAAGGGTTGAAGACAAGTGATCACGGGAGCCTAGGGACCAAACTTGCGCCTTTACCTTTCAGCAAGTTGTTTGGAGATGTTAAACAAGAAGTCTGCAAGTGAGTGTTCGCTCCGCAGAGAGCCGAGGTCGCAACACCACAGCCCGCGGACCAAATTCAGCCCACAGAGCAAGTCCCAGCCGGCTGTTTCTGCAAATAAAGTTTTATTGGCACACAGCCATGCTCATTGGTCGGCGCATTGTATGTAGCTGCTGTTGCACTACAGAGACAGAGTTCAGCCCAGGCGACAGAGCCCACATGGCCCACGAAGCTGCAAAGATCTGCTATCTGGCCCTTGCAGAAAACGTTTGCCAGGCCCTGCACTGAAGCCACCGCCCCTCTCCCCCCAGCCCCCAGAAGAGAGCGTGTGAATTTAGTGGCAGCCCCCGTTTCCTTCCCCTCCTCCCCAAACACATGGCGTACAAAAGAGAGAGATTGATTTTTAACAAGCATATCAAAGCTTTCCTATTTGTTCAATGACATCAGAACTTTTGCATTTAGTAAACGCGCGTTGTCCTTCCAAGACGCCCCCTTGGGAGATTGCACATTTATTCCAGGGCTGCTGCCAGGATGCTGGACATCTCAGGGGCTGCTCTTCAGAGCCATGTTACGTGACACCTGAGAATAATCCCCTCCACCCTCCCTTTGGACCCAAAGTAGCGTGGCCTTGTTGGCACATTGGCCCAGCGGCCCTGGATCAGATGTTGGCCAATTAAAAACCAAAATCAATTTAGCACCGAGGCTATCCCAAGGAATTGGCTGCAGGTTCCGAAGGCAGTTCCCTAAAAAGCACTCCCCAGAAGATTTTTCAGAAAAAAAAGGGATGTCAGCCACACCCCAGGGATTGGGAGTCCAGGGTTGTATTTCAGAAACACCTTTAGGGATTCTGTGTATGTTGCCGGCATTTGGGTCATTTGATTCCTCACCAAATGAAACACCCAGTGTGGGGCTTTCCCCTCCCTATTTAGAGACTGCCGCGGGAGGGCTGGGCTTGCTGGCGGACAGGGGAGGCAGTGGGCAGGTCAACATTTCGTGGTCCCTCCTGTCTCACGGACCGGACCGCTGTGTGCTCTGGACTGCTGAGGCAGAGGGTGCCTGCCGTTTGATGGTTTCTGGAAACCACGAGATGCAGGAGCGCCTGGGTGGCTCAGTCAGTTAGTCAAGTGACCGACTCTTGATTTCAGCTCAGGTTGTGATCTCCCAGTTCGTGGGATCGAGCCCTGAGTCAGGCTCTGCCCTGTCAGTTCGGAGCCTGCTTGGAATTTTCTGTCCCTCTCTCTCTGCCCCTCCCTCATTTGCTCTCTCTTGCTGTCTCTCAAACACACACACACACACACACACACACACACACACACATGAGATCCCTACTCTCTGCCCCACATCTCTGCTTTCTCACTTCCCTTCCACTCATTCAGCAATGGGGATATTGTGTGGCCAGCCCTGAAGCGAAGAGATAACCAGTTCCGCCAACTTGCTTTTTTGTGTGTCCTCTCTTTCTTTTTTTGTCTCTCACACAAAATGTCTGCATTTCCTGAGCTCACTGGTTTCTTCTGGGCCTCCGGGGGAGGGGGGGCGGGGGCGGAAGTCACTCAGATCTGAGTTTGTGCTTATACTTCCCATGTGCTGGCATGAAGAAGTCCGATCTGGTGGATCACCAGAAAGCAAGGAAGACTAGAACTGGAGCCATGAGTGTACGTTCCTCCCCAGTGCTCCTGGGTTCGCACCCCACCCTGGCTCTGAGGAGTGGGGGGGAGGGGTGAGGCTGGTGCCTTCTTTTTTAAATTTTTTTTAAAGTGTATTTATTTGGAGAGAGAGAGAGAGAGAGAGAGCAGGGGAGGGGCAGAGAGAGAGGATCCCAAGCAGGCTCCACACTGTCAGTGCAGAGCCTGATGCGGGGCTGGAACCCTGCAAGATCATGACCTGAGCCCAAATCAAGACTCTGACGCTTAATGGACTGAGCCACCCAGGCGCCCGGGAGAATGTGCTTCCCAAGTGACTCTCAGTTAACAAAGAATGGAAGTCTAACAAAGATAGGTTTCAGTTGGGAAGCTCTTTTGCTCTGCCGAGATTTTCTTGTTCCAGGGACCAGATCTCAAACTTGAGCTGTTATCTACAGCCCTGGGTGAGGGGTGGTCCTCGAGTTCTGGAGCCAGGTGTTTTATGTCCTGGGGCCCCAAGGACACGGAGAACCTCTGACCACTCCCCAGAGGTGGTGCAGAGAATACTGGTCACCCCGTATGTATCTGTACTGCACGATTCTTCATTGTCACGTGTGTCCGTCCCGAATTCGTCGATCTGGCCCCACTGGACTCTTTCAGGGGTAGGAATTATGTCTTCGATTATTCGGGCAGCACCACATAGGCTCTCTTGAACCAGGGGCACATAAATGAGCTGAATTGTCTATGGTGGTATGTGAAATAGAGGACAAATGGGATTTGGGGCATTTGGTTTTATATTTTGAGTTTGCTGTCCATTCTGCTAGTACTTAATAATCCAGAGGCCTTTGGGTGTGAATCTTCCAAGGGTCGGATCCCACAGGACTTCGATCCATCAGGCAGCATTTGAGGGAATTTGCACTCTGTTCATAAAAAGCCTGGCATAAAAAGTCTGGTCCTTGGGAGATGTCCAAACGGGCATGGCTCTCCACCAAAGGGAGAGGTAGGGGAGAGGCTTTTTTCAAGAGAGCTCTTTACTTTGCAGTTTCAACAAAAGAAAGGGGGTGCCTTCAGAGATGTTTGTTGGAAAGCTCAGAACCTCAATTTTGATGCGGAGCAAGGAAGCAGTTATATTGGCAAGGGCTCCGTTTGGGTTCCCTACTTAGTATTCACAAGAGCAAAGAACTCGTGTTTAGTAGGTTGGACACGTTCCTGTGGGCAGAACTTCTAGAGATGGAATGACTTTCTGTTCCTGCTGGTGGTGGTGTGGGGGTGGGGAATGGGGGGGTGGGGGTGGGAACGTGGGAGCCCTGAAGACGGAGGCAGGGCATCGAGGGAATGCGGGCATTGTCTGCCAATATTCCTCTCCACTGCTCTCCAGAAAAGCTGGGACTGTTCTAAAAGGCCACTAAGTCCTGCCCTGGGTCTTGTCACTAGCCAGCAGCATGCTGGTTCTCATGAGTGTTCGTGGGACATCTATGCCCCAGGCCTTACCTATTACCAATTAACTGGTCTCCAGAACCCCAATGAAAGTTTTGAGAAGCCACTCTGCCAGCCCCTTTTTTTCAGCCAGCCACAGGGCGGGGCTATGTTTTCTTCTTTCCGTATCAAGGGTCTGTCCCATTTGGAAATTTAAAAAAAAAAGGGGGGTTATCTGAGTGTCTCAGTCGGTTAAGCATCTGACTCTTCAGTTCAGGTCATGATCTCATGGTTCGTGAGCTTGAGCCCCGCATTGGGCTCTGTACTGACCACTCAGAGTCTGCTTGGGATAGCGCCTCTCTCTCTCTCTCTCTCTCTTTCTCTCTCTCAATTAAAAAAACAAAAAAACATGAGAACTTATTTAGGAGATGGTCCTAGGAAGCAGGAAAAAACAGCCCTTAGGGAACCACTGGTGACCCATCCTAGGCCCGAGCCAAGACTTTCCAGGCTCGTCACTTAGTTTACTGCTCCCACGTGAGGACTGCTGCTCTCCTCTGAGGGTTACATTTGATTCATTTCATTTATACATTGGTTCATTCATTCAATTCATCCATCGTGTATTCATCCAACATTCATCCCACGATGTGCCAAGCTTTAACCCAGGCACCATGGTACGGCGTGGGGCAAAACCAGACAAGGTCCCTGTTCCCACGGAGTGTACATTTCTGCTTGAAAAGGTAGACAATAAACAAAGAAAAGAAACACAGACAAGTAAAAGATCCAAGAGTGGTAAGTGCCACACAGTGAATGAAATTGGCGAGGGCGGGCACCTGGGTGGCTCAGTCGGGTAAGCCTCTGACTTCGGCTCAGGTCATGGTCTCACGGTCCATGAGTTCGAGCCCCACGTCAGGCTCCGCGTCTGGCTCTGTGCTGACAGCTCAGAACCTAGAACCTGCTTCAGATTCTGTGTCTTCCCTCTCTCTCTCTGTCCCTCCCCCGCTCGTGCTCTCTCTCTCTCAAAAATAAATAAACATTAAGAAAAATTTTTAAAAGAAAGTGGGGGAATGGAGTAGAATGACTGGGTGGGCAGGGACAGCATCCTGACCACGAACCTGAGATGCAAAGGACGAGCCAGACTTTCAAAGATGAGGGTATAAGCCTGGGCTGAAGCAAAGAGCTGACTATGAGCTAGACACATGGCATAAAGAAGGGAACACATGAGGAGATGTCTCTGGCCTCCAGAGCTTCTAATCTAGACGGAGAGACAGAAAAGAGGCAGCTACAATTCAGTTAAATCAAGGCTAGGACAGGAAGAATATGTGGAGAGCTCTGGAAACACAGAGCAAGGGCCCTGAAACCTGAGTGCAAGGGCCAAAGTAGGCTTTCTGGAGGAAGTGACATTTAAGCTGTGACTTGAAGGATGAGAAGTCAACCAGGTCCACGGGGTGAAGGCGAAGTGAAGGGACAATAAACTTGAAGGGCCGGTGCTCACAATGCATAGGCATGTCTGAGGGACTAAGAAAAGTTCACAGAGCATGAGGAAGGGGATGGAGTCCTGGGAGGGGAGAAGGGAGGTGTAGACACAGTCACGTTATGGATTTGGGATTCATATTTTGATGACAATGGAGAAACCATCAAACAGTTTTAAGTGGGGGAGAGACATAACCCAATCTATGTTTTGTAAAGACCATTGTTCTGGCTTCTATGGGGAACCTGGGCTGTAGGGGAGCGAGAGTGGAGGCAGGAAGTCAGTTGGGAGATGACTCTCGTTATCCAGGTGAGAGAGGATGTTGGCTTAGATCAGGGCGGTGGATGGAGATGAAGATTAGTCAGCAGATTCACGAGATATTTAACATGCTCCTGTGTCTCCTCTATTTTTTTTTTTTTTTGATATTGGTGATTGAATCTAGAGGCTTAAACAGATTTGATTTTTTGTTTTGTTTTGTCTTTGCTTTTAGCAAGACCACTTCGTTGGTGATGGTGTGTGCTTCCATCGGGAAGTATGAAAACGTGATCATGTCTGTGCGATGTTAGCAGCTCTTGCTAATATGGCTCATCTCAGGCATAGATTTCCACTGAGGATTGCAAAGTGGTGATATTAGAATTCTACCATCCCATCTTCAGTTATCAGCTGGAAATACTTGTTCTTTTATTTTTTTAATGTTTATTTATTTTTAAGAGAGAAGAGAGAGACAGAGTGCGAGCAGGGGAGGAGCAGAGAGAAGGAGTCACAGAATCCGAAGCAGGCTCCAGGCTCTGAGCTGAGCTGTCAGCACAGAGCCCGACGCGGGGCTCGAACTCACGGACTGCGAGATCGTGACCTGAGCTGAAGTCGGAGGCTTAACCGACTGAGCCACCCACGTGCCCCTGGAAATACTTCTACAGATAGAAATGACCCTTCATCTACTATATGGTTTTATAGTGGTACCATTTGTATAGAAAGGCAGAAAGGATGCTTGATTCTTTCCCTCTATTTACCAGTTCTTATGAGTTGGATTCTTAGCACCCTCCAAAAGTGACCAATGCATGTTCTCTCCATCTCAGGCCAGTCAAGCTTTCACCCCATCATCCCACCCAAATGGCTCTGTTCCAGGTCATCAGTGATCTTCATGATGCTAAAGCCAATGATAGAACCTCAACCTAGGTTAAGTCTCAACAGAATTTGACACGGTCCTGTTGAAACACTTTTTTTCTCTTTTCTTCCAGAACAATCCACTCTCCTCGTTTTCTACCCACTTCACTGACTGCTCCTTTGTTGATTCCTCCTCCTCCCTCTGACTTCCTTGTTTTTTATTAATTTTTAAGTAATCTCTACACCCAACGGGGGGCTTGAACTCATGACCCCAAGATCAAGAGTCCCATGCTCTACTGACTGAGCCAGCCAGGAGCCCCCTCTGACTTCTTTTTTTTTTTTTTTAATTGAGATATAATTCACGTACCATTAAATTTACCCTTTTGTAATGTACAATTAAGTGGGTTTTAGTGTACTCACAGAGTTGGTAATCATCACAATGATCTAATTCCAGAACATTTGCATCACTGTAAAAAGAACCCTTATTTATGAACAGTCATTCTCTGTCCCCACCCGCAGCCAACCATGAATCTACTTCCATCTCTTTGGATTTACCTATTCTTTTTTCTAACTTCCTAGCTCAACCGACTGAGCCACCCAGGCGCCCCTTGGCCACAGTATGTTAACTTTTATAACTAAAAAAGTAGTTGAGAACAATGAAAAATAACATTAAAAGTTAAGCTTTATGGTTGTTATGGGTTACATTATATCCCCCCGCAAAAGATGTTGAAATCCTAACCCCGAGTCCCTGTGAATGTGACATTATATGGAAATAGGGTCTTTTCAGATAATCAAATTAAGATGAGGTCATTAGTGTGGGCCCTAATCCCATGACTGGTGGGTGTCCTTAAAAATGGGGAAATTTGGCCACACACACACACACACACAGAGAACGTCGTGTGAAGATGAAGACAGAGGGGCGCCTGGGTGGCTCAGTCAGTTAAGCATCTGACTTCAGCTCAGGTCATGATCTCACAGTTCGTGGGCTCGAGCCCCACGTCGGGCTCTGTGCTGATGGCTCAGAGCCTGGTGCCTGCTTTGGATTCTGTGTCTCCCTCTCTCTCTGCCCCTCCCCTGCTCACGCTCTGTCTCTCTCAAAAATGAATCGACGTAAAAAATATTTTTAAAAAAGATGAAGACAGAGATCCATGCGGTGCATCTGTAAGTAAGGAACACCAAAGACTGCCGGCAAACCAGCAGAAGCTGGGGAGAGGCCTGGAGCAGGCTCTTCCTCCCAGCCCTCAGAAGAAGCCTCCTCGTTATCTATCCTTACTCCTTGGTGATCTCATCCAGTTCCGTGGATTTAAATACAATCCATATACTGGTACCACCGTCATGGGCCTCTCCCCTGAATTCTAGATGTGGATATCCACCTCCCTACTTAACCTGCCCACGTGGATGTCTAGTAGACCTCTCAAATATAATGTGGCCAAAACAAGTTGCTGACCACCTAGAATCTGCTCTACCTGTAGTCTTCATCTCAGATTATGACAATCCCATCTTTCCAGTGGCTCAGGCACCAAAACCCTGAGGTCATCTTTGACTCGTCTCTTCCACTCACACCCGACATCCACTACATCAGGAAATCCTGCTGGCTCTGACACCGAAATATATCCAGAATCCAACCGTGTCCCACAATCTCCACTGCTGTTTCTCTTGTCCACGCCACCATCATTTCTCACCTGATTATTTCAATAATCTCCCTGTTGCCACCCTTGTGCCTTCTATAGTTTCCAACCCAGAAAAGGATGATTCTTTTTTTTAAGATTTTATTTTTTTTAACGTTTATTTATTTTGAGAGAGAGAGACACCTAGCAGGGCAGAGAGAGAAGGAGAGAGAGAATCCCAAGCTGGTTCCATGCTGTCAGCACAGAGCCTGGCAAAGGGCTCAATCCCACAAACTGTGAGATCATGACCTGAACTGAGAGTCAGACGCTTAACCAACTGAGCCACCCAGGCGCCCCAGAAAAGGATGATTCTTTAAATTTTTTTTAACGTCTGTTTATTTTTGAGACAGAGAGAGACAGAGAATGAGCAGGGAAGGGGCAGAGAGAGAGGGAGACACAGAATCTGAAGCAGGTTCCAGGCTCCGAGCTCTCAGCACAGAGCCCGACGTGGGGCTCGAACTCGTCAAATGCAAGATCGTGACCTGAGCCAAAGTCAGACGCTCAACTGACTGAGCCACCCAGATGCCCCAAGGATGATTCCTTAAATATCTAAGTTTGATGGTAAGGAAGGCATTACATAATAATACCTATTACATACATAGCACCTGCTAGATGCCAGGCACTGCAAGGTCTCCTGTGCTCTGGCCCCGTACTTCTCTGATTTCATTTTCTACTACTTCCCCACCCCCATCGTTCATACAACTCCACATGGCCTCCCCGCTGTTCTGAACACCCTCTTCCCGCTTCTGTTTCAAGGCTGTTGCGTTGCAGTTCCCTCTGTCTGCAACAGACCGCCTGGACGTCGTATGGCTCATAGCCCACGGCTCCTTCATTCGCTTCCTGCAGGCATCTGCTCCCATGCCATCATCTTAGGCAACCACACCATGAAAACATGCAACCCCACACTCAATCCCCACACTCCTCATTCTCCTTCCCCTGCCATGTGTACTCTATGGAAATTATTGCCTTCTCACAACCTGCAGGTTTTACTTGGGTTTTTTTGGTTACTGTTTGTTTCCCTTCAGTGGGTTTAAGATCTTCTAGAGAAGGGATTTTGGTTTCTTTATTCATATGCTGTGTTCTCAGCACCTAGAACAGTGCTTGGAAAATAGGTACTCAGTAAATATTCATTAAATGACTGAATAACTGGGGCGCCTGGGGGGCTCAGTTGGTTAAGCATCCCCAACTCTTGATTTCAGCTCAGGTCATGACCTCATGGTTCGTGAGTTCGAGCCCCACATCGGGCTCTGCACTGATGGCATGGAGCCTGCTTGGGATGCTCTCTCTCCCTCTCTGCCTTTCCCCTGTGTGCTCTCTCTGTCTCTCTCTCTCTTTCTCAAAATAAATAAATACACTTTTTCAAAAGACTGAATAATTATACGAGGTGATACCAATTAACAGACACAAACCGTGTGACTAGACACCTGACATTTATGACATCACCTAATTTTCATAACAACCCTAAGAAGTTGTATTACCTCCATATTTTGCAGCTGAGGAAACTGAAGAGCTAAGTGAATTACTGAAACCCACACATCTGGTAAATGCTAGAATTCCAAATCAAGCATCCATAGGGTCACCGTGTAGCTGCTTTTGCCTCCTCTCAAGGTACCTTGTCACAAAAAGGTATCGTTCTATGTGTATCTCTGGACTCTCAATGCAAACGTGTACATGGGACCCAAATGGTGACATTTACATGTAAGAAGTTGTCCAAAAGCAGGCTGTGCTTTGTGGGTTTATTTTTCTTTCGTGCTTTTGCATCTTTGGAGATACAGCCACAAACGACAACCTTGGTCCTCAGACACCAGAGATGACGGAACCGACACACGCATCAGTGAGAAAGAACAATGTGATGGGAGTAGAAATGAATTATTTTCTTGAGTGAAAATTGTGGACAGCAGAGGCAATTTATCATGTCATATCATCGCTGAAATTATCTCCCTGCTGCCTGCCAGCCCATCAGAAGCTTTGCTTCAGTGGCTTCCTTAGTGTTATTTAAGCAAATGAAATATGCTTGCTTCTAGCTTTGTTTATGCAATTTTTTGTACTGCTTTAGTGAGAGAATGTATTTTAATAACTTTATGTACTTTATAGATAGTCAGGGATACTTGTGACAATATTTTTGCAGCCATATATTAAAACAAGCATCGCATTCTGGACGGGGTCAGATTGCCCAACCCTTGCTGGCAGAATCCTTTGTATTTGATGCCAGCTCGGCTAAATTAAATACAGTTAAAGCAAAATCACTTTCTTATGAACATGAAGATCTTGGAGGGGCAGTGGGAGTGTGGCTGGAGAGGATGTTTTTGAAAGGGTTATATACTAAGGTGTTTTTTATGCCGCTTGACAGAAGCAAGATTTGGGAACTGGTGGCCCCATAAATGGACTGGAGAGTCTGAACAACACTTGGATGGCCTCTCTGTTCTACAAACATTATGCTGGTGGTTGATACGAGCTCCATTTTGCAGAGGTGAGTCGAGGAAGCTGCAACAAAGCTCTCCTTCTATTTCTGGTCCATTTCTAGTTTTAAAATGTTTGGTGCTTTACCTGTAGAGCCCGCCCCCCCCCCCCCCGGACCACCTTTAAGAGATTGCAAATGGATAGTGGTAATGGGGCACAGGTATCAGCATGAGTCCTTCCTCATCATCTTTGCGATCGCTCCTTCCTTCCCCTTGGTGCCATTGTTTGCTTCTTCACATCTGGAAAGAGGCTCTGTGAAGCAGGGTCCTCTGAGCACTAGCCAGCTTGTGGTCTTTAAGGGACCGATTAAACTCACCCATGATGGCCACCTCCTCTTCCTTTCTCAGGGCCCCAGACATTAGGCGGTTCCTTCTTTAAAAAAAAAAAGAAATTGTTTGTTTATTTTTGAGAGAGAGAGAGACAGAGCGTGAGCAGGGGAGGGGCAGAGAGAGAGGGTGACAGAGACTCTGAAGCAGGCTCGAGGCTCGGAGCTGTCAGCACAGAGCCCAATGTGGGGCTTGAACTCATCAACCACGAGATCATGACCTGAACCGAAGTTGGATACTTAACCAGCTGAGCCACCCAGGTGCCCATAGGCAGTTCCTTCTTAATACAGAACACAGGCAAGCTTTCCCATCACACCTCCCTGCAGGTTTAGCTCTGCCCTTGGGAATGAACAGCTATTCCCTCTTGCATAAACTAGCCCTTCCAATATTCAAAATGAAAAATAAAAAAACCTTCCATATCCCTCCTTAGGTTTTTATCCCAAGCTCCTCCGTATATGGCAGGGTTACTACCCATTGTCCTCCTATTGGCCTCTGGACCCTCTTAAATTTGTCAAGAACTTTCCAGCAGCATTGCATTTGGTCTCTAAATCTAAGCCCAGGCATAAAGAAAACAACTCATTGGACTCTTGCTCGACATTAAAAATGGTTGTCTCAATTAGGATGAGAGTTCCAAGTCTTTATTTTCCTAGCCAGGAGTTCTTTTTACAACCCCATTCTGTCCTACATGACAAAATGAAGATCCAAAGAGATTTGAAAATGATGGGCCAGAACCAACAAGATGAAATATAACAGAAGCTTTTGCATTTGCTAAAGCAGCTTAAATTACACGCGCTTTTAAAATTGCCACGTCATGTGGCTGACTCATACAGAACTTGTGGTTAACTGAAGCCCCCAAGTTTTTCTCCACGCTGCCAGTTAGGCCTTCCTCATACACTACTTTAAAATTGTTAGACATTTTACTCATTATACTCATTATTCTGGCCTGTCTGGACCTTCTTATTATTTAAAAAAATTTTATTAAGGTATAATTTAAGTAAAGTGTATAGATCTTAAGTGCACAGCTTGACTGATCTCTCTGTCTCTCTGTCTCTCTCCCTCTCCCACACACACACACACACACACACACACACACACTTTTAGTCATCACACAGATCAAGAAACAGAACGTTACCAGCACCCAGAAGGCTTCCGGTCAAATAACTCCCACCCCAAGGTGGGATTTCTAACACTGTAGATTAGTTTTGCATGTTTTTGAACTTCATATGAATGGAATCATACAAAATGTACTCATTTGTGAATGGTTTGTTTTGCTTAACTATTACTGTCGTGAGATTCATCTATACCCTTGTATATAGCAGTAGATGGTTCTTTTCCATTGCTAAGTAGTAGTCCATTATGTGGATGTATCACAATTTATTTATCCATTCTTCTGTTGATGGAAATTTGCGTTGTTTCCAATTTCAGGCTAATACAAATAATGTTGTTATCAACATTCTTATACATGACTTTTGGTGGATACGTGAATTTATATTAGGTATAAACCTAGAAGGATACTTGCTGGTTCATAGAGTACATGTATGCTTAGCTTTAGTATATGCTGTCGAACAGTTTTAAAAGGTGACTGTGGTAATTTACAGTCTGTCATGGCCAGTTTTATGTGTCCTACAGCCCCCAGTTATTCAACCAAACATTTATCTATGTGTTGCTATGAAAGTATTTTGTACATGTGATGAAAGCCCATAATCAGTTGAATTTTAGGGACATTATCCTAGATAATTTGGGTGGGACTGATTCAATCAGGCAAAAGGTCTTAAGAGCAGAGCTGAGGTTTCCCTGGCAGAGAAATCCTGCCTTTGGACAGCATCTTCAGCTCATGACCAAGAATTCCCGATTGCCCTTCCTGTTGGTCTATTCTGTGGATTTCAAACTTGCCTAGCTAGCTCCCACAATTTCATATGCCAATTTCTTCCAATAAATTTCAATATATATTTCAAACTGGTTTTATTTCTCTGGTCGAAACCTGACTGATGCAGATTTTGTACCAGGAGGGTGCTGCTACAACAAATTCCTAAACATGTGGAAGTGACTTTGGAATTGGGTAATGGGTAGAGGCTGGGAGAATTTTGAAAAGTATGATAGAAAAATCCTATGTTAGTTTGGACAGGCTGTTGATAGAAATATAGATGTTAAAGATTCTGCCAGGGAGGGCTCAGGGGGAAGTCAGGAGCATGGTAAAGAAAGCCTACATCATCTTAGACAATTCATATGTCATCACAAAAAGAATTTTGGTAGGATTTTTTTTACTCTTCATTTTTCAAATATACATAAATCAAAATGTAATTCTAAAAAATGTTTAAGTGATCCACAGGAAGGCAGGAAAAGGAAACAGAGAGAACAAAGAGAAAAAAAATAATGAAATGGTAAACTTAAATCCTAACATATCAGTAACTATATTAAATGTAAATGGCTTAAATATATCAATTAAAAGAAGAAAATGTCAGAGTGAATTAAAAAGCATAACCCAACTCTACAAGAAATCCACTTCAAACATAACAATATAAGGAGATTGAAAGAAAAAGTATAGGAAAAGATATATTGTACAAACATTAATTTTTAAAAAGTAATAGTGGCTATATTAATATCATATAGAGTAGACTTCAGACCAAAACCATAAACTACCAGGTGAAAGGGGGAAATTACATAATGATAAAAGGATCAATCTACCACTAAGACACGGCAATTCTAAATGTTCATCAAACAACAGAGCTTCAAAATACATAAAGCAAAAACTTCCTGAAAAAGCTGCAAAAAGGAATGGAAAATCCACAGTTATACCTGGAGACTTCAACACCTTACTCTCAGCAATTGGTAGAACAATTAGAAAGAAAATCAGCAAGGATATTGGAGAACTCAATTACACCTCTAACCAACAGTATCCAATCAATGTCTGTAGAACACTCCACCCAATAAAAGTAGAATACATGTTATTTTCAAGTGCCCATGGAACATTCACCAAGAACATTCAGAAATTTGAGAGACTTCAAATCATACAGTGTGTGTTCTCCAGCCACAATGGAATCAAACCACAAACCAACTAGAAAGGAAGAACACAAAGATAAAAGGAAAATCCCCAGTGCTTGGAAACTAAGTAACACACTTCTAACTAATCTATGGGCCAAGAGGCTCAAGGAAACAAAATGATACATTCCAAGAAATGACAATGAGAGTACAACACATCCAAATTTGTGGGACACGACTACAGCAGTGCCGAAGGACGATTCACAGCACTAAGTTCACACATTAGAAAAGAGGAAATGTCCCAAGTCAATAATAAAAGTGCCCACTCAAATTGAAATGTGCATCCAACGGAAGATGCACTGTATGTCCGTCGTAATCAAGACAGCGTGGTAATTGCTGGAGAGATAGACACACAGACTGGTGTCTAGCTGGAGTGGGGCAGGTATTGTCAAAAAGGTTTTCTGTTCTTGTGGGCCACCCTTCTTCTAGTCCTTTGGGTAGAAAGGGCAGGCCCTTCTTGGAGAGTTTTTCATCTATACCTGTTGGTTGTTCCAGGTTGCAGGCTTCTCCAGTGCCCATTCCAGATGTATGGGCAGCAAAGGGAAACACAGAGAACTCACTGCCGTGTCATTCCTGAGGTGTTGAGGTCCCTGGCCAAGTCTGCCTTCTTCTCTACACCTTTTAGAGTCTTCATATGTTTGTTTGTTCTGTTGTGTCCAGGGCTTTTTAGTTGCAATAGCTATCTTATTGGGCCGGGAAGTCAGATTTCTTTTCAGGTTGGTTTTTTTTTTTTCCCCTAAGATTTTATTTATTTATTTATTCTTTTTTTTTTTTTTTTTTTTTTGAGAGAGAGAGAGAGAAAGAGAAAGATACATAACCATAACATAAGCAGGGGGCGGGAGGGCACAGAGAGAGGGAGACACAAAATCCGAAGCAGGCTCCAGGCTCTGAGCTGTCCACACAGAGCCCAACGCGGGGCTTGACCCGTGAACCGTGAGATCATGACCTGAGCTGAAGTCAGATGCTTAACTAACTGAGCCATCCAGGCGCCCCTAAGATTTTATTTTTAAGTAATCGCCAAACCCAACATGGGGCTCAAACTCACAACCCCGGGATCAAAAGTCGCATGCTCTCCTGACTGAGCCAGCCTGGTGCCCCTCAGGTCTTTCTGAAACCTGATTCTGTCATGCAAGGTATTTAACCATCCCTTGCAAGGTGTATGCTGCCTCCATATACAATTAATTTTCCCTCTAGTCTGAATTCCAGTTACTGATTAGAAATGTTGAGCAGGACAAGAGGATATGGAGTCTGCCCCATGTTTTCTTTCCCTTGTGGTTTATTCCCAGTCATCTCTGGCCTCTTCCAGTTTCCTGGCTGGTATCCCCAATTATATATATTGGCCTCAATTTGTTCCATGATTATTCCATTTCTGTCAATTTATTCCTGGTGCACCAAAAACATCCCTGCCAAGAACCCCTATTTACAGAGAAAGTATATGAAGGATCCCTTCTTTACATGAACATAATCTGGCTACATATATTCACATATGGGAATACATTTGAGCTAGATTTTTGTCTTCCTTCTCACCCCTTTCTTCTCTGAAGTCTGGTTAGACCTGGAGCACGGAAGCAGCCCAGACTGCTGAAGAATACTCATCATTGGGATGTATTTTTTTTATTGATTTTCTTTCCCAAATGCTGTCACTTGTGATGGATTACCGAATGCCAGACACCGTGCTAAGAACTTTGCATGTACTCTCTCTAATCCTCATTGTAGTGCTGGGAAGCAGAAACCAAATCTGAAACAATTCTGCAGAGAAGAAAACTAAGGCAGAGAGGAGATAAGTAACTTTTCCAAAGTAACACGGGCAGGATTTGAACCCAGGTCTCTGTAAGTGGAGATCCCAAACTGTTAGCCCTGATGTTTTATTGCCTTCCCTGACCACTCTGCTATAAAGGAATTTATCCTTGACTTGGCATAGCCAACCGACCTAACTGGCTGTACCGATTCATACTAAGGCATTGCCTCCCACTGCTACGCTAGCAAGAATTCTTTTTTTGGGTTAGGCCAAACATGGGGCAGGGCCATAGGGAACAGGGAGAAGGTTTGGGGAATCGATTATGAGGACCCAGGGAGGTTGGTGCCACCGGGCTAGGAAAAGCCCGGACTATGATCCACAGTCCTGGGGGTGGTAGGCTCTATAGGGACAAGTGCAGACTGGGGATAAGCATGGGAAGAGGAATGAGCAGGGGTGAGCGGAGCTCAGTTTTCATCTCAGCTGTCAATAACAAGCTGTTTGACTTAGGGAGAATTGTTTGGCCTCTCTGAATCTCAAATTTGTTTTCTGTCATTGAGATGGTTGGAGTATCACAGGGTACATACACACAAAGCAGCAGATGTGTTGTGTTTGGGGAGCTCAGTGTTATTAAAAAAAAGGGGGGGGGCACCTGGGTGGCTCAGTCTGTTAAGCATCTGAATCTTGGTGTCAGCTCAGGTCATGATCTCGCAGTTCGTGAGTTCAAGCCATGTGTCGGGCTCCACACTGACAGTGCAGAGCCTGCTTGGGATTTTCTCTCTCCCTCTCTCTCTGCCCATCCCCTGCTCAGGCTCTCTATCTCTCTCTCTCTCAAAATAAGTAAATAAACATTTTTAAAAAATTATTTTAAACACCTTTAGGCAAGATATGTTTTTTTCCAGATCAACGCAGGCTCCGTTCTGCTGTCTGTCTCACCCCCAGGCAGGGCTCTCTTTGTTCACCTGCCAACTCCTGAAGGCGTTTTGGGTCTTGACCACTGGCCTGGCTCCTCCATTTGACTTCCTGAAGAGATGGGCAGCCTTAATCTTCCATGGATGTTACATTCATTGCAAAGTAAACTAAGTCTACCCTAGCAGTCCAAGTCTGGTAACGTGGAACAAATACCGGCCTAGGAATCAGAAGGGTTCAAGAACTCCATCTAACACAACTGAGTGATCTCAGGATGGTCAGCTAACTTCTCTGCCTATGTTTGCTCATCTCTGACATAACATGCTCTGCTACGCTCACAGAGTCATTGAGGAAACCAAATAGTGTAAGTAATGTGAAAGAAAACTCTGAAGACCAAGAAACTTCTGGAACGGGATGGATTAGTGACCAGTTACTACTGATTATGCCCATTCGGATGGGTTGGTACCTGCATCAGACCAGTTGTTAAATATTTTGAGTGTCGCCCCAGTGGTTGTCTGGAGTGACGGACAAGCACACGGTTGTCGAAATACAAACCTATTGGATTTACTTTATGATACTTCAATGCAAGAATTCACACACACCTGATATTACCGTTTTGCTTCCTCCTTTGTAGGATCTGAGGCATTTGAGAAAGACTGAGATTCAGGAGGAGTGTGGGGGCCCAACTGTGGTCGGGATGGTCATTGGAGGACTATGAATCTCTTAATGTCATGTCACCAGCTGTAGCGGGTTGAATGGTGCCCCCCCAAAAAAAGATATGTCTACCTTCTAACTTTTAGAACCTGTGAGTGTGACCATATTTGGAAAAAAGGCCTTCACAGATGTAATAAGTTAAGGGTTCCGAGACGAGATCATCCTGGATTATCCAGGTGGACCCTGAATCCCATGACAAGTGTTTAAGACAGATGAGAAGCCACCAGAAACGAGGAGGCCAACCAGGACTCTCCCCCTAGAGACTTTGGCCCTGCCCGCCATCTTGGTATTGGACTCCCGGCCTCCAGAACAGAATAAATTTCAGTTCTCGTAGACCACCAAGTTTGTGGTCATTTGTCAAGGTAAGAACACCATGGCATCACGCTCCTGGTGTTTCTTGTACTTCTAAGTTTTAAACGGTATGCCGTGCCCTTTTTTATTTTTAACTGTTCAAGCTATGCGAATGTTTCATTTCACTCCCCGAGTCAGGCCGTGGCATTATTCAGTACTGCTTTTCGGCTATAAGGATACATCCTGCAATCGGACGGACCCAAGTGCTGTTCCCTCCTGTCCTACCTATTATCTTAGTGACCTTTGGCAAATCACGTAGACTTACTTGCTTCATGTGTACAATTGGGTTAACACCCCCTCCCTGGCAGGGTTATTGTGAGCATTAAAGATAATAAGCCCATGGCAGAGGTGAAGTAAACAACGGCTCTTAATACTCACGAAATGTTATTCTGTGTTGGGTGCTGAACATGCGTGAAGCTCCCTGTCTTCCCTAGTCCGTGACCTTTATTTTTTTTAATGTTTATTAATTTATTCTGTGAGAGAGAGAGAGAGTGAGTGTGTGTGTGTGTGTGTGTGTGTGTGTGTAAGCAGGGAAGGGGAGGAGAGAGAGGGGGAGAGAAAGAGAGAGAGAATCCCAAGACAATCCTCGTTGTCAGCACAGAGCCCAACGTGGGGCCTGAACTCACGAACCAGGAGATCATGACCTGAGCTGAAATCAAGAATCAGACGCTTAACCGGCTGACCCACCCGGGCGCCCCAATCTTCTTTACTTTTGAAGGTTGTCCAACTCAAAGGCTCAGCAATGCCTCCCACCACCCTCCTTACTCATACTGCTCCAGCCACGCTGACTTCCACACTGTTCCTCAAAAATTCCCAGCACATTCTATTCTCATGGCCTCTGTGCTTGCTGTTCCCTCTGTCTAGAACACTCCAGGTACCTGCATGGCTTGGTCCCTTCCTTCCTTCAGTCCTCTGCCCAAACGTACCATCTTACCCAAGAGGCCTTTCCTCACCGCCCTCAACAGCACACCTCCCCGCCCCTCCCTATCGCCTTGACTTGATTTCTTTTTGTTTAAAGTCCTTATCATCACCTGATATATGTATTTGTCTAGAGTGTGTCTCCCTCCATGAGAATGCAAGCTCCAAGGAAGCAGAAGCAGAACGTGTGCCTTTTGTGTTAACTGCTGTATCCCTGGTGCCTAGAACAGCAGGTGCTCAACAAATATTTGAGGAAATGAATAAATATATGAATAAGTGAATGAATGAGTACCTGGTCTAGCTGGGTAGACGAGTAAACATTCAGTCACAGTAGGGTGTAATCAGTGCGATGACATGTTTGCATAGAGTGTGGTGGGGGGCCCCTCGTCAGGCTGGGGGGGCGGTGGACTGGGGGTAAGAATTATTAATGGAAGCTCCTTGGAGTATATGTCATCTCAGCGGAATCCTGCAGAAGGAATAGGAGTTTCCAGGTCTAGAAGGTAGGAAAAGGATCGCCCAGGAAGGTAAAACAGTGTTGCAAAGTCCCACAGACCGGAGATTTCAGAAATTTCAGATAGTTCAGTGTGACAGAAAGAAAGAAATGAGGGAGAGAAGAAGGGACCGAAGGAGAGAGGGAGGAGAGAAGGGAGGAAGGAAGGAGGCCTATGCTTTTAAGGAGCTCACAATTTAGTACTAGGGAATAATAAACGCAATTAAAATGCAGTTTAATAAGACCGGTGGTAGAGATATCTTCAGGAGACTGTGGGAACCCATAAGAAGAGGTCCTCCCTCTGTGAAGGAGGCAGGAGCTGTGGAGAGAAGGAAAAGGCTTACCAAACTATCGCTCCCCAGGCGGAGGGGCGGAGGCCCCATTGAAGAAGTACAAAAATGACTTGCAAAGACGTAGAGCTGGGAGAGAGAACAGATTGTGGGACGGCTGGGTTGCAGGGCGCACGTAGAAAAGAGTGCTGTTCAAAGGCTTGTAGGCATAAAGACCGATGGTGCCGCAGTATGGGATCTAGGTTGCATTCTAAGAACACTGGGCGCTCCTGGGAAAATATAAGTGGAGAGAGACAAAGAGAATGTTACAGACCCAGGATTCACGGTAGTGAGATCGAGCCCTGTGTCGGGCTCTGCGCTGACAGTGTGGAGCCTGCTGGGGATTCTCTCTCTCTCTCTTCCCCTTCCCCACTCGCTCGTGTCTCTCCCCCTCTCTCTTTCTCTCCCTCCCTCCCTCTCTCTCTCTCTCTCTCTCTCTTGCTCAAAATGGATAAATAAACTTTTAAAAAAATGGAGAAGCATTCATTGTCCAAGACTAAACAAGGATGGACAGGAGAGTGTAGGTATGAGACAGCTATGAAGGTAGAAGTGACAGAATTTAGCATCAGATGTAGTGATCCCTTTTAAATTAATTCATTTCTCCATCTGCTGACATTTCCCCCTTTTCCATCAGCTAAGGCTCCAAGTGACCGCACACTCTCCTGGATTGGGTCCCCACCACAGCTGAGAAGCTGGCCTTCATTTTGGGTTTGGAGTTGTCTGTGGACAGAAAGTTGGTTTCTTTCCAGGAGTCACAGCAGATGGCCTCTTATGCAGCTCAAAATCAATAAAATGTAAGACAGAGCAGTGAAGGATAATCCCACACTTTTTTTTTTTGTTTTTGCCAAAGCAGATTTAGACTCCAGCTGTTTCAATAATTTCTTTAAATCTCCTCAAAGACAACAGTTGACTTTCATTTAAAAGCACTGGAGGGGAGGGAGGAATTGAATTACCTTGAGAAGTTTTGAAAGGGAAAATGTGATCTCTTTATTCCCGTGGCAAAGCACAAAAGGCATCCTTGCTTTCATTGTGGACACGTATGTGAAAGTCAGGAGGTCATGGGCTCTACCAGTGCTGTTGAAAATGTGGGGAATGGTGAGTGGGTTGATGTGGGCATCATTAAATAACAGAGGATCCAGAGAAGGTCCTTCCCCATGAATAATAATTCCCACGTGTTATTTTTAGAAGGAAACTGACTTCACCCATGAGTCAATATGTTTATTCCTGTTAGATTGGGATGACAGTCACTTCAGCTGCTGACCTCTTGTTTCTCAGTCCTTTAGAAACTCCAAGGAAAGCTGTCAATGAAAAAACAAAACGAAACAAAACAAAGAGTGGCCGCCATTAGACCATGGTAGAAAAGCATGGGACTCCTTACTGAGTAATTTTGTGTGAGGGGGAACTTATTCAGACACTGAATCAGCAAATACTTGTTGAATGCCTCCCAAGTTCAAGGCATTGTGCTAAAAGGGCTGCAATCAACAGAAACTGACTCTGGTTCACGGAAGGAAAAAAGGAATTTACTGGCAGGAAATCAGGTAGCAAACAGAACTGACAGGAAAACCAGTGAACCAGGCTTGGAAACAATCTGGGACTGAGGGGTCAGAGGCTCAGCCAAGCTCACACCACAAAAACAGCCTGGTTAGGTGCCTCTGGACTGGACACCAAATGCTGACACTGTCACCGCCAACCGCTGCCGGGGACCGCTTTGATGCCACAGCTGCTGCCATCAGGACAAATTCGAAATTGTCTCTTGCTTCTTTGTAACACTGGCTCCAGATTCAAAGTCCCCGACGGGAGTCCTAGGGCAGCTGAGCCTCGCTCACACATCCGGGCCCCGGCTGCGGGGGGTCAGGGAAAGTGAGTGTCTGGCAATTTCAGTTTCCCCAGTGGAAGTCAGGGCCTGCCTCCCGACACACCGATGCCCCCAAACGTTTGTCTTCCCCCCTCCCCCCAATTTCTGTTTCTAGCCAACATGTGTACTGAGCTCCAGATTCGTGTGTCTGCATGCCTGTGTGATGTTTCCATTCGAATGCCTAGTCGACAATTCCAATTTATCATGGCGAACAAGATATTCTTGACTTTATTATATATAAACCATGAGCTATTGACCATTAAACCAAGGTATGAGCAGGCTAAAGAAAACAACCAAAAGGTCTGAAGCACCAGCAACCAGCACAGGAGCTTCAGCAACACAGCCACGGCCAGGACCTGGTTGAGGAAGAAAGGAAATGGGGCAAGAAGAGTGACGATGAGGACCCCGATGTCTCCTCTCCACCATCTGATCTCCTGCCAGTGCCTGCCATTGGCCAAACTCAACAAGAAACCGGCCAGCAAAGGAGCCCTGAAGATTCTATCTACGGGGTTCAGCGTTCAGGGTCAGAGAAGGCAGAGAAGGTAACGGGGTAAGAGGTAAAGAGGTTAAGGGGAAAAACCAGTGCAGCTTCTGACTGGCCACTTTGCTTCCACTCTTCCCAACCGACTCTCCACAGAGCGGCCAAAGCGATCCTTCGTTATGTAAGGCAGACCGTGGGCCTGTTTGGACCCCTCCAATGGCTTCTCATCCCACACAAAACAAAATCCAAGCTCTCCACCGTGACCCTACGGTTCCAGCCCGGCCTCTTTGATGTCCTCTCCCACCACTTCTCCCTTGTTCACTAAGTTCCAGGCACGTGGCCAGATCATTTCTGTCTTAGAGTCTTTGCATTTGCTTTCCCTCTGTCTGGAACGTTCTTTTCTCAGCTCACTGCATGGCTTCCTAATTACCCAAACTAAAATAATCCCTTGTCCAGTCATCCTCCATCACATGACCTTATTTTATTCTCTTCATGGTGTCAAAGGATTTTGAGACTACCATTCAATACCCGAGTTCCATTTGAGATGCCTACGTAATCATCCAAGCAGTGATGCCAATCGAATCGTTGGATAAAAGAAGTGTTTTTGTTGCTGTTTCAGGCTCTGGGGCTTTATTTTTAATTTTAATTGCATTTTAATTTATACTTTTAATTAAATTTTAATTATACATTTGCAAAAATTCATTAATCTTAAGTTCAGTGAGTCTAGACAATTATAAACCTCTGTGTAACCAACACCCCAATCAAGCCATAAAACATCTCCATCACGAGCACTGAATAAAGTATAGAATTGTCAAATCGCGATATTGTACCCTTGAAACTAATATAACACCGCATGTTAGCTATATTGGAATTAAAATGAAAAACTTAATGAAAAAAATCAATAAAACATCTCCATCACTCTAGAAAGTTCTTTCATGCCCCTTACCCCCACCTATAGATTAGTTCTGTTTGTTCCTGTACTTCATATAAATAAACTCATAATGGTATACACTCTTATGTCTGGCTTCTTTTGTTCAACATTGTATTTTTGAGATTCATCCGTGCTGTTGCATGTATCAGTAGTTTGTTCTTTTTCCTGGTGACTAATACTCCAGGATATTGATTTTCCACCGTTTGCCCTTTCTCCTGTGGATGTACATACGTTTTGGTCCTCTACTCCTGGTTTTCGACTACATGACTAAGGCCACTGGGAGTCTTCTTATGTGAGCCTTTTTGTGGCCATAAGCTTACATTTGTTTGGGATAGATGCCGAGGTGTGGAAGTGTTAGGTCACAGGCAAGATGTATGTTTCACTTTATAAGGATCTGCTCGACAGGTTTTCAAAATGGTTTACCATTTTATATTCCCCCTAACATCGTGTGGGGTTTCCCGTTGCTCCACAACTTTGCTAACATTTTATGCTGTCAGTCTTTTTTATTTTAGCCATTCTAAAGAGTGTGAAGAGGTATTTCGCTGCAGCTCTAGTGTGCATTGCCCTGATGACCAATAGTGTCAAGAACCTTCTCATAAATTTATTGTGTTTCTTTTCTTTTTTTTTAAGTTTTATTTATTTAAGTAATCTCTACACCTAACATGGGGCTTGATCTCACAACCCTGAGATCAAGAGTCAGATGCTCTTCTGCCAGAGCCAGCCAGGTGCCTCTATTGTGTGTATTTTCATCTATCTTCTTTTGTCAAGTGTCGGTTTAAGCCTTTTGCCCATGTTCCTATTGGGGTTTTTGTCTTCAGTCCTTTGTCAGTAATGTGTATGGTGAAATTTTTTTTTCCCAATCTGTGACTTGATTGTCCATTTTCTTACTGGTGTCTTTTGATGAAAAGAAATGTTTAATTTTGATTAAAATTTGATTTGTCTTTGTTTTTCTTTATGTCAGTGATTTCTTTTTTTTAAAAAATGTTTGTAACTTTTTTTCCTTTTGTTTATTTCTTTTCTCTTTATTCTTCCTTTTAAAGGAATCTCTATACCCAACATGGGGCTCAAACTCACAACCCCAAGATCAAGAGTTGCATGCTCTACTGACTGAGCCAACCAGGCACCCCGTGTCAGGGCTTTCTATATCTTGTGTAAGAAACTGTTGTCTTTCCCCGGTTCATGCAAATATTCTTCTAAAAGTTTTATAGTTTTAACTATACCTAACTGCATTTAGGTACATTATGCATCTGAGATTACTTTTTTTTTAATGTTTATTTATTTTTGAGAGAGAGTGAGACAGAGTGTGAGCGGGGGGAGGGCCAGAGAGAGGGAGACACAGAATCCGAAGCAGGCTCCAGGCTCCGAGCTGTCAGCACAGAGACCATCACAGGGCTCGAACTCACAGGCCACGAGATCATGACCTGGGCTGAAGTCGGACGCTCAACCAACTGAGCCACCCAGGCGCCCCCTGAGATTACTTTTTAAGTAAGCAGTGAGGGGGTGGCAATGTTCATTTTTTTTCCATAAGAATATCTAGCTGTTCCAAGTACCATTTGCTGAAAAGGCTATCTTTTCCCCATCTAATTGCCTTTGCACCTTTGTTGAAAACCAATTGAATATATATTTTTGGACTCCCTCCATTTTCTATTTACCTGTCTGTTTTTATGCCAGTATCACACATTATTAGCTTTAGAATTAAGCATTAATTCAGATACTGTGCAACATCCACGGTTTTTCTTTTTTAAGTATGGTTTGGGGCGCCTGAGTGGCTCAGTCGGTTGAGCGTCTGACTTCGGCCCAGGTCATGATCTCGCGGTCTGTGAGTTCGAGCCCCGCGATGGGCGCTGTGCTGACAGCTCGGAGCCTGGAGCCTGCTTCGGATTCTGTGTCTCTCTCTCTCTCTGCCCCTCCCCAGCTCTCAATCTGCTTCCCTCTCTCTCTCTCTCTCAAATATGAACATTTAAAACAAAAGTTTTTAAAAAAAGATTGTTTGGGCCAGATCTTTTGCATTTTCATATAAATTTTATAGTCATCTTGTTAATCTCTACAAGAGGAATTTGCTGGGATTACAAATGGGACTGCAATAAATCCATAGATCTATCTGGGGAGAACTGACATCCTACCCTTATTGATACTTCCAGCCCATCAACATGATGTATCTCTCCATTTATTTAGGTCTGTTTTAATTTCTTTTGGCAATGTGTTTTATTTTTCAATCTAGAGATCTTGAATGTCTTTTATTAGATTTTTTCTGGGTTTTGAAGGCTTTTTTTGATGCTATCACAAACAATAATGTGTTTTGATTTTTTATTTCCCGATTTCTCATTGCCAGTATATAGAAACACAATGAATTTGTATATCGATCTTATACCTGTGACCTTGCTTAATGTGCTTATTACTGTAGTTGTTTTATTTTTGTAGATTCCTTAAATTTTTTTTCTATATACAATTATGGTATCTGAATAAAACTAACTTTTTTCCTCCCCAATTTGTATGCCTTCATTTCTTTTTCTTGACTCATTGCACTGGCTAGAACCTCCAGGATGGTGTTGAATAAAAGTGACAAGAGTAGGGGCTCCTGGCTGGCTCAGTCAGAAGAACATGCGACTCTCGTTCTCGGGTTGTGAGTTCGAGCCCCACATGGCACGTAGAGATCATTTAAATAAATAAAACTTTTTAATTTTTTTATTTTTTAGGTTTATTTATTTATTTTGAGAGAGTGAGAGCAAGTGAGGGAGGGGCAGAGAGAGAAGGAGAGAGAGAATACCCAGAAGGCTCCACATGTGGGGCTTGAACTTACACTGTGAGATCATGACCTGAGCTGAAGTCTGACACTTAGCAGACTGAGCCACCCAGGGGCCCCAATAAAACTTTTTTTTTTAACGAATACACTTATCATGATAACCGCTGAGTAATGTATAGAATTGTTGAATCACTATATTGTACACTCAAAAGTAATATAACACTGTATGTTAACAATACTGGGGTTTAAAAAAAGTGACCAGAGTAGACATTCTTGGGGCTCCTGGCTGGCTTAGTTAGTAGAGCAGGAGACTCTTGATCTCGGGGTCGTGAGTTCAAGCCCCATACTGGGCACAGAGTTTATTTTAAAAAAAGAGCAGATATTGTTGCCTTGTTACCAATCTTAGTTACTCAATATATCCACCAGTGAATATGATGATCTATAAGTCTCAAAAAGAATACTCTGGAGGTGCCCGGGTGGTTCAGTCATTTAAGGGTCTGACTCTTGATTTCGGCTCAGGTCATGATCTCACAGTTGGAAGGTCGAGCCCCACTTCAGGCTCTCGGCTGTCGGCACGGATCCCACTTCAGAGGCCGCTGGAGACTGTCTCTCCCTCCCACTCGGCCCTTCCCCTACTTGCATGCGCATGCTTGCTTTCTCTCTCTCTCTCTCTCTCTCTCTCTGTCAAAAAATATTCTGGCTACTGTGTGAAAAAAGGGCTCAGTGGATAAGAAAGGCTAGAATTGGAAATTTGTGATTCATAATTAGGTGATGGCATTTAAAGCATGAGTCCCGAGGAACAACAAAATTCAGAGGTTGGATAATAACTTAAAATAAGCATAAATCAATAGCAGGACTGGAAAAATGAAACAGATGACACAGGAACACTAGAAATAATAACACGTACCATTTATTGAGTGTTTACTATTTACCATGAACTTTTCTAAACACTTTCTGTGCATTAGCGTATTAACTCTTTGCAAGAGCAGAGGAAGAGGGGGATTTAGCAAAAGGCACTGAAGGAGAAACGTGATGAAAGCCAAGAAGTGGGATGCCACCAAAACCAAGAAAAGAGATAGTCCTAGGAAAGAAGGATTGATGTCTGGATATTGCTGAGAGGCTACATAATAGGACAGAAGAATGTTCCTTTGCTTTGCCAGCGTGTAAATCGGCTGCCTCAGCAAGAGTGGTTTCAGTCAAGTAGAGAGTGAGGAAGACAGATCAAAGTGAGTTGAGGAGTGGATGGGGGCTGGGGACGAAGAGGCGGTGTGAGGAGACGAATCTTTGGAGAAGTTGCGCTGTGAGGCAGGCAGAAAAGGAGAGTATCCGAGGGAGAAGGCTGTGGGGTCAACAGGGGAAGTTTCCTGAACCCGGCATTCCTGCTGCAGTCTCCTTCCCTTAGCTCTCCCAAACGTGCCTCTGTCCATGCTGTTCTTTTCACGTGCCAAGTTCTGTCCCCACCCTCCTCTACCCAAGACACTCTTGTCCCTTAAGATCCATCCCAAATGTCCCCTCCTCTCCGAGGACTTCAGTAAGTCAAAGTAAGGTGAACCCCTTTCTCCACCGCGTCTCTGGGCACCTCGTGCACACTTCTATCGGGGCCCTCAGCACATGGATGATAATGACACGGTTTTGCATTTTTGCTTGTCATCTGTCTCCTCTACTAGACTATGCTTTTCTCCAGTGCAGAGGATAGGTCTTGCCTATTTTTTTTTTTTTTTGCGCATTTCTCGTTAAAAATCCTCCATCGGAGGGGTGCCTGGGTGGCTCAGTCGGTTAAGCGTCCGGTTCTCGACTTGAGCTCAGGTCATGATCTGACAGTGCGTGAGTTCGAGCCCCACGTCAGGCTCTGGGCTGGCCGTGTGGGACCTGCTTGGAATTCTCTCTCTCTCTCCCTCTTGCTGCCCCTCTCCCACTCACACTTTCTGTCTCTCTCAAAAGAAATAAACAAACTTAAAAAAAAATCTTCCGTTGGAAATGGCTAACTGGTTAGGCAGGTGTGGTCAGCTTGTGAAAATTCACCAAGCTATACACTTACACTCAACAAAAAAGTTGGTTTTTAAGGCAAAAAAAAAAAAAAAACAGGAAAATAATAACTCTTTCCCCACCCTAGCATCTTCGGGTTAAGATCCGATTACTGACTACCTACTATGTTCTCAGCACTGTGCAGGACCCTTAGATGATCCCAGAAAGCACCTTCTGGCCTTTCTGTCCCTCTCCAGCTCTTAGTCTGTGCTGGCTGGAGTCTGGAGAGATCATAAAATGTCCTGGTCGAGGACTGTGGGCTCCAGAATGGTCAAATCCTTGCTTCGCCGTGTAGAATACTTTACAAGGAGTGCGTAAATGCCAGATAAACAAAAAGGATGAATTTACGAACGTTTTGGTCTGCCTGTTATTCTTCTGTTAATGTATTCTGGACAATAACAAGGTCTTTTGCAATAATATCCTCATATTGTGCATATCACATTGTGCTCTTGAGTGATTATCTATACATCCCCGTTGGACCAACGTGATGGTACTTTTTTGAAGTTCAAAATAAAATGTTTGTATGCGTCTCCAAAAATGAAGAAGCAAACATCTTCTTTTTTTCATTTATAGCTTTGGAGTGTATTAGTCACAGTTAATCTGTGCTTAGCCATCTGACATGGGGCCTTAAGGGCGTTTGAATTCCTGGAGCCCTTTCACATTTCCGGACTTCAATTGAGTGAGATGTACACACTACAGGAGTAGCCATCTGTAAACAGGGAGAAATCAACCCATATTAAGCAATTCGAATCAGAATATGGCTTGGGTAACAGTCCAGTTTTGAAGTCTAGCCCTGGCCAGATGTCTGCCTTCAGCTAAATTGTTCAGTTTCCCTGCTCTTAGGTTCTCCATCTTATCAAGTGGAACTAATACTGTAATCCTTAAGATTAGCAATTAGAAGGAATATGCTAACAATTATAGAGCTGTTTGCTAGGAGAAAGTATGATTACCCACGTGAATCACTTTATCTGAAGGAAAGATAATGCTTTCCCCCGATTCCAAAACCTCCTTAGGTGTTCTTATGTAGAAGCCTTGCAGAAGACCCAGGGACACAGGCAAATGTCACACGTAACACAGGTGAATTTGAGGGCGCCTGGGTGGCTCAGTCGGTTAAGCATCCGACTCTCGATTTCGACTCAGGTCATGATCTCCTGGTTCATGAGATCGAGCCCTGCGTTGGGCTCTGTGCTGATAGCTCAGAGCCTAGAGCCTGCTTCAGATTCTGTGTCTCCCTCTGTCTCTGCCCCTCCTCCGCTCATGCTTTCTCTCTCTCTTTCAAAATAAATAAATAAACTTCAAAAGAAAAAAAAACCCAGGGGAATTTGAGGGCTCCTGGCTGGCTTGGTCAATAGAGTGTGCAAATCTTGATCTTGGGGTTGTGAGCTCCAGCCCCATGTTGGGTGCAGATATTACGTAAAAAAAAAATAAAATCTTAAAAAAAAAAAAAAAGGAGTGAGGGGCGCCTGGGTGGCTCAGTGGGTTAATTAATGTCTGACTTCAGCTCAGCTCCTGATCACATGGTTTGTGGGTTCGAGCCCCATATGCTGCACAGTCAGCGCAGAGCCTGCTTGGGATTCTCTCTCTCTCTCTGCCCCTCCCCCACTTGTGCTTTCTCTCTCTAAATACATAAACTTTAAAAACTAACATAAAATTTTAAAAAACAGGTGAATTTTGCGGTATGTAAATGATACCTCAATAAAGTTGTTTTAAAAAAAAAAACAACATAGGTGCACCTGAGCACAGTGTCCCCAGTCTAGAAGGACCCATGAGAGACATTTCTCTTAGGCTTCCATACCAGGAAAAGCTGCACTTATCTTGAGCAAAACTGTGGTTTACCTTATAGACATTATGAATTTGGTCTTGCTTCCTTCTTTTATTTGTCTACCAGACAGCCCGTATCTAGGTTTGTGAACCACTTGTAGAATTCCAGCAAACTGTTTTGACTTTCTTCCCGGTTTCATGCTTTTTTCCTACCCATATTTCCCCTTGGTCATGAACTTTATCTATTGATCACTTTTGATCCTGTGGTATTACATGGATTTATGCGACCCACTTCATATCCCCTTTGGAAGGAGGCGGTATGTTACTGACCAAACTGCTACTTCAGTTACTTATTAAGGGAGGAAAACGGTATGAACATAACAAATATCACTGCGTGTTAGAAACACTGTCCTTGCTAGCCATTTTATTAAGTTTATTTTTATTTATTTTGAGAGAGAGAAAACAGGCATGAGTACTGGGGCGGGGGCAAAGAGAGCTCTCTACACTTGTCAGCACAGAGCCCAACGCGGGGCTCAAACCCACGAACCGTGGGATCATGACCTGAGCCGAAACCAAGAGTCGGCCGCTCAATGACTGAGCCACCCAGGCCCCCCACCCCTGCTAGACATTTTAAAGAAGGTGAAGGGGGAAGAGACTCAAGCTTCACTTGGCTTGCTGGCCATAATGGTCTACAAGGATCGGTCTGCATATAGCCACTGTCTTTGAATATTCACTTGGATATCTATGGGCTGTTAAAGGCCAAGGCTAGCTTAGTCTGCTTTCAAACATTTCACATTTCTCACTGACAACCTGTGCCACCTGCCCCGTGAAAGTTTACAGAGAAAGAGCCAGTCTGGAACAGAAGGCCAAGGAACGGTACGCTATAAGCAGCTTTTTCATTTTCTCAGTGCAGTTTGAACAAGAACCCCACTCCTCACTGCGGGCTGGAGCCGGTCTTTGTGTAACTCTCCAACCTTGTTTCTTCCAGTCTGCCTTTTGTTCGCTAGGCCACACTGGTCTCCTTTCTGAAAATGACCTGCTTTCCCCCATCTTAAAGACTTCCAATTTTCTGTTCCCGCTGCTTGGAATGTTCTTTCCTCAGCTCTGGGCTCGTTGGTTCCTTCTCCCCCACGAGGCCTCAGCTGAATTAGCACCCCCTGGGAGAGACCTTCTCTGACCACCCTTTGTTTCTTTGTTTGTTTCTTTTGTCATAACCTGCAATTAGTTCTTTTTTTTTTTTTTTTTTTTTGGTCTACTTGTTTTTAGTCTGTCTCCCTCGCTAGACTGAAAAGTTCTCGGGGCAAGGCCGTCATAACCAAAAGGAAAATGTTGAACCTCCGTAATAGTCCCCCCCCCACCACCGGTGACTCTTACCATACCTCCCTGTTTATGTCCGCCATAGCTCTGCTCACACCCTGAAATGCTCTCCCTTTGTTTTCTTGTTTCAGGTCTGTCTCTCCCTACTAGACTGTGAGCGTGATGAGGGCAGGGAAGAGACCTGCCTTGTCCACTCCCATAGCCCCAGGACCCAGCACAGGCCCCAACACTGGATGAATGACAGAACCTCAGCATTTAGGACAAAACACCACACTCACCTCTTCTTGAGCAAACCCTTCCTGCTTTGAACTGTCTAGTCTAGAATGGCGATGGTGTTGGCTCCCGGTTCCCAAGATGCCTTGGTCCGTTTGGGCTGCTAGAACAAAAGACCACAGACTGGGTGGCTCTATGAACAGTAGAAATGTATTACTCACAGTTCTGGAGGCCGGAAGTCCAAGAGCAAGGTGTTGACAGATTCAGTGTCTGGCGAGAACCCACTTCCTGGTTCACAGACAGCCATCTTCTTGCTGTGTCCTCATATGGTGGAAAGGGTGAGGGAGCTCTCTGCAGTCTCTTTTATAAGGTCACTAAAGCCATCGTGGGGGCTCCACCTCATGACCTCATCACCTCCCAGAGGCCCACCTCGTAATACATCACATTGGGGGTTAGGCTCAAACATAAGAATGGAAGGGGGCACATTCGGTCTATCGCAAAAAGGAATCAGAATAAATGGGAAATGATGTTTCCTGTTCCTATTGTGCACCTAAATCGTGGGGGACTTCAGCAGAACTTTTGAATGGTATCATGGGAATGCAGAGGCACATAAGCAAACATTTAGGAGACTGGGAACCTGGCTGCGTTACTTAGCAGCTGCAATGTTGAGAGACATGTTTTAATGCCTTGTGCCCATGGTGAAAATACAAACGGTCTCTCATTCTTGAGCATTCTCCCAACTTCTAATTTAAAAAATATTTTTCAGGGGCATCTGGGTGGCTCAGTCGGTTAAGCGTCCGACTTCGACTCGGGTCATGATCTCACGGTTCGTGAGTTCGAGCCCCACATCAGGCTCTGTGCTGACCGCTCGGAGCCTGGAGCCTGCTTCGGATTCTGTGTCTCCTTCTTTCTCTCTCTACCCCTCCCACTCACTCTCTCTCAAAAATAAATAAACATTAAAAAAATTGTTTCAATTATTAAAAAAATATTTTTCATATTCTAAAAGTAGCAATGAACCCAAACCATATAATACAAGCTGCATCGACTAGCTTAGAAATTCCAGAGGTTAACAGGACTTAGCAGGGTTAACTGCTACAAGTTAGAGCAAACTGGGACGATCCCAAGTTTCAAGGGTGAAATTCTTTGAGGTGGAACAGCCCCTCAGGGTTGGGGCAGAGTGGACCTGGCTGGGATATTGAGAAATCGATGAGGGCAAGGGGGGAGGGAGGGATGGAAACCAAGTGCAGTCCGCACCCCACACCCCAAAGCCACTGTCATGATTCTCGTCTTCCTCCCCTGTAGCTGGCTTCTTGCCACGGTAACTTGTCTTTGTGCAGCGAACAGATATTGTTTAGTCTGTAGATACACTATCATGACACACTCAAATAATCAGACCCTAAACTTAAATGTCTAGGGATTTGCAGCCACCACACATGCTGAATTCACTTAATCTATAACCTGCCTGGCGATTGCTCAGATGGCAGGGCTTACGTACAATCTAACCGTGCTGGCGTCTTTTACCATCGAAACCTCTGCTTTGAAGGGAAATCTTCAGAGTTCCAAGAGGACTCGGGAGGAGGGCTTGCAGACTAAATATACACTCGGTTGTGTGCAACCATGGGGTAACCAACATCTCTGTTTCTTATTTTTTAATACTTCTATGCAGAGTTCCTTGGGCACTGCTTCTAGACGGTTGTATAACTCGATAGAATACTTCTCAGGCACTTAGCCTCTTGAACCATGGCTTTCTCAAATTCCAGGAAAGCTTGTGGGGCTCCTCTACACAATTCTATGAAAACACCCTGTTTGAAAATATCTGGATCTTCAATTCTGCATTTGATCAGAATCTATTTGCTGAAGATAAAGAGAATGGAATCTTGGGAAGCCTCCAGCTCTTGGGGGCAAATAGAACAAGGGTTATGCACCCTTGCCTGTAACCTTCTACCTGCGAGCACACACATCGGCGTTACAGTTCTCTGTGCTCCTGAAGCCAGCTGTCACCCTGCTTTCTGTCAGATGAAATGGCTCCACCCTCTTTGGTCTTTTCTTGGGATAGGAGAGACGAGAGAGAGAGAACGTTGTAATGAGACTCCTGACAGAAGAAGGTCTGGATGAATGTGAATTGAACAAATCTGGTTGAACATTTGCTTGCCTAACCAGCCTAGTTCGGGCCCTTAATATCTCTCTCTCTCTCTCTTTTTTTTTTTACATTTATTTATTTTTCAGAGACAGAGAGACAGAGCACTGGTTGGGGAGGGATCTTGAGAGAGGGAGACAGAATCCGAAGCAGGCTCCAGGCTCTGAGCTGTCAGCACATAGCCCGACATGGGGCTCGAACCCACCAACCCTGAGATCATGACCTGAGCCGAAGTCAGACGCTTAACTGACTGAGCCACCCAGGCGCCCCAGGCCCTTAGTATCTCTTGTCATGACTTTCATACTATCCTTCTCATTAGGTTTCAACCATCTCCAGGTGAAACTTCATAGCAGATCCACAGTTAGATTTTTTTTATAAACACATCATTTAAAATATCTGTTAATATATGGATACTACAAAAAATTAATTCAGAATCAAATATCACACAATGAAAAGCCACAGTTCCCCTACTCACCTTTTATCACACCCTAGTTCTGTTCCACAGAAGCAACCACTTAAATACCTTCTGCTCCTCCTTCTAGTAATTATGACCACATTTCTTTACAGTATGATTTTGTTGGTATTTCTGAGTTCATCGGTTTCAGACATCATCTATTGATTTCTTGTTATGCTACGAGAGGACTACAGAGATGAAATCTAACAATCTTACACTATCTAGTTGTAAGTAATTATACTTTAAAATAAAACAAGTGTTGGGGCGCCTGGGGGGCTCAGTCAGTTGAGCATCCAACCTCAGCTCAGTTGAGCAACCCAACCTCATGAGATCAGGTCATGATCTCATGGTTTGTGAGTTCGAGCCCTGCATGGGGCTCGCTGCTGTCAGTGTGGAGCCTGCTTGGGATCCTCTGTCCCCTCCCTCTCTGCACCTCCCCTGCTCGCTCGCTCTCTCTCTCTCAAAAATAAATAAAACATTAAAAAATAAATACAAAATAAAATCAAATAAGTGTCGGTGGCTCCCCAACAACGTGAAATAAACAACATAAAAAAACATAAAAAACATTAAAAAACAACATAAAATAAAATAAAATATAAAATAAAATAAAATGAAAAAGGGTTTATACCATTACAACTATGTTAATATCGTTTACTGTGGAGTCAAGTAATATGATTTTTTTCTGTCTTGTAATGTATTTTTTCCTGGAACTTCTAATTACCTTTTGCTTCATTTTCTTTTACCTTATATATCATCCACATACCCTAAATTCCTCCTCTTGCAGATCCACCCGTAGCTTCAGAGAAAGATACACGAGAGACAAACTATGCCTATTGTTCTGACCATTGAGCTTCGTCTGTGCTGTGCCTGGTGTCGGGTCACAAGCCTCTCTAGTTCACTTGCTCAGATCTCTCGCTGGAGGACAAGATGTGCAGTTGATAATGTGTGATTCAGGATGAGGGTGAGGGTGATTCAGGCTGGGGTGCAGGTAGTGTGGGGGGCAAGGGTAACCCCCCTGCTCAAAAGCCTTTGTGTTTCTCTCTTGCCCAGTGAGGCAAGTCCAAACCCGTGAGCGTGGCATTCGATGCTCTCCAGGATATGACCCAACCCGCCTGTGCTGCCTTAGGGTGTCACTACATCCCAGGTCTTACCTCCAGGTCGACTGGGATGCTTGACATCTCTTAAACACAATAGGCGCTTCTCATTTCCACTGTTCCTGCCGTGTGTTGCTACCCCCATCCGTGCCTCGCCACCCCACACACAGATAGAATGCCTCTCCCACTGAACTATACCTGTCAAAATGCCACTACCCTTCAATACCCCAAGTGATACCTCCAGTAAGAATTTATCTTGGGGTGCCTAGGTGGCTCAGTCGGTTAAGCGTCTGACTTGATTTTTGGCTCAGGTCATGATCTCACAGACTGTGGGATCAAGCCCCACGTCGGGCTCCCCACTGACAGCACGGAGCCTGGTTGGGATTCTCTCTCTCCCTCTTTCTCTCTCTCTCTCTCTCTCTCTCTCTCTCTCTCGGCCCCTGCCCCACTTGTGCGCACACTCTCTCTCTCAAAATAAACAAACTTAAAAAGGTTTTATAAATAAACTCAATAAACTCTTTATTTATTTTAATTTATTTTGAGAGAGAGAGAGAGAGAGAGAACGAAGGACGGGCAGAGAGAGAGAGGGAGAGAGAGAATCCCAAGCAGGCTTCGTGCTGCCAGCATGGAGCCCAGTGTGGGGCTCGATCCCACAAACTGTGAGATGGTGACCTGAGCCGAAAATCAAGAGTCAGACGCTTAACCGACTGAGCCACCCAGGTGCCCTTAATTAAATAAACTTAAAAAAAAAAAAAAAAAAAGAATGTATCTTACCCTCATCATAGCTTTTGGTATCTCTTTGGTTCAGTCTCCACTTTCTTCAATGCATTATAGTCACTGATGCCCACACATCCTGTACTGAAAGCTCTTTGAGACAGTCCAGATGTAAAATCTAGCTTTTTGCCTCGAAAGGCACCTCGCACAATGCAGGGCATAGAGTAGGTGCTCCATCGATGTTTGTGAAATAAGTCTGTGATTTCTGTAGATGTGGCAGATTTTCATGTTTTAATAGCTTTATTGGGATATAACCCACATACCAAGCAATTTGCCCAGTTAAAGTGTATACAGTTCGGTGGTTTTTAGTATAATCACGGAGTTGTGCAATCGTCACCACAATCAGTTTTAGAACATTGTCATCACCACAAAAAAGAACGCTGCAGCCATTAGTAGATGCTCCCTATTCCCACCCCCCCCCCCCCAAACCCGCGCTCTAGGCAAACATTAATCTACCGTCTGTCTCTATAGATCAGCCTATTCTGGACATTTCATACTAATGGAACCGAAAGTGTGAAAATACCACCTTTTACTTATCCATTCTGCACTTGAATAACGTTTAGTTTGTTTCCGCATTTGACTGTTATGAACAATGTTGCTATGAACATTTTTATGGAGAAACACACGTTCTCGTTTCTCTTGGCTAGGTCCCTAGGGGTGAAATCGCTGGGACATATGATAACGCCACGTTTAATTTTTTGAGGAGCCGCCAACCTGTTTTCCAAAGTGGTTGCACCATTTTACAGCGCATCAGTAATACACGAAGGTTCCAGTTCCTCCGCACCCTCGTGAATACTAGCTATTGTCTGTCTTTTTTATTATAGCTATCATAGTAGGTGTGAAGTGGCATGTTTTTATGGTTGTTTTTTTTTTTTTAAGTAAGCCCTGTGCCCAATGTGTGGCTTGACCTCACAACCCTGAGATCAAGACTCACATGTTCTACCAACCAAGCCAGCCAGGCGCCCCCAGGTCATTATGGTCTTGGTCCCCATTTCCCCAGTGGATGTTATTGGCCATTTGTATATCTTATTGCCATTTGTATATCTTCTTTGGAGAAATGTCTATTCAGATCCTTTGCCAATTTAAAAAAAATTGTTTCTAATTGTGTAAAATACACATAACAGAAAATTGGCCATCTTAACCACTTTTTAAAAAGCTTTTTTAATGTTTTTATTCACTCTTTGAGAGACAGAGAGATGTTAGGCTTTTTTGTGACTGGCTTATATCGCTTAGCATAATATCCTCAAGATTCATCCAGGTTGTACATGTATCACAATTTTGTTTTGAAGGCTGAGTAATATTCCATTGTATGTATGCACAGCATTTCACTTACCCATTCATCCACCAACGGGCACTTGGATTGCTTCCATCTCTTGGCTATTGTGGCTAAAGCTGCTATGAACATACGTGTACAAGTATCTTTTCCAGAGCCCGCTTTGAATTCTTTTGGGTGTATACTTAGAAATGGAAACACTGGATCATATGGTAATTTTACATTTAATTTTTTGAGAAATTGTCTCTCTTCCACAGTGGTTACATCACTTTTTACATTCCCACCAACTGTGTACAAGGTTTCTAATTTCTCCATATCCTTCTCTAGCATTTGTTATTTTCTTTTTTAGATGATTTTTCACTTTATTTTTTCCAGTTATCTTCAGATATAGTTGACATATAACATTGTATTCGTTTAAGGCATATGACATAATGCTTTGATATATGTACACATTGCAAAATGATTAGCACAATGGGTTTAGTTGACATCCATTACCTCATGTAGTAACAATTTTTTTCCCTTGTGATGGGAATTTTTTTTAAGTTTATTTATTTAAGCAATCTCTACACCCAACATGGGACTCAAACTCATGACCTCAAGATCAAGAGCCACATGTTCTACCGACTGAGCAAGCCAGGCGCCCCAAGATGGAAATGTTTATGATCTCCCCTTTCATTGTGGTTTTGATTTGCATTCTCTTAATAATTAGTGATTATGAGCATCTTTTTATGTGCTTATTGGCCATCTGTATGCCTTCTTTGGAGAAATGTCTATTCAAGTACTTTGTCAACTTTTTATTTGGATTGCCTTTTTATTATTGAGTTGTCAGTGTTCTTTATATGTTCTGTATACAAGCACCTTCTGAAGTATATGATTTGCAAATGTGTTCTTACATTTTGTTGGGTTGTTTTTCACTTCCTTGATGGTGCCCTTTTGAAATACAAAAGTTGTTAGTTTTGATGAAGTCCAATATCTATTTTTTCTTGTCACTTGTGCCTTTGGTGTCATATTTAAGAAGGTTTTGCCTAATCCAAAGTCACCAAGATTTACTGCTATATTTTCTCCCAAGAGTTTTATAGTTTAGCTCTTATGTTTAGGTCTCTAATCCATTCTGAGTTAATATTTATATATGGTGTGAGGTAGGGGTCCAACTTCATCCTTTTGCATGTAGATATCCAGCAAAATGGTGGCTTCACCACCATTTGTTGAACAGACTATTCTTTCTCCACTGAATAACCTTGGCACCCTTGTAGAATATCAATCGATCATAGATGTATAGGTTAGTTTCTTAACACTCAATTTCATTTCGTTAGTCTATATGTCTACCCTTATGCCAGTACCCCACTGTTTCTGTTGCTAGAACTTTGTAGTAAATTTTGATATTAGGAAGTGTTAGTATTCCAACTGTATTTTTTTTCAGTATTTTTTAAACTATTCAGGACCCCTGTGATTACATATGGATTTAAGAATGGGCTTTGCCATTTTTGCAAAAGAAAAAAAAAAGACTGTTGAAATTTTTTTTAATGCTTATTTTTGAGAGACACTGAGAGAGACAGAGTGTGAGTGGGGGAGGGGCAGAGAGAGAGAGGGAGACACAGAATCCAAAAAAGGCTCCAGACTCTGAGCTGTCAACACAGAGCCCAATGTGGGGCTTGAACCCATGAACCATGAGATCATGACCTGAGCTGAAGTTGGATGCTTAACTGTCCAAGCGACCCAGCTGCCCCAAGACTGTTGGGATTTTGATAGGGATTGCATTGAATTTGTAGATAAGTTGGGGCATGTTACCACTTAACAATATTAAATCTTCTCCTTCCATGAATGTGGGATATCTTTCATTTATTTAGGTCTTCTTTAATTTGTACAGTGCTTTGTACTTTTCAGAGTACAAGTTTTATACCTCTTTTGTTAAATTTATTCCTAAGTATTTCATTCCTTTTGATGCTATTTTAAATGGAATTTTTCTTTTTTAAATGATTTTTAAAAGTAGGCTTCTTGCCCAGCGTGGAGCCCAAGGCAGGGCTTGAACGCACAACCTCAAGGTCAAGACCTGAGCTGAGATCAAGAGTTGGATGCTCAACCAGCTGAGCCACCCAGGCACCCTGTAAATGGATTTTTTCTTAATTTTATTTTCAAATTGTTACTGTCACATTTTTAACTTCTAATTTTAATTCCAGTATAGTTAACATACAGTGTTATGTTAGTTTCAAGTGGACAATATAGTGATTTCAACACTTCCATACATCACCCAGGGCTCATCATGACAAGTGCACTCTTTAATCCCCATCATCTATTTCACCCATTCCCCACCCACCTCCCCTCTGGTAACCATCAGTTTGTTTTCTACAGTTAAGAGTCTGTTTCTTGGTTTGCCTCTCTCTCTCTCTCTCTCTCTCTCTCTCTTTTCTTTGCTCATTTGTTTCTTAAGTTCCACATATGAATGAAATCCTATCGTATTTGTCTTTCTTTGACATTTTGCTTAGCATAATACTCTCTAGCTCCATCCACTTCATTGTAAATGGCAAGATTTCACTATTTTTGATGACTGAGTAATATTCCATTATATATCTATATATCTATATATCTACATATATCTATATATATCTATATATATAGATATATATATGTATCTCACATCTTCTCTATCCATTCATCAGTTTATGGACCCTTGGGCCACTTCCATACATTGCCTATTGTAAATAATGCTGCAATAGACATAGGGGTGCATGTATTGTTTCAAATTAATGTTTTTGTATTTGGGGGGTAAATACCCAGTAGTGCAATTACTGGATTATAGCGTAGTTCTATTTTTAACTTTTTGAGGAACCTACATACTGTTTTCCTCTGTACCAGTTGGCATTTCCACCAGCAATGCACAAGAGTTCCTTTTTTTCCACATCTTCATCAATACTTGTTGTTTCTGTTACTGTAACATTGTGAATAATGGGTTAAAAAATCACCACAATCAACCTCTAAGTTTAAAATCAAGGGTTGGTAATATGTTTAGGTTGCTGTTTTCAGGGGTCCCAATGTTTTGCAATAGTCTGCTGAGTAATAAAACTTTTTAAATTATCCTCTTAATGTGTTTCGGTAATAGGGAAACAATTGACTTCACTAATGGATTTAATATTATAAAAATTCTAAGCCAACCCCATCTTATCTGAGAAAAGTTAATGTGAAACTGCTTATTTGGTTCTTCTAGAAAGTTGTACGGTGATAGTTATTTAGTATACTTCTCAGACGAGTGGGTATTTCTATATCATTCTTCTAGAGGACATGGAAAATTCCTGGGTGCTGGTATTAATCTCCTCCTTTCTTTAATGAACTGAGAATCTGATCCAATGTGATTACAATTTTCTCAAAGACCAAGATCAAGACTCTGCAATTAAAGTTTTGGATAAATTTTGGGTTTTGCACCAAACATAAATTTACACCAGCCTTTCACCTACCGAGCCTGGTCCCCATTTCTTCTTCATCTTGGCTTTAAGACATCTCAACTACTTTGTTTTCTTCTTTCGATCTAAAAAAAAAAAAAAAGGTTCCTATGCTAATCAGGGTTTTAAGATGTTTACCCAGATTATGTGTCTTTAAAAAAGAAATTTCATGGGCTGGAGGCATTTGAGAAGTTGGAAGGAACTTTAGAAAGCCAGGGCAGGAGACCGTGAGCCAAGTTCAGCCTGTAGACATGTTTTATTTGGCCCCTGTGGTATTTTAAAACTATTTAGATTAGTTGCCAACATTGAAAAATCAAGCAGTTTCACCTAAAAAGCTGGATTTCTGGCTTTTCTTGAAAACAAACAAACAAACAAACAAACAAAGGGGGAAAACCTGGCCGTGTCAGGCCTACACTGCTGCATGCATATACGGGGGCCGCAACTCCAATTTGCTGGAGGGGCGTCCCTGCAGGAGCTGCCTGTCCCCCACCGCCACCGCCCCCCCCCCCACAGCAGGCCTTTGAGTCTGACCGTTGAGCACATTCAATCCTCTCCTGAGGTTTGGAGCAATCATCACTGCTCGAAATTAGCCAATAACTGATTAGTTTTCAATTTCTCAATTTGTTTTGACTCAAGTGCCAGACGTATTATTTATAAAACAGGGCTAATTATCCTAAAATTTCAAAAGCTTTTTTTTTGTTCCATGGCATCCCCCTGATGTCTTTAGGCTTTTTAAATATGATTAACTGACAGAGGAGCCACAGATAATCACATCGAAAAACAATAAAATGCGCTCTGAGTCGTCATTTTTTAAAACCTATCTCCCAGTTGAACTCTGACCTCCTCTTTATAGTTTTATTTTTTTTATTTTTTAAAGTTTATTTGAGAGAGAGAGAGTGCGTGGGAGCAGCGGAGAAGGGCTGGAGGAGGGAGAGAGAGAGAGAGAGAGAGAGAGGTTGAATCTCAAGCAGACTCCACTCTCAGCATGGAGCCCAACATGGGCCTCGGTCCACACGACCCTGGCATCATGACCTGAGCCGAAATCAAGAGTCTGATGCTCAACCCACTGAGCCACCCAGGTGCCCCTCTGACCTCCTATTTAAAATTTTCTTTCGTTTCTCTCCTTTTCTTCAGAACCCCTGTGATTTACTTACATATCTGGGTAACAAGCAAGTTAGCACTTTATCATTCAGTCATTCAATCAATGTTTATTTGAGCACTTGCTACATGCCAGGTGCTGTTCTAGGTACTTGGGATAGCACAGAGAACAAAAGAGACAAAAATCCCTTGTGCAGCTCACATTCTCGTGGGAGAAAGAGACAATAAGCAAACGTTCAAGTCCACTTCCCATCGTTACAGACTCTGTGAAGATATAAAAGCAAGATCTGTGACAGTGACCTGGGGGTGGGTGCTATTGAGATAGGGTGGTTAGAGGAGACTTGATGGCAAGGAATCAGCCACATGAGATTGTGGAGGAAGATGGTTCTGGACAGAGAGAAAAGCCAGCGCAAATGCCCTGAGGCAGAGATAAGCTGAGTGTGTTCAGTGAAGGAAAGGCCAGTGTAGCTGGAGCCCAGGAAGAGGGGGAGGCTTGTAGGTGCTGTAATGGGGAAGGGAGGGAAGGGCCAGGCATGCAAGGCCTTATAGGTCATGGCAGGAGGTTCAGATTTTATTCTGGTCTAGAAGCCAGTGGAGGGCTTTCCACTACATAGTCCTGCCTTAATTTCCTCTGAGTCTTTTGCAGCAGATTGCACAGTGCTAGGCATACAGTAGTAAATAAATACTAATTCATTGCCCAATTAATTATAATAATATTACAATATCGTGTAGTGACTATACTTATCGGGTGAGGATTGAGGAATGCATAGAATTGATGAATCACGATGTTGCACACCTGAAACACTGTATGCCAGGCTATGGTCAAAAATTCCCCCGAAATGATGACGTAAGTCAATGGCAAATCATGATCCAACACCTCTAAAACACATTATACACGATGGCGAGGAACACGAAAATGAAAAGAAGTCTATGCCAGCACAGCAGAGTCAGAGAGCCCAGCCTTGAATATTCAAAACCCCTCTTTTTTAATTTTTTTTTTAATGTTTATTTATTTTTGAGACTGAGACAGACTGTGAGTGGGGGAGGGGCAGAGAGAGAAGGAGACACAGAATCTGAAGCAGGCTGCAGGCTCCGAGCTGTCAGCACAGTGCCTGATGCGGGGCTCGAACTGACAAACTGTGAGATCATGACCTGAGCCGAGGTCGGACGCTTAACTGACTGAGCCACCCAGGCGCCCCTCAAAACCCCTTAATGACTGTGTGACCCTTGGAAACTTGTTTAACTTCTCTGAACCCCCAGTTTCATCATCTATGAAATAGGATAATATAGTACCTCCTTCATAGGATTACTGTAAAGTTTCAATGAGATTATACATGTAAAGTTCTTAAAACGATGCCAGACACAGGGGTGCCTGAGTGGTTCAGTCGGTTAAGCATTGGATTCTCTTTTTTTTTTTTAACATTTATTTATTTTTGAGAGACACAGAGAGACAGAGCATGAGTGCGGGAGGGGCAGAGGGAGAGGGAGACACAGAATCCAAAGCAGGCTCCAGGCTCTGAGCTGTCAGCACAGAGCCCGACGCGGGGCTCAAACTCACGGACCGGGAGATCATGACCTGAGCCGAAGTGGGACACTCAACCGACTGAGCCACCCAGGCGCCCCAAGCATTGGATTCTTGATGTCAACTTGGGTCATGATCTCACGGTTCGAGAGATCGAGCCCCACGTCGGGCTCTGCGCTCACAGTGCGGACCCTGCTTGGGATTCTCTCTCTGCCTCTCTCTCTCTCTCTTTCTCAAGATAAATAAATAAACATTTAAAAAAATGCCAGAGTAGTCAACAAACACAAACTATTTTTATTTCTTTATTTCTGCCATGTTTAAAAAAAAACATAGAATTAAGACAGTTTCCATTTGTACTGAATTCACAGCAATTAACGATGTGCTGTCTGAGCAAGATATTGGGGGTGGGGGACCCAGAAAAGAAAAAATATGACCCAAACTAACGGTAACTTCAGTCACTGGCTTCCCCTTTGTGGCTGTCCTCGCGGTGAGCTTCACAGAGAATCACTTCTTACCCAATTCCCAAATATAGGCCTAATCTCGACCAAGAATGGCTCTCACTCCTAAACTATGCCAGTCTAGAAAACAAGTCAAGAATTCACTTGCCCGCATGTTCGTCCAATGTCGCCAAAACCGTAAATCAATACCCAACATAAATTACCTGGCTCTTTGGGATTCAGCTGCTTCATATTCAGCTGACTTGAAGCTTGGGGAGCCCAGGCCAGGGGTGCACATATTCGTACCATAAGCATACATGGTAGAGTCTGGACTAAGAAAACAATTACACTGACGTGATTTAACCCCAGACAGAACAACCCTCCCAAGCCTAAGTTGGCTCTGCCTCAGTAGGTCTCTCTGGCTCCCCTTCGCCCTCAGCAATTCTAAAAAGGGAACATTAGCCTCTGATGTGGGTGAGATCACATTTTGGGGGGAAAGAAGTGCAGTTATCAGTGGCTTCCTGTTCTGAAATGGCAGAAAAATGGTTGACTCTTGCATTTAACTATTCTGAATAGGCATGCGCTTTTGGTTTGAATTGCTTTTTGCACGATATTGTTGGTGCTTAAACAGTGAACAACTGAAATATTAATGGCTGAAAAGTAATGTTTAATTAACTTGCTTTTATCAGACACTATGTCCACTGCTATATTTAGCAACTGAACTAATGCAGAAGGCTGCTGCAGAATTAGTCAGCACATCAGCCTGTTAAATATCAAAGAGCAGAGGAGGCCTTTTGTCTCAGCATTGAACCAGAGACTGAAAATGCATTCAATTTTAGCATTTCCAGAGAAGGATAAAAAGACGTGAAACACAACAGTCAGGAAAAATGTCACGCACAGCGTCAGTAGACATCGGTCAGCCAAGAAACGTTGGGAGGGTGGCCACAGAAGTAAGAGGTCTGCCCGGAAGCCAGAATTCACATCAGCAGTGAATTCCTTAAAATAATTTACCATTAAAAAAAAAAGTCAAGATCCCATCTACATAAGAGGTCCTGGGGAGTAATACAGAGTACTGAGTAGGTGGCAGGGTTTTTTGCGTTTTTGTTTTTGTTTTACAAAAAAAAAAAAAGTTCATGTGGTCCACTTTAGCATTTAAGGGCTCCTGGGCATCCAATGGGAGGATTTAAGGAATAAAGGAAAAGCTTTTCTTCTCGGGGTGAGTTTTTACTTTTTATAGAAATGCTTTGCTTTTTTTAAAGCTCATTTATTTTGAGAGAGAGACAGAGACAGAGACAGAGTGCAAGTGGGGAAGAGGCAGAGAGAGAGAGAGAGGGAGGAAGAAAGAGAATCCCAAGCAGGCTCTGTACCACCAGTAGAGAGCCCGATGAGGAGCTCGAACCCACAAACCGCGTGATCATGACCTGAGCCGAAGTCGGACACGTAACCAGCTGAGCGACCCAGGTGCCCCTCTATAGAAATTCTTCTTATTTTGAGAGTGTATATCCAGGTAGAGGTGAGGGAGGAGGAGGCGGGTGAGGTGAGCACTCCTTCAAGAGATCCTAGCAATCCTAACATATTTGAAAGGTTTATTGGGTTATGAAGGCAAAGTGCACATTTTTTAATAAACAAAGCATAAAGAGAAAAAAAAAAGTGAGCTTTGATTACCTATGATAGTTTCAATTTATTCTGGTGTCCCAAGAATCCGGACCTGTTCCTGGCACATAGTGGGTCTCAATAAAGGTTCATTGAATCAATGAATGAATCGTTTCATGTCAAGATGGTGAAGCAAACATGCAAAATTCTCCCCGTGCTATTTCAAACACACGGGAATGATCCATAACGTCTTTAAAGGGGCATTCAGAAGTACATAAAGAGCAAATGTGAGAGGAAAATTGGCATGGACCAAAACAGAGAAAGAAACTACAGTGGTGAGCCGTGAGCAGTCGGGACCGGGGCTTCAAGTCCATGGGGCAATGGAGCCAAACTTGCTGAGTATGTGCTCCAGGGCTGGGACTGGGGTCCTGCTGTGAGGCCAAGGCCTAGAACTGTGCTTTCTCCCCGACACCAAAGGCTGGAAGAATTCTGCCTACCCACCAGGATGGGGCCAGTATCTCCTGCCTGCTTTAGGCAACCGCTGAATAGAAAACTCTAACATGGCCCCTACGTCTGGGTTTGTGCCATGTGGGCATGGGCGTTAGCACTGTGAAATCTTGCAGGAAGAACCCTTGAGCTGAGCTGCCGCTAACTTGAGGGGCCAGACCTGAGGCCACTGAGAAACCACCCTCACAGGGATGGGCATACAAGAAGAAAATCCCCACAGATAATTAGCTCCAAAACCAAATTTGTGGGAAGATGGGCACCCTGGCAAGTGGTCAGCAAACCCAGTAACTGAAAAATGAAGACAGAAGGACAATCTAAAGAGGACTTTAAAGCAACCTTGTATTATGTCTTCATAGACTGTATTGTGTTTGCAGGATGCAAAATACTATATACGGTATGCTACCTTTTGTCTAACAAAAGGGAAATACATATGTATGTATCTGCTAATATCTGCAAAATACATTTTGCAGGAAAGATAAACCAGAAATTAAGAAAAGTGATTCCCTGAAGGAAGTAGATGCAAATGAAATGCAAGAGAGGCTCCTGGGTGGCTCAGTCTGTTAAGTGTCTGACTCTTGTTTTTGACTCAGGTCATGAGCTCACAGATCATGGGTTCGAGCCCCGCATCGGGCTCTGCACTGCCAGTGAGGATCCTGCTTGGGATTTTCTCTCTCTCTCCTTCTCTCTCTGCCTGTCCCCTGCCTCTCAAAAAATAAATACATAAATACATAAATTTTTAAAAAAGGAAACAAATGGAATGCAAGAAAGGGCAATGGGACTTTTGGGAGTATGTGTTTGTATGTTTTCTGTTTTATATTTATATATAAATTTTTATGTATTCCAAAAATTGAATTAATGTGAGGAAAAAGCTAAAATTCAACACAAATAAATCAGCCTAACTGCACACCACATTGAAAATATAGCTACACAGCAGAATAAAACACAATTTAGTCCAATAACTTTTTTTTGTTAGTCCAATAACTTTTTGACACTCTCACTGTCCACGTTCAGTGGGATACTTTATGCAAAGTTCAAATATAGCTGTAAAGTAATCTTGGAGATTTTCAGTAAGTTTATTATTGGCAATATATTGCTGTAACAATTCTGAAGCCATTTTGTGTGTGCCATTAGATGGAGCAAATAATTCAATACATTGTAAATGAGTACATACATTGGGAGTTAGGGTTCTCACCGTGAGTAAAAGTAAACACAAACTGTATTATGGGGAAAGGAAAGGAAGAACCATGTGATGCGGGATTGAACATAGCTACTAGCGTGAACTCATGACTTAAAAATCCATATCTGTCTACTAAAAGGGGCTAGAAGCAATGACATCCCAGTTGCAATGAGCACACAGCACCGAGATCTTGGATGCTAAGTACCACGCACCTCAGGTTGGGTTCCCTGGAAACAATGCTGGGATGGAGTTTGAAGTCCAAGATATTTACTAGGGATCGGCAATGTATAAAGATGGAGGAGGAAGCAGGATTGAGAAGAGAAAGGAGATTCGGAGCTGAGAAAGCTTCCGTCATCCCAGCAGGGAGCTCTGGAGCTGCATTTTGCCCTAACGGAGTGTCCTGCATCGGGTGGAAAAGCTGGGCCTTCCTACCCCTGTCTCCCTCAGTCATTGGATGTGGGTTGCCCCAGGGAAGGCGTGCACCTAGCTGAGGTGGTTCTGCATCTGAGGCAGACCCAGGAGGAGCTGACAGCTGGGGGCTGCTCACTGACCACACTCCCGGCAGCTGCACCGCAAGTCCTTTCCCAAAGGGTGATCTGGACGTCTCCGCGTCTACCCCACTACCTCCTTGGAGAACAGACTCATTCTATGTCCAGGGTGAGGAAAGAATGATGTGAAAATATCTACTTATGTCAGAAAGCGAGGAGATGCTCACTCTATCCACTGAGAGACTATGTACGAAAAAAAAAAAGACACAGGAGGCAGCTAGAAGGGGGCCTCACTAGACATATTTGGGATCATTTGAGCCTCAAAATGAATAAGGATAGGGAGGTATTGTGACACACTGAATAATGATAAATAAAGGGCCCATGAGTCCATACAGATACTGAAACAAGTTCAAACACAGTCGGAGGAGAAGGGAGAGCTCTTATTTATAGGAGAGTTCTAGCTCAGAAATGTGGAAGAAAGGACAGAAATAAAAAATCATCATTTTGTAATCACCACCATAAGTGATTCAAGTGAATTCATCAATGGGTGCTGAAACTATCAAGTGAAAGCATGTTGAGGAATAGGGTGTTCACGCGCATTCTCCAAATATCACTTCACAGATTCCTTACTAATTACAAGGGGGAAAGGAACCCTTACAATGGAGAAGTCTGCTGGAAACCACTGGAACCAAGTGATCAGACCTCACATGACTACGGGACAAGCTGACATCGTGTGCCTTGTGATATGGTGCACTAAGAAGGACACATGTACTTGCCCATATATAATCCAAATTGAAGGACTTTCTAGAAGAATAAGTGATTTGGACTCCTCAAAATGCCAACATCAGGAAAGCAAAAAAAAAAAAAAAAGGCTGGGGAATTATTCTAGATCAAAGCAGACTAAAGAGACACTACATGCAATGCTTAATTCTCAATTGGATTCTGATTTAAAAACAGCACCTACCTGGTTCAGTAAAGCATGTGACTCTTGATCTCAGGGTTGTAAGTTAGAGCCCCACATTGGATGTAGAGATTACTGAAAAATAAAATCTTTAAAAAAAAAATAAAAACAACTCTAAAGGATATTATTGGGAAAACTGGGGAAATGTGATTATGGATGCAAATTCAATGATTTAATATTAATGTTAAATTTCCCAAGTGTGATTATCATACTGAGGTTATGCAAGCATATGCCCTAGTTTCTAGGAAATGCATATTTATGGGTGAAGTGCCATTTCATCTGCAACTATAACTCTCAAATGGTTCAGATAGAGAAATAGATAGGACGGTATAGATATAGACTTCCATACACAGGTAAAGCAAATGTGGAAAGATATTAACAAGAGATGAATGTACGTGAAGGGTAGATGGGTTTTCATGATGCCATTCTTGCAATTTTTCTAGAGGTTTGAAATATTTCAAAATAAAAAGTTGAGGAAAACAAAAATATAAACAAAAACACATAAATTTTCCAAAGATAAAGAAGGAAAATTAACGCATAAAATGTTAATCGATTATGAGGTAGGTATGTACAATAAGAAATCAATTGAAAAAAAAAAAGAAGAAACCAATTGGATACAGAAGAGAAAAACAATACAGCCAAATAAAAAGTCGTTTCTTTGAAAATATCAATAAAATTCACAAGCCTTCTGTGAGACTGACCAACAGGAAAAGAGAGAAAACTCAATTTACTAAAATGAGAAAAGAAACAAGGCACATTACTATTGATTTTATAGAAATTACAAGGAATAAGTGAGTACTGCTAACAAATATATACCAATAAATTAGATAATATAAATGAAATAGAAAAATTCCTAGAAAGATACAAACTACTGAAACTGACTCAAGAAAAAAATAGGAAATCTGAATGGAGCTCTAACAAATAAAAAGATTGAATTAGTAATTTTTAAATTTTGCGCAAAGAAAAGCCCAGGACCAGATGGCTTCACTGGTGAATTTGTTCAAACATTTAAAGAAGAATTAATATCAATTCTTCACAAACTCTTCCAAAAACAGACCAGGAAACTCTCCCTAACTCATCTATCAGGCCAGTGTACTGATACTGATGCCAAAGCCAAACAAAGACACCACAAGAAAACTATAATCAATATCGCTTATGAATGTAGGTGCAAAAATCCTCAGCATGATATGAGCAAACTGAATCTGACAACATATAAACATATAAGAAGCATTATGCATCTGGGCAAGTGGGATTGATCCCAGGAATGCAAAGGTGATTTAACAACAGAAAAGCAACGTACTACAACATATCAATCGAACTGATGTAGAATATCTATATCAATAGAATAAAGGACACATGGTCATGTCAATACACGCAGAAAAAGCATTGACAAAATCCAGCATCCCTTCATGATAAAAACACTCCAGTGAGTAATAGAGAGGATCTGCCTGTACAAAAATCCACAGCTAACCTTAAACTTAATGGTGAAAACCTGAAAGCTTTCCAAGTTCAGATATAGGACGAGGATGTCCATTCTTACCGCTTTCACTCCACATTGCTCTGGAGGTTCTAGCTAGTGTATCAGGCAAGGAAAAGAAATAAAAGACATCCCGATTAGGAAGAAAGAAGTAAAAGTATCTCTACTTGTGAATGACAGGATCTTGTAATACTAATAAATGAGGTCAACAAAGTTGCAGGTACAAGATCAATATGTAAAAATCGATTGTAATTCTACACACTAATAATGAACAATCTGCTGTTGAAATTAAGAAAACAATTCCATTTATAACAGCATCAAAAGAATAAAGCACTCGGGAATAAATTTAACCAAAAAAGGTGTAAAACCTATGCTCTGGAAACTGAAAAAAATTGTTTAAAGAAGGCCTATGAAGCACCTGGGTGGCTCATTCGGTTAAGAGTCTGATTCTTGATCTCAGCTCAGGTCTTAATCTCAAGGTCGTGAGTTCAAGCCCCATGTTGGGCTACGTGCCAGGTGTGAAGCTTACTTAAAAAAATAGGAAGAAAGAAAGAAAGAAAGAAAGAAAGAAAGAAAGAAAGAAAGAAAGAAAGAAAAGAAACAGAGAGAAAGAATGAAAGAAAGAAGAAAGAAAGAAGAAATAAAGAAACAGAGACAGAGAAAGAAAGAATGAAAGAAAGAAGGCCTAAATACACTGAAAGACATCCCAAGTTTATGCATTAGAAGACTTAATTTGTAAGATGACAATATTCCCCAAATTGATCTACAAATTCAATGCAATCCCTATCAAAATCCCAGCTGGCTTTTTTGCAGAAACTGACAAATATCATTAGTCATGGGGGGGGGGGGGGCGGGGAATGCAAAATCTACAATGAAATACCACTTCACACATACCAGCATGATTATCCTAAAAAAGACAGGCAGTAACAAGTGTTGATGAAGATGTGGAGAAATTGGAGCCCTTATACATTTCTGTTGGGAGTGTAAAATAGTGCAGCCCCTTTGGAAAACAATTTGGCAGTTCCCCAAAAGCCTAAACATATAGTTACCATTGGACCCAGCAATTCTGCTCCTAGGTATGTATTTGTTAACTTTAAGAATAAAACTGCCAATTATTTTACCAGCAAACATAGGTGTATTCAGGAACAGCACAGAGTTGCAATTCAGAACAAACAAGTTATGGCAAAACCATAAGCAAGTTAGGAAAACAAAGGACAGATACTCTCTTTAACAGAGAAAGAGCGGCAGTTGGGAGCGCGGTTGTAAACAAGAGGTCCGTTGGAGTAAACTGGGAGTTCCAGGTATAGTGGCTTCTCATTGGCTGAGCTGTGACTGTCTCTCATTGGCTGGGCTGTTTCCCGGGAGAGGAGGAAGCCTTCCTTCCTCAGGCTGGGGTAGTAAAGTACTATCCATGTGCAGGGTCCTTCTCTTCTTGTTGGGTCTGCAACTGACAATAACAAATGACTCCATTCCAAACAAGGTTTCCATTATTAATTGTCACATACCCAAGAGCGCTGAAACATGTCCATACAAAAAATTATACACACATATTCATAGCAACATTATGCATGATAGCTAAAATGTGGAAACAACTCAAATGTCCTTCAACTGGTACATCGACAAACAACATTTCCATACAATGGCCTGTTATTCAGCAATATGAAGGATGAACCTTGAAAATATTATGCTCAGTGAAAGAAGCCAGACAGAAAAGGCCACATATTGCATAATCTCATTTATATGAAACATCCAGAATAAGCAAATTCATGGGGAAAGAAAGTAGATGAATGGTTGCTGGGGCGAGGGCAGGGGGTGGGGGATTGGAAATGGTGGAGAGACTGACTGCTAGTGGGGTTTCTTTTGGATGATAAATGTCCTGGAATTAGATAGTGGTGATGGTTGCAAAACTCTGTAAATACACTAAAAACCAATCAACTATACACTTAAGGGTGAATTTTATGGTAGGTGAATTGTTTCTCAATTTAAAAACAAATAGGCATTTGCTAAGGCTACACTGGCCATCGTGTTGCAATATATGAATGTATTAAATCAACATGTCGTACAAAAACAGAACAAAGAACTGGAACGAAAATCACAAACAACAAAAACACCAAAGCTGGGGTGGGGCAGGGGGGAGGGCAGAAATTAGGAGAAGGATAGAGATACGGATTACATTGGACTAAATGATATAAATAGAATGTATAACTTCTAAAATGATGACGGTGGGGTAGAAGGAGAGGAATGTATAAAGCCACCCACGATATTGAGTCAACTAGACAAACAAAAATAAGTTGCAGAATGAAATATACTAATGATACCACTAATGTACATTAATCATAAAATCATAAAACAAAACCAACTCATAATAGTGGTTGACGTAAGAGAGAGAAGGGGGTAGGACTGACATCAGTGGTCAATATTAAATATTTACCTATAATATTTAATTCCTTTGTGTCTCAAAAGAGAGACTTAGAGTAAATATAAACTGTTATCAGCTGTTAACTCTGAGTAATGGAAGCAGGAGTGTTCGTTATACTATTCTCTGTATTTTTCTTTTTAAAACTGTCTGAAACTTAAAAATAATACACCGGGAAATATCCTGAATTGGATTTTCAGCCCACTTTTATTGATTTCATGTGTCATCTTGGCCACATGACATTTTTTAAACACACTTTCCAGGCTGTAAACAAAAATGATTATCAGTTGTACTTGTGTAAAAATGGGCATGTCAGGGTGTAAGGGTGGGGAAGGAACCTAGTATTTGCTAAATATCTACTGTGTGTCTGACATTGTGCTACGTGCTGTACATGTGGTGTGTCATTTAATTCCTTCCTCATATTAATCCTGTGATTTAGGTAACGCCAGTCCCAAATTGCAGATGTGGAAACTGGGATGAGGTCAAATAAGTCAAACTAGGTTGCGAATATCAATGGGCATACATGAAGAATTGCCCGGAGCCCCTGGGCACGTTCAGTTGTAAAGAAATCAATTTCTGGACTTGCAACTTCCTAAAATTGATCTCCTGAGAATACCGACTCTGCCAGGTGGATTCTCTTTCTCACCTCCTCTGGCCCAACAGCCTTTCTCCCATTTTACAAAAGAAAGACAATCATGCACCCACCCCCACCCCCACTCCCCTCTGTCACTAATCTGACTTTGGTCCATAGTCCCCCCCCCACCCCGGGGGTGGAGGGGGGGAGGCAGAAACCTCTGGGTACAAACAATAAGACCAGCCAAAATCAGAGTGTTGGTGTGGAAAAGTGAATGACCCTAATCACCGCTTAACAAGACCTTTTGCAACACAGGTGGTTTCTAATTCTTTGTTTTCAACAGAACTGCCGAAGGCGCTAATGGAATTGTCAGCTAATAAATCATTAAAATTAACTTCTGATGATAGATCGCAATGGGATTTTTTGTACATAACTCAGAAGAAATGCAGAGAAATGTGTGACAATGCTGTGAGAAAAATTTTCATTTCATTCTACCTATTTCTATTGAACAAAGCTTCTTAGCGTTTACATTTTTAAAAAGTAAAAAAAAAAAAGGATCAAAATCAAATTGATACTGAATTCTGTCTCATTCTAGCAATGTTTATCCACAAATGCATGAACTAATTGAAAAACACCTCATCCATCTCTGGAGATACACTTTCAAAGATATTTGTTCCATTGTATATTTAAATTATTTTTCAAATCTTATAAAATATTTATGTTCTTTTGATCAATTGTGCACTAAGGATAATTCTATCCAGAAAACTTTCTATTTTTAGTACATAGAGCTTTATGGTCATAGGAAACTTTAAAAATTAATTTCAACTGCCCTGGCTATATTGATGAGAATGTAAATTGGTGCAGCCACTACAGAAAACAGAATGAACGTTCCTCAAAAAAATTAAACATAGAATTACCTTCTGATTCAGTAATTCCACTTGTGGGTATTTAAATGAAAACACTAACTTGAAAAGATATCTGTACCGCCACGTTCATTGCAACATTATTCACAATAGTGAAGACATGGAAACAAGCTAAGTGTCCATCAGCGGATGAATGGACAAAGAAAATGCGGTATAAAATGGAATATATGGAATAAAATGAAATATCATTTGGCTATAAAAAAAAAAGGATGAAATCTTGCCATTTGTGACAACACAGATGGACCTTGAGGGCATTATGCTAAGTGAATAGGACAGAGAAAGACAAATACTGTATGATCTCTTTTACATGCAGAATCTAAACAAACAAAAAACACCTCAAGCCCATAGATACAGAGAACTGATTGGTGGTTGCCAGAGGTGGGGGTGGGGGAGTGGTGGAGATTTTAATTAATGGTCACATTTTTGTTGCCGAGAAGTATGTAGAGTGATCAAAATTAGACTTATAAGCAAAGAACAATACACTGATAAGCATAAAATATATTACATTAGGACAACATTCCGTGGGAGAAGTGGAAAGGAGAAAAAGGGAACGATGTAAAATTTTCAAGATCTTGATCATGTATTTTTAAAATAGCTGATGGTGGGTATGAAGTGGCTATTGTATTCAGATTCAGTTGGACAAGCTCAAAAAAGTAATGTAACCATTTTATTTTAAGATGTCGATATTTACTATATACTGAAAATAACTTCCTTTGTAACTAAACATGGGATGAAAACTTTGCGATACCAATTTACAGTATGTGAGGGGATTAACAGGTTTTCAAAATTATTTTAGGGAACATGAAAGCAAAATGTTTTTTTGGGTTTTTTTGTTTTGTTATTTTCCTTTTTACTATAGTCACCAGAAAAAACTTTGAAGACCTCTGAATTTATAACTCGCTCTGGGCCACACAACCATTAGGTGGCCAAGCTCGAACTTGAACCCGTGTCTGCAAGATTCCAAAGCGTGTGGTCCTTTCACTGTACTCGAGGGAGACAAAGGATTCTATGAATGTTGGTCTTAATTAAAGTCCATTCAGTGTAGAAATAATTTATTTGGTTGTTTAATGTGAGCAAGGTGCTGTCCTTGGTGCCACTAGATACACAATAGTGATTAAGGTATATTACTTAACTCATGGAGCTGAAAAAGTTACAGAAAGAGATAAGCTGTCTTCACAAAATCCTTAATACAAGATTAAATGTAATAAGAGCAACAGATATTTTGAAAAATGTTATGAGGCAAGAGAGAGATTACTTTTAGCTGGGAGAGCTTGAATAGATTCTGGCATCAGATAGATGAGTCTTTGTAAAATGGATAGAATTTGGACTAGTGAAGACGTGTTAGTGAGAGAAGGTAGGGAGGATTCATTCATTCGTTCATTCATTCATTCATTCATTCATCCAAGAACCATTAACTACACACATCAATCAAATATAATAAATGAAGCTTTAAAAATGTCCTGGGTGGGGGGATGCCTGGGTGGCTCAGTTGGTTGAGCGGCTGACTCTTGATTTTGGCTTGGGTCATGATCTCACAGTTCATGAGATCGAGCCTTGGGCTGGGCTCTGCGCTAACAGTGTAGAGCCTGCTTGGGATTCTCTCTCTCTCTCTCTCTCTCTCTCTCTCTCTGCCCCTCCCCCCCCCAAAATAAATAAATAAATAAACATTAAAAAAATGTCGTGGTTGGAATAAATAAACTGTAAAACACATTTGGGAGACAGGTGGGGAATTCTGAATCTTGACTAGGTATTTATTGATAGTAAGGAATTTTAGTTCATTGCTTTGAGGTGTGATAATCATGTTGCACGTATGTTAAAAAACAAAGGAAGAAAGTTGGGGAGGCTGGCTGGCTTAGTGAGTGGAGCATGTGAGTCTTGATCTTGGGGTTATAAGTTTGAACCCTACGTTGGATGTAGAGATTACTTAAAAATAAAACCTTAAAAAGAAAAGAAGACAGTCTCTGTCTTTTTTTTTTTAATTTTTTTTAACGTTTATTTTTGAGACAGAGAGAGACAGAGCATGAACGGGGGAGGGGCAGAGAAAGAGGGAGACACAGAATCGGAAGCAGGCTCCAGGCTCTGAGCCACCAGCCCAGAGCCTGACGCGGGGCTCGAACTCATGGACTGCGAGATCATGGCCTGAGCTGAAGTCGGACGCTTAACCGACTGCGCCACCCAGGCGCCCCGACAGTCTCCGTCTTTTAGCAATGAATACTAAATTATTTCTGGATGGAATATGATGTGTTGCATTTGCTTTAAAATAGCCCACTGTGTGTCTGCTTTGGAGGGAATAGGTGGGGAATGTAAATGAAACCAAACTGGTTATGTGTTGACGATTGTTAAAGCTGGGTGCTGGGTACCTGTAAGTTCATTACACTATTTTCTCTATTTGGTACATGTCTTCATTTTGTCATAATGAAATGATTTTTAAAATTAATATTAATTTAATGCCTACTGTGTTCCAAGAAACTGGAAGTATAAACAAGAAAGATACATTGTCTGCCCTCAAGACGTCTATGATCTGTTGGGGGAAACAGACCCCTTGAAAGCATCAGGACTGTACATGATTCCCTGCTATACTAACAGTATAAATCAATTCTGCCCGACCTCACAGTTTGTGAGATCCCACGTAGGGCTCTGTGCTGACAGCGCAGAGCCTGCTTAGGATTCTCTCTCTCCCTCTCTCTGCCTCTCCCCCGCTTGCATGTGCCCCCACTCTCTCAAAATAAATACATAAACATTAAAAAAAAAAGACTGTTCTCTAGGGGCGCCTGGGTGGCTCAGTCAGTTAAGCATCCGACGTCGGCTCAGGTCATGATCTCACAGTCCGTGAGTTCGAGCCCCGCGTTGGGCTCTGTGCTGACGGCTCAGAGCCTGGAGCCTGCTTCAGATTCTGTATTTCCCTCTCTCTGCCCCTCCTCTGCTCCTGCTCTGTCTCAAAAATAAATTTAAAAAAACATTAAAAAATTAAAAAAAAAAAGACTGTTCTCGGCAAAGGAACTGCAGTCAAGTTTTCCAGAGGGGAGTGCACAGAATGTCTTTCAAGTTCCCCCTAGACCCCAGGCTGATGGTCCATAGAGTCTGAGAGGGAAGAAGTGGGAGGCGAGGCTGGCCAGAGAGGTAGATGTGCTCCCTGGGAGACAGATGCACCAGATTCCACCGTTGCCACCGTGTGTGATGACCACAAAAGGGGGCAATTGTCTGTCAGCTTGAGGCCCCTGTGGAAGAAGATATTTGAACTTCATGGCTTCCACTGATAGGAAAAAATCACTGAGATGAAGGACTAGGCAGCACTTTGGAAACAAGAATCACTCACCAGAAAGAATCGGCCACTTTGGATGACCATAGTAAAGGTGATTAACTCTCTCCTCTTTCGTTGTTTTGGAAGTGGAGTATACTGGCTTGGACTGGGGGCTCTGGAGCCATGCTGCTCGGTGTTAAATCCTGGCTCCAGAGTTGCTTAACCTCTTTGAGCCTCAGTCTTCTCATCTGCACGGTGGGGATGAGAATCTAACGTGAAGACTAAATGAAATGATGCATATAAACTGTCCCGCATAATACCACGCTGGTACACCAATACACTCTCAGTAACTTTGCAATCGTGCTTTTGGAAGAGAGAGCAAAGGACTTGATTATTTTGTGTGCTGATACTCGCTTCATATTTCCTTCTAAAGGTGTTTTAAATTCTGTTGAAACCTAAGACTCTTCCCCTCATGCCTATATTTCCTTACTGAAACAGAAAGGAAAAAGATCCGATCTGAGATCATACCATCTGATTTTAGTCTGTTTAATTTATTGTTGCTTCTTAATGCTGAAAACATTACCAGAATGTAGCGCATGAGTTCACAATGTGGGCAGCCTTTTTCGTTTTATCCGTTTTGCTTATTCTGCAACACAGTCCCCCCACATATTTTAAGCGGAACAATGTGTTTCCATGACCCACAGACGTTGAGTTCAAATCCGAGGAGATGAAGTGTTAAGAGGCAGACAGGACTGGCCTTGCGTGTAGACCAAGCTGGAGCAATGTGGGAGATCGGTGCCTCGTACCCGCTAGGAATATCTGTGGAAGGGAGGAAGGGCGGAAGGAAGCGGTGGAGGTGGGGAAAGAAGGGGGAGCAGGAAGGGAGGGGAAGGAAAGAAGAAAAGATGGAGAAAAGAAGGGGGTGGAGAAAGGGGGCTTCTGAGAAATGAACCACAAATAACGCTGACTGAGCGCCGAAGAATGACCAGGAGGTTCCAGGGAGAGAGCCCTTCATTCAGAGCCTTCCGTATTTGGGAGCCTCTTGGCTACTTTGGGGCTGGACGCTGGGCTGGTATTTTACTAGGGGAGTTAGTTGCCTGTTTATCAGAGGCTTCTGGGATCAGGGTTGGGCAGATCGGCTTCTTTTTCTAGCGAGTGTAAAGCCAGTCTCTTCTGCCATCCACAAAGACCAAACTTCAGTGCTTCCGAGGGCGTGGAGTGGGAAAAGGGAAGGCCCAAGGCCACTGGTGCCAGGAAGAGAGAAGGGAACTTTGCAAGGACTTATGGTCGCTCCAGAGGGAGGCCAGCACCCATTTTGTGCACCTCGAGAGAAAAGAGAAGTCATCAGACTGGATTGGCTTGATCTATACACACAGCCAGCTACCCCCACCTGGCACCCTGATCAGCATGTACATCCATGGTCTTACAGTGGAGAATGCCTTTTAGCAGGTGGAGGGCCCAACCTCTGTGTGAAATCGAGCTCTCATTTCATCTTGCCTAGGCAGGGACGTTAGGAGGCCTTTCTCTCTCATCAGCTAATCCTCCCTCCTGCTTATTCCTAAACATGCTCTCATCTCTCAAAATTCAAAAGAGGGGAGGGAACCTTCTCTTCTCCCTTCTTGTCCCTCTCATTCCACTCGACTTCAGTTGCCCTGTACAGTGAAAGGTCTCAAAACAATTGTCCACGCTATACTGTCTCTACTCCAATTCCAATTTCCTCTTCAAATCTGTTCCATCAAATCCCAAGCCAAGCGATCTTTAAAAATATATATCAGATGGGGGTGCCTGGGTGGCTCAGTTGGTTAAGTGGCCGACGGCATCTCAGGTCATGATGTCACAGTTCGTGAGTTCAAGCCCCACATCGGGCTCTCTGCTGTCAGCACAGAGCCTGCTTCGGATTCTCTGTCTCCCTCTCTCTCTGCCCCTCCCCTGTCACTCTCTCTCTCTCTCTCAAAAATAAATAAGCATTAAATATATATATATACATATATTTATACAAGTATTTATATGTATATATACATATATTTATACAAATATATATAAATATATTTATATAAATATAAATATATATATAAATACATAAATGTATATATATATATCTCAGACCCAGAATACTACTCAGCAATAAAAAAGAACTATGGATACACACAACAATTTGGATGTAGCTCAAGGGAATTAAGCTGAGGGCAAAAAGCCAATCCCCAAAGGCTACATACTGTATGATTCATTTACACAATATTCTGAAAAAAAAATTATAGAAATGAAGGGCAGATTAATGGTTGTCAGTGGCCAAGGACCCGGCGGACTAGGGCAGTGGGTGTGGCTATAAAAGAGCAACAGGCCGGATCCTTGTAATGATGGAACTATTTTGTATTTTGATTGTGGTGGTGGCTACATGAGCTTAGACGTGTGATCAAATCGTATAGAATTAAACACACACACGAGTACAAGTAAAACCAGCCAAATCTGAATAAGATTGGTCAGTATTTTGTGGTCTTGGTCTATAGTTCTGCAGTGGGATAAGCTGGGTAAGGGGTACATAACCCCTCCCTGTATTAGTTCTTACAGATGTATGTGAATTTACAATTATTCCAAAGAAAAACAAATGTAAAAGAAATATAAATGAGATCATGCCATGCCCTGGGAGAAAGCCATTCATTCAATGGCCTCCCTTTGTTTTTGGAATAAAACGGTCTGCCCATCGCCTACGATGTAGTATGAGATCCGGTTCCTGCCAACCTGTCCAGCTTTATATTATGCTCTGCACCCGACCCCAGGCCCTGCTGGTGCCAATCACAATCACCACCTCTTAATTCCAAGGCATCAAGAGTTGCCTCCTCTTTCTGGCCTTCGTACATCTGCTCCCTCTTTCTGGAATGCTTTTCCTTGGCTCTTTCCACGGTTGCTTCTGGCGTTAACTTTCAGGGCTCGGCTTAAATGTCACCTCCTCCTCTCCTAACCACACAATTTGCACACTCTTCTTTTCCTGCACCGGCATTATCCCAAATTTGATTATTTTCTCACTTCTTTATCATCTGTCTCCTCCACTAGATTGCAAGCTCCCAGGGAAGGGTGGATGGTGATCCGCATGACTCCGCACTCTATCCCTAGCACCTGGCACGGTGCTTGGCACGTGGTGAGGGCTCAGTAAACCAAATGTTGAGTGAATGAATGAGTAGCCACGTGCCGCTTTGCCATCATTGCTCTCCTGAGTGATGTAAAGCCCTCTGCATGGTGGTATTGGGATTACGGATAGAGCTTCTTTCGCTCTCTCCGGCTTGCTACCAAGGGGAAGGGTCGCCGGTGGGTCCTTCGGCAGCGTTCCGGCCCACGGGGTTCCGCAGTCGAGACCGAAACCCGGCGCACCCCGGGGCCCCTGCCGCTTTGCAGGGAGTGCGCAGGTTAGCGGAGGCCCCTGGTGAGGCCACCTTCGCTCGCTCGACTCTCTTTGTTGCTCCCACCCCCTGCCCCGGCCGCGGCTGCCTGCAGTGACTCGTGACTCCCCGCCGGCTTCGAGGGCTGCAGCACTGGGGGGGGGGGGGGGGCGGGCGCCCCCAGCCCTCCCTCCCTTCGGTCTCCTGGCCAGAGCCGCCCCTCCCGGGGAGCCCTCGCCCCCGCCTCCCCGCGGCCACCTTCCCCGCGCACCCGCGCCGCGTCGGCAGCAGGGCCGCTCCCGAAGCGGGGGGCACGTGGCCGCGCTGGGTGCGTGACACCCCCGCCCCCGCGCCGGGCCGGCTCCCGCGCGCGCGCCGCGCCCCGCAGCCCCCGCGGGCAGAGCCCGGGCAGCGCGCGCCGCGCCCCGCCCCCGCGCGCGCGCCCGCCCCCTCCCCGCCTCCCCCGCGCGCCCCTCCCCTCGCGCCCCTCCCGCGCCCTACATCCAGCGCCCGGCCCAGGGGGCTCAGTCCGCAGCCACCGCCGCCGCCACCGCTGCCGCCGCCGCCGCCGCGCCTCGGCCTCGGTGCAGGCAGCGGCCGCCGCCGAGACAGCTGCGCGGGCGAGCATCGCCAGGCAGTAAGCCCGCTTTCTCTCCGCGTGTGCGTGCGTGTGCGCCTCCCGCCCGCCGGCCCCGCGGCCCGGGGGAGCGGCCGCCCTCCTGCCCCGCCGCCGCCGCCGCCCCGGCCGCCCGGCCTGCCGCGGTCGGTACCTGCGGCCTCAGGCCTCGGCGGGCCGGCCGGCCGGGGTAGGGGCCGCGGGGTCCCCGCGGGTGCGTGCCTCGGCCGCCCCGGGCTCGCGCCACCGGGGGTGGCGGGCGTGGGGGCGGGGGAGCGGGCGTGCCCAGGGGGCTCCCGGTGCGTCCTCCGCGGAATGGTGGGGAGCGGGGCGCGGGGTGGGGAAGGGGGAAGGGGCCCCTGATTTTCCCACCGAGGCTGGAGGGCGGTGGGGGCGGGGCGAGGTGGGGGCACCTCTGGGCGTTCTCGGCCGGGGTGGCTGTGGGGCGCGGGCGGGTGAGGCTGGGGGCCCTCCTCGGCGCGCTCCTCCGGGGTGGCGGGGATGGGAAGGCGGCGAGGGGGGGAACCTGCCCGGTTTCGCACAACGGAGAGGGCGGGGGTGGGGACGCGCGGGCGTGGAGGTGAGCGGGCTCGCCGGGCTTTCTCGACGGGGATGCGGGGGGGGGCGTTTGGAGGAGTTGGGGGTGGGGTGCAGAGGGAGTGAGGTGGGCCGGGAGGGCCCGCAGCGGTTCTTCCCTCTTGGGGGGATGGCGGGGGGGGGGGGGTGGCGAATGGGGGTGGGGACAGTGGGGATTTCAGCTCCAGCGTGGAACGTGGAACCTGGAGAAGCCGGAGGAAGGTTCTGTCACGTGGGGTGAGCCTTAGAAGGTGGATTTTCAAAACTGCAGGGTGTGACCTTTCCGTCTCAAAAAGCGTGAAATCTCTCCAAGGTGCTGGCTGTTCTAGGTGCTGGAAGAGAGGTTTCTGCTTTCGAAGTTTCTGGTTCTCTTCCATTCCTTCTCTTTTCCATTCCTTCTCTTTCTCTTCCATTCCTCGCGGCCTCTTCTCAGCCGTCCAGGACTAGGTAGAGGTTTGAAAATCAGCAAGGGAAGACTGTGTGTGGTTCGTGTTCAGTGCTAGATCATTTTCTGCGTTGGGAACCGTGCGAGTTCCTCAGGTTTGTTTGGATTGCCCTTTACTATAAAACCCTGTGCCAGGGAGGCCCCTTGGGGAAAGAAGGGACCAAGGTTTATAAAGGGGACTCCAGGTTTGGTTTTTTAATTTCCTGAAGGGCAAGGGATACGTCGTTGTAGCATTTAGTTTGGCTTTTAGAAGAGGGAGAAATAGAAAAAACGTATGCCTTTGCTGGAAGTTCCCTATATTCGTTTCAATGATCCCATCGGGATTATCTGAGCCCCCTTTGATTTGAATTTGGAATGGATCCAGTTTTCCTAATTGGAGCCATCATTTTGTAATTGCCTGTAATTCTTCCCTGGGTTATCAAATCTATGGCAAGCTTATAGAGCAGTAGGAATAATTTTTTTTTAGTTATCTTGATTAAGACGGTTTTAATGTAAATTTGATGTTGTTCCTTGGAAATGCGAACCTTTGCAGAATAGCAAAAGTTTAAATTATGAGTCCCTTGGAATTTTGTAAAGTCTTTCCCTCTCCAGCTCATCTTCTCTGGGAACAGAACCCTCCCCCACTCTTCACACTGAAGAAGCAAGGGCTTCTGGGATGGTAGCTTTGCCTTTGGAAACTCATGCTCATATTTGCTTGAAGAAGAATACATACTAGAAAGGCATATGCCTTTAATGTGGCGAGGCTATATGTGCTTTCCCATTTCGGTTACATAAGGTTCCAATCTACTTTTTACCTTCAGTCTTTAAAAATGGTTATTTAACATTTTTAAGAGCAAATATAATCTTTACGCAACAGGAAATTGGTTAGATAGGCCATGATTTGTACAAACCGCCTCACAATAAGTATATAGTCTAAGGCTCCCATATAGGTTCTGTAACCATATATGGTTTTTGAAATTCTATGCTACCATTCCCATATTGAATTTTTGGAGAAGAAAAGCTGTTTTTTCCGACCAAGTCTGGATTTTTGAGTGAAAGTTGAAAAGAAAATTTCGTATAAGATTTAAACTGGTAAAATTCCTCTTGGAGGATACCAATGCATTGGAGCTAATTTAATGTCTACCAAAGGAATGGACCACTTAAATAATTACTTTATTTATTTACTGGAAATACTAAACTGGAAATGTTTAAGTGAAAATAGAGATTTTTGGTCTCAGGCAAAAATGCGTTTAAGTAAGCACTGTTCTGTGCAGCGTTTCTATGTTACTCCGATATACATCCTGTATGCCGGCGACAAAGAATCTAAAACGCGTGCATTTAGGAATACAATTTAAGTCTGATTGTTTTTTCTCTTATGAATAGACTGTTAGGAGTGGTCAAATCTTACAGAGGGAAATGTGTTGATGGGTAGTGGGGACTTAAGTTCCTGTAGACAAAAAGAGTAAATGGGTGTCTTTGCCCAGCTTTTGGAGAACGTGTTGTCTGCCCCACGGGACTGGTGGGGGCAGGGGGAGGGAAGATGAAGAGGTTTGAGCAATTAACAAAAATGGTCAAGTATGTTTCTGAGCATTCTTGAAGATTTTGCTTATAGCCATTTGAAGAATGAAGCCTTTGTGGAAGAAATTGACCCTCACTCCTAAAGTTTTGACATTAAAAGGAATACCAGTTTGTTGAGGGAGTGGAGGCTGACCTACCGAAGCTGAGCCCTGTTTCCCTGCTTTCCACCTCCGGGTTCCCTTCTGCCCTGAACCCCTCCCTTTCCCCCTTCGGTGCCAGCAGCATTGGGAGTTGAACAAATGTTTGTGCTTGCTTGAACTTTAGGCCTTATCTATTTGGCTGCTTTCCCCAACTTTTGCCTACAAAATTTTTTTGGTTCATTGGACTCTCCAGTTGTTTGGATTTGGGGTAAAAGGGAGTAGACTGTAATTATTTTCTCTTGGAAGATCTTTTCTTTCAGCTCCTGTTGGGACAGGAGCAAAATAAAAAAAAAAGGGGGGTATTTTTTTTGGTTCTGTTTTGTTTTTGTCAACGGAGTACTTAATTAAGCAGAATATATGGCCATCCATTTATTCAGCCACCATTTACTGAGTTACCGCTTGTGCCAGAGGCTCTGTGCTAGGTTCATACACAGTAGGTAAGAAATGGCTTCCACCTTCTGGGGGCAGTTACTAAAACAGAGAATAGACAGTGAATTTGTGGTACGTAATCAGGAGGTGGCCAGAGTCTTGGACATTAATATAGCACTTTGTATACATTAAACGTGCTTTGACCACGCACACAGTGGAGTCGTTTCTTGCCAGGGCATTTATTCATTGTCTACACAGTACCTCCTCTTGCCAACTAAGATGCACTTTTTTCATTTTGGGTAATATGGTTTGTAATTCGTCTTCAGGATCTTAAGGTCTATGGCCTTTTTAAAGAAGATACGTTTTACGTGAAGTGCATAGGACACAGCGGACTTCTTGATATTTAAGTTGGGCATTTTATAGCACTGTGCAGAGTAGTGAGGACGCAGCGGCCGGGCCAGCAGTCTGTCCTGTGACTTAAAAGCATCTTCTGACGGCAAATGGGGCCAAACAAAATTACTGTTCTGTGGTCACCTTTGAATTATGGATGACGGATGATGAAGCCCAGAAGACTGTGAATGATACTGAATAGTAGCTGGAGTAAACCCTCGCCCTCCTGCAGGGTTACCTCCTGAGATCTTTGCACATCCCTCTGTTTGTGGATCGTGCCTGCCCAGTGGTTTTTAACTAGGGCAGTTTTGTCCCCCACGGGGCATTGAACAATGTCTGGAGACATTTTTGGCTGTCATGAATTGGGATGCGGCGTGCTGCTGGTGTGTAGCGGGTGGAGGCCACGGATTCTGCTTAAACATTCTCTCCACCACAGGCGGCAGGCCCCTGCAACAAAGAACGATCTGCCCCGAAATGTCAGTAGTGCTGAGGTTGACGTAATTCCCTCTACAAGATGCAGTAAAACGTAACCTCCGGAGACTAGAAAACAGGAACGGTGTCTTGATGTGATATTTCACGTTGGCTGAGCTCACTCGACTGGTCTACAAACAGATGAGTCCATTGACCTGAATAGTTAAAGACCAGCGAGAGCTACCATCTACGGGCCCTACTCTAATGCCAGGCACTGGTATACGTTCAGTATTCCCTTCATTTTATAAACGAGGAACCAGGCGCAGAGAGGTAATGTGACTTCTCGAGGCCTTACAGCTGGTCCGGGTTGGAGGCAGACATCAAAATTAAGATCATCTTACTCCTCAGAAGTTCATGGGTTTTGAGCACACCGTCATACTGTCTCCCTTGTGGCAGGCTCCATTCAAAATCTTACTTAACAAAATTAAAATTACTACATGTCCTATATACCATTGAGCTTGCTTGAGAGTAATTAAAGCCATGAACGTTAAATCTGATCATACTTGGAAGTAAGTGGCCAGGAGTAGGGGGAGAAAGGGAACTGACATTACTCGAAGGCCTGCTGTAGTTCTAGAAAATACACTAGTTGGACTCACAGCCGTTATGTAATTGGATCCTCACAGCAGCTCTGCAAAGTAACGGCGCACATCTCGCAGGTGAGGTTAGCAAAGTAACCTGAGGTTGCACAACTAAGTGGCCGAGTTGAGATTTGAACGTAAGTCCCATCACGAAGCCGGTGTCCCTTGCTGCTTTCTCTAAATTTTGGGGTTGGTGAAGGATGTGGGGCGGGCGGGAGTTGAGCAGGCTGCAAAAAGGTGAGTAACGGGTCCTGGATAACAAGTGGTTTCAGAGGTCACATGTCACAGATGATGGGTTATACTCAGGTAGAGAATGGGGAGGTGAATCCCTGTACTTTCTTCCAGTGGGGAGAGCTGAGCTCGACTGAGAACTTGTGCTAGAGATCTCCCCAAACTAAGCCCTGTAGTGGTCATTTTGGAGAACTTCCTTTTCTGTCTTTCTTGAATTTTTCCAGACACTGTTTTGATAACCATGAAATGGGAGGTTACCGAACTGTGTTTATATCTTTCTGCGTCTCATCCTTCTACCTTTCTTAGGACTTACTTAGTCCTAAGCTTAGTACTGACAGCATTCAGTTTTGTCACCTCCTTAAACAATTTAGACATTTGTTTTTGCTATGGAAATTGTTTTTAAATAAATGTCATCAAACTTATACTTGTGTTTTCCATATGGGGGTGTGTTTTGTTTCGACAGCTAAATATTTATTTTAACTTTTGACGTGTTGTATTTTTGAGCATAACAAGAGGAAAAATAAAAACCAGCCCAATAGCAATCATATTTTGTCTGGCAAGCAATTTTGTGTGTGTGTGTGTGTGTGGGTAGAAGGAGGACTTCATGTTTCATTTCATTTACTTTAAATTGGAAAGGAATTTTAACCATGATTCTCAAGGGCCAGGATGCTAGGGGAAAAAAAAAAGAAATGTTATTTAGATAAAATGCATGTTTTGATTTCCACATAGGTCTGGGAGCCATAGATTCTGAGTATAATAATTATGTCATGACTCCGCAGCAGTCAGCCCCTCGGGTGATCAACCACTGGGTACGGGCACGCATTGTGATACTGATTTTGTACCCTCCCCCCCAAATGATTTTAGAGTAGAACTGAGAGATCTGATGAAACTTGCAAGACACTAATCCTTTCAAAAATCCAAGCTTTTAATGATAATAGCGGTACTTTCACATTGTTGGGGAAACTCAGAAAATACAGCAAAGCCTAAAGAATATAAAAATCAGCTGTAACCCACCACCCAGAAATTGGTGACAGTGTTCTGTATCTCTTTTTAAAATGTAGTGTTGGTTTTTTGTTTTTTTTTCCAATGGCGGACTCAAGTCCATTGCAAAATCTCCAGCTTCTAAATGTAGTCTAAGTTGTTTTTGTTTTTTTAACTTTACCAAAAGAGTTTCTGAATAATCATTGCATCTCTAGAGAGAAGTCCTGGTCATAGAAATGAAATGGGAATAGTGCCGGGGAGTTAGAGAACTATCTGGTGGCCTCATCATGTGAGCTCTTTAACATGTCTCCTTCTCCAACTTGAGTAATAGAATTTCCACGCCAGAGGAGCACCTGGGTGACTCAGTCAGTTGAGAGTCCAACTTTGGTTCGGATCACGATCTCTATGGTTCATGGGTTTGAGCGCCCACATCAGACTCACTGCTGTCAATGCAGAGCCCGCTTCGGAGTCTCTGTCCCACTTTCTGCCCCCTCCCCCAAAATCGATGAACATTAAAAAAATTTCCACACTATAAAGGGCTGTCAGGACCCACCCCCCTTCATTTTATGAGGCTCAAAGAGTTCAAGCATCTGCCCCTCAGGTCATATAACGTGTTAATGTTGGAGTTGCAGTTTGAAGCGTTAGGTCCTACATATGTAGGCAAGTTTTTATTTCCTAATTAAAAACACTTCACAGTCACGAACTTTTTGTTGGTCTGTCCCTCAAACGAACAGACTTTTGGAGGCACCTGGGTGGCTTGGTCGTTTAAGCGTCTGACTTCGGCTCAAGTCATGATCTCCCGGTTCGTGAGTTCGAGCCCTGCATCAGGCTCTGTGCTGTCAGCACAGAGCCCCTTGGGATCCTCGGTCTCCCTCTGTCTCCAACTCTCCCCTGTTCACACTCTCTCTCTCCCTTCCCCCCCTCTCAAAAATAAACATTTAAAAAATAGAGAACAGACTTTTATGGTGGAAGTATATTTACTATTCTAAAGGATACCAAAAAGGCCAAGTATTTCCTAATTTCATATCAAAACAGTTGAGAGAAAGGGGCGCCTAGCTGGCTCAGTCGGCGGAGCATGTGACTCTTGATCTTGGGGTTGTAAGTTTGAGCCCCCCACAGAGTAGAGAGATTACTTAAAAAAATAAAATCTTTAAAAAATAACCAGCTGGGAGTAGTACAGGAATTTGTCATCTCGTTTGCTTTATTGAAATTGAGCATCAGTGGTGGGGAACCTCTTGCGTGCATCTAGCCCTCAGTTTAATTTCCCCTGGCCTGTGGGGCAAGTGGCAAGGCGTGTCAGACTGCCTGTGGTCACAGACACGAACAGTGGCTTTATAAGAGTCTTTCCAAATGCTCGTCTGGAAGACCATGATCACAGCTATTTTTGCATATGAGTATTTTTTACTTCACAGACTGGGATACCTGTTAAAGTTTGGGGAAGGAAGTTTTAAAGACTGCATCTGCTTCCAAACTTCGGTAGGAAGTAAGCAAATTGTGGCAAATGCTGGCAGTATGGCGTCATTAAAACAAAACACGCACACACGGTCATTCTCACCTGGCACCATTCGATAAATTCTTAAGCTTGCTTTCTCTCCGTGCCCTTGTTCATTTCTTCATTCCTCGTTTCTTTGTGTGTCCGTTGCCTGTGTGTCTGTGTCACTGGCAGGGTCACTCTTCTCAGTCCAGTTGACTCTGCCCACATTCCTTTTTCTGGGCTCTGCGTGTATCCACATCATCAGGTGTATCCGCCACGGTGTCTTCCCCTTACGCGGTTGGCCGGTGTTAGGGTTACCCCAGCCTGGACCGGGCCAGGTCTTTTCTGCCTGGCATAGGCAGGGAGGCTCCTTTCCAGAGCCCGTGTGGGGTATGGAGAGCTGGTGTTACTCGATAGAGAAAGGCCACCGGTAGAACAGAATTAAACAAGATAGGTTCAGAGACCACGTGGGCTGCATAGACGCGTAAACCGTGAACACGACATCGTCCCTTCCCTACAGCCAAGGCCCCAGCAAAGCTAAAGCTACGTGAAACAATGAATATGGATACGCATTGCCAAGGGCTTACCATCTGAACAAATGAGAAAATTGTACCCTTGCCTAGGGGTGTGTTCTTAAGTAGTCTTTGCTCCTGTTTCTTATTATCGCCTGCTAATGTCAGACAGCGGCCAGCTCTTCCTGGCTTCCTGCAGTACTCTGTCTCCCGAAAACCGGGCCTCCTGTGGATTTAAACTGGTGAGATTTGCTTGCACTTCATTTTTGAGCTAGTAGAGATATAAAATGCACAGAAGGTACACATGTACTGGTTTTTAAACGCAGCGAGACCTAGAAAAAGAACCATCAAAATAAGTCTTTGTTGTCAGTGCTTCCCTGCTGTAGAAAGAATTCATGTTTTACGGGGGCGCCTGGGGGGCTCAGTCGGGTGAGCGTCTGACTCTCGATTTCGGCTCACGTCATGATCTCACGGTTTGTGGGATTGAGCCCTGTGCCGGGCTCTGTGCTGAAAGTGTGGAGCCTGCTTGGGATTCTCTCTCTCTCTCTCTCTCTCTCTCTCTCTCTCTTTCTCTCTTTGCCCTTCCTCCGCTTGTGCTCTCTCTTTCTCTCAAGATACGTAAATAAACTTAAAAAAAAAAGAATTCATGTTTTATTTACCCACATAAAAACACTCCGAATCACATATATATATATATAAACATTTATATATATGTTCATATATATATATAAATAAATAAACATTTAAAAAGTCCTTCTGGATATTACAAATTCTTGTGATGCCTGTGTAACATTTCATGTCTTGGAATATATATATATATATATATATTTTTTTTTTTTTTTTAATGTTTATTTATTTTTGAGAGAGAGAGCACGAGTCGGGGAGGGGCAGAGAGAGAGGGAGGCACAGAATCCGAAGCAGGCTCCAGGCTCCGAGCTGTCCACACAGAGCCTGATGTGGGGCTCGAACCCATAAATCGTGAAATCATGACCTGAGCCAAAGTCGGATGCTCAACCGACTGAGCCACCCGGCCGCCCCTGTAATATCCATGAGGTTTTAAATTTACTTTTCAATACTAAGAAAATGATAGCTGGGCACACACAGGTTTTATCGTCAAGGTAATTTTGACGAGGATAGTACAAAACTAAATTTCTGTATTCGATCAATTAAGTCTTGTTATTCAGTTTCAGTTTTAGAGTGTGGATAAGATCGCTTGACTCCTGTCAAATTTGAAACGTGTGATTTATTAGGAAGACATCAAGGATTGGTTTTTCAGTGCATCTCTGCCAGGTCTAGTTTTACACATTAGTCTTGTTCGTGAATCTGATTGCTCGTGTCTGCCTGGGCATAATCAGTCATCTGCACTTTCAGGTGTCTAGGTGAAGGGAAGTAATAGGTGTCCCCCCGCCCACCCCCACCCCCCGCCAGGTTTCTTAGAGACTACAGAGCACACACGGGCACACACATACAAATCATGAAGTCCAAACATTTCTGTATCCCTGAGCTATAGTGGTGGATTTAGGCATTTGAATTAACACAATTTTATATTTTTCAACAGTTTCTAAGAAATAGCCTGTAAATAACTAGTTTCAAATAATTAAAATGATAAGTTCCTCAGCAAATAGCTTCTGGAAGCTAAGGAGCCTTTTTAAACTCCTTGTCGACGATTCTACATCTCCACATGCCAAGGCTCAATTCAAATTTTCAAATTCTAGGCCCTTTCCTTCTAGGCCACAAGAAACTCTGCCTCTTTTTTTTTTTTTTTTTTTAGTGTTTATTTTTGAGAGAGAGAAAGAGAGGTAGAGAGCAAGCAGGGGAGGGACAGAGAGAGAGGGAGACAGAATCCCAAGCAGGCTCCACACTGTCAGCATGGAGCCTGATGTGGGGCTCGATCTCACAAACCGTGAGGTTATGACCTGAGCTGAAACCGAGAGTTGGATGCTTAACCGACTGAGCCACCCAGGTGCCGCGAGAAGCTCTGCCTCCTTTAAGGAAGGAATTGGGAAGGAATTCTGCAGTGTAGTAAGCACACGTAACCACACTAAGGGAAGAAACCGAGCAGCCAAACTAATAGGAGGTGAAAGTTTATACCCGCATCTACAGATAAAGCAGTGTGCCTTTGTTAGACCCCCTTTTTTTTAGCTAGAGCCCCCTTTTTAATATCCAAACTTTTCCTATTTTATTAAGGAATCATTAACAAATATAACTGTGAATGTTTAAAGAGTACAACATGATAATGTGATATACATGTGCATTGTGGGATGATCAAGATAATTTAAAATCCACTTCATTAAAATCCACTGTATTGAGAGGCACCTGGGTGGCTTAGTCGGTTAAGCATCCGACTTCAGTTCAGGTCATAATCTCGCAGTTTGCGGGTTCAAGCCCCACACAGGGCTCTGTGCTGACCGCTCAGAGCCTGGAGCCTGCTTCGGATTCTGTGTCTCCCTCTCTCTCTGCTCCTCCCCTGCTCATGCTCTGTGTCTCTCTGTCTCTCAATAATAAATAAACGTTTAAAAAATTTAAAATGAAATAAAATCCACTTTATTGAATATCATTTATATACGATAAATTGCATCCACTCAAGGCATATGGTTTGAGGAGTTTGGGCAGATGTACATGCCCATGGAACCACTGCCACCAGCAGGATGTAGGATATCGTTATCACTCCCCCCGAGTTTCCTCATGCCCCTTTTACTGTACATTCTTCCCTGTGCCCCCATCCTCAGGCAACCACTGGTCTGCTTTTGCACGAGAGCCACTTGGCAAGCTGACATTTGCAAGCTGGTGGATCCTTCTCTACCCAGAGACCAGATGTATATCTGAAACACAGTTTTCTTCTCATTTAAGATAAAATAATATTACAGAGCGATTCCAGGTCTGAGTTCTTAGAATGTTTTCCCAATTTCCTAAAAATGAGCACTTAAGAATTTTGCCTGCAAGTGAACGACAGGATCCTTATTAAATAGACTCCTTACACGTTTGGGTCAAAGGGAGATTCCAGCTAAGAGAGAAAGGATTCTGATGAAACAAATGATTCTCATGAACGGAAAAATGATTCTGGTGTTCTCCTGAAGTAGTTACAGTGAGATGTCAAATCCTCCAAGAACAGGACGCATCAAATCATTTGAGTTTTGCTTCACACTTATTCATAAAGTAAAAATGAAAAAAATGAGAGTATTTTGCATCTCACCATATTTATGCCTCTAGCTAGTGGGTGTATCTAATCATTGTACAGGAGCAAAACCCTATCCCCTGAGCCTTCCAAAAGATTTGAAACAGGTTTCAGAGGGAATTTCCTGGGGGTGGAAGGTGTGCCATCTTTACACGCTTATGTGCAAAGCAAGCTTTCCATATGCAAAATGGTGCTTTCCCGTTGACACGTTGAGTTGGAAGAATCATTCGGCAACTTAAGGGTCACGGTACTGAGATGGAATTTGGCCCTTCCTCACTTAGCCCCTCATCAAAAGTCCAGCTCACTTTTCTCTTACGTGTAGCTGGCTGTCCATTGCAGTCGCTCTGTCCATTTGGTCTCCGCGTGCCACTCGTGATTGTGACGGTGCCTGCCCTGCCCCGTCTTCCTTTTCCTGATTTTCTCCTTCCTCGTCTTTTCTGTCTCCTGATGCTGCTTCTCTCACGCCGCTCTGCTTTCTCATGGCCACGCTGCTTTTATAAACCTCTCCAGTCTGAGTTGTCTGCAGACCGACCAATTGCAACATGTCAGGTGTCTTTTTGGAGGTTGTTTTTCTTATTTTTCGCTTTGCGGTCCAGCAGTTTCTTCAGACCCCTTTCAAGGTGGGAGGCGTGCTGGAGGTTTGAGAGTCACGAACGGTTGGTTTGCAGGTGATCAAAGTTGAATATGTTTGTGGGCTGTGAGGGAGCCGGTCTTTGAAACCAAGAATCATTAAAAACGATTTACATTATAATCCTACGAAACTTCCTTTTACAAAGCTAAAGCAGTTCGAATTGTCTTTTTTCTTAATTTAAAAAAAGAGATTTTTAATGTTTATTTATTTTTGAGAGACAGAGAGAGGGACAGAGCGCGAGCGGGTGAAGGACAGAGCGGGAGACACAGAATCCGAAGCAGGCTCCAAGCTCTGAGCTGTCAGCGCAGAGACCGATGCAGGGCTCGAACTCATGAACCGTGAGATCATGACCTGAGCCAAAGTTGGACGTTCAACTGACTGAGCCACCCAGGCACCCCCAAAAGAAACCCATCTTTTTTTTTAAATTTTTTTAATGTTTTTATTTTTGAGACAGAGAGAGGCAGAGCATGAGCAGGGGAGGGGCAGAGAGAGAAGGAGACACAGAATCCGAAGCAGGCTCCAGGCTCTGCGCTGTCAGCACAGAGCCCGACGCGGGGCTTGAACGCACAGACAGACCATGACCTGAGCCCCAGTCGGACGCTCAACCGACTGAGCCACCCGGGTGCCACAAACAGGCTTCAGGCTCTGAGCTGTCAGCGCAGAGCCAGACGCGGGGCTCGAACTCACAAACCATGAGATCATGACCTGAGCTGAAGTCAGACGCTCAACCGACTGAGCCACCCAGGCGCCCCCTAGAATTGTCTTGAGGTAAGGTAACTTACTGCTCTTCAGCACGTACTGTAAAGGAGGAAAACCTTGGACGTTTGTTAAAATCTCCGCAACACAGAGTGAACCCTGATGTGAACTGTGGACTCGAGTGAATAATAACTTATGAATATTGGCTCCTCCGTCGTAACAAATGTACTGCAGTGACCCAAGGTGTTCATAGAGGAAATCTGGAGGGGGATGTTGAGGAGGTATGTGGAAAATGTACCTTCTCATCAGTTTCTCTGCAAACCCCAGATTGCCAAAAAACCCATTTAAAAACCCTTTAGGATTCAGAAACGTAAAGGATACATCAGGCACTTTTTATGACTTACTTGCAGATAAAAGTGCAGCGTTTGTTGTTAAGCACTGGTGAAATAAGAGAAGTGCTCTCCTTGAATGATGTAACTGGTACCCCGGGCCCCCTGAAAAGTGAAAGGGTGAGCTTCCGAGAGAGGCCCAGCTCTGCTAACCGATGTCTGGTTGCACAATAGTTACCGGACAGGTCTGTGTGGGCATTGGGTTGGGGCTTTATTTATCTGCCACCGTTGGGGGGGGGCATGCCATCTTTGCGGTGGAGTGGGGCCCCAGCCTTGATAAATCCCCAGCCCTATAACCCAGTGATACCTTGTGTTTATGGTGTCACTAGCAACAGTGACAGTTGGTGAGCTGACACCAAGTCTTTGAGCCAGTACCCAGGTCAGAGTTTGATTGCTTTGGCCCAAAGGCTACTGCATGGCTCGTAGTAGCATAGACCTAACACCGGAACCTCCGTGCAGTTATTCACTGTGGCCAGCTCTTCGGTAAACCCATGTGAAAAGATCAGGCTTTTTAAGGTCTGATTGTAATTTGTTTGTATACATTGAAACTGGGTGATTATTATGAGCAACTGGAAGCGTGTGTTGCTTTCTTGAGCTGGCTGTAAAAACAGAACATTCTAGGGGCGCCCGGCTGACTCAGTTGGTAGAGCGTGTGACTCTTGATCTCAGGGTCATGAGTTCGAGCCCCACGTTGGGGGTAGAGTTTACTTAAAAAAGAAAAAAAACTCAAAACATTCTACGGTAGATGGTAGTAAGCAGAGGTGAGGGGATGGGTTCTGAGAGGGGCGTTGTGACTGAGGGAGACAAAAAGAGAAAGAGAGACCAGAAGAGAAAAAAACAGATAAGACATCAAGGATTAGAACATAAATGAAGGTGATCACCCAAGGAATGGATGCCTTGGGGGATATGGTAGTTCACAGGATGTGTCCCCTCGAGTCTGTGATTAGACCCAGGGTGAAAAACTCCAGAGTTACCTGAAAAAGTACGAATAAAGGGGGAGAGTTGGTTATAGAACTCACCTATTTAAAACTTAACTTATTTTGTATATCAGAAGGAATTTTTATGTATGGGTCTGTTACGGGTAGTCATCATTACACCTGTTACTAGATAAACCGTTACACGTTTTTTTCTTGATTTCACTACTTAGTTTCACTGATCGACTATACCTGTGGTCCTACCTCTGCCAGAAATGGCAGATTTTAACAAGGGGGAGGGGACGGAAATAACCTCTCCCTTGAGTCACAGTCCATGTGGAGGCTTGGGGATTCCAGTTCAGTTGCTAAGATCACAGGGTACCCTCTGCCAGTGGCGAACTGGATGGAGGCACAGCCAACGCATTCCTTGTGGTCACCGTCCCAGTTGATACCGAGTTCTGCAGCTGACTCAATTGTACAGAAATCTCTGTCCATCGTAGAGATGGCAGAAGTAACCATCTGACCGCATCATAATGTTTTTGCATCATAGGTATAGACAGGCTTGGTCAGTCGCGAGGCTAGTCTTGCTCCCCCTGCTCAAGCTGCTGGAAATAGCTGGAAGGCCTGGAAAGGCGTAGGTGGCGATGGCATGCGGGGCAGGTATGTGACATCCTCTTGCCCCTTACTGCTTACCCAGGTGCTTCTCACAGCCTGTTGGCACTCCTTCTTCTTCTTCCTCTCTGTTTCCTCTTTGCCCTTAAGTCAGTTACTTGTGAATTTTCCCTTAAGTAACAAGGCGGATGTCAGCACAAAAAAAAGTTGGGGGACTGTTGGCCTAAGCATTCAAACTACGAGAGCAATGTACTTTAGACTACCCTATCTGCCAGGTTTTTACTGCCGCACTGATTTGTTAGGTATAACAATGGAACTTCGAGGGACTTTGTGAATGTTTTCTGACATACAAGTTGAAAGCTGAATTGTGGCACCTTATAAAGTTATCCGTCCACTTTCAAAGCCCCTATGATTTTTCTTTGTGTGTTCATTCTTGTCCCTGTAGCAGATTCCAGCAGAGTGCGTGCTGATGCGAAGGCTTTACTCTGTGGCTAATTGATTGGAGCCAGGCTGCCCGGTTGCCCACGTGTGAGGAGACCGTTCACGGAGTGCCAGACACGGCTTAGAAAGTAGGAGTCATAAAATGAAATCAACAAACGTTTATTGAGTGCTTACTCTATGTGCGAGGCACTTTGCTAGGCTTGCTAGATGCCATGGGGGGTTATTAAAAACAAAAGCGATCTCTTCAAGCAACGAACTTCCATTCTAATTGGAGAAGCTATTAAAGACACAGGAAGGGTGTGGTGGAGAGGCCTGAAGTGAGGGGGAGGAGGAGAGAGTTGGGAGTCTTGAATCCTAGCCCAAGTTTGCCTATAACCATCTGATCCCTTGGATAAATCACTTTCCCTCTTGGGGTCTCGGGTTCGAAAAAGAGAACCAGACTAGATAATCTCTAAGACAGTCTGTGGATTGGCTCATAAACAAATGTGTTAAAAAGTTGAACAAACAGTACAGAGCAATAGTAGAAGAGATTCCGGAAGATGGTACATTCCCTTTCGCTAAATGAAGTGTACGTATGACGGTTACTGTTGTATGTATACAGTACATATCTGTACCATATAATTATACTAATTCTAACTCTTGACCAGTGTTTCTCAAAGTGGGATCCTTGGGCCTGTAGCATCAGCATCACCTGGGAGCGTGTTAGAAATGCAGATTCCTGGGCCTGCCCCAGACCTACTGAATCAGAAACCCTGGGGGTGGGGCCCAGCACCTCATGTTTTAACAACTCCCGCTCTCCCAGGAGATTCTGATGCCCACTAAACTTTCACAGCCATGGACCGTAGGAATTTGGGGCAGTGGTTCTCAAATTTAGTTGTACGTTAGATTCATCGTAGGGAATTTGGTTGTGGGGGGACACCCAGACGTCACTAGTGGTTCTGGGTCTGCAGGTGCAGCCAGAGTTTGAGAATCACTGGTTTAGGGGAGAGTGGCATGAGCTGAAGCACCTGTTCTCCGGTGGTGACAAAGCCCGGAGGCCGGGAGTCAGCCAAAGCCAGAGTTGGGTATGGGGGAGGGTGAAACGTGGGTCTGATGGGAAGGCCTTGGATGTCGTGCTAGAAACTTGGTCTGTAGATTGCAGTGGAGGAAGGTTTAGGGAAAAGGGAGTGATGCATTCAAGGTGGCACATTTGAAAAATTAATCTGAGGGGAGCGTGTGTGATGAAGTAATCTAGGTGTGAAGTGATAATGGGTGAGATTGGGATCGCAAAAATGAGATCGTAAGGAAGAGAAGGTCTGGAGGCTCTTTTGCGGGACAAACGGACAGGATTTGGTGATGGTTTATGGGAGTGAGGGCAGTATTAGAATGTCTTTGGCCCAGTACTGCCTCTCAAACTTCTGAGACAGCCAGCGTGCTCTAGATGCTTCTGTCGGACTTGTCACATTCTCTGGATCTGTTCATCCTCTGTCCCTCATCACTTTGACTTAGGGAGCGGGTATTCCCCAGTGAGTTATGTAAAAATATACAGAACTGTAGTCACCCAGAAAGCTACCCACGGTCATCCTGGCAGGGGAAACAAATCCTGTTTCTTAACGAAAGAATGCTTGGAGTTGTGGGAAAGTTGTAAACTTGGCAATGACTAATTCGAGCCTATCAGTCAATTAAGTGGATTTTTATTTTATCATTTGTTTTAGTTGGGAGCTGTTGTACTAGTCATTGAAAGGACATCCATCTTCATATTTTTAAAACACAACAAAAATACCATTGAACATTAGGGCAAAGGACAAGAATTTTAAGGTTTTACCTTTTGACTTTAGCAAATATTTGCCACTCCATTTTTCTTGCTGGATTTCGCCATTTGTTTTGTTTTGTGTTGTTCCCATTTGTTCCTAATGCCTGATAATTTTAGTTTCCTCTACACTGTTACTGATGGCTTTTTTTTTTGTTCTTAGGTATTCTTAAAGTTTTATTATGTTGTTTTTGTTTTCTACTTTATTCTCATAAAGCTCTTTTACCAGCAATTATGCAATGATATACATGGAAAAATAGCTCTAGTCTTTGTTTTTTTGTTTTTTAACCTTTCGACCCCCTTCCTTCCACCCCTGACCCTCTGCCTCTGGCAACCACCACTCTGTTCTCTGTATCTATGAGCTTTTTCTGTTTGTTTGTTTAAGATTCCGCATATAAGTGAGATTGTTTGGTATTTGTCTTTCTCTGTCTGACTTATTTCACTCAGCATAATGCCCTCTGGGGCCATCCATGTCATTGCAAATGGCAAGATTCTATTCTTTTTAATGGCTGAATAATATTTCACAGCATGTATAATAGCATCTCTTCTTTATGAATTCATCAGTCAGTGGACACTTAGGTGGTTTCCATGACTTGGCTATTGTAAATAATGCTGTGGTGAACATGGGTGTGTATGGGGGGGGGGTGTATTGTGTTTTCAAGTTAGTGTTTTCCTTTTCTTTGGATAGATACCCAGAAGTGGGATTGCTGGATCATATGATAGTTCCGTTTTTAATTTTTTGAGGAACCTCTGTACTGTTTTCCATAGCAGCCGCACCAGTTTACATCCCCACCCATAGTGCACAGGGGTGCCCTTTTCTCACATCCTCACCAACTCTCGTGTTCTCTTGTCTTTTTCATGATGGCCATTCCGACTGCTGTGAGGTAGAAACTCACTGTGGTCTTGATTTGCATTTCCCTGATGATGAATGACATTGAGCATCTTTTCACGTACCTGCTGGCCACCTGTAATGTCTTCTTTGGGAAAATGTCCGTTGAGATCTTCTGCCCATCTCTTAATTAGATTGTTTGGTTTTGGCCATGGAGTTGTATGAGGGCTTTGTATATTGGATACTAGCCCTGTCGGATATATGATCTGCAGATATTTTCTCCCCATCCAGTAGGCTGCCTTTTCATTTTGTTGATGGTTTCCTTTGCCGTGCTCAAGCATTTTATAGTATGATGTAGTCCCACTTATTTATGTTTGTTGTTGTTGCAAAAGTATTCTTAACGTTTTACTACTCCAGCGAAAACATTTGTCAAGAGTAGTTTGACTCCTCCACGCTGCCAGCGCAGAGCCCGATGCGGGGCTCAAACTCCCAACCGTGAGATCATGACCTGAGCCCAAGTCGGACGCCTAACAGACTGAGCCACCCTGGCGCCCCTCATCTGTATTTATTTTTACCAGTAAATTATTTTGCTGAACGAGAGCCAGTTTATCAGTTCTGCTAAAAGTACGGAGATGGTGGCCAGCTCATCTGTATTTATCACATCTATGGTAACATTTAAAATGCGTTTTGAACGGTACATATGCCAATGTTTCTGACTACCATAGTAGTGTGAGCACTTGAATAAAAATAGGAAAAATGAGACTTGTGAGCCGCCCGTTGCCATCCTAAGTGTACCTAATTAAGATATTTGGGGTTCATAGGGGCGCCTGGGTGGCTCAGTCGGTTAAGTGTCCAACTTTGGCTCAGGTCATGATCTCGAGGTTCGTGGGTTCGAGCCCTGCATTGGGCTCTGTGCTGACAGCTCGGAGCGTGGAGCCTGCTTCGGATTCTGCGTCTCATTCTCTCTGTGCCCCTCCCCTGCCCATGCTCGCTCTCTCTCTCTCTCTCTCTCTCTCTCTCTCTCAAATGAAGAAATGTTAAAGAAAATTAAAATAAAAGATATTTGGGGTTGACTACTCTTTGGTTTCTTAGGTTGGAAAAGAATATTCTGAAGGAAAAGAGTATCTTACTGAAGGAAAGAAGAATATCTTTTCTGAAGGAAAAGCATGATAAAGGAATGGTTACCATGACGATCACATTTCAGAGAATTTAGAGAAGACTGAATCTGTGGGGTTCATCCATTTTGATTGATTCAACTGGTCTTTTAGTTTCATTCAGACAGCAGCTGTCTCTCGATTTTATTTTTCCACATAATTCACCCAATCGATCGGTGACTTGGGGGTCGTGTAAGCTTGGCTGTCAGTAGTGACAGGGTCACCAGTGTCTGTGGCCACGATACTGTTGCCAAACCCGAAGGAGGATGATTGTGTACGTTAAACGTCGCTAGATCGCAGCTCCTGGCTTCTTCTGCAGTCACACAAAAGGTTTGTCTAATTTGACTTATTCTGTCAGGGTGCGATAAGATTCACATGATTTAGTTTCAAGCATGGCTGACCCTAAAGTGTTTGGGTTTTACTTGGCTGTCCTCACATTTTACCCAGTGTGTTTGGCTGCCGTTCGGTTTTTATACTCTGACTTGTGCAAAATCGTCGACACGGTTTGTGCCCCGCGTGGTCAGAGGCGCGGTTCCACGTGCACGAGTGTACCTGCACGAGTGTCTTCTTCCTCCCGGCCCCCACTGAGTGTGACGCGGGACGCCCTGGCACCAACAGTGAAGTGGAGCTACAGGTGCTGTGGTGAAATCTCGCTGCACGTTTTTATCACTCTTGGTGGTCTAGTTCTTGACAGTGAAAGCACGAACTGTGGAGCTGACCTTGGCGGGGCTCCGGGTCGGACCCCCGTGTGTGAGCTCCGCCCGCTCAGCCTTCGGGCCTTTCTCTCTTCTGCCCTCTGGAGGGTGTCTGGGGACATGACATGCAAGGGTTTCCTACGAAAAGGAGAGCCCCAAGGGTCTCGGTTTTGGCTACTAGAAGACCGGCCTCTTGCCCCTCCGCCCCAGCCCCTCGAAGCCTGAACTCGCAGAGGTGGGGAGCAGACAGGGAAGGCACGGAAGGCACTGGCAGGGTTGGGGCGTCAAGGGGGCTGCGATCCCGGTTCTTTAAGTACAGAACTGATTCCTTCAAGTAGAGCCCGGTGCGTGCTGAACCCCATCTCCGGGAAAAATGATTTCCAGAAGGGGGAGCGAAGTGAAATAGCACGTTAAGGCTAGCGTGTGGCGGATTCAGGTTTGAAGGTTAAGCTGGACTGAATCTAAACGGGTGTGTTTGGTGCCAGAGATTTGTGGCGGCACGCGAGCCCCTCCTCCGAGTGTGAGAACACTCCCGCTCTGCGCCTGCTGGGGTAATGGTGATCGCTGTCTCTCTCTCCCATCTGGGGAGTACCTGCTGCATGTGGGGCACTGTGAAGCGCTCTGTATGCGCCGCCCCCTTGTCACCTCACAGCCTGTCTGTGAAGTCGCTTACCATTGTGAGGCTCAGCTGGCATAAGGCAGGGCCGGTGTTCGAACCCAGGCAGTCTGACTCTTGCTGTGAACATCTGTGCCGTGCCGCATTCTCACCACGGTTGCACGCCAGGGTGTGGCACCTTCTAGAAACAGTGAGTTCCGTGTGAATGGGTTGTGGGTAGTGGGAAAAGAGACCGGGCGAAACCTTTTATGTATACGTGCTGTGCTGAGTACTGTGAGGAAAGAAAGGCGGGATTTCCGGCCCTGCCACCCAGACAAAGACACTTTAAGTTCTGTGGAACAAACGAGACGTAGCATGAAACCAGTAACGTGTATTCGTAGGGCAGAACGTGAAAATATTATCTCTAGTTAAATAGAGGTGGGAAGAGGACGAGAAGGTGTTTCTTTGAAGTCCGTCACTTTCAGACGTTTGCCTTTGAAAGCTAGCTCTTCGCTGCTGGCACGGAGTCCCCTCCTCCGGGCTTTTGATCTGGCAGACAAGAACCTGTCTGTCCCTGTAGTCAGCACACTTGTCCATTTTGAGTTCGGAAGAGTTGTCTTGAACGTGACAGTTGTCATTAAGATCTCTAAACAGATGAACCCATTAGCCTATTGAGCTAACCGGACCAGCGATTTATTTTCCAGCACGTTAATATTTAAAAAAAATCTCTAACCCCTGCTTGTTAGGCGATCAGCCCGGAAATGGTTGCTTGGGGGCGGAAGAGGGGCAGTTATGAGCCTGGTTAGAACCCATGGTTTAGGTTTGCCCTGCTTCACTCCATAGATACTTCTCGAGAGGCTCCTGTGTGGCAGTCAGGCACTGTTCTGGGCACGGGGATAGAGCAGTGAACAGAACAGATGGGGGCCCTCCTCACAGGGAGCGATCTTTCCCTCAGATTTCATTTGCTCGTGTACATTTCACAGCTGATATAAAAGTGCTCTTGGTATGAGTTTCAGGATTTCACACGCCTCCTTTCTCCCAGCCAGCCCTTTGAATGGGGGGGGGGGGGATGGGTAAGGCAGTGAGATGCCTCTGGGGAGGCCTCAAGGGCTCGAGGAGGGCCGCCTGTCAGGGGACTGTCTTTGCTTGGGTGATGGGAACAGCACAGAGCACACCTGTTTCCTGGTGATGCTGAGCCCTCCGCCCCGGGCAGGGATGAGCCTGCCCACCAGCCTGCATCCTGATGCTGTTGTTGATTGGAGATAACTTCAGTGGTCACACGGCACCTCGTCTCCATGGAAACACCTCTAAATATTCCTCTGGTGACTTGTGCTCTACATTCTGCCTGGATCTGAGCCCTCCTGTGGCAAAATATTCTAAAGACGTTAAAAGAGAGGGAAAAAAAGGCTCAACTAATAAATCTATTCTAAACGACTGAGTCATTTGTTTTGATTACCCGGGTGATTGCCAAATGTTAATTTAAAACTGAAATAGGCCATGAGCTCACTGTGCTAACAATGCTGAGTGTTTGAGCTAAGGCAGCCTGATGATGAGGGGCTAGACCCGGTGCCGGCACAAATGTTGTAGGATAAACAGACACTGGGGAAGTATGTGGAACATCCTGGCAGTTTAACTTTTAAGGGTTGTAAATATAAAGTAGAATGTGTTACCGTGAGGCATTTCGAAGGAAGTAGGCTTTGGGTGGTTTTTGGTTTTTTTTTTTTTGGAATTTCTAACTTTTTTCTGAAAAGGTAACTTTGCGTCTCGCTTCTCGTTTTTTCCTAACTTAGGCACGTTGGAAGTTGTTGTCCACCGTGTCCAGCCCTTGCTGAATACATCCCAGTCACCACACATCCAGCGTGAGGTAAGTTTGACTGATGGCCACAAGCTCGTACACCGACCTTCAGCCTTCCAATTAGTGGTGTTGGGGTTGACACTGTGGAAAAAAAAAAGCTTTAGTCGTACAGTAGACTGAACAGGATTCATTTTAATTGACCCAGCAAATATCCCTGCTTATCCTAAATATCCGCTTTCTGGGGACTGGCTTTTCAAGGGGAAAAACCAGTCTCATTTACTTTTAATTTGGGGGCATGAAAAGTGAAGGTGCCAAGCACAACAGAACCGTTAGAAGGTCTGCCTGAAGATAAAGATGTGCTCATGCCCCAGCGTGAACAGTAGGGAGCAGGAAAGCTACGCCGAGCAGTACTGGCATCGAGCAAGGAGACTGCGGGAGAAGGCGGGGCTGACCCAATCAGCTGTCGGGGAGGGATCTTTGTGCAAGATCTGGGGTAGGAACTCCAGAGAGGGCTTCCGTTGGGTTATGCCAGCGAGGGCCAGCCCGTTGTTTTCAGCTCAGAATCGAAGTTCAGAGCGTGGCTGCCCCCGTGTGAACAGCCAGATCGAGCAACCCTTTCATTTAGCGCACATTGCACAGACGTCCTCGGTCGTCATTTAGCCACAGGGCTTATATACACTCCGTGATGAAGATTCAGGGTCACTCAGTGCTCTCCTTGAGAGACGGGACATTCAGCTTCGCACATCTCAGAGAGGGTTCATCCAGGCCCCGCGTAAGGGGCCCCAGTCTTGCTGCTCTCTGTGCCCCGCCATGCACACGTTTGCGGGAGGGGAGGTGACATTTGCCAGCGGCAGACCAGTCAGGATTCGCACTTCTGTCCATCAGAAGCTTGCTGCGTTTTGGTGTATGCCCCGCCCCCCGCCCTCTGCCTCTGCCCGGTCTCGCTTTCGATGAGGGTCATTGCTTTCCGTTAGGGCAGATGCTCACTTAGCTGGCCAAAGTTGTCTCCGGTATCCCTGCTTGCTGCCACCTTCTTCACACATTTTAAAATACATATATTGACACCGTAAAGAATTAAAAAAAAAGGACAGACTTTTAGAAGTGTTTACTTGGAATTTTGTCAGTTTCCTCAATGACATGGAAGCTGGAAGGTCTCCCCAGGGCCTGGGGCTTCGGACCGGCCCAGAGACCAAAGCCTCGGCCATTTGTCAGCTGTGAGAGACGCACCCTGCTGGCTCGGTCTGGGCCCTGCCGTGGCTGTCATCCATAGGCTTTACCTAAAATGGTTGTTTTCAAACTTTTATTCGTTAACGATAGAAACCTGTCTTCAAATCAAATCTTAGGTCGTCCCCCACCAGAGCAGAACTATGACTCTCACTGTCCTCTGAGGAACCCGAGGGCGGCTTGCCTTTGTTTTCCCACAGCAACAGAGACTAGATGGTGGAAGGAGGTCCACAGAAGGGCATAGCCCGTCAGCCTGGTTAGAAACACTGGCCGGGGGTGGGGGGACCTGGCTTGGGTTGCCCGTAGCCATCTGCAACCTTGGTACGCTTCATCGTAGAAAACTTCGACGGAAGCTATGTGTATTCTTATAAATGAAACATTCTAATGGAAGGTTTTTGAATACATATCTGAAGTGGTTTTGTGATATTAAACCACTCCGGTGACATCTTTAATTTCACCCAAACTTAGCATCTTTGAGTTTCCTTTTAACACTTTTTCTAGGGGCGTCTGAGTGGCTCAGTCGGTTGAGCCTCCAACTTCGGCTCAGGTCATGATCTCGCGGTCTGTGGGTTCGAGCCCCGAGTCGGGCCCTGTGCTGACAGCTCAGAGCCTGGAGCCTGTTTCGGATTCTGTGTCTCCCTCTCTCTGCCCCTCCCCCGCTCATGCTCTGTCTCTCTTTGTCTCTCAAAGATGAATAAACGTTAAAAAAATTTTTTTAATAAATAAAAAAATAAAAATTTTTTTAGTGCTCGCTTCAGCAGCACATACACTAAAATTGGAATGATTACAGAGATTAGCACAGCCCCTGCCTAAGGATGGCACACAAATTCGTGAGGCATTCCATATTTAAAAAAAAATAAATACAATAAATTTTTTTAAGTTTATTTATTTTGAAAGACAGAGCAAAGGAGGGGAAAGAGAGAGGGAGAGAGAGAATCCCAGGCAGGCTCTGTGCTGTCAGCGCAGAGCCCGGTGTGGGGCCCAAACTCACAAACTGTGATATCATGACCTGAGCCGAAGCCGAGAGTCGGACGCTTAACCGACTGAGCCACCCAGGTGCCCCATTTGGGTTTCCTTTTAGAGCAGTGAGTTTCTCAACTTGATCAAATCTTTTTTTCTTTTTTAATTTTTTTTGATGTTTATTTTTGAGACAGAGAGAGACAGAATGCGAGTGGGGGAGGGGCAGAGAGAGAGGTAGACACAGAATCCGAAGCAGGCTCCAGGCTCCGAGCCGTCAGCACAGAGCCCAACGCGGGGCTCGAACCCACAAACCGTGAGATCATGACCTGAGCCGAAGTCGGACGCTCATCCGACTGAGCCACCCAGGCGCCCCACAACTTGATCAGATCTGTTAAATTCTGTTACTTAATCAAATCTGTTAAATTCCGTTGCACTGTGATGGAAATCTATAGGATTGATGTGAAGCAGTTCCAGTCACAATGTAGTTGTATCTTGTGATCTTTCTTCGCTTTTCTTATTGATGTCTTCATTAATTCAGCCCTACTACGTAGTAAGCCGGGAATGTAGGCGTGAACAAAAGAAAAAGGATAATACGTTTTCATCTTGATCTTCTTCAACTGTGGGACATCCCTGGATGATTTTCCTTTTTGCAGATGGGGAAGCTGAAAGTTGATTTTCCTTTTTTTTTTCTTTTAATTTTTTAATCTTTATTTTTGAGAGAGAGACAGAGTGCAAGCAGGGGAGGAACAGAGAGAGAGGGAGACACAGAATCCGAAGCAGGCTTCAGGCTCCGAGCTGTCAGCACAGAGCCCGACGTGGGGCTGGAACTCACAAACCACGAGATCATGACCTGAGTCGAAGTTGGATGCTTAACCGACTGAGCCACCCAGGTGCCCCCGATTTTCCTTTTTAAATTAAATTGCCCAGTATTGAGTAGGCCTGGATGGGTTCAGGGGTGCAGTTCAAAGTCCCTGTCTCCAGTCTGCTCTCTGAGACTGTGATGTCTGGCACCTCCAGGCAGGAATGCACAAGTAATGAAGTATACGGGTGTTGCTGGGGCGCACCTGTGCCCGGAACCCAAGCGCCCCAAAGTGAAAGCAAATGTAAATTGTGTGTTTTGTACACACAAATTATACACAAATTTGGTAAATTTGCTTAAAACACTTGAACACTTTAGGAAAGTAGTAAACTTTATCACAGGTAAACTTTATTTTCAAGAACCTGAAATTATTCCACTTGGCCACCTTTTCATTATAGAATTGTATGGAACAAAAACTTTTTTTAATGTTTGTTTATTTTTCTGAGACAGAGGGACAGAGTGTGAGCAGGGAAGGGGAAAAGAGAGAGAGGGAGAGGGAGACACAGAATCTGAAGGAGGCTCCAGGCTCTGAGCTGTCAGCACAGAGCCCGATGTGGGGTTCAAACTCACAAACCATGAGATTATGACCTGAGCCGAAGTCGGATGCTTAACCGACCGAGCCACCCTGGTGCCCTGGAACAAAAACTTGAACCCCACATAATTCTTTTTTTACTCTTTTTAAAGTTTTCATTCATTCAAGTAACCTCTACACCCAACGTGGGGCTCAAACTCACGACCCTGAGATCAAGAGTGGCACACTTCTCTGACTGAGCCTGCCAGGAGCCCTGAACCCAACATAATTCTTAACATACACATGAGCTGGGTACTCTTTGTATTTGTTTCTGTAGGAATGACAGTGTTGTTAATTAAGAATTAAACATGTATTTCACATCTAGGAAATATTTGTATCACTGACATATGGTCACTTTAATTATTGATTTGGCAGTTTTTAATATTCACAAAACACAAATTTAAAATGTGGTAGTCATAGTGATTTGGTTTGTACCATTTATATCGATGTGACCTCTCTTCTTCGTGTACCAGCAAGAGAGCACGAGATTTAGCACAGATGGCTTCCACAAGCTTAAAGAATTTGGAAACCATCAGTCCAGAGGCAAGGTCTCAAACTGGTGGGCTGAATCTGGCACACAGAGGTGTTCTTTTAAAATTTTAAGTGAATTGCCAGCATTTAAAATTTGAGAGATTTCACATGTTTCAAAAATCCAGATTTTCAGCTTCTCTTGAAATATCAGAAGATCTGGCAACATTGAGCCTGTATTCCTTTTGGGCAACACTAGGCTGAACAGCCGGATAGCTGCCGTGCCTTTGGCTGGAGCGTGAACTCTGAAATTTGCCAGGGTCCCTACCACCCTCTCACCTCCTTGATACAAAGGACAGAGGTCCTTTATCTCAGTGTTTAATGTGGCCATTATCTGAATGTTTTACTCGTTTTTAAGACCTGCAGGGCTCTTTCAGGCAAGTGAGTTTTCAAGAAAGCTCATGTCCGGATGAAATTGAGGCTATAGACTGAGAGCCATCCTTTCTCTGAAAATACTAGCTTGTAATTTTCAGGTACATGATGTTTGGTGATACTCATTTTAATTTAAGGGCATGCATTAAAAGGGTTGAGAGTGCCTGGCTGGTTCAGTCAGTAGAGCATTCGACTCTTGATCTTGGGGTCGTGAGTTCGAGCCCCATATTGGGTGTAGAGGTTACTTTTTTAAGAAAGGGTTGGGGATAAACATTTGAGGAAAGAGATACCTTCTGATGGTGTCTGATTAAGAGAAGGAGCATCGGCAGAATTTGGCAGGTTCCTGTGGTCTACCCCAGTGTTTCCTCAAACTTTCACTTGTGGATCCTAACACAGGAGGTCTGGGGTAGGGCCTGAGATTACACAACTCCAGTAAGCCCCAGATTGTACCACTGCTAGTCCGAGGACCTATGTCCCTTTGAGTAGCAAGGGGACTTGACCCTAAAGCAATCCTACGAAAAAGCAGTCATGCAGTGATGTTTTGACAAATCTTTTTCTTTGGCCTAAGAAAGAGAAAGAGATCTTAGGCAGGCTATTTGTGGTCAGATCTTCATAGATAAACCTGAGTTCACTTCTCATTGCGGTAGGATAACGTTTAAAAGCCAATTTAATTTTTTTTTAATTTTTGAGAGAGAGAGAAACAGGATGTGAGTGGGAGAGGGGAGAGAGAGAGAGGGAAACACAGAATCCAAAGCAGGCTCCAGGCTCTGAGCTGTCAACACAGAGCCCAATATGGGGCTTGAACTCATGAACCGTGAGATCGTGACCTGAACTGAAGTCAGACGCTTAACCGACTGAGCCACCCAGGCTCCCTAAAGCAAGTTTTAAAATAAAAATTAAACTTCTCTTTTACACGGGCTATGTTGTATGAAAAATAATGGACTTTTGGGGGACGCCTGGGTGGCTCTCTCTCTGCCCCACCCCTGCTTGTGCTCTGTGTCTCTTTCTCAAAAATAAATAAACATTAAACAAAAAAACCCTTGCTTTAAGTTAAGTACTTGTAGTAAAAAAGCCACATGTGGTAAAGCTCGGGAATCATGAAGTAGGGATTAGGGCTGTTAATTTTGTAATTATCAGAGAATACATTTATGAGACGCTTGGAAAACTTATGAATGAGACCATAGAAAATGGGACAGTTATCCAGTCCCTGGATAAATGATAACCTGTAAGCTATAAAATGATAGAAGTAGTCAGGAAGAGATCAACGGACTCCAATCCATAAAAAGTTCCTGAGGGAGCAGACCTTCAGTGCTCTCACCACCCACACAGAGACGGGACGTCTCAGGTGGTGGGTGTGTTACCTGACTTGACTGTGGTAATGAACTCACAGAACGTACGTGTGTCAGATCATCCCGGTTACCTTCGATGTGTACGATTTTCGTTAATTCAACCTCAGTAAAGCTGAGGAAAAAAATAATGAGAACGTGCCAGGAAAGTTTGTGGCGGAGGTGATAAAATCATTCATTTCTATCTTACGCACAGAGCCCGCGTGGGTTGTGAGGCCTGGCACGTGCCTGGCCTGTGGTAGGCGCTCCATAGCCGCTGGCTGAATGAGTTCTCCGGTGGGTGGAGCGGCAAAAGACACGCGCGTCCTGTCAGAGTGAATAAATGCATATGGCAAAATGCGCAGCCTCAGTGGCATGCAACAGCAAGAAGGTATGTTTTTTGCCTTTTAAGCCGACACAACAGAAAACACGTAGTGCTCATATGGTCGGTTACCTTGAAACTGAGAAGCGCTTACTGCTGGGAGCTCTGCAAGTTGGTCATAAGCCTTTTAGAACATTTTGTGGCACCTTGTGGCCCAAGTCACAGGTCGGTACCCCTTGATCCGGTAGTCCTATTTCGGGACGTGCGCTCCAAGAAGCAAATTGTTCTACGAGAAGAAAAGAAAAGCCGCGTGTTGCGGGTATTCGTCACAGTGGTATTTGTAGGGACAGAAGGTTAGGATCTAAACATTCGTGTGCTCAAGCAAGATTCTTGGCTAAGTAAGTAGGATACGTGCATGCAGGAGAATTCCATGAATCTGTTCAAAACCATAACCTTGATGCTTGCAGACCAATATGGAAGAATTTGTCTAAGACGGCCGTTGTCTGTGTGCTGTGATGATAGCCTCGTAAAGTGCCAGCGTGCGTGTGGACGAGAGCTAGAGGTAACACTTCATTTGAGGTTTTATTCATATTACTTGTCCTGTTGTTTGCACCTTTTACCCGAAGTCTACGGCTCGCTTAGGGGTCGAGACTCCTCAGCTTCTACCTTCTCGACCCCATGCCACAAGCCATTGGTGTTGTGTAAACGACCGTGGCTCGTGATGAGGACTCCCGCCTAGAGCCTAGACACGGGGCTGTCATGCTAGAACTCCTCCCTGCTGCTTCGTTCCATCACCCTGACCTCTCGGTTTTCTTCCTTTTTTCCTCTCTTTGCCCATGTTTCGTCTGTTCTCTGCGGTTGGTCGAGAGGCCCCTTGGTGTCCCACGTGTTAAAGTATAACCATTTGTCTCCGAGCTTTTCACTGCTGTGCGGCCAGGGAGCGACTCTTGATGTCTCAAGGCTCCCTGTCCACTTAAGCAGAACCTTCGCGGAGCCGTAGCGCAAGGGCAGTACCTGTTTTCCCTTCTGGTGGCATTTAGCTAAGTGACAAAAATCCCCTCCAGCGTCCCGAGCCTTCGTCCAGCATCCCCTCCCCTCCGGCTGTGCTCCCCGGGTCACATATACTTGTTTCCCTGCTGGAAGTGTGCGTTTCTCCTTTAATTAGGTCAGTTACTTCACGTCTGTTTTTCTTTTTTGACATGGTTTCCTCTGGCTTTAGCACCACATATTTTCCCCATATGTCATTGCCTCTGGAGCTCCATGTTGCAATCGCTTTTCAAGGGGAACAGAGAGCGCATTACTAAGGGGGGTAGCTCTTGACTCCTTGCCTGCCCTTTGCCTGCATGAGCATTCCTATTTCTTTTGGGCCTAGTTCTGTTTGGTTTTGTCGTCTTCATCGTCAGTTATGTTTGGACTGAAAGATACTTAAGTAAAAATAATGGTAAGTCAGAGATATGTCTGGCAAAGGTGCAGCACATTTGTTAAGGTTACTGGTTTATTTATCTCCCCTGTCTCTATGGTGACTAAATCCGGGGCTGGGATTTAATGGACTTAATTTTGACCTCTTGTACATCTCCTAACTTTCCCAGCCTCCGAGATAGAAGGAATTCATTTTCACTGGAGGAGAGAAACTGCCTCACTTAGAGGAAGGGTCCTAACTGCACTCTCGGAAAGTGGAATTCCAGAGTCTGGGCTTCTTTCGGTCGTCTTCTATCAGAGTTCATATAGCACTTGGAGAGAAAGCTGGCAAGTCTTTTGCAGAAACACACACATGCACACCACATTACTGATGGCCCCGGGAAATCATTTTCTTTTCAGTGAAATAAAGTATTGTGTAGTTAATGTGAATGAACTGTCTATAAGAAATTCTTATGAGGGAGCCATTTGTAAGAATATTACATCAGTGGGAACACTGCTTGGATATTGCACATTTTTTTTTATTTTTAAAAAGTATCTTCGTCACAGGATTATAAGTTGGCGCGCATATAAATGTCTAAACCGTATTTCATATTTGAGCATATTAAGCTGTGCCATGGAGGTCATAATAAAGGTTGGGTTTGATGAGGATTCCCATGGAAAAAGCCAGATTGTGACACTGAAATGGAAGCCTAGCTTTCCACCTGTACCCTCTGGATGTGAAATGAAGACATGGGCTACCTGATCTCTAAGGTAGCTCGAGTCAAACCATCTGGGACTTCAGTTGGTTCACATGACCCTTTAAAACTTTTTATCCTCTTCCATATGCTGCTTTGAGACTTGGAAGGACACTCGGGTTTCAGAAAGTTTAATGATGTATCCAAAATCGAGTCAGAGTGCTTGACTTTATTTAAGGCTTGTGTATCCTGTGTTAGTTTTTCATGGAGAATTCACCTGTTGGCAAGTTCCTTCATCTTCTCTAGGGGCAGACTCATATATGTGAATTCTCTTTGAAACCACATCAGAGGAGGCGTTCTTGGGTGGCTCAGCTGGTTGAGGGTCCGACTCGATTCCAGCTCAGGTCATGATCTCACGGTTGTGGGATCAAGCCCCGGCATCGGGCTCTGCACTGGCAGCGCGGAGCCTGCTTGCGATTCCCTCTCTCCCTCTCTCTCTCTGCCCCTCCCTCCCGTTCTGTCCCTCAAAATAAATAAATAAATTTTAAAACCACAGCAAAGGAGCCCATCAGTGATTAACAGGCATCGCACAGAGGCCGAGGAGAGAGGGGGACATGAGTGCGGCTGCACCCTTATTCACCAGTGAAATAACAGGGTTCGTTTCTGTTATCAAGTTTGGCTCAAGTCAGATAGGAACTTGTGAATACCTAATGTTTTTATGACGTTCTTGTAACGTCCTAAAACTCTGTGGATATGGAAGTCGTTTTACGGCTTTCTCTATCATCACCTTGTCTATTAATAGGACAGAGACTTGAGAAGCCAACAGATGCTCGCCTGTAAAGAGATCCATCCTTGGTAGATGAATGTTGGATAGTCACTGAGTCCTGGGTTTGAAACTTACTAGATTCAAGTCACAGCTTCACAGTGGAATCGTGTCCGTTTTATCACGGTCCGTACAACAGGCACAGCTGAGGTCCCAGCTTTTGCAGACGTCCAACCCTGAAGGCTGAAGCCCTTGACAATGCTTTCGAGAAAGAGTAGCACCCGCATCCTCCTTATGATCATCGTCACCATCATTATCCTATCGTTATGGGAGAGCTGTGCTAATACTGGCCATAATTCATTTGATTTTTTTCTTTAATTGTTAATATCTGCATTTTGTTTAAACAACTCTAGGCATCAAATCAATTCAACTAAAAAGGATGAAATCTGCGAAATGTATTTAGAACAGCGGCCCCCTTCCCCTATCCTATCAGCCAGATCAGCTTCACACTTGATACAGATACAGCATCTCTCACTGAGAGGTTAAAGAAAAAAATCAAATACATTTCCGTACCACTTCTTCACTTACGTAGTAAAGCAGTGGCCCTTAGGTAGTTGAATGAGAATTTGTGGTCTTTGCGAGTCTGTCGACACCTCTCAAACCACGCGATACGCGTACGTGACGGGACCGTTTATATACGTTCTTCAGGACTATGAATTACTAATTTACTTAAGACATCCCAAGTGTCTCTTTTCCAGAACCAGTGGAGATTTTTCTGTGGATTCTGGTGATGGGTTTGTGCACGTGGTTGTCGGCGTGTGTGTGCATGTGTGTGGTAGGGCATTCACAATCAGTGGTGCCTTTTGCTCACTAAAGGGGTTCAGATGCTCACTGGTTGGAGAAGGTGAGTTCCACTCTTGGCTCGGGGCTCACGTGACAGGTTTGAACCCGGAGACAATACAACGTGTTCCGTCACTCTCAGCCCTTCCTTTAACGTTCCAAGCTGTGCCCTCTGTATCCTCAGTCCTTACAGATGTTCCACAGGCTCTTGGGCCAACTCCTTCGGTCCTCTCCAGGGTGTTTTCTGTTTTTATTACTGGGACAGTCGGAGGCACAGAGAGAGTCAAGCGTGTGGTTGGGGCCCCTGTCTTAAATTGGACAGTAGTTCCCCGTTACCTGTGCTTTCGCGTTCTGGGGTTTCTGTCACTGGTCAGCCATGGTCTGGAAGCGGGTGGTCCTCCCGGTGTAGCGTCAAGATCAGAAGCCGCCTGATGCTGCGTCACAGTGCCTGCGTCATTCACCTCCCTGCACCTCATCACGTAGGCATTTTACCTCACATCATCGTTGCGAGAAGGAAGAGCGCATACGCTAAGATATTGTGGGAGAGAGAGAGAGAGACCACACTCACATAACCTTCTAACAGGACGTTGTTATACTGGGTCTATTCTGCTAGTAGTTACTGTTGCTCATCTCCTGCGCCTGACCTATACGTTAAACTTTATCATAGGTGTGTGTGTAGAGGAAAAACCATAGTCTCTTGCAGGGTTCGGTGCTATCTGTGGCTTCAGGCATCTGCTGGGGGTCTTGGGACAGACCTGCGGGGGGAAACAGACCTGTGGGGGAGGGGGCACGACCGCACTCTGCTTCCGCCGGGAAACTGGAACCTGTTTCGGAGCGGGAATACCGATGTTTTCTGTGACGTCCTCCACATCGGTTACTAGTTAGTGGCAGCGGCTTTGCAAGCATTTACTAGAGAAACAGTTCATTGAACGAGAGGCATTTTATGAATTGGAAACCACAGATAGCATTACTGTGGTATTACCCAGGACTATCTGAGGATCTTTATCTGACTCCCTGTTCCTCTAACACCGGTGTTCCTGACATCATTGGAGCATATTCTTGAACACAACAGGCCCTCCCGCCTCATTGCGGTACGGCATCGTGGTTTTGTAAGCATTGCATTATGCACGTTTCAGATAGGCAGAAAAGTTGAAGTTATGCAGTCAGTACTCACATCCCCACCACCCAGGTTCTACACTTAAACATTTCACCGCGTTTGCCGCATCACATATCCGTCTGTGCGTTAGTCTACCTTCATTTTTGGATGCATTTCAAAGTAAACCGCCAGCATCCGTATACGTCACCCCCCCAAACACTTGAGTGTGCACATCCTTCTGTGGTTTCAATTTTGACATTCTTAGAGCTGTTTTCAGATTTTTAAGGTTCTCGCATTTGTTTTGATGATGCCTAAGAAGAGATGGTAAGTTGAATGTGAAATGAGCTCCCTTCTCAGACTCTGGGGTGTTTGGTTTTCTAACTACAGCAAGCGTACAAACACGCACACATCACCGTCCTCTCTCCCCCATGTTACACGGTCACCCCACGTGTACTGTTGAGATTTGGAAGGCCAGCCAAGGACACAGAGTTGAGGGTCTTATTTATTTGAGGAAAACTGGCGAATTGGGGTTGAGGCTAGGAGAGCAAAAGGTTAGAGCTACGTGTGGTAAGGGATGTGGAAAGCGGTTCAGAACCAGGAGGTTATGAGTGTGCTACCACTTACCCAAGGTCTGGGGAAGGTTTAGTGGCTGTTTATATTACCCAGGGGGAGGGGAGAGAGGGTCATAGATTTAATAAACACTAACAGTACAAATGCAGGGTCCTTCCATTTTTTTTTCTTTTTCCAAGATTTTAATTTTAAGTAATCTCTGCACTCAATGTGGGGCTCAAACTCATGACCCCGAGATCAAGAGTCATGCGCCCCACCCACTGAGCCAGCCAGGTGGCCCATGGGTCCTTCCATTCTAATGGTTTTTCCATTATATTGTGGGGAACCCTAGAATTCATAGAAATGTTGCAGAGCCTTCAACATTTGAATTAGGTTTTTCAGAGTGTGTTGAACTACTTGAGAAACTGACAAAAACCAATGGACACACTCCACTGTGTTTTGTGGTCAATTGTAACACACTGGACAACACTTAGTGATTGACTTGGAAATAAGTAAAGGTTATTAATGTCAACTCAAAATAAAATCTTGGATGACACCTATCTGTCATCCATCAAAGCCAGGGTAATATTCCTGTTATGGGAATAAAGACAAAAGGTCTTCAGCAAGACCGTTCCACTAAACCCATGGTGTTAAGGTATCAGCCTGAGAAAGCTGAAGTTACAGTTTGGTTTTCAGTTACCGTGAGCGCTTAGCCATCTGTTATATTTAGATTTTTTTTTTCTGGTACCTTTAGGAATCTGGAAACAGATGAGTATATGCTTTCCACTCGAAACTGCCATAAAAGGGGAAAGGTAGTTCAGGGGTTGGAGGCTGGCTCCTAGGGTCATCTCTCAGTTGGGGCCATGTCAATGGACTAGGGAACCTTCTAAAAGGTCTCTCTCTTGGCCCATAGCTCAGACTGCTCACCCGAAGTCTGAAGACATATGTGGGCAATATTGCAGTTCGTTAGGAGATTTTTCGGGACTTCTTTGATTATGCCTGAGAAGCTTTACAATGGCTTTGGCAGATCTCTTTCAGATGGAGGCCGCAGTTCCTCACTTTCGTTCTGGATTGTACCACATTCTGTGTTCAGAGTCTAAAATGCCTTTTGGAAGCCAGCACCTGCTTGTGTGTGGCTTCAGTTTGTGTTTTAAAATGTTTGCTTAGCTATATTTTATTTTCCCCCAACATCTTATGATGAAGATTGTTAAAGTGGAAATGATTCCGTGGGGGAACACCTGTATACCCGTCATCTAGAGTCCGTCATTAACATGTTATTTACCGTATCTGTTTGATCACCAGATCTACCCATCTCTCTATCCATAATTCCATATTATTTTTGGATGCATTTCAAACTAAATGCAGTAGATTTCACCAGTTAGGTAGCTTTATATATTTTACGCACTCGGAGTCTGGCTTTTTGAGCACCACACAAATGTGCAGGAATTGGCATAGAGTCCTATGCAAAATGTAAAATAAATGCTCAGTTTTACTGGGGGGAAAAAAATTTGGCAGCCTTATTTTAAAAGTAACAGATTTTCTGGAATTCTGGCATGGAGTTGGAAAAGAATACTGGTGTATTTTTAAATCTGAACTTACTCGTGACTCAGACGATGCTGACCCCTAATAAGGGGGGGGGGTATCCTTGTAGGTTTTGTTTTCAGTTGTTGAGACAGGAGCCAAATAACTTCCACTTCTCATGGAGAGGCAGGCTCATCTTTAGAAGTGTTATATAAACAGCAAGTGTTGGTCACTCCAACAAAATCTATTTTATTTGGAAAGCAGGGAGGAGCAGTTAACTGAGGACCAAATTGGTCTCTGCTGGATCCGATCCCGAACCGTGGTGTCAAGGTGTTAAGTGCAAATTATTAAAAAAAAAAAAAAAAAAAAAAGACACCCTCGTTACAATTGGAACAGCGAGAGCGGGATGGAGGTGAAAGAGGTTAGTGCATGGCTTTTGCCCCTCGTTGTACGGAAAGCGCTCTCTACCTTCTTGCAAAGCTGTGTTGTTGTTCCCTTCCTTCTCAATCCCCAGAATCATGTGCAAACACTCTCCCTTGGCCCAGGGGGTTGGCTGGGTATATTTCCTTCTGGAAGTCTTCACTTGTACTCTTGAGTTAGCTGGTAGATCCCTTAAAAGCCTTTCCAAGCAGCTTCTCCCCTTCCCCAGAGGGTAGAAGCAGGTCTCTGCCGTGTTCCCCATCTCCAACCTTCCAAGAGAACGTACTACGGAAGACCAAAGAGTGAGGGCAGACGGTCTTTGGGAAAGGGAGTAGGTGTGGGATGTGGGGTGAACCGGGTGGTTACATTTTAAATGTGTCCACAGAACACGACGACAACAAAATTCTGGAACACAACGACGTTACGCACAGGGAGTTGTAGAAACTTTACCAGCCTCCTCAGATAGACACGCTACCCTTTCAACCCCATAAAAAGTCCTCGGCACCCTCGAACTGTGTGTACTTTGGTCCTAGAAGAGACCGTTGGGTCGCAGAGGTCTTGATTCCTCTCTACCGCCGACTTGCTCTTTGATCTCAGAATGTGACTGGCCTGTTCCGTGACGGTGGCGTAAGCACCAATAATACAGCTGATTAACTGCCTGTGGTCTGATAGGGCAGGTGAAAACTGTATCTGGCTTCCGTTACAACTCAAGTGGTTGAGTTATTTCACTAACATTTAGGTATTACCATCAATCAGATTTAATTTTTGAAAAGAGGTGTTTTGCGTACACGAATACTTTATATTCCGTAGCCTGTATGTCTGGCACCGCCCGTAACTAAGTATTTCCGTCGGTCCGCTTAGAAGATTCGTTCTCTCCCTGCAACACGTATGTTTAAAACACACAGAAATTGATTAGACTGTGTACTTATTGTTGGCAGGAAGGTGGACAGTTGTCTAGATTTATGGTCAGGACAGGTGACAGGACTTGCGTTTCTATTCTTAGTTTGACCTCGCCCCCCTCTCTTAAGGCAAGACACTTAATCTTTTTTAATGTCTCAGTTTATCCGTCTGGAACACCTGTAGCCTTCTTTCATGAAGATGGTACCTGGTTTATGTCTTGATGGCATTTGAGGATGTGCCACAGAACGTGGCAGGGGGGTTCAAATGACTGTGTAGAAACTATGTGAATGTCGAACGATGATCTTGACAAATTACTAATTACTACATTTAGAAAGTTACAGCTCTGGAGGGAATTGATATTTGATATTGTTGTCCTGTGTGTTCTAAGTTACCATCATAACAGTAGGAAAATAAACCCTGGCTTGGCTATGTTACAAAGGGATTAACTCACTTCTTCAAGTTGTTACTAAATCTCCAGCCCTTCCCACAACAGAAATAAAAAGTGCTCCTTGTTTTCTTTAGTTTTTCTGGGATAGAAGTCTTCAAACTACTCTTGGCTTCAGGTTTTCTTCTGTTGGGTGTTTTCCAAACTATTCTCTTTGTGGAGACTGAAGGGTAAACTGTCAGTTAACTTAAAGCAACTAAAATTGCCCTCTACCCGTGTGCAGAGGAGTATGCTTTTGATTTGTAGATCAAAGCGAAGAACCAAGAGTATGTGGGGCTTGCCTATTATACATTTGTCCCCAGCTCCTTGTGTCTCTGCAGAGAAATAGTAATGAAATACAAGAGGATTAAAGACCTAGACCCTAAGTAAAAGCGAAAGACCCATATGACTGTTTCTAAATTCTCTCTCCTGGAACGTGTGGGCTGATGAGAGAGAGAATCCCCGTCATGGAGGTTGTCCGTCTTTTGCCAATGATCCGCTCCTAGATTTTATGGTGCATGATAAATGGGCATATGTTTTTTGTGAAAATCGTGGGGTGTGAGTCATGCGAAGACTTGAAAAACGAGGACACCCTACCTGCTTCGGTACAAAGCCTGATATATGTATGTATTTTTCTCTTCTTTTAGAAATCTTTATTTTGATATTACTTTTCAGTTCATACAGTACCTGGGCACATGTGACTTAATGTAGTTCCTAAAACAATCTGACAAGGAAAGCAGGGCAGGTATTAATGTCCCCATTGTATCGACGGGGAAGGAAAATGAACCAACAGAGCCCGGGACTCTTCGCTGGCATTTCTGACTCCATGTCTATTGCTCGTTCCTTGAGTTACGAAACAACAAAGTCGTCAAAACATTCCTGGTCTTTGCATTAAATGAAAGCTTACAATTAATTTTTTTTTGTTTAATTTTTTTTAACATTGATTTATTATTGAGAGACAGAGACAGGCCGTGAGCAGGGGAGGGGCAGAGAGAGAGGGAGACACAGAATCCGAAGCAGGCTCCAGGCTCTGAGCTGTCAGCACAGAGCCCGACGCGGGACTTGAACTCACGAACCGCGAGATCATGACCTGACCCGATGTCAGACGCTTAACCGACTGAGCCACCCAGGCGCCCCAAGCTTACAGTTAATTTAACTTGTATAGTGTTTTCTCCGTTTTGACAAAGTTAGGTCGTAATTGGCTTTGAACTTGCTAAGCTCCTGAACTAATCTCTTCTCTGCTCGCTTCCTTGTCCACTGTGATCATTTATGTAGGCTTCAGCATTTATTTGTGAGGTTAAATGAGTAGACAGTTTGAAGTGAATTAAAATTAATGTGGTTTTGCGATATTTATAACGCTGCTGGTTTGCCACACTGAATCGCCACAACACTGTGATGGGGATCTCTGTTTTAACGTCGAACAAAAACAGCTGGTAGCCATACTTCCCATTCGATTTGCATATATGACGCCGAATTATAAACATCAGCCCCTTTTCCTGAAATCCAAAGAGTTGACTTTTGAAGTGTCTGCCGTGAGATGGGAGTGCGGTGCTGGTGACCTTTCTTTTTCTCGTTAGTCCATAGAAGCAGGGAGGTGCGATCTAAGTTGGTAAGTCAGTGATGAATAGAACACGAGCCACCTGGCCTCGGTTAGTTACGTGACCTCGGAAAAACCAGTGCCCATTTCAGAAAAGACCGACTTCTGAGACCGCAGATGACCAGCTACTCTTCTGCTGTCAAAAAGAAACACTCACAGGGTTAATGGACAACCCTGACACAGACAGAGTCGAGAAACCCCTAGCAGGTTTCTGTAAGGAAGGAAGATGGTGTTTTGTTTTCCCGGCAGGCCGTTTGAAGGTCAGACCTATGACTCAGAGCCGGGCACTTTGGTGGTGGCATGCATCAGTGACCTGTTGCCAGTCTAAGATCATCCAGCAGGGCTTGTGTCCAGGGCTTGTGCCCCTCCATTATAACCTCTGGCCAAGGCGCCACCTTTCGTCTTCAAAAATAGATAAAAAGGAGCACAGGAACATCTGAAAATCAGATACCATGTGGACCTTGCAGCTTTTCAGCCTGCAGACTCGACGAACACTAAGTGCCTCCTTAATGTTAGGGCGTAGATCGTCCCTCGCCGCCAGTCTGTCACGGCGCGGCGCTGTGTGAACCTATATGCACGTCGTCCGGATAAGTGTCTTACTCAGTTTCTTGTTTTGTAATTAATCACGAGGCATTGTGGTTTGGTGCAAGGAGCACTAGACTTGGAATCAAAAGCCACTTCCTCCCTGGGTGGCTCATTGATGGAGGGTAGCCTTAGCATAGTTGGCACGGGATTTCCACGTGGTCTGCTCTCTGCCTGGACAAAACAAATGTGCCATTTCAGTGAGCTTTGGTGGGTGCTTGCCTGGGCCGCTTGAGATCCCTTCGTCCCTTTCCTTTTCCTCTCTCCCTTCTCCTGGGAGTCACGACTCTTTCATGCATCTGACCCTGCTGCCTGTCAGGGGAAGGCAATCTGATTAAATTAACTTACGGCTTTTACTAGTTGGTTCATTCCCTGGTTTTGAACTTTGCATATTTCTCACAGCGTTGTTTGTAATAACAGACTGGAAACAAATGTCTGTCGATAAGGGACTGATTAAGAAAATTGTAGTGCATCGGGGGGCGCCTGGGTGGCTCAGTCAGTTAAGCATCTGACTTCGGCTCAGGTCATGATCTCGCGGTTCGTGAGTTTGGGCCCTGCATCGGGCTCTGTGCTGACAGCTCAGAGACTGGAGCCTGCTTCGGATTCTGTGTCTCCCTCTCTCTCTGCCCTTCCCCTGCTTGCTCGTTCCCTCTGTCTCTCTCAAAGATAAACATTAAAAAAAATTACATATAAAAAAATTGTGGTATATCTACACAGTTGAATACCATATACGTCATAAAAGTGGATGCTCTTTCGGCACTAACAGGCAGAATTCGCTAAAATACACAGAATAGAAAAGGCAAAGTATAGGAGAGTACGTGTAGCACGTCACCATCATGTTTTTAAAAAGGGAGAAAGAAAAAATATATACAGCTACATATTTTTCATATGCCCAGTGTCTCTGGAACCATAAGAAGACACTGGGATCATTGGTAACTAATGGAGAAGGGAAGTGCATGTTTGGGGACAGGCAGGAGAGGAAGACTTTTCAGTAAGTAATCTTTTGTACCTTTAGAAAAAAGCATTTTAATATTCTTTCAATGTTCATTTATTTTTGAGAGAGAGACAGAGTGGGGGGGGGGAGGGCCAGAGAGAGAGGAAGACGCAGAATCTGAAGCAGGTTCCAGGCTCTGAGCTGTCAGCACAGAGCCGGATGCAGGGCTCAAAGTCACAAACCACGAAATCATGACCTGAGCCGAAGTCGGACGCTTAACTGACTGAGCCACCCAGGCACCCCAAAAACATTTTAATATTCAAAAAATAAAAGAAATCCATACACAAAAAAGAATGTTCAATAGTAGCATCATTCATAATGGCTAAAACGAAGAAACAGCTCGTGTCCGTCAGCAGGTGAGTGAACAAACACGGGGTGTATCCGTACGATGGAATACTGTTGGGCAGTAAAATACAATGAAGTGCTGATTTATGCTACAGCATGGATGAAACTTGAAAACATGAGGCTTAATGAAAGAGGCCAGACACAAAAGATCACACATATTGTATGATCCCCTTTATACAGAAGTGTCCAGAATGGGCAGACCCACAGACAGAAAGTAGATTAGTGGTTGCCGGGAGCCTGGAGGAAAGGGAGGGTCTAGGGAGTGACCGCTGACGGCCACAGGGTGTCTTTCTTTGTGAAGAAAATGTTATGGAATCAGATGAGAGTGATGATTGCTCCACTTGATGCATATGCTAAAAATCACTGGAGTGTGCGCTTTGAAAGGGTAAATTTTATGGCGTGTTAAGTTGTGTCTTAATACATAAAATGAAAAAACAACTTGGAGTCAGGAACATGGAAACATGTTTTAAGAATCACTGTGAACACAGAAAACAATAACCTTACGTTTTCACCCATGAAATGTTTCCATTGGAAGATAGTTTACATAGGCTCACCGACAACACCAGAGTCCTTCATACCCTCTTAGCTACTTCCACAAACACGCGCCAGCGATCTTCCCATTTTATCGGGGGATACTGTTAACCCAAAAGAAGGAAGCCTGGGTGGATAGAATGTTCAGTATGTGCGATTGAGATGCCGTGGCTGTGGGCCTTTCCCAGTCCATGGCACTGGGAGAGACGGGTATGGTGGGTTTGGCCAGAGCCTCAGAGAATCCTTTGGACCGGCCCTTTCTCTCCTTGGAACTGGCCCCAGAGGGACCCCTGCCCCGGCACTGCCTGCCTACTCCCGGGAGCTGCCCCCATTCCCTTTCTTTTATCTTCCTGGGTTGAGCTGAGTCACAGGGTTTCAGGAGCCCTTCCTGAAAGGAGGGAGACTGGTGGGCCTGACGGACAGACACAGTTCCTCTTCCAGGACTGCGTCACTGGCACATCGCAGGTGCCGTGGCCCCGTGAGCTGTCATCCAGCAGGACGGTTACCACCGTAGCATCCGGCCTGTCCGTGGGCTGGTCAGGTGACTGTTCTGTCAGTTCTCCCAACTCGGGTGCTTTAACCCGAATTCATCTAGGTGGACGTGGGGGGATGACCACAGTGTGCTTTTGGGCAGCAGTGGGATAGACGATGCAGCTTTCAGTTGTGCCGCCCCTGAGACCTGACGCCTTCCTGTGCTTCACTTAAGTCCAGTGTCCCCACAGGCAGTCTTCCCTCACGTCAGCTGCTGAGCCCTTCCTCTGCGTGGCCTAGAAAGAGAGCTCTTTGAGATCCACGTCCTTGGCATTCATTCAGAATTAACTCACGTCAGGGGCGCCTCAGTGGCTCAGTTGGTTAAGCGTCCGACTTCGGCTCAGATCATGATCTCACGGTGCGTGGGTTGGAGCCCCGCGTCGGGCTCTGTGCTGACTGTTCGGAGCCTGGAGCCTGCTTCGGATTCTGTGTCTCCCTCTCTTCCCGCCCCTCCCCTGCTCGCACTCTGTCTCTCTCTCTCTCTCAAAAATAAGAAACATTAGAGATAGTCGCTAAATTCTTAGTGTAGTCTAATGCTTAACCAACATGTAAAAACAACTCCCGTCATACATACAGAAGTAACCTACGCTCTGGCCAGAGCTACTGTTTCTGATGCTATAGGTAGTCTCTTTTCGTCGGTAGCCTTCTTGGGCCAAGTTGAGATCAGAGAGGCGGTCCACGGGTGGCCTGTCTCATTAAGGGCTTTCACCCAAGCAAGCCTTCATTTGTTGTGTTGGAAAGTGTAATCATCCGTTGGGCTCACTGGGACCTTACTTGGTAGGAGGGATGTAGGAAAACTCCTTTCTCACCCCAAGTCTGAGCAGGTGACCTACACCTAGTGGGTCTTTTATTTTCACTAGAGGATCAAGAGAGCAGCCTTGTCTTTCCAAGGTGTCCCATCACCTGTCCCTAAACCGTCTACATCCATGTAGGATGTACAGCCGTCTTCTGGGCTGTTGTGCCTGCCAGAGGCTGATTCCTCTGAGGCCCTGGGACATGTCAGATTGTCCTCCTGTTGACGCATCAGGCTCATAACCCTCACAGTTGGGCTGTTACCTGTTTTTCCCGTGTGCCCTGTGAACTGGTAAATTCGAAAAGAAATTTTTCTTTTGCAGGAGTCTGCTGCTTGGGAATCCTCATTTTTAAAGCATAATTGAATAAATAGCAAAATGTGCCCACTGGGTGCCAGCCACCGTTGTGCAAGGGTTTAGCGCTTTGTTTCTCACAGCAGCCCTATAAACCTAGGCACTCCTGTTATCCCCATTCTGCAGATGAGCAAATTGAGTCACAGAGACGTAAGTAGAATTGGCTTGCACGCAACCAGTAAGTGGTGGAGACCGGATTCGATGTGAGACGCTCTGGCTCCAGGGCTCGGGCCCTTTGCCGCTACGGAATTCCCTTGAAACCGTGTAAAATAGATCCACCCGTGTTAAACTCTGAGCACGCTCCACGTTGCTTGTCTTAGAACAGTGTTCGTTGTTCTGCCGATCGCCTATAAAATTAAGACTTGACTTTCTTCCACGGAAGCCCTCCAAGATGGCCAGGGGCCCGGTGGACGCCATTTTGTCTGAATTCCACCGAATGCAGCGGAGCAGTCGGCCGCCCATTCCACACCTGAGACGGGCCGGTCTTCCTTACACGCGGTACATATTTACGTGTGTGTTCTCTTCGACCGTCACACTGCCTGAAAAAGAACAAGAAAGGTTGGGATTTGAGATAAATGTGATGTCCTCTTTCCGAGTGCGTGACCTTTGGTGGCTTCAGCCACTCTAGCTGCAGACTGCTTCTCGTGTTCTATTTGCTGGACTTCGTGTTCCTGTCATTCTATTCATGTACCCGCTGCCTGGCACGGCGCGCGTACTGCTTGACTTCCAGAGCTTTGGAACCGTTTGCTCGGGCTCCTTGAGCGTCAGCTGTTGTAGGAGGACCCTTTACCCCTCCATCAACCTGGACCTCCCCTGCCTTGCTCTGCGGCAGCTGCTGCGGCCCCACTGCCTCAGCTGAAGTAGATGGTATCTGAGGAGACGCTCGCCGTAGCAGGAGAGAATCTCGAGTGTCTTACCTGTCCCCTAGTGTTGAGGTCTGTGACCTGGACACCGAGCCTCTGCCTATTACTCTCTAAAGTCAAGGGACCATAAAGCACGGTCCCGACTTGTACGCTGCCGTGAGTCAAGAGCCGTCGCTGGAAGCAGCTTGATGTGGCACAAGGGACGGGACACTGGGGGTCCGGACACTCTGGTTCTAGATCTGGAGCTGCCGGTAATGCAGCGAAGCCGGTCATGTCCCATCTCTGGGCTTTAGTCTTCCCGTCTATGAAATGGGGTGGCCGGGCCGCTTGGTATCTAAGGTCGTTTGCAACTCTGCATGACGACAGATGGGAAAACTAAAGCAGTCTTTGTGAAGGTGGCATCGCGCGTGGACCCCACCCGTTCTCCTCTGTCCCCACTGTGCACGGGTGGACAACACAAGCTACTGGTTGGGGCGGTCACGTCATGGTAGGCCACCCACAAGATCACACTGGCCTTTACTCTGGTCTTCCTGTGGCGTTTTCACGGTATGACGCCCGTCCTTGCCAACAGAGTAGCTGTTCCCACAGAGAGCCATTCGCATTCGCGCTCTCAGACACGACTCCCTGGGGACCACCACCCTCCTGGTCTGCCTGTGAGTGTGTGCCTCGAATCTGGCTCGTGACGCTGCTCAGGCAGACAAATGATGGCCCTCGGAGCAACTTGGCAGGTGGGGACCGAGCGAGGCTTTCACCTTAATGCCGTTTCAATCCTCCAGAACCCTGGATTGCCCCCTCTCGGTCAGTCAGCCTATCGCCTAACAAAATGGAGACTTCCTGAGTGACCCCCAGACCACTGCTTTGTCCCCTTCCTCCTGTGCCCCCACTGCCAGCCTGCGCCCCACTCAACAAGGGTTTCTGACCTTTGCCCTGAATTCCACGGCCGAGCAGGGGCATAATAAGGCAGGGTATTAATTACGGTCTTTTGGTAAATGGAGACAGATTATATGTTACGAGGTGAGATCCCCCATCAGGAAGCAGGGCTCACGAGGCATTATGATGATGCCTCTGGTCAAGGCAGTCGACCCGTTAACAGCCTTAAGAATAAAGACTAGGGTCATGGAATGTTTAGCCCTCGAACATCTATCAGAGGCTTGAAATGTCCATAACAGGTGGGCTTGGTGAATGCCAGGACTTAGCATGATTGAAAGGGTGTTTTGAGTCACGGCACATGGCAACATGGAAATAAAACAGATCTATCACAAGTGGATGGTAGAAATAGACTGGAAGAGAATTCTAACACCTAAAATATGACAAAGATTTATCCCTACTAGCTTCTCGGTTTCATGAAACATTTATTTTCCTCTGATTGGAGATTCTGCATTTTATTATAAGTTTCCTTCTGAAACTCTTCCTGGTTTCTGTTTCTTTGTTCCTATCGTTTTTTTCTTTATTTTCTCTTTTTTAAGTGCCATTTCAATTTTTTTTTTTTTTTTTTTTTTTAAATCTGAGATCACCATGGTGGCTTACTTTGAAAATCATTTGTTCAGCATTGTCCGCACTGGTGATTTCTGGTTAGAGGCTCAAAGATATCTATATAGAGCATGTGACTGGGATCATTCCCCCATCTTGGTGAGAGTCTAGGAACCAGTATAAGAGGGGGCAGACTTTGGGGACAGGAGACCTTTAAAACTATTCCTGGGGTGCCTGGCTGCCTCGCTCAGTGGACCATGTGACTCTTGATCTCAGGGTTGTGAGTTTGAGCCCCACGTTGGGTGTTGAGATTACTTAAGATCTTTAGGGGCGACTGGGTGGCTCAGTCGGTTAAACATCGGGCTTTGGCTCAGGTCCTGACCTCACGGTTCATGGGATCTGTGCTGACAGTGCAGGAGCCTGCTTGGGATTCTCTCTCCCTCTCTCTGTGCCCCTCCCCACTCTCTCCCTCTTTCTCTCTGTCAAAATAAGTAAACTTCTAAAAAAACAAAAGCCAATGGGGGCGCCTGGGTGGCTCAGTCGGTTGAGCGTCCGACTTTGGCTCGGGTCATGATCTCACGGTCCATGAGTTCGAGCCCCACGTCGGGCTCTGTGCTGTCAGCTCAGAGCCCGGAGCCTGCTTCGGGTTCTGTGTCTCCCTCTCTCTCTGCCCCTCCCCCACTCATGCTCTGTCTCTATCAAAAAATGAATAAACGTTAAAAATTTTTTTTTAAAAAGCCAAAATCTTTAAGAAAATTTAAAAAACTATTCCTAATCACACAAGGACATTTTCCAAGATCCAATGGTAGAGGCCAAGGCACGTGTTTGAATTCTTAATCTAGGAGTATTACAAGGAACCCATCCAAGGTTAATCGTGAGATGCTGGTCTTCTCTGGAGTGAATTAGCATTTTCAAGGCACTTGACTGTTTGCGGGGCCCTCCATTTCCTGCACGTTCCCTCACTGGTGGCAGGCCCTCCCCTTTCTTGGGGCCCCTTTCCTTTGCTCTGCAATCCAGACACCCTCTGGGGAGGCACAGTTCTGGGGGCTCGCTTTCCTTTGGATCTTGCGCGATGAAATCGCCCCGCATGTGGTTCTAGGGGGGCTCCCTCAGCTGACTCCCTGACAGATAGGCCCTGAATTGTGACATTTAAGCCGTGACTTTGCACAATTTGCCTTGTCAGGAAGCAGAAGTACTCTTCCCACCCTAAAGATTAACAGGAACATGAGATGGGCTGAAGCTGCACTGGCCGAGAAGTGCTCTGGAGAGCCCGACATGGACTCCCAGCATATCAGGGTGCATGACCGGGTGCCTTCCTCCCACCGCTGGGGTCACTCAGTAAGATCCCTGGCCGGAGGGACGAGTAACCGGGCAGAGTTCTGTTGAGGGGAAAAACTCTGCTGAGTGTATGACTTAGTGGCAGGCGTGAGGAGGGGGAGGAGGGTGGAGCGTGACCAAGATGAACCACAGGTGGGCCCACAGAGACTCCGTGGCACGTGCCCGTCAGGCCCTTGCCCCTGGCCGTGACTAATGGCAGTAACTGAATAAGTTCGCAGCCATTTGGAAATTTCTTTGGTGAAAGAAAACTATGGGAAAGGGAGGAAGGGTGACCACAAGCCAGGTGGCCGGGGCCGAGGAACCCCCGGGCGTGGGCCAACTGGGTCACGGAACTTGCCGTGTCTGCCTCGTGCGTGAAGTGTGATCCTCCCGTGGGGTGCTCCTGAAGTAGAGCGTCCGGGATTGGGTTGCGGTGTGCAAGTGCCTGCACACGTGACTCCCCGCGGCCCTCGCAGTTTTGCCTGGTTCTCTCCCCGACGCGACAGCCCAGGGCCGTCCCGTGAGACGGGGCGAGCCGCTGACACCTCAGCAGAAGCTCCTCGTAACGGGCCACATAAAGTTCCCCGTCATCGCCCCGATCGCCCAGATCCCCGACATCCAAGGGCCCGGCGGCTCCGTCCCCTCCGGTCCCTCCCCGCGGTGACCCTCGTGGCGCTAGCCGCCACCTGCGATCATTTGTTCGGCCTCATCTGACGCCGGCAGGACCCTCGCGGGCTGTCTCCTGGCCCCCCAGACCCCCTTCCTCCGAGAGGTGCCCCTCTTACCGCCCAGCGGCCGTCCTTGTGGTGGCGTGCCCTTCCCTCCCGGTGTCACGTGTCCTGCTTCCCGCTCCCGGGCTCCCGCCCCCGCCGGGCCACGTGCCGCTTTGCTCACACCGCGCCTTTCCTCGGAAGGCCCCTCTTACCCGGCCTTCAGGGACCCGAGAGGTCACGTGTCATCACATCCGGCAGGTCTCACCAGCGCCCCCGGGCACACCCCTGCCTGCGATAAGGCTGGGTGCCACCTTCCGTCTGCTGCGGTGACGGGTCATCTGTATATTGCTGCTGAGCCACTTGGAAGACGGAACCATATGGTACTCTGGACCATATGGTACCAGAAAAACCCCTTGCACCGCATAGTAGGACATCCGCCGTTTACCTTATAAAGTAAACGACGGCAGGGGATGGGGTCACGTACAGGTGGAGCCTACAAGCCGACTGCGGAATAGCTGGAAGACAAAAGCGGGTAGAGAGCCTCGGAAGCGAACGGTTCTCGGAGAGTGGCGTGCCAGAGGCAGCTTCGGGTTTTTGATGCCCGACACTCGCTGAAAAACCATCCTGACGCACGCCGCGCAGCGTGAGAGAATAGAAGGCCTGGAACGTGGCCCTCAGACAGTAGAGAGACCGGTTCGCCGAACAGCGGCCAGCCACGGCCACGGTAGATGAAGGCGCTCTGTAAACAGCACAGTGATTCTTGAGGAAACCACGAAACATCACGCTGTTACCGTGTAACGAACTTGGCTCAGACGCTCACGAGAGCCGCGGCTGCTGGGGCGTCTGCTAAACGACCGCCAGGGTTTCTGGGCCGCCGACCCCGGGCGGGGCCGGGTCACCGGCTCTCTTCGCGAGGGACCGTGTCTCACCTCACCCGGGGCCCCTTCTGCTCTGGTTTTCCGCAAGCTGCAGCTCTGGCACTCGAGGCCGTGGGCGGCGGGGGGACGCGTGTCAGAGCAGGCCGGGGTCAAGCCTCCCGAGGTTCGAGAAGGAAGGCGGGGCCGACCTGGGGTGGAGGTGCCGTCAGCCGCAGGCAGACTCGCCCGTGCTAGTCCTACACTTGCGGATCAGAAAGGAATTCTCTGGGTTGTGTATTTTCTCCCGTGTTTCGGGCAAAATAGGTTTGTTGGCCAGCTGGATGAGGCCATCACTGTGTCCATATTCTGTTGGGACGTTTCCAGATGCTAACTACTGCGCCTGCTGAGGGAACGCGCCCTCTCGTGCGGGGCTTGAAGCCAGAACTGGCTTCCTGGAGGAAGGCTCTACCTCGAAACGCACCTCGCTAAAATCTCGTTTCCGGTTCGTAACGGTCCATCATCTCCCGCAAGACGCACATATCTGCCAGGAGACACATTGACCTTTATTTCAGGGGTGCGGCCGTTTCCCAAGTGGCCGGGCTCCCCGCAGCATTTCGCCAGGCCGCTGAGACAGGGGCCGGAGCGGGCTGGGGGGCACAGTGCCACCCCCCCTTCTTGTCCCCGACCGACTCCTGGACCCAGCACGTGATAAATTTGCCTGTAACATCCCGGCTTTTATTGTTCTGTCATTTTCCAGCTAACGAGAAGTTACAAGTTCAGCTGTTGGAATAACTGTTTCATTAAACGTTTGGAGAAGTAAGAATCGTAAAACTCGGCGCCTGCGTGGCTCGGTCGGTTAAACGTCTGACTTTGGCTCAGCTCACGGTCTCGCGGTTCATGAATGTGAGCCCTGCATCGGTTCTGATCCTCTGTCCTCCTCTCTCTCTCTGCCCCTCCCCCGCTCGTGGCGTGCATGTGTGTGTGTGTGTGTGTGTGTGTGTCTGTGTGTGTGTCTCTCTCTCTCTCCCAAAAATAAATAAACATTTTTAAAAAGAATTGTAAAACTCAGCCATTCAGATGCCTGCCTTGATGTTCAGTGGCCAAAGGCACTTTTGAGTTCCAGGTGGGACCGTGTTGAGGTTTGATGGGCACGTTTTGCTTCTTTTAATTCATTTTTCCACAGTTACTGTGGAGAATAAATCGAGGAAGGGGGTGGAGACGGGACAGGGAGCATGGTTGCAATTTGAAATAGGTCCAATGAGAGGCCACTGAAAGTGACTTGGAGCAAAAGCCTGGAAGGAGGTAGACGAGCAACTGTGAGAGGGCTCTGTGCGGGGGGGGGGGGGGGGGTTGGGGGGCGGGGGGGGGGGCAGGGGACTGTGTCGGGGCCGAGGCCGGGCGCGTCTGGAGGGTGTGGAGGCCGGCGAGGAGGCCAGCGTGAGGCTGGAGCGAAGGGCGCAGGGAGGGTGCCGGGGATGAGGCCAGGCAGGGAACGGGCGTGGGGTCACAGAGGGACTTACAGGCCATCCTCCAGCTGTTACAACACGTTAGGTTGCCCTCTTCCTTTTCATCCGTGTTTTGACTTTTGTTGTCCCTGATGCCGAAAAGCAGATTTCATTTGTGGGACAAAAGTATCCTCCTCGTGTACTTGGCGGCTGTATATGTGTATGTCTCTCATCTGACACGAAGGAGATGTGTGGCTAGAATCGCACCTTCAGGATTCTGCTGGTCTCTGGTACATACCAAGGAGGACGTAGACGGGGCCCCTGACCTCTCTATTCCTAGTGTCCAACGCCTTTTAATGACACCGGTTAATAGAAGTCTGTCTCTTACGGTTATTTCTGTCATTAGCAGCACAAAACACTTCTTCGTAGGGCCCAAAGGAAGCTGTTTAGGCATATAAAGTGGATTAATAAGGGTGGCTCAGCGTTAAGCTATGCCAGAGCTGAGTCCAAATTTTATTCCGGTACAGGGATGACTTTCTATGTGGCCTCTCTGGCTCTGGAGCTAATTTGGATGCTGAGTAGCTCCACAGGTATTTATATGTAGTGTTTGGTATTTTTACTGGGTCCTATTCTTCTCCCTCGGATCACCTAAAATGGTTAAGAATTTTCTAGTGGGATTAAGGTTGTGATCTCTGGGGAGGGGTGGGCCATCTGCTCTCGGTTATTTTTGTGTTAGCCGCTTCCCCTTAAATGTATGTTCACAAATGAGCCACAGCCTTATCAGCTGAGGTCGAGGGAAGACTGGTCTAGGTGCCGCTCCTGAACTTGGTCTCTGAGCCATGGCTTCCCATAGACACTCAGGTAAAGCTTCATACTCTTTATCTTCCATCGAACACGGTTGTGTTAGGGCAGGGAATCCATCACTCGACTAAAAGGTAGTTTTTGATGAACTGATTTTAGCCTTGTCTACATAATAAGTCCTGGCTGGTCTCTGCTCTGTCGCTGCCTTCTGCTGCTGTCTCCAACACTAAAGGCAGGTCGAGTGGCTTGTTCTTTAAAAATAGAAACTTATTACCATAGTTTACATGTTTTAGGACATCTTAGGAAACTGTAAAAGATAGTGTGAGGAACAATTGGGGGGGCGGTTAGCAATTTTTATTATTTATAACATACAGATGTTCGTCGCGACTGCTTTAAATCGAATTTCAAGTGTTTAGAAAAGGTCAATTGAATATAGAGCTGAAGGGAGAAATACTGACAACTGAGAAAGTCCATAGTGACTTACCACCTCTTTCCTTTTCTGAATGATGTGCTTAGTCTTTCTGAAGAGAAGCAGCTATGATCCTTTGGATGTGACAAGTAGGGTGGTCCTTGTTCTTATCAGAAAAAGGGGCAACGTTTCCGAACCTCTAGCCCGTCCTTAGCGTGAGAGTCATCTTCTTGTTTTGTAACCTGGCACAAAGGAAGCCCTTCGGCCATGGACAGACACCCAGGGAACGGGCTGAAGGACTGAAGGACGGGCCGTCTCCCCAGAAAGCCCGGCTCTCTGAGGTCACCCGGCTGCCGGTCCCTCCTCCGAAGCCAGGAATGTCGCTGTGGCTCCTTTGCCCTCTGCCTTAGGAACGCTCCCCTTTCTTAGAGACAGGCACTGTGTCCTGTCTCCGGGCTTTCAGATTACAGGACAAGTTAATTTTGGGTGGCAGGAAAAACTCATTTTGAGAGCTCGTAATTGCCCATCAGAATTTAAATAATGAGAATACTTTTAGAAAGTCTTCTTGGGTGTTTAAACACAAACGCACTGCAATGGCATTCCCTGCTTTGGTGAATTAATATGCAGTGTTTTTCTTGTTCCCAAATGTTGAAGAGCAGTTTTGCCCCCCACCCCCACAGGAGCCATTTTACAAACATGGTGCCACATGCCTGAGATTGTGGTAATTGGCCACCACGTCCGTTCTCCGGGTGCAGGCCGGCTATTCAGCTGTACTGGTTGTTCCAATGGGCCTTGAATGCATGTCAGCTGGTAGAGTAACTCCCCATTTTACTTACTTATTAAGTGACAGAATAGGAAAATACATTTAAAAGGTGACCTATTTACAGCACACCCAAGCCTCCAATTTTAAATTGCACAAAATCCTGACAGTATTCTTGCTTATATAAATCTGGAGGCTATAACAGTGACTAAATGAGACAGATTATTGACACCTTTTAGGTGTTTTTTTTATGTTTATTTTTGAGAGGGGGGGGAGAGAGAGAGAGAGAGAGCAAGAGAGAGCATGGATGGCAGAGGGGCAGAGAAAGAGGGAGCCACAGAATCCAAAGCAGTCTGCAGGTTCTGAGCTTTCAGCACATAGGCCGACGCGGGGCTGGAACTCAAGGACCGTGAGATCGTGACCTGAGCTGAAGTCAGACCCTTAACCGACTGAGCCACCCAGGCCTCCCCCACAAACGGTTTTTAAAACCAGGGACTATCATTTTGTATTGCATTTGATTTATAGGCCTGTGAAAGCAGAGAAGAGAGAGGTCCTCACGAAAAGAAAATCCACGTTGCCCCGAGATGGGCTTCGTATAGACAAATTAGAGGCTCAGGTAATTGGGTCAGAATCCATTTTCAGTGGCCATCCATATACTGAGAGGACATTTTGAGGACAGGAATTTATATTTTTGTTACTGAACACTTTCAGTCTGCAAAGTTATGTAGATCAGTGCCTTTACCCTTGGCCTTTCGAGTTGAGGACCAGGCTGGGGGTGGGGGGGGGGGTGTGGACGGGGAGGGAAGTAAGGCCATCTGCCATATTATACAGCCACTAGTTCCCTTCACCGGCCACTGCCCAGTGGGTTATACGTACTGCCCCAGGAGTCTTTTCTTGGGGCAGGGATGGAAAATGAAATGGTGGTGTGAGCGAGTAATCAAACTGGGTTGGCTTCTTAAAATAACTGAAAATGGCAGCCAGAAGATTTGGTCAAGGGTGAAACTTGAACGTTGCATACTTGTCGTGACCACCAAACGACCGCCTGCTGCTCCCCCACCGCTAGGAAAACTGAAAACGCACGTCCTGCTGCTGCCAGGTCGGAAGCACTCGTTTTCTGATACGCAAGCTGGAAGGTGCCCACATAACACGCCCAACATTAAGAAAAGCTTCGTATATGGACAGAGTAATACTCGCATAGAATCTAGCCTGGTGGAAATCCAGGGGCACCTAGTTTTTGTTTAATAATCTCTATCCAACCCTCCTGTTACCGGGTATAATCTAAAACTGTTTATCAGTGACCCAAAGGAGATTTATGAGTTCTTCTCTGAATGTAGCGTACAAGTGAGGTTGCACGTAGCATTGAATCGTTCCGTACGTGTTCTGTTTTTAAGGGAAAGAAACACTTTCTGATTTTCTATGAGATTCTATGAAAGACTGCTTTTCAGCCATGACTCATGAACTCCGTCTCATTGCAGCCAGTCAGGTATTTACTCCCAAACGTCTGACAACACCTCCAGGTGCGTTAGTGTGTCTGCCACACAAGCGTCCTATTCATCGGCCAAGGCTTCGCTCCATTTGTCAAACGTTCTCAGGAAAGCGATATATCCTTTCTTTAGAAGCCAGTATTTATACGCAGAATGACTAACGGACTGGTATGTTGGACTTAGCAATTAACAGACCAGAAATAGCCCCAATTTTTTTCTTCCATCCGGGTTGCTGTTCGTTGTTTACACTGTGCACCATACTCCTCCGGGAGAGCACATCGAAGAATGTCGCTTTGCTCGAAGATTCACGGTTTCCTTAAATCTTCCTATTTCGAACCACTCGGGCAGGAGGGGAACGATGGGTATTAGCAAGAAATACATGAGAAAATACACCTAAAAACACAAGCAAGATTATTAAGTGTGAACTGAATCTTCTCTCATGAGAGGTTCATAGTTCTAGAAATGTCGCACCATCACGTTTCTCCTTCAGTGTGCACACGAGGGAACCGAAAGCCAACGCTTTTTTATTGAGACACTGAGGTTTATGTAGGCACCTCTTAGCATGTTGGCTGTAGTTCAGGAATTTTCTGGAAGAGGAAGCTTGTTGATTAAGGGAAGGACGATGTGTCTTTTTGAAGCAGGCACAGCAAGAAAGGCTACCACCTTGGAATAAGTATCTAAAATGGGATCACCCGGTCACGACTCCGATGCATTCGCACCCACTGTGTCCGTAAAGGACTGTGGGTCAGACATCAGCACCTTAGGGTGGCAAGAGCTGTGCCCTGATTTTTAAAAACAAATATTTGTTATAAAATGCTTTTGATAAAAGAGCTTTGGAGGAGCTTAGTGGCGGTGACTTCTCTCCCCCACCCGTCCATCCACAGGCACATACTTACTGTATGACTGGTGTACTCAGGGCCTGCGATTAGGTCCGCGGGACTCCTAGTACTTTGGAACCTTCTTCTGTGATAGAGAAGCCTCGGCCCTGCCCTGCATATGCGCCCGGCTCACACCTCCAGGTTAAGATCCGTCAGAGAGCTGCCAGAGGGCAAACGCGTGGTGACAAGGACGACAAGGACGGGCGGGAAGGGAGGGAGCATTGTCATTCTGTGTATCCACTGTTACCAGTGATGACCCACGATGCCCTTTCCCAGATAACGTCAGGGGGTCCGGGGAGACAGCTCGGGATTCTAGGGAAGGGGAAGGTTAGGCGGCTTCATACTTCGCGGTCTGGGAAATGGCTAAGGGGACTAAAAACCGTATTCCCTATGAGATAAACGCCTTAAGTATATGCAATTCAGGAAGATTAAAGTGAGCCTCAAAGACCAGTTAAAACGCTACCTTCATCCCCCCCCGCCCCGTTATTTCTGACATCGGGGAAGGAAGGAAGGCGCCCAGCTTTTCCCGCCCCGCGAAGTCGAGACTGCGCTGCGGCTTGTTTCGGTGGCGCCACGAACCCGGGCGCTCGCGGTCTTTTAGGAACCCGTGTGTGTGTCGGCGCTGTCGCCTGTACGCTGTTGTCTTAGAATCGGTAACTGCTCTGAAGATGAGTGGTAGCCACATCCCTCCCCGTTGCACACGTTCACATTTGACACAGAGTTACGACCTGGTACGTATCTCGTCGGCCGGAATCTAGTACTCCGACTTCCTCCCGGGCATGCTACGTGAAGGCTTGCCATAGTCTGGGACCAAATAATCCTAAATTGAGAAAAACATGAGGTAAGCTAATTGAGGTTGCCCGGAGTTCCACTTGATTGGAATTATTGCAAAAAAAAAAAAAAAGAACTAAAGTTCATGGGCTTGACATCGGCATTGCTAACATGCTTTAAGTATTTCCAGCCTGTTTACTTATTAGGCAATAAAGCCAACGCTCCCAGAAGTGCCTATTTTATCTTGACGAATACGTGTTTCCGCACACACGAAAAAGGCCCGAGTCCACTGTGGAAATCAGTTCTGAGAGGATATGCCCTTTGAAATATGTCCACGTGGGCGCAGCCTCTCTGGGTTTAAGTGTACGGGGGCGGGGAATGTAAGCTGACCCTGGGCTTCTCCCACGACAGGAAGGAAAACAAATAATAATGCCTAAAAGCCAGGACTCGAAAACACTAAGAAGTGGGACTCTGCATAGAGGCACCATTAACTTGGGGCGAGCTATTTCACGTTCCCTTTGCTTGGTTCAAGACCCTCTGCTATAGGGCCGATAGCGTGGCGTGCAGCCGTGCGGACACGACTCCCATTTCTGACACGCTCTGGTACCTTCCACGATCCGTGGTGAGCCATGGCTTATGTCATCGGCTGGATGCCTCGAAAGTGTGAGCCAGTCGTGTTCTAGAACTGTGAAAGTGAGCAGTGAAGAACTTGGCATTGGTAAGATGACAGGTTCTCAAAGTATGTGGTTTTGAAGTGAGAAAGGCTTGGCAGGTATGCTCTCCCTGGTACCGTGACCCATAGTGGTTTCCCTTCTCTCCAAACCTCGGGCTGCCTGAACAGGACTCACTGTGTCGCCTGGTGTCTGTTTGCCGTGTGACGCCGGCGCCTCGATGTTTAGCTTAAAGCTAGGGCTCCGACATACCACGAGCCGGGGCTCCCGTCGGGAGGGACTCTATATGGGACTCAACGCTTAGAAGTATTTGGAGGTCATCTCCTCTTTGAAAGACATCGGAAGAGTGACAGGAAAATGAGCGCGGCCCAGAGTTGTCTTCTAAATAGAGACTTCGGTGAGGGAGGAGGAGGAGGGATGTTCAAATATGGTCCAGGAAGATAGTCTCCGAAGGGCTAACCCAGCCGTGACTGCTCGCCGCGCAGGAAGCCAGTGCTGTCTAATCTTACAAATTCTAATTTCCTGCCAAATGGTATTTAGGAGCCACTGATAATTTAATTTCCTGGCATTACTGTTACTGGAGATTTATTTAGTTTCTCTGCTCAGCTCTTAACAAGAAAGTAAATCTTTGTCGGGTGCAAGGTTTCAGTATAGAAGAGCTAACGAGACAGGGGTTTTAGGGGACAGGTGAAGGGCCAGCAGGAATGAACGGAGGGTGACTGCCAGCGTGCGATCACTGTGACGGGCACTTTGTTTGCACGGAGGCCGATGGCAGTTTAAAAGCTACCTTACGTAAACGGTGCGCACTTCAAGGAGACAGACCTTGGTTTCACTTGTGCCTCTACTTTTCGTTTCTAACCCAGTTTACGTAAGGGAACGTCCTGGTTTTCTTTGGGGGACAAGGTGCCAGTAAGAGCCATCCTCCGGTCCCGAGAAACCTCTGAACTGTGGCACAGCGGGCTCAAGCAACTGTCTTTGCCCCAGAATGCCTCCCGCTGGCGGCAGCGGCTCATTCCCAGGAGGCGAGGGGGTGTGTCTGAGGGTCGCTGGGGGGGGGGGGGGGGGCCGAAGCCGCCCCCCCCCCCCCCCCCCGCCCCCGGGCCCTGTGCCTCCCGGGCCGGCCGCGCGCTCCGCTTGTTTGGCAGCCTGGCTTCCGAAACGCACCCAGTTGTGAGTGAGAGTTCAGCAGCCTTCCCGAGGCGGCTCCGAGACGCAGGGTGTGGTTTCCTTAGCTCACTCTCTGCTATTTGGTTGCCGGTGGCAACAGGATCCAAACAACTCGGACATGTGTTTGTATAAAAAAACCTGGGACCGGGCCGCACAGTGGGAGTCTGGGGCCGCCGGGCCAGTGGAAGAGCTGCGGTGAGTACCGGGGCCTCCCGGCCGTCTTCCCTCACTCGTCTCCAGATGGCACTCTGCAGATGACACGGGGGCATTTGCGAGCACGGGAACCGCGCTTATGGGGAGCTGGGAACAGCGTCTCCGTTCTGGTGTTTCCTGTGCGATTACATAACTGCTGTCTACGGAACCCACGTTCGTTCGGGCGGAGGGGGGAGGCCGGCATATGTTTAAAGAAGTCGGGAGCTAATAGAAACCCCCGTTTGGTACCTTTCTGCTGGCGGGACGAACAGAGCGCCTCGGCAGTGCCGCAAGCTTCGGTGGGGGGGGGGGGGGCGCTGGGGGACTCGGGTGGCTGTTCCTGTGAAGGCAGTGGGAGGGGTTCTTCGAATGATCGGCTTAACACTTTTTTTTTAAGCCTGCCCCCCCCCACCGTAGATCCTATTTTAAAGTTGCAGTTTTTAAAACAAATGTCCTAAGTCACAAACTTGCTTGAACCAAGGGGGAACTTGATGTGGGCATGCCCCAAACTGGCAGGTCACTGTGCCGAGTGTCCACAGTCGTAGACTTCGCCGGTCCGGACGGACGGAGAACGCCGTTGTGAGAAGTCCGCTCTGGGGCCCCGGCTCGAACCCCGGGGCCGTGAACTGCGGCGGACGGAACTCCTCGGGGTCCCTTCAGGGATTTAAAAGTGTTCTGGCGGATCTAAAGGAGGGAGCGAGGCCTCGGAGGCTGGCGAGGGAGGGCCTGGCGCGCCGCGGGCACCGCTGCCAAGCAGCCCGCCTCCGGGACGCGGCCCGTATCCCCTCTTGTCCCCCCCACCCCCGCCCCATCCGGCCCCCTCCTCCCGCCGGCAGGGCTCTCTCCCAGGGCCCCGGGGGCCTGTCTCTTCCCGGGTCCTAGTGAAGAGTGTGGGGTCGCGGCACCGCGCGCACCGTCCTCCCGGGGCTCATTTGCCCGGCCCGTTGCCCCCGCAGGTCCCTCCAGCTACAAGGTGGGCACCATGACTGAGAAGTTCGACTGCCACTACTGCAGGGACAACCTGCAGGGGAAGAAGTACGTGCAGAAGGACGGCCACCACTGCTGCCTCAAGTGCTTCGACAAGTTCTGCGCCAACACCTGTGTGGACTGCCGGAAGCCCATCGGCGCCGACTCCAAGGTAACGGTGGCCCCGGCGGCGTGTGGGGGTTGGGGGGGGGGCCCCCGGGACGGCAGTCCGAGGCGGGGCCTGCTCGTATTTCACGAACTCCTGGGCGCCCCTCGTGTTACTCACAGGGTTACTCACAGGAACGTTGGCCTCGGGCTGTCCCAGTCTCGGTGGGGGGCCACCGCCCCTGACACCCCCCCGCCCCACCCCCGGGCCCCAGCACCGCTCACGGCAGCCACCCCATCTGCTCGGTCCCCAGGAGGTGCACTATAAGAACCGCTACTGGCACGACACCTGCTTCCGCTGTGCCAAGTGCCTTCACCCCTTGGCCAACGAGACCTTTGTGGCCAAGGACAACAAGATCTTCTGCAACAAGTGCACCACTCGGGAGGACAACCCCAAGTGCAAGGGGTGCTTCAAGCCAATCGTGGCAGGTAGCGCCCCCTCTCCCTCCCCGGCAGCCAGGGAGGAGGCCCCGAGGGCGGAGATGATGCCGGGTGCTCGCGGTGGTGGGGTGATGCTGCTGCGAGCCGCGCTTAGATTTTAGCGTATATATGCACGCATATATATACACGTATATCTGCGTACACATATATGCTCGCACACACGCACACACTCGGCAACTAAAGAACACTGGAGAGAGCCGTCTGTGGCAAGAGAAAGAAGTGAAAAGTATGTAGCGCTTTCTCATTTGGGTAGAGTAAGTGATCAAAGCATGCGCCCTCCTGGGTGGAATTCTGGGCCAGCTGCCCCCTCCGCCCCTCCCCCCAGCGAGTCTCCAGGTCCAGTCCGCAAAGGCCGGCCGTGGGGGTGGGGCGGGGATTCAGCCCCTCCCCCCATCCTGAAACACCGCTGCCGGGGTCCCCTTCCCCCTCCGACCACGGGAGTCTGGGTCTGCACAACCCCAGCAGGACGGAGGGGAGAAGCCCTCCCCTCACCCCACCCCCCACCCCCCGCCACCCCACCCCCCACCTCCCGCCGTGGATAGCACAGCTGGGGGCGAGCGGGAGGCCGGTAACTGTGCAGGGCCTGTGTGCCCTCCCCTCTGGAGGCCCGGGGGGCGGGCTGAGCGGAAGCAGCCCCCTGCAGGGCCCTGTCAGCCGGGCTGTGGATGGCTTTCCCCGCAGGAGATCAGAACGTGGAGTACAAGAAGACCGTGTGGCACAAAGACTGCTTCACCTGCAGCAACTGCAAGCAAGTGATCGGGACCGGAAGCTTCTTCCCCAAAGGGGAGGACTTCTACTGCGTGACCTGCCACGAGACCAAATTCGCCAAGCACTGCGTGAAGTGCAACAAGGTACGCTGTCGAGGGAGCTCCGCGTTGACTCGTTTCTGGAAGTGTTTGACAGTTGGCAGAGCACTTGCACACACACTATCCCATTCCATCGTCACGACGGCCCTGCGACGTGGGAATTATTATTCCCGTGTTGCAGACGGGGACGCCGTGGCGGTAGAAAGCGGCGCCCGGGGCCAAGTCGGGCTGTCCGCGGGCGCCCTGGGGAGGCGCGGCGGCCCCGGCTCTAGAGGGCCCGCCTCCACCCCCTAATCGCCGCGTCGCCCCACGCAGGGGCCCGCCTTCTCTGAGCCTCGGTGTCTTCGTCTGTAGCTCGGGGGTAATAATCGCACCTGCCTCCCATGGCCGCTGTGGCGATCAAATGAGATACTGTCTACCAGAGCGCCCAGCACAGTGCCTGGCACGTAGTAGGCATTCAACAAAATGGTTGTTGAATCTGAATCCGGTGCTACACTCCCTGGTCTAGGCCATCACATCTGGAGGAATCACTTACCAGGATCAGCCCTGGCATGCCGAGTGCTTTGTGTGTGTTACCTGCTCTAAGAAGCTGGCTGGGCAGCGTTTCACCGCTGTGGAGGACCAGTATTACTGCGTGGATTGCTACAAGAACTTTGTGGCCAAGAAGTGTGCTGGATGCAAGAACCCCATCACTGGTAGGCTAAAGAGTCCTTGCTAAGTCTGCCAGGCTAGGTCTTGCGCATGGTAACCATCTCTCATTTTCCTACGCCGTCGGTTTCATCCACAAAGGCCCCACAGAATGTCCTGTCCCCCTGCCATTGTGGTCCCGAAGGCCCCCCCCCACCCCGAATAGTTTGGATTCTCCCCCAGGCCAGCTTAGCCTTTGCAATACAGAACACCTCCTGACTACTGCTGACTAACGACGCTGCCGGAGTTCACGAGCCTGAGACCCACGGCCATGGCCACGGGCAGGCAGGCACCGCGTGTGGCGGTGGGAGCGGCGGTGGGAGCGGGGTGGGGGGGTGGGGGGAGTCCGGCGGGGAAGGGAGAGGAAAGGGGGGCGGATGAGGCCGGCGGGAGTTGGGGGGGGGGGTGGGGACGCTGAGAGCGGCAGGCGGGGATTAGAGCACCCCTAGCGGCAGGCTAGCTCAGAGGTGGCTGCGGGCAGCTGTTTGGCGATCAGAAGCAGAGCTGATCACTTCATTCCTCCTCACGCGGCCGCGATCCACGTGCCCCGGGCCCTTTCCCCGCCTCCAATTTTCCCATCTCCCCGGGGAGCCTTGAAATGTACATTTGAGAAGACTTTTGCCATCCTCAGGGAAAAGGACTGTGTCAAGAGTGAGCCACCCAGTCTCTAAAGCTAGGAAGCCCCCAGTGTGCCACGGGAAACGCTTGCCTCTCACCCTGTTTCCCAGCGCCAACCTCCGGGGCAGGCATCCGGGTGGAGAGAGGACTTGTCCCTCGTGGGTGGTGGTTCTTTGTAGAAAAAATCGAAGCTTAGCAGCTCCTCGAGGCCCGGTAAGTGCACACCCCGCGAACAGCCCAAGTTTGCCTCCTGGTGGCCACTTTGATGCCATGGCCCTAAATCAAAGAAACTGGTTATGCTGGGAGGTCGGTGCGTGTCACAGGGCGATAGCGGTGGCATGGGAGTGCGGGTTCGCGGCTGAGCTCTGGCATCTCCTCAGGTCCTCGCGAGCCGTAGCAGGGTGGCGGCGACGCGGGGGTCGGTGCGCGGCGGAGGGCGGCCGGGGGCCGGGCAGACGCTGCCCCCGCGTGCTTGTCGGCTCCGTGAACGGGCAAGGCGGCGCTCGGCCTCCCGCCTGTGCCCACTCAGCGGCCTCCTTTGTTTTCTCTTGTCGTTTCCCCAGGGTTTGGTAAAGGCTCCAGTGTGGTGGCCTATGAAGGACAATCCTGGCACGACTACTGCTTCCACTGCAAAAAATGCTCCATGAATCTGGCCAACAAGCGCTTTGTTTTCCACCAGGAGCAAGTGTATTGCCCCGACTGTGCCAAAAAGCTGTAAAGCGACAGGGGCTCCTGTCCTGTAAAATGGAATCGAGTCTTGTTCTTGTGTCCTCGCCCTCTGCCCTGCACCACCCGGAGGGCCAGAGCGGCCTCTCACCTCTAAAGTTGCTTCCTCTGTCTTTGCTCCCATTTTACAGTATTACTCAGATACGGGCACGCAGTGGTCACGCTAGGATGTAGCGGCGCGGCCACTTCTCCGCAGCTGCGGTGAAAACACAAACACGTAGATAGGTTGACTCTTCTGCATGTTTATCATAGAGCAGAAACGTGCTCACCATTTAGCTGCTTAGTGACGTGAGCGAGAAGCGTAACACATAAAGCCCCCGCTGAGATGCGTCTCGTGGCTCAGCTGGGACCCACCGTGTCCTCAGGACACGCAAGAGTTGCGGCGGCTGCTCCAACTCGGCTGCTCACCTGTCTGTGAGCAGAGAGCGAACTTAACAAATTGCATGGTTGAACCTCCTCCTCGAAATCTTCCTGCTGTTCTTTTGTGCTCTCAAACGACTAATACGAATTTCCAGAAAGTTAACATTTGAACTTGGCTGTAACTCTAAACTGACCTTTCCCCCGTACTAACCTTCGATTTCCCCGTGTGGCGTGTTTTCTGAACGTTCCCACTTTCAAGCGGGGAACGGGCAGGTGATTTGGAAAGTGTAGGCAGACCTGAGAAAACGAGCCTGTTTCACAGGAACATCATCACGGCGACTACTTCTGGAGGCTTAACAAAACTAACCCAGCTGCCCTTTTTCTTTTTCTTTTTTAATACTCTCGTTTTAATTCATAGTAACGTAGTTTATGGGTTTGGAGACTTGCATGTCGATATTTTAGCCCCTTCGAACGTTCCTGCGGTTTTGAAATTCATCCTGCCGAAGTAACCGTGACACTCTAGCGGGGGGTAGCTGAGCAGGCGCCAGGACTGTCATTGACACGGATAGGACATTTCCAAACAGCGGCTAGAGTGGAGTCCCTTGTAGCATAGTAGTTGTCTGCTCTTTGTGTGCTCAAGAGGCCCGCCAAGTCCCTTTTCTTGTGATTTTTAGGACTGTCCCTCAAGAGCTCAGCTGGATCTCTGGGGGAGCGGCTGCCACCCTCACAGGCACAAGCGGATTCCCACGCAGTGCTTACCTGAGATGCAGGCTCACCTAACTTACCGTATTCTTATCAACATCGTTCTATTACATAGTATAATGAGACAGTATCAAAAGTAAACATGTAATGACAGTGCATATTAACATTCTCGTAGGAGTGGTTAGACAAGCCAATGCCTCATTTCTACATTTTGTCATTAGCTGTTATCCTAAAGTTTCAGTGTACCCTTACAGAAATAAAGCAGCATATAAATAAATAACGCCTCGTCTTTTAATTCTGCCCATGGACTTGCTGTAAGGGGACACCATTGCTCTCAGACCCTCGATGACCGCTTTCCTTCGAGCGCGTACTCTGTTCGGAGCAGTCGCACAGAACAGAGGAATTTAGAAGCAGACCGAAGCCCGCAGCAGCACTCGGGTCCGGCCAAAAACCACCACGCCCCACGCTGACCCAGAAGCAGCATTTCCCAGATGTTCACATCCCTTAAAAAGGGCCCTGTTTTCTTGGGCCAGGAGCAGGTGGGGTGAGAAGAGAACGACAGCCGAAGGGCTGCTGGGCTGTTCACAGCCCCCGTTCTGTTGGCCCCCCTCTCCGTGTGCCCTCTGGAGCACGGATCCACGTGGAACACTGTCAACGCCTGCTCCCTCCACCCTTGGGCCCGCGGGAGAAACCCGCTCCCCCTTGTGGCCATGGCTGAGCCAGCGGGGAGAGGGCATCGGGGCCTCAGTAATTAAAGCAAAGGGCGGGACCCCTGTGGAGCTACCCAGACCTTGTTAGCAGGGAATCCAAACCCGCCAGCAGGAAACCACGGGCGTTTTTATGAACAGGTGACAGTCCCCTGTGTCTGTTCCCCTGGAGAAATCGGCAGTTAAAACCACGAAGAGAGTGGTTGTCTGGGGCCCCGAGGGAGCAGGGGTGGGGTGGGGAACTCACACACCACCCCTGGAAGCAGGCTGGGTTACTGAGATTGCGGCAAGGGACAGGGCCCAGAGGGGACGAGCCTGGGATGGAGAGGGGACTCCACTCAGGACTCCTCCTCGGGGAGAGACCACAGCACACTTCAGTGCCCTCCCCCCCAGCGGACTGTGGGCCTTTGGGCACCGTGGCTGCTCTCCTCTTCCCCTGCCACCCCAGATTCTGTGCTTGCCCTCCATCCTGTCACCCTTTGGCCTTCCTATCCCACTCGGCCTGCAAAACCCCAGCCCACGCCAGGGCCGAGCTCTGCCTTAAAACAAACAAACAAACAAAAAAGCACCACTAGCTGCAGCCACCAGCACAAGAACTCCAGCCTCCACCCTGGCCAGCTTGGCTTTGCCTTCCCTAGGCCAGACTCCCCGCCCCGGATACCTAATCCTCACAGTCAACACTGGCACTATCGTCCCCATTTTCCAGATGAGAGACGTTCAGAGAAGTCAAGAGGTCTACCTGAGGTCACACGGCTAACGAGTGACAGATCTCCAGCCTATCACTTATGACCGGACATTGCCATAGAAATGGTGAGCCCCCCAGGGTAGGGGCAGCGTCTGATGCATCACAGTGAGGAAACTATCCGGTTTCTGGGTTTCTGCTCGGTATTTCATCTGAAGACTGACCCATTAAGACTCAGGAGGAAGGAGGGGAGATTCCTAGTTGACAACTTTTAATCAGAAAACGCTCTTCTCCCTCATAACCAGGGGGATCAGCATCTCCAGAACGCACCTACTTGTGGTTAACGGGGTGGGTTCTGGAGCAGACTGCCTGGGTTCAAATCCCAGCTGCTCTGCCATTTTCTATGCCACTGAGACCACAGGCAAGTTCACCTAACCTCACTCAGCTCCTTTCCTTGCCTATAAAATGAGACCGAATTCCTACCTTCCAGAATCACACGCAGATTATACGGTAATAATACAAATGCTTAATAGGGCGATGGACACCTGGTCAAAGCACTCAAATAACGTTAGCAATTATTTTCATCTCCGGCACCAAACGGCGTATTACCTGCCATACGAACCACAAGACCCTCCCCACTCGCGAAGCAGGATGAGGTGTCGCCTCTACAATCAGCCTTGAATTTGGGCCTCAGCTCTGCCTCTTCCTAGTCGTACGACATTGAACAAGTACCAATCTCCACAAGTCTGTGTCCTCCTAGGTAAAAATGGATACCCACCTTCACAGGGTTTTAAAAAGATGCCTAATAAAGTACCTGGCATCATGGCACGCGTAAACGTAACTGCAGTTATTACGAGACTTGGGGAACCCTTGGATATACCCATCCAGGACCCCTGGAACTGGATCAGTGGAGAGGGAGACCAGTGGCAAGGTGGCCTCTCCAGGGCCTGCTTCAATGAGCCAGGCCTGCAGGGCCCGGGGCACCCAGCGGGCCACAGGGCACAGACCCCTGATGAAATGTGGCGGCCGGCCCGCCTCCAGGCTTCTGCTTCTCGGCACTGGCTCCTGCTCCTGTTCCTGCCTCGCCTCCTGATCCTCTGCCTCTTGCCCCAAGGCGTGATTCCACAGGACTAAAAGGGCACTCGGAGACCGCAGCACAAAGTCACGTGAAAATGCACGCGAAGTCACACAGCAAGCTCACAGCCACCTCAGCTAAGACGCAGGACTTCGAGTCCATCTGCCACCCTCTGCAGCATCCCATACTGCACCGCGGTGGCTGCCAGGGGTCAGAGCTGTTCGAAGGCTTCGTACCTGTGCAAGATGACACGGGCGTAGGAGACGTGCTCATACGTAGAACCCGCTGGCAGAAGTTAGGGACCTGTCTGTCAGGGGGAGAGACGCCAAGAGACTACCCGGAGAGGAAAGGAAACTTGAAGCAACCCTGTCCCCTAACAGGCCCGGGCACCAGCCCACGGCAAGGGGGTAAGGCTATGCCGGCGGCCACCACCTTGGAGCTGTAGACAGGGAGCTTTGGCCACGTTTCGGGTTGTGTGTACACCACACGACATCCTGCTTCAACAGCTCCGATGTGGAGCCCAACAATACGGAACGGGAAGTGGGGGTGGCTGCCACCATCTCCTAAGCGCCAGACCCCACAGACTGTAAACAAGGACCTCGCCCGATCAAAAAACCTAAGAGACCAGAACGCGTTTCAAGATTGAAAACTAAACACTTACAGGCAGATCCAAACATCCGTTTTAGCTGTGCACAGGAACAGCAAGGTCACGAACAGAAGTGTAGAGAAGCACAATCACTGCCCGCGCGTGCACGCACTCAAAGATGTCAAGTGTTCCCCGCCATGGCAGGCACCAAAAGCGATGCCCCGAAGGGGCTGGGGGAGAGGGGTGGGGAGTGAATGCTTAAAGGGTACAGGTTTTCTGAGGAGGAGATAAACGTTCTAGAACCAGGTACAGGTGGTGGTTGCACAACACCGTGCATGCACTAAATGCCACCAGACTGGGACATGTTGTGAATTTCACCACAGTAAACAGATGGTTGGTAACTACTGGCCTCAAGTAGAAGAGCCACCACTGGCCAGAGTAACGAGCCCTGGAAATAGGTGCAGAATTTGAAAATTCATATCTAATGTCCCAGGGGTGGAGCTCTACCAAGTCACCACGTGGCTGAAAGGGAGCATCAGAGGATTTGCTTACCTTTTATTGAACTGCCTCTTGCCCGTGTTCAAAGCTTGGTTAACAATTGGGGTCACCTTTACACCACGCAACAGTATTTTTTTGTTATTATAATGAAAAGAAGACTTGCTTTATTTGCAAAGTTTATTTCACAGAGCACACACATGAACAGAAGAATAACGGAGTGTTCCAACATGTGACATTTGTGCAGAAAAATACCAGAAACTCATTTGTTAGGATGATTGTCTCTGCCTTCTTCATGAAAGAGCTAGCGTATAAAAATAGTTTTCAAATCTAAGGCACCGGGCTCTATCTGTAACACTGGTACAGTACACTGAATGGCAAAGAACTAAGGAACTGGAAAGAATAATTCTTTCCTTTAACTAATCCAAGACCGGTGGCTAGAAAGGAACATGGGCCTGCTTGAAACTGTGATTCACTACAAAACTCATCAGCAGTGGGACAACTATTGTGCATTCAAGTTTTAGTTGCTGGTTTAAGCAGAATTTGATGGATTTCAGGAAGCTATCCCAGTGTGCGTGTGTGTGCGCACATGCATGCAAACGTGTGTGCAAATGTGTACGTGTGTGTGTGCGCACGCGCGCCTATCTATCACGGCGACCAAAGAAAGAATGGCCCTGCTCTTGTACTCACTTGCAGCCAGTGGTTAGAGAAGGCCGAGCAAGTCCGGCTCCACATGCCAAGGCTGAGCGCAGACCGAAGGCAGGACTGGAGAGCACGAGGAGAAAAAGACGGCGCGCCAAAATCCACTGGGGGGGGATGACACGTGCCCCACCACACAACAGCCACATAGTGCTGTAGGCACAATAAAAACAGTGCACGTTTTTGGAAATAAACCCCCCCGTGCACTTCAAAAGGTAAGACTGATGATAAGCACGAAAGGTGCTAAACTGTCCCAAGACGACACTTTCTAGGACCCCTGGCATTTGGGAGTGCCGGGGCCTGTGCACTCCGGTGATGGCAGAGCTAAAAACATACATAACGGTAACATGGGACTTATAACTATATTTTGCAACCTCCCGTTCATTATAAACAATCTAGTAAAGCTCTTGTGAGCAATCCTGAGTTCCTCGCACCCCCCATCAAGTCGTCTATGAGATCAAATGTCAGCTTTGAATTGTTAAAGTAATGTAACTGTTAAACAGAATAAGCATTATTTTAAGAGAGAAAATTACTCCTTGGTTTAGAAACTCAAGAGTTACCACTTGATAAAAAGGCACCCTTGGTGTATACACTTACACATACCGGCTGGAAAACAAGAACAAGACAGCGGAGGTTTCTACAGACAAACAAAAACAGGTCTTTACTCAAAACCCTTGCTGTGGGCAAGAATCAAGGTGGTATGCGCATCTTTTGAGACACGTGTTAAGGTGACTGATGTTTTTCTCCTTCTTGGATGGTCATTTTCTTGGCCAGGTTCAAGTCAGAGGCAGAGAAATGTGGGGAGATGGGCCTAGCAATTGAAATCCAGAGCGGAGGATGAATCTTCCTCTGGGCTGCACGAGGTTTACATATCTGACCAGAGGGAAAAAGAAAAGAAAGATTAGTAGAGAAGATGCTGGTCTCACAGCCACTGGGCCTCAGCCTCCCTTCGGGGTGGGCCCCGGGACCCTTGGCAACCCCCTCCCCAATCCAAGTTGCTGACACACTGGTGCCCTGTACTAAATATTCCCCATGACTCCAACTCCCAAATAGGCCCAAGCTGCCTCTCAATTTCAAAGACAGCTTCTTAAGGAAAGAAAAGCAAAGGCCTTTTGGTTTTGGAAATTCAGGGTGAGAGAGAGACTAATTCCAAAGGCCTCACTAACCTCTGCCCTAAATGATTACCTGTATGCTGTAAAGCAGCTTGTGGACTGGGGGCTGAAAAGAACCTATTTTATACGTCTGATAGGAAATTCAGGGCATAAAAACTAAAATCAAGTTATCTACCCTCTCAAAACCAACGTTTTAAGTTTTTAAGTGTATTTATTTATTTTGAGAGAGAGAAAAAGTGCAAGTGGGGTAGGGGCAGAGAGAAAGAGAGTGGGAGAGAGGATCCCAAGCAGGCTCTATACTATCAGTGCAGAACCTGACATGGGGCTCGAACCCACAAACCGTGAGATCATGACCTAAGCCGAAGTCCGATGCTTAACCGACTGAGGCACCCAGGCGCCCCATCTCTCAAAACCAACTTAATGGAAGCTCTTTGAGATCAACCTAGTGTTTGGATCCACCACAGTCTCCCGTCTCACCTCCGAAGTTACAAGGTGCCAAGAAAGCCCTGGAAAAGCCAAAGCAGGAGGGTTCACGGCCAACTGCCTTTCAAACAATGTGAAGACAGGATGAGGCCTTACCCAATAGAAGAGGTACACATTTGTTTTTCTTGTCATCTAAAGGCATCTGGGGACTTTGATGGAATGTGATGGAACCTTTCAGGTGGTATTTTCGGCTATCAGGAGGGATACTGGACATGAGTGACTCTGCCTCATCTCTGATGTCAACAGTCTTGTCACAGATCCACTCCTGTGCCTCTGGATGTACACTTTTGTTAGGTCCCACGGTGTTGCTGGTTTCACTTGCCTTTCTGGTTTTTGTTGCTCGGCTGCTCATTCTTTTGCTGGACGGTCTGGAAAGAGAGGTTTGGGTTAGAATCCTGACTGTCCCAGAACCAAGGCTGTGTCCTGAAAGAAGCTTTATCCTTTAATTAACTTCTAAGAAATGCCTTGGAAGTAACTTAACCTTCAGAATCCTGGAATAGGAAGGCTGGAAGGGACCCTGGAGATCACAGACCACACTGGTTTCCAAATTGTGTCCTGCAAAGTCCTAGGGTTCAGCAAACACTAAGCAGGGCAAAGAGCAGCTGCGTGTGCAGGGATGCAGAAGCCCATCCCTACTTCACTCTGACCTGAGACACAACTATGCAGTGCAGTGAGGACGAACGTGGCTCTCCTAGCTCCAGCGCTCATGCTGGCCCAACACTGCGCCTCTCAGCCCATCGTGTTCCCACGGGCCCTGAAGGTTCAGTGTCTCTTTAGGGAATCCCCAGGGAGCCTTCCCTTCCAAGAATCTGTTCCCACTCTTCCAACCAAACTTCTGACCCTCAGTTTCCCCATATGTAAAATGACATCAATACTGAACTCAGAGTCACAATGAGAATTAAAATAAGCAGCAAAAGATGCCTGGTATGCAGCAGTCACTCAGTGCCCCCCCTTCCCTGATTTTATGAGAAAATGCTAACCAGTGTGCACAAAAGCACAGCTTAGAGTCAGATGTATCTAGTTTGAATGTGGGCTCTGCCCTTTAACGGTGGGATGTTGGGCAACTAAGACCTGTAATCTCTCCGTGCCTCAGTTTCCTCATCTGTAAAAGTGAAGATGATAACCCTTGCCTAGCAAGGCTGCTGTGGGGATTACTTTGTTTCTGGAAGTGCTTGACACCGTGCTTGGTACAAACTAAGACCTCAGTCACTAATCTCATGTAGGACTCCCACCGAGTGTATTCTGATAGGCTCACTGGACTCACCTGGTACCCTTCGCCTGAGTCAAAGGGTTTTTCGCACTTTTTTGTCTGAAGGTTTTCATGTCGCCATTAAAAAATGTTTTTGTCTCTCTATGGACTTGGCCAGAAGTGGCGTCTAAAAACACCAGCTTGGGAGTGTTCTTCTTCATGTTTTTAAAATGTGTTTTGAATTTTGTGGATGAATCCATGCCATTTATAAAGGCTTGGAAAAAGAAAGGAAGAAGATTAAAACTGGAGTTTCAACAACGCAGACAACAAGAGGCAAAGGCCATGATCCTGCCGGGCCGGAGTACGGCCGGCCACATAAAGGCAGGAGGAAGAGCCATGCAGCAGTATTCTGGGGTGTAAGCCGCCACCCGGCACACAGGCCCACTCTGGCCTCAAAGAACAAAGGGGCCACCTCTAAGGAACTTGCCCTCTTCCCTCTGCCGGGCAAGACAGGCCAGAGGGCAGAGGGCAGCAGGCAGCATGCTTCTTACCCCTCCTCCTGACTGCCCACCTCGCCAACCCCGCCTGTTCTTTTAGTCTTGATGCCGGGGCTCCCTCTACCTTCAGCTTTCCTCAGCGCCCTGAGCCGACCCTACACCTGGCCCTGCTCCTACTGCTCACCGTATTCGGGCCGGCCAGCTTGTGGCAGGGTCACCGTCTGCTCCTACGTCTGTCTCCCCACAGGCTCTCCTGGGGCCACACCTCCTCCTGTCTGTATCCCTGGTACCCAGAACACCTGACTCGCGTGTTCATATCCACTTGTGGGGTAAAACGTGGACAACAGTGTTCTCTCAAGTTCCTAGTACTGCTGCCATAAAGTGGTTCCTACTCAGAAGGGAATCAGCCATACATTTCAGAGAACACTCAGATCACGACAGGAATCCTATTTTTCTCAGTGAGGTGGAAAGTGGCATTCCACCTGTCATCAGTCATGGATGCCATGTGAGGCCCTGAGCTGTGACATGCTCATAATCCTCACATTCAGTTACGAGCTACCACCTACACTGTAATGGCACAACCTGCAAAACAAGAACAGCCGCTGCTGTAGCAGCCTTTATCGAGAGTTTCCTATGTGTCAGGTGCTCTTAGCACTACATGGATTATCCCATTGCAGTCTCATGCTACACTAGGAAGAGAACATTCGCTTCCCCTTTTTCAGGTAGGAAAACTGAGTACAGAGAGGTTCAGTAAGTTGCCCAAAGCCACACAGCTCAGAAGCAAAGGAGCCCCTGGATGAACCCAGGCAGTTTAACTCTTAAATGGTGACGAACAGAACTCAAAAGGCAAGCAAACCTGATGGATGTAGGTCATTGAAGGAGTCATCGTCGCTTTCTGACTCGTCCTCATCATCTGCCTCGTCCTCCTCATATGTGTTGTCACTGAATGTTTCTGCAGCCTACGATGAGAAAAGAAGTCATGGTTACATCTAATCTTCCATTATCCTGACTTGGTTATTTCAAAGAAAACAGCTTTCATGCCGGCTGCTGCCTAATTTTAATTAAGAGATAAAAAATCTAAACTCTTTGGCCCCAAAGACTCTACAGGGGATAGAACAGGTGGCCCTAGTTGTGTCTTTCAGTTAGGGAAAGACACTCAGGAGTGGGAGCCAAGGAACAATGCTTTGGGCTGGCATGTGGCCTCTCTGTGTGCTCTGAGCCCTAACTAAGCCAAGGAAGGGACAATTGATAAATAGCTAAAAAAAGTTCTTGGCTGCTGCTTGAGCCAGTGGGCTAAATGATCTTTCAGATGGTGACTCCCTGCACTTTCCAGAAATGACATTTCTATTCTGAATTTTCAGGATATGGATGACCATGCTGGGGAACTGTAAACAACCAAGATATCAATCTTGTTGCACAAAGGGTAAAGGGCACAGACTCTGGAGGAAAGGGGTCTTAGATGCATCAAAAGACAGGATGCTGGGGTATGGAGATAGACTCCCAAAAAGCATACCATAAATGAAAAAAATTACCATAAATGAAAAAAAAACCACTGAATCTGAGCTCAATAAAATGAACTTCTGTTCAGCAAAAGGCATTCTGAGAGTACGAGGCGAACTATAGCAATACCTACACATTGACAGGGCTCATAACTCGAGCAGGTAAAAACTCCTACACATCAGTAGGAAAGAGGCTAGCCGCCAAACAGAAACATGGGCAAGGGACTTGATAAGGCGCTTCACCAAAGCAGATCTTCAAATGGCCAAAAAGCAGATGAAAAGGCACTCGACTCCATTAATCATCAAAAAATATTAATAGATTCAATAGTGTGCAAATTAAGAACTTCTATCCAATAGAAGACAGCATTAAGACACGCCACAAATAAACTGGGAGAAGATATATGCAGTCCATATAAGCAAGAAAGTAGTGGCATCCACATTTTAAGAACTACAAGTGAGAAAAAGACAAATCAACCCAAAAGTTTTGGGCAGAGACCTGAATAAGCATCTCACACAAGAAAAAACATGACAGCTAACTAAAGATAGGAGAACATGCTCAACCTCTTTAATATTTAATCAGAGACATGCGAGTGTGATACTTTAATTACCACCAGACCGGCAAGAATGAAAAAGTCGGCAAGAAGGTGAAGCAACAGGAATTCTTAGGCACCGCTGGCAGGAACGCATAGACTACCTGTGAGGTATTTGAATATGTCTTTCTTGTCCGCTTCATAATTTCCTCAATTCTCTATTTAAAGGAAAATAAAAATTCAAACACGAAAACAGATTAAAAACAAAACAGTGGTCCTGAAGAAGTTGATTACTTCTGTTTTCCATAAGTGGACAGTGTCAGTTGACTGCTCCCAAGCCACAGACTTAGCAGACAAGAGACCCTACGGCGGCCACCAGAATCCTTCCAATCCCAGTTTCAGTCGGTCCAGAAAATGTCTTGAGTGGGTACTAGCTATCCTAACACACAGATCCAATGACTTCTCACTCCGAAGTTCAGACTTAGACACCCATTACTTAAACTAAGCATGTACTGCTGCAAACCAGTGAGGACTTTTTAACGTACTTTAGTCGAATAGACCATGAGTGAAGCAGATATTAATGAAAAGACTGCACCCCACTGATGCGACACTATCAGAACTTTCTTGCTGGAAAGAGCACACACCCAGGAGGGAAATTTCTCCCCGGTGCACACTTCCTTCCCTGAAGGTGAGGAGAACTATAGCTCTCTGGCCTCCTCAGGGCGACCTCCATCTCTCAACAGAGGCCTTGCAGCCTGGGCCGGGGCCTTCTCTGCTCCCAGACGAGCCAATTAAGTTGGACAAAGGGAGGCCCTACCTTACAAACAGCCTGTGTGTTGGCCTTTCAGAGAAGCCTGCACCCTTCTGCTTCCTTTGCTCAAGCTGCTGCAATTTCCAGCCTAGTTTAGAAGACACTAACTTCCGTCAACCCCTCCCAATGACTGGAGTGATTCTATTCAAACGAACTCCGTTTCCAGAGGTCAGCGAATATGGAGGTGTCACTGTAATGGTCACCAGTGGTCCATGATGGAGAGGTATGGTAAGAGAAGACCCTTCTATGCAGGAAGGGTGAGATCCTTGGATTAGAGAGTTCTAGTGGGAAAACCATCAGAGGCTAGCGTACCACTTATTTGTGATTTTTGAAGAACACGTTTTGATATCATGTGCCCAACATTTTTCCAAAAAGAACCAAACTCCCAAAACAGAAAGAGTACCTTTTTTCTTTCTAATCTCTCCTGCAAATTCTGTAACATAATTCTCTCGTGCTCCTTCTTGCGTTTGTCAGCCTCTTCATCAGCTTTTATTTTGGTGTCCCCCTTCTAGAAAATTTGTATAAAAATACCATTTTGATCTCAATATATGAGTGATAACCAAGAACATCAGTTGAAAAAGTTAAATAGTAAAATGTTATCTGGCATAAAAGAATGTAACCTTTTGGCTGACAGTACCTATATGCACAACATTCATGAATTACCAATTTTCAAAGCATTAGCTAAAATGCACAAAACTAGGCTATTATCTTGAGGATTTAGAAGCCATTGTCAGTCCCCTCCAGGACCCCAGGGTTATCATTAGTGGTTACCAGGCCACTATAGTTTGAAAGTATGTGATTATGTAGCTATCCATGAACACAGCAACAGGAGCTGAAAAGTCTTACACCTTTCAAAAACACCGAGAGGATCCTTAAAGGTAGTTCTTGAGGAATGCGAATGCACACAATCATTTATGTAACAAATACCTGATTTTACTAAGGGATAGGCTAAAAATGGAATATAAAGTGGGCTATGTTAATAATTCAAACTGAGTACAGTCTGAGCTCAGTTTGTGGATTTATTTACCTAGTGATTTGAATTTGCATGGGTGAGACATTATTGGAGAATTGGAGGACTTTATTCTTTTCTAAATTTTGTTACAGTTTATTTTGAGAGAGAGCATGCACTTGAGTGGGGGAGGGGCAGAGAGCCAGGGAGTGAGAAAATCCCAAGCAGGCTCCTCACTGTCAGTGTAGAGACCGACACAAGGCTCAATCCCATGAACCGTGAGATCAGGACCTGAGCTGAAATCAAGAGTTGGACATTTAACCCACTGAGCCACACAGGCGCCCCATGGAGGGCTTTGAACTTTTAGAGGTATTCGTACTTTTTATCGTCTCTGCTGGAAGCGTGTCTGGAGTGCGGCTGTGAGTGTTGCCACAGAATGCAGGGTCAGAAAAACTCACTTAGGACATTTAATCTGTGAGCAATTTGATTTTCTGAAGCCAAGCTGCAATGTTGTTTATGTAGACAAAATAAAACACTACTAATCTATAATTTGCTGCTTTCTGCTTCGGTTGCACTTGGAGAATCTTCTAGGATTGTGCCAAGGGTGGCTGAGAATGACCTGCAGCAGCACCAAGCAATGGCTAGACTGTGCTGGAAATATGCAGCCAGAGAAGCCTGCATCTGGTCCTCCCTTTTCTTGGACAAAGGCTGCCTCGGGCTTCCACTGAATTTTAGAACCTGGTCACCCGCCGATAGAGTGGATACAGCAAACCTGTAGCAGCACTTTCTGGTCTTCCGGATCTGTACATCCTTTCTTCATTTCATCGCGTCTTTGTCCATCTTCGAGTTTTGAGAACTCTTCTCCTTGGGTATCAACTCCTTTCTCTGCCATTTCCTTCACCTTCCTAATGACACAATATTTAAACAATTCTTAGTATTGGTCTCGGTCTCTACCACATAAGAGGTTGCAGCAGTACATGCTTTTCAGTCACCTCTGTACCCAACGTAGGGCTTGAAATGACCCTGAAATTAAGAGTCACATGCTCCACCGAGTCAGCCAGGTGACCCTGGACGTGCACTTTTATAGTGGAACTGCTTGTGTATAGGAACACAACTTACATTTTTACACCAGATTCGTTACATTTTCTGTGTTGTTACTGTACAAAATTTGCACAATTTCACCCTTTTTAAATGTGGGAAACCAGCTCTTGGGAGTAGAAAGATTTCTATCAAATAATGGGCCACTCTGCATTCTAAAATGAGAGAAAGAAAAACATTCCTTAACTATTTTAGACACATGGGACCCTCCAAAAGGCCTTATTTACACATATGTAATTTAAAGGAGGGTCTGGTGGTGCCCAGGGGAAAGCCCCATCCACAATGACGGGTACGCAGGGGTTTTAAAACGTTAAATTAGCTGTTTACATGAAGTGATGAATGATGGCCTTCCAGTTAACAGTTTTTGCTATTCACAACATCCCCTTCTCCTTTCTTCCAAACTCATTTAAAGTACACTGAAAGCATGTGACTGCATTTCAAATACTTACCACTTAAAAAACAACTCAGGACTGTAGTTATTCTTCGCAGGCAGTAGGCAGGTTTATATCCCAGAGCCCTAAATCAAGTGAGCTTCAAGAGTGAGGGTTGGGGTGCCTGGGTGGCTCAGTTGGTTGAGCATCTGACTCTTGCTTTTGGCTCAGGTCATGATCCCAGGGTCACGGGATCGAGCCCCACATCAGGCTCCACGCTGAGTATGGAGCCTGCTTAAGATTCTCTCCCTCTCTCTCCCTCTCTCTCTCTCCCTCCCTCCCTCTGCCCTTCCCCCTCTTGCGCTCTAAGACTGAGGGTAAAGAAACCTTGAGATGGAATCAGAATGAACACAACTGTACATGAGGTTTGCTGCTCACAGGAAAGCCTTCCAGCAATGACTGAGGAGATTCAGGCATCACAAAGGTCCCTGGAAAGCACCTCTAGCAAAACATGAGGAAGTATACTTTCCAGGCTTACAAATTCTAAAGTTACAAAAGAGTTTTGAAACAAAGGGGTGGTCTCCAATGAATGCCAACCGAAACAGTCTGGCGTGATCACCCAGGTGTTCCTGCCGAGATATGGGACCCCGACACAAGTTCTGGTCTCAAGCATCTTTACAGTACAACTTAATGACACATGATGCACAGATACTAAGGACAACTATACCATCTACCTACACACCAGTATCCTCTCTGCTAGACAGGCTTCCCACATTTGTTCTGAAGGCAAGGAGTCACTTCTGATTCACAGTATAGAAAAAGTCAGTTACTCGTTGATTTTTCATATTATTTATAATACATTTAACCTGAGGGTACCTACCTTTCCTCTGTTTCCTTTTGTAGTCTTTCTTCTTTTTCTCTTTGTTCACGAGCAAGGCGCCGTTTCTCTGCCAAAATTTTTGTTGCCTCCTCAGCATTCATAGTCCCTGGTGTGCTTTTACTACTAGGCTCTAGTTGAAATCAACACAACATGCAAAACAGTTAGCTTAGGGAACTTCATACCTGTAAGCCCAATAAAGAGGTGCAAGACAACCAACAATATTAAAAACTCAATGTGTACATGGTCCAAATTTTATCAATAACATGCAATCTGTAAGTAAGTGATTAAAAGAACAGATTTTGTTCAAAACCCCAATCCCGTTCCCAATAACAGAAGTAGCAGTCTGTTTCTTTTTAACATCCCCTTGCTCCAAAATGAAATAATGTACTCCCACTTTGGTTTAGCTGTTTTGAGAGCGACCTGACTAAAATGACCCTATGGGAAAAAAGATTAAGACGCACTGAACACAGAGGAAGACAAACTTATGCTCAGTCTATATGAAGTATACAAATACTTGACTAGACAAGAACATACCCAGCATACATTGTGAAATTTGTGCATAATTTTCACTAAATAACTACTGTTTAAATGAATGTTGGTAATAGTGAATTATTATATTTGATTGGTCATAAAGTGGCTAACTACATAACCAAAGAAACCAAGACTATCAGTAAAATAAGGTGACCACATGGGGGCATGCTGTAAGGTTTCAGTCCATGTGATGACTATTTTTTTTTAATTTTTTTAATGTTTTTATTTATTTTTGAAGGAGAGAGAGAGAGACAGAGCATGAGCGGGGGAGGAGCAGAGAGAGGGGGAGACACAGAATCGGAAGCAGGCTCCGAGCTGTCAGCACAGAGCCCGACGCGGGGCTCGAACCCACAAACTGTGAGATCATGACCTGAGCCGAAGCTGGACGCTCAACCAACTGAGCCACCCAGGTGCCCCATGTGATGACTATTTTATTTTATTTTTTTTTTCTTTAAAATTTTTTTTTAACGTTTATTCATTTTTGAGAGAGAGAGAGACAGAGCACGAACAGGGGAGGAGCAGAGAGAGAGGGAGACACAGAATCTGGAACAGGCTCCAGGCTCTGAGCTGTCAGCACAGAGCCGGACGCGGGGCTCGAACTCACGGACCGTGAGACCATGACCTGAGCCAAAGTCGGACGTTTAACCGACCAAGCCACCCAGGCGCCCCGTCTATTTTAAATAAATCACATATTGGGGTGTGCCTGGATGGATCAGTCAGTTAAGCATCTGACTCTTGATTTCAGCTCAGGTCAAGATCTCGTGGTTCATGAGTTCAAGCCCCACATTGGGGCTTCTCTCGAATCCCCACATTGGGATTCTCTCTTTCTCCTTCTCTTTCTGCCCCTCCCAAGCGCTCTCTCTCAAAATAAATCACTTTAAAAATAAATAAGTAAATAACATATGAAAATGAGGATCTTAAGACATCAGGAATGAATAAGTTGCAATAAAATTATTATTCCTGTCATAAAGAAATCACTGTGGAATTCCTTCAAAAAGCAAAATTTACTAGTGTACTTAAAATTAATGTCAAAAAAACAAAGTAAAATAAAATAAAATAAAATAAAGTAATATCTATGGACATTAAGAACATGTCACAGGCAAAATGCCAATATGGGACTTTTAGGAACCCACATACTGCTCAGACACGTTATGGTGTATGTGTGGAAACGGACCTTCAGCTCCCGATGGAAATCCACTCAGCCACATATGGCCAGATGTGCTCTCCCCAAAGATGGACAATACCTTAGGGCCATTCACAGAACCATCCACTATCAGAGCTGGAAGGGACCCCTAGGGATCACCTACAGCAATGCACTCATCTAATCAGTACTTTTAACATTAGTTCCAAAAATGGATTTTCCGCAACAAGGGGGTGAGGGGAAGAAGCTCTGGCAAGGAAAAGTAAGCAGTGTGCCAATGATTGGCTAAATTCTCTTCATCAAAAGAAAGCTTACACCCTAAAGTTCTCAGAATTGGGGAATAAAACAAAGGTGACCGTTTCTGAACTACCTTAAGACTTCCCGTGTTGCCAAAATAAACTTCTCAGTGAAGGAACTTACCTTCACAGACCGTCTGCTTTTGGCTCACAGCTTCAGAGCTGCTAGTGGTTTTAGAAACTGCTTCTCTTTTCTTTCCAAGAGTACCTAACACATTTTGCGCAAGTAGGTTACGCTGAACAGGAATTACTTTGTAACAAAGAGAAGGTTGTGACTGTTTTGACCTGACAGGTGAAGGGGACGGGGGGCGATTCTTCTGCATTTGCCTGCTGAGAAAAAGTAACCATTAATGGGGGAAGTTGGATACGGTTTTGTAGTAGATATGTGTACATATAAAGTAAACACATTAGTTTATAATGTGCCATTTCATAAAATATAATGTCTTGGTACTAGGAGATATTTTCTAACAGAAGTCAGTCCATTTTTGAAGATTTTTTCCTATTTACAATGCATACTACCATTATTTCCTTTATGAAACACTGATGTGACATTTATCCTGGTAAAACACCTATCAGGAACAGTTGCAATTAAGCTACTTACTTAACACTGATGGGAGAGGGTGGGCGCCACCCACTTGCAGGAGAAGATGGCCATTTATAACATGGTATTTGTGACGATGGGCGCTTCTTTGTACCAGGGTTGTTGGCCTGTTTGTCCATTTCTGGTTTCTGAACAGAGCCAATACAGTCAGATTAAGAGATCAGCATTTACCTTTCTGCAGCTGGCTTGCCTTTTTAAGACCAACATACCCTGAACATATAATACAATTTTAGCTCCTTAAAAGGAGCAAGCATGAGAATTAGACACAGATATGTTCTTCTAGACTAACAATTCAGATTACGAATTTCAAGAAGTTCACAGAAATAATTAAAAACAAATCTTTCCCTTCAAAACCTGATTCTATTTCTAAATCCTAATTAAAGGTTTGTATTATTTCTTCTTGAACTTTTCTTCAGTTTAGAAATAGTTCCTGTAACAGTTATACTTCCTCCTTTCTACTAAAAACTAATGTTCCAGCTTTGAGGGGAAACTGGTACGAGTGTCATCATTTTAAATCATTGAAGTGGCTTATCCTATGTAACTGATTTTATTGCAGAATACTATCTAAGAACTTGTTTATGTTGTGAAACTTGACCTATCATGACCTACACAACTAAATACACAGATTTTAACAGAAAATTGGGCAATAAAAGGCACTTAATAAACCTGTGGAAAATCTCTCACTTTCACCTTGGAAGATGTTTCCACGCTCACCTCCAGGAAGGCCTCGGGGGATGCTTCCACACTCTCTTCGGGGAGCGTTTCCACACTAGCCTTGGGGGATGCTGCCATACCAGCCTTGGTAGATGCCTCCACGCTTGCTTCAGAGGACACTTGCATGCTCCCATCAGGGGACGCATCCGTGCTCATCTCGAGAGACGAGTCCATGCTCACCTCGGGGGATGGGTCCACGCTCACCTCGAGGGACATGTCCACGCTCACTTCCGGGGATGTTTCCACGCTATCAGGGAGTGCTTCCGCACCTGCTTGAGCTGATGCTTCCACACTCCCTTCAGGGGACCCTTCCATGCTTGCCTGGGGGGTTGCTTCATTCACCTCGGGGGCCGCCTCCATGTTCGCCTCGGGGTCCACTTCCACACTCACCTTGGGGATCGCTCCCACGTTCACATTGGAGGCCACTTCCATACTCGTGCTCGCCTTGGGGGGCGCTTCCACCTTCGCCTTGGGGAGCGCTCCCACTTTCTCCTGGGGAGGCACGGCCATTGCTGACTTGCGAAGCACTATGGTATTCTTCAATTCATCACTGCTATGGCCACGCAGGGGCGTGGTCACATACTGTAGTACGGGATAGCGGTTGCCTGTGGGTGAATGAGGACAGAATGAAATTCTCTACACTTAGCAACCTGACAACAAGGCAGAAACACACCTTGTTAACAGTAGAAGAACAGGAAAAGAGAAAAGAGACCGTGTTTATTAGGAAACTGCAGGGATTACGCCCAACACAGAAGCGTTTAGTGAAATGGATCACAGACACAGGACAAAAGTATCACAAAGTTGGTACTTCAGAAGTGCCACCATCAAGAGGCGTCGTGAAAGCAACAGTCTACTATAGATGAAGAGGACGTGTCTCCCAAGTTGATGTTTGCAATAAGCTATCTTTTTTTTTTTTTAAGTTTGAGAGCGAGAGCAAGAGTGAGAGCATGCGCGTGAGCAAGGGAGGGCCAGAGAGAGAGAAACCCAAGCAGGCTACGTGCTATTAGCGTGGAGTCAGACGCGATGCTGGAACCCACGAACCGTGAGATCACGACCCGAACTGAAATCAAGAGTAGGATGCTTAACTGACTGAGCCACCCAGGCTCCCTGCCATTTCTCATTTAATCATACTACGGTTGAGTGATTTTCATAAAACATTACAAGATGTTCAACACTTTTTAAAAGTAATCTAAAACAACTTAACCAGGGCCAGGGATCTTACGATTACAAGTGATTATGCAAGAAATTCTATATATGGCTATTTTGGAATATAATATAAAAAGAGCATTTTCTCACCCATAATAAAAACTATAATAACACATTAATCAGAACGGGCTGGATTTTCAAGGTCTCTTCCAGCTTTCACAATCTAAATATTTTCTGCCTAATAAATGGATAAAAATGGTAATACTCGGTACCAGCAAAGAAGGTGGAAAGTGGTAACAGCAACGTTGGGAAAGAGGCAGCCCCACACTGCTGGTGAGGTCGTGGATTTGCACATGTTCCTGGTAGGGGGGATTGGGGCAATAATGTATCAAAAGCCATTACAAAGTACATAGTCTTTGTTGCCACAATTTCACTTCTAGGTCTATCCTTATGAAAAAAAATCAGATATGAAAATGTATGCAATAAGGGTTACTTATTACAGCATTATTGATAATACTGAAACAATGAGAACTATAATCTAAATATTCAACAGGAAATTTAGATAATACTGACAGTCATTCAGAGTATTAATATACAATTTCTGGACATAGAAAAGGATATATATCCAGATTAAACAAAAGCAGATTATAACCCTATCTTGTGAAGAAAATATATAAACAAATATTCAGTCATGAGTGGGCTATTGGGATAATAGTAAATTATATTTAAAATTTTCTCTACACTAAATATGCATTGCTTGTATAATAAAGTAAATATTGTTTTTAAATTTTTTAGTTTTATTTATTTATTTTGAAAGAGAGAGAGAGAGAGAGAGCGCGCGCGCGCATGAGCAGGGAAGGGGCAGAGAGAGGGAAAGAGAGAGAATCCCAAGTGGGGCTCAAAATTACAAACCGTGAGATGATGACCTGAGCTGAAATCAAGAGTCAGATGCTTCAACCAACTGAGCTGCCCAGGCGCCCGCGCCCCGAAAAGTAACTGTTTTTTAAAAAGTATTTGGTGATAGCTTTCTTAAGACTTGGTAAATCTGTCACTTCCTCTGTAAACTTTTACATGATCTCATCAAATAACCAAAATAGAACAAATTACCAAAGACTGACGACTCATGAATAAAAAATGTGACTAAGTTAAATGTTTTTAGGCCCTCATTTTGGTGGAAAAAGTATTATATTTACATATTGTGTGTACCTAAACAGTCACATGATTTAACATTGACAGTTTGCACTAAGAAAATATATTAAATGTAATAACTAGATTTCTATTAGCTATAGAAATTTAAGATAAGATACTGCATTTTCAATGGAAGTAAAATATTAAACAAAAATAAAAGCAATAAAAGAAATATCTTACAGTAGACTGGAGGGAGACTGGCAGAAAATAATCTGACATCCTATAATGAGGCATAAACAAATTCAGAAATTGGAACCAAAAGAAGTAAAGCTGCACTACCAGAAAGTCTGTGACAGCATTCTGATTTATTTTACTAATCATATGAATAACAACAGAAGAAAAAAACAAAGGTGCTGGGATAAATTCTGGGAAAAAAAAGTGGAGGAAAAAAGAAAGAAAAGAATGATGGGAACAGTGCATTTTACCCCCCACGGGCATGTCTGACACTTTACGTGACCTACAAGTGAGAAAATCCACCTAAGCCTGAAGACTGTTCTTACTTTACCAACAATCTTTATGTCCTTAATTAAAAGCTAAAGAGCAGATCAGTGTTACTCTTTCATATTTTAGGAAAAAAAGTTGGGTGAGGTAGAAAACTTTCTCCCTCTAAATCGTAAGTTTCCAGATACTTTTAACATCCAGTACTTCTTACAGTGCTGTGACACATTTAAGCACAGGTTGAGAAACCCATAGAGCTTTTAAAAACTTAGGGGTGCCTGGCTGGCTCAGTTGGAAGAGCATGCCACCCTCGATCTCGGGGTTCTAAGTTCGAGCCCCCTATGTTGGGTGTAAAGATTACTTTAAAAAATCTTTTAAAAAATCATGTAAAAGTGTAACAACCACCATAATTACCTATCTCATCCTATAAATTACCCATTACCCAGATAACTAATCTACCAGGCTAGAAGGCATAAAATAAACATGCAATATAAAACTGTTGGGTAAAATCAGTCATTTGGAAACCACTGATTCAAATTATTTTTATGCCTTACTGCAACCAATTAAATGATACGACCTGCTTTTTAAGTGCAAATACTAACACTTTCAGGCTTTCTGCCCTATGCCTATTACCTGGGGTTTCTTTTCCAGGGACCGACAATGAAGCAGCACTTTTGCTCCTGGCTATTGAAGCTTTTGTTGGGACCAGCAGGCGGCTGATTAAATTATTCTCCCGAAGACTGGTATGCTGGTGTCGAGCTGAATGAGGAGAACAGACGTAGTTGAGGTCTCACAAATAAATGCAAAGCAACAAAGAGCAATGTGAACTGCTGCAAATGAGAACTTGCCCAGCCTGGAAGTAGAGGCAACGAGAGCAACACATCCAGAACGGGAATGAACACTGCCACCAGAGACTGCCTTGCTGGGGAAGAGAGCACTGAGTAAGGAAGCAAAGGCCCCAGCATACATAATAACCCCAGTGAAGAAATCTACGTAGCATACTTAACAGAGTCCTAGCCAACATATGGAGTCTCTGCAGAGGAGCTCGCATATGTCTATCACGCAAAACGCCTTTGACATGGATTCCTACACATATCTGCCACTGACAATCCTACTCTGGTCAGATTCATTGCCAAAAGCTCCAAGGGACTGACTGAATTCTTCTGTTAAAAGTGCATCTTCTAAATATCTTGCTCCAATAAATTTTTATGTTCATAAATATCCCTGTGACAATGGCATTTGTTATAACGGGATTTGACCCTAATCAACAAACTGGAGAGCATTCTGTAAGTGAATGGTTTGGTAGAAACAAAAAGCAACAATTGTGTTTGACAGAGAAAAGGAGAGGAAAGGTATTAGAAAGAAACTTTAAATAAAGAAGTACTTCAGTAACAAGTATGAATTTTTTTGTATAATAATCAGCAGTTCAAACATGTGCAAAGGTTAGATGTGAGTAATGCCATGAAGCAACAGAGCAAAGCTTTTAAGTTCAAATTATGGCCAATACTTAGAACTTCTAAACGCAAACTCATGAAGTATTTGAAGAGCATCAACTCCTCCGACACAAATCTATACCTACACCAACACTCTGTGATCTAGTCTCTCAGCTTCATTACAGACCTCCTGCTCAAATGATGGCAGAATTACATATTTCATTTACAGACAGACTCTTGGCTTCAGCCAAATGTTAAGGGATATTTTGGCTTCCAGTTTTAGGAACAACTCCTCAAGCAACGAAATGTTGACATAAACAGATCTCTTTTAAGCCACTATTTAAGACTAGTACTTGGGAGCACCTGGGTGGCTCAGTCGGTTAAGTGTCTGACTTCGGCTCAGGTCATGATCTCATGGTTGGTGAGTTCAAGCCTCACGTCGGGCTCTGTGCTGACAGCTCAGAGCCTGGAGCCTGCTTCGGATTCTGTCTCTCTGTCTCTGCCCCTTCCCTCCTCGTGCTCTGTCTCTCTCTCTCAGAAACAAATATTAAAAAAAAATTAAAAACAAAATAACTAACCACCTGGTTTTTCTTCTACTTTTTCTGTTTCCATAGGTGACTGCAGTTTGTTAGATCTTCTATTCAAAGACGAACTTCTCTTTTCTGTTGTTTCTGGAGATCAAGGGCAAAGGAAAATTATTTTTTACAAATTATTTAACTGTGTTATTTTAGGAGTCAACTCCTCTTTTCAAACATTTTTTATCTTCTTTACTCTTGCTTATAAGAATTTATTTAAATTTCAAATCTTATGTAGAGATTCTACATCCCCAACCTTAAAACTAATTTACTCTAAGTTATCTGAAATAAAAGTATTTAGAAAAAAAAAACAGTAAAAATTAAGAAGAAAATGTCTAATACTACCTGACAAGATCAATATTCCCAAATTAGAAACATTCATTTTAAATTTTAGACACAATCCATGACCTCTGTTACTAAAGTAATGTATACTTTAGTTATAATGATTATGGCTTTAAACTTTTTAAAAATGATCGTTAACATTTGGCATAGATGTCGCGATTTTAGCAACCTAATGAAAAACATGCTTTGTGTAGACACTTTTCCATTTCACTTGAAATGTTCTGGCTCAGAATACTGAGGAGTGTCTGTTTAAAGAATAACTTCTTGGGTCTCCTGGGTGGCTCAGTCAGTTAACCATCTGACTCTTGGTTTTGGCTCAGGTCATGATCTCACGGTTTGTGGGTTCAAGCCCCACATGGGGCTCTGTGCTGACAGCTCAGAACCTGGAGCCTGCTTCGGATTCTGGGTCTCTCTCTCTCTCTCTGCCCCTTCCCTGTTGGTGCTCTGTCTCTCTCTCAGAAATAAACATTTAAAAAATTTTAAGAATAACTTCTCTTTTGGGAACCTGTAAACTAAATTGGGGACCTGTACATATTGACAACGTAGCATCATTTGAAAATCCGTGAACTGATAATGTAACTGAACAGCACGATCCAGAGGTATAATCGATTCAATCGTGTGATTAAATCACATATCCTTTACCATCATATCGCAAGAAATGACAAGATAAGTGTGAACAGTTACTGAGTCAGCAAGTGGCAGAAGAAAAACAGACAATTTGAGTCAGCCAAGCTTTAAAACAGGGCTATTTAAAACATTACAGGTTATTAGAGTATGAACTTAATTTGAGTTTGAAATGTTCATCTCTCTGGATCAAACAGATTTCATTCCAATCTGAAGAGATTTTTACAAAGGTAAGCCACCGCCAATACTGGCTTTATTTTCCCTGGCATCATTAATCACAACATTCATCATCTCAGAGTGTGCAATATACTGTACCTTTTTAAGTAAGTTATTTCACAAAAGTATCTTCCACACACACCTTCTTGTATTAAAAACTAGTAAAGAAATCATCTAAAAAGTTACTTGGAATTGCTCCTTCAGTGCGATTTAACTAATTATTACCTTGAAAGTCATCACCTGTTCCTCCTCATTACAAGTCTCATTGATATATCAAGTAAACCTATTAATGAAAGCATACTAGTGTTTGCACATATTAAAAATGTCATACGTGTCTGTGGAAGAAATATTTGCTAACTCCTCAGAGCAATTAGATAGTAAAACAGAGTCAATGCTTGTGAAACAATCAAGATATATTAAAATGAAAGTATATGACACTACAATGATTGAACTAAGGAATAATAAATTTAGTATATGACAAAGAAGGTACTAGAGAAAACCTTCCCACGTTAATCTACGAATGAACCCAGGCTACACACAAGTGCTCTGGGAAAGCCTATCAAGAGTTAGGGTGTTAAGTGGATCAACTTTTGTTAGACCATTATGACAGAAAATATGATAACCACAGACTGACAAACAACAAAAGACGTCTCAAGCTCATGGTTAGAAATTAGGAGTCCTAAAAGTATAAATAACATAATGTAAGTATGAACAAAACAAAAATCCTTTTCAACATTTTAAAACTGTAATATCTGGATAAAAATGGAAATCTTTTCCACTAGGTTAACTACTGCTACAATTAATTATACTTTAATGAGATCCAGAATCTTTTTGCTGTACTGGAATTTTATAGCATTGCTCAAAAATAGGTCAAGGTATCTAATAAAAGAAAGATTTTTGAATTCAGACCATAATTATGCATTTTTTAAATTCATAAGGCACAAAAGTGGGAAGATGGAATATGTTTGCCATGTCTTTTTCCTGCCAAAGTCACTTCTGTTTCTGTCACTGGAAAGGATTTTTTTTTGATTGATGGGTATGGCTGCCTAATCCATTTCAATTATCAGTGAGGAGCACCATGTGCAACAAGCCAGAAATGGTCACTGACACACACTCAGGTAAGATTTTTTTGAAAGGAAAACACGAGAAGCAAAAGGTATTTGAAGTAGTCATACTAGATAACTTTGTTTTCTTTTAAAGAACACCACCTTAGCACTGCGAAGAGTTGTAAAGTGGAGCTTAGCAATGTTTCTCCCCTGAAACATGGGTATCACTTTATTTGCTTTGGAGGAAAACATGAGCTTATTATTGAAATGTACAATTTCAACATCATGATCCATCTATCAAAAGACCAAAATATAAACCATAAACAAGCATGATAGAGTGAAAAGCACTGAATTTCCTGGGGTATTAATTATAAAACCAGGAAGGTAATTATACTTGCCTGTCAAGTTTACAAGGTTGTCATGCATAACAAATATATGTGAAGCAGATCAACCTGTCTGTTGGAGTATATATGCTAACATTTTCCTTACACAAGGTGATATTCATGAAACTTAATGGAAAATGAATAACTAGTTTAGCTACTCTCTAGGAAAAACAATTTCATTTACTGGTTTGGCAGAATATGAATTACTTTTATAACAAATTATTGTGCCACTTACCGGCAATGTCTTTTAGTCAAAATATGTTGCAGTTTGGGCTACCTGAGACCAACAAAGCCATCTGACAATTCATATGTAAATCATGAAATAAGGATTAACACTGATGAAAATCCAAAACTGTAACGACCATCGCTATCTACTGTAAAACAAGGTGGTGTTCTTCTGAAATAAATTTAAATGTTCTACAGTCTAAAGGATAAGTAGTACTGTAAAAAAATACATAAAGAATTGATTTCATTGGTTTAAAATTCTGTGGAACACGTGAAATAACTACTTACTCTTGGCAACAGAATTCTGAACACCTGCAGATGACATAGGCACTTGTTTGTGTAAACCGGAAATCTCTTGTTCAAGTTTTTCAGTAGATACAGAACGTTTATTAGCTGAGAAAAGATATAATATTTACTGTACTCAGATTTAAAAGAAGCATCATTAGCTGAAACAAAGTGAATTCATGATGTAGTTCTATCGAGTATAGACGTGCATTAATTAGGTGCACAATATTCATGGTCATTCCTTATAAATGATAGAAATTTAAGTTTTATGAAACTAAAATTATGCCCATTTTTAGGAAAATTTACAGTACCCTCAATAGTAAATGGGGCAATTTACTTTTAAAATATGCATTGGATAAAGTTGTATAAAGCTTTATTATTAATCATTTTTCCAGAGATAACAAATTTAAGTGGTAAGATTTTAGATATAATGGATAAAATGATAATGAAATTTCTTTTGCAATCTTACAATATAAATTTATTGTGCACACCAAAGAGTACACGGCAGTATTTTCATTTGGGATACAAAGTTCAAAATCTTGTTGTAAAGCCACCTTGTAGCAATAGCCAGTATCCAAATATGAACCTGAATGAACTTCAAGTTTAACAGCTGTATTAATTACCATTTTTAGTCTCAGGGTTCATGGTTGTAGAGCCTTCCCACGACCATCTTTTTTGACGATGATCAACACGGTTGCTCCGTTCCAGTGTACGGTAGACAACGGCTTTGAATCTCTCCTATTTAAAATAAACACCAACAATTTTTTACGTATTATAAAACCATCCCATCACCAAATTTTTCTATCAAGCAAAATTTTAGGGGACATCAGGTAAAAGTTAAAAATATTGGGAGGGGCACCTAGGTGGCTTAGTCGGTTAAGCATCCAACTCTTGATTTGGGCTCAGGTCATGATCTCACCGTCCCTGGGACTGAGCCCCACGTTGGTTTCTGTGCTGGCAAACCAGAACCTGCTTAGGATTCTCTCCCCCCCGCCCCCGGCCCCCCGCCCCGACTCGTGCATACACACACACTCTCTCAAAATGAATAAACTTAATTTAAAATGTATATATAACCTTAAATTCTTTGTACAATGAGGCAGAAAAAAAAAATCAACTAATATACATATAAGTGAAATCTATGCCAGAGTCATCTATAATACCCACATTTCTAAGATCTTCAATTCTAGTGTTAATCAATAGGTTTTTTTTTAAGTTTATTTATTTTGAGAGAGCAAGGGAAAGGCAGAGAGAGAGGGAGAGAGAGGATCCCAAGCAGGCTCCGCACTGTCAGCACAGAGCCTGACGTGGTGCTTGAACTCACGAACCTTGAGATCATGACCTGAGCCAAAATCAAGAGTCGGATGCTTAACTGACTGAGCCACCCAGGCATCCCTCAATAAAGTTAAAAAAAGATAATCAAGGTGTTTGTCTGGACCTCAACTTTATTTTTCTTTATTTGAGTAATCTCTACACCCAATGTGGAGCTCATGCTCTTATGACTGAGCCAGCCAGGTGCCCCTTGACCTCAACTTTAATCCAGCTGCTGAGGAGAACAGCTTTTCAAATGTAAACACCACACTGTGACAAAACCACCCCACAGCCATGCATGGTTTTCCTTTCTCAGATAATTTTGTGCTGTAACAAACCATGGATTGTACTCAGGTAAACAAATCAACTGCAGGGCCAGGAGGCTTTGTATTATTCCCTGACAACAACCGTTTCATAGCAACATCATTCTTATAATGCCCCCACCGTTTCTCTGAGGGAAAAGACCAACATACTAGGAAAATGGAGACTCACCCATATCCCCTGAGGAGAAAAGCAATTGCAATTCTTAAAATGAAATGTATCTAGTGGCAATATTTTAAAATGATATTTTCTAACAGAAAATTGCCTCAAATTACCAGAAACCCAGAAAGTGTAATAAACACTAAAAACCATAATCCGTCTTGTATTATTCAAACATCACTGATTGTTGAGAATTCTATCCCCTGCTTCCAAACGGACTAGCTCTCTATGCTTTCAGGTTCCAGTTGCATCTGTGGCTCCTACTTAAGCTCCTGCCCTGGCTCCTATGTCTGTCCACACTTATCCCTCCTCAGCACCATGGAGTCTGGGTTTTCTCCCTGCTCTAAGGAATTATTCTCTTTTTCTACCTTCAGGCTGCTCACAGTGTCCAAGGGTTCCTTCTTGCTCTGTTCACGGGAACTGCCTCGCCACCCACACCCCAACTAGTTTTGTGAGGTTGATTCTCTTTTGTCCCTTTTCTCCTGGTCCTTCCTCCTGTTTCCTCCTGCCACAGCTCTGGCTTCCTCCCCCTCTGCAGTGCCATTATGTTACATTCTCTTTTCTCTGGGATCTCTCTGAGGTTCCTCTTTCTCTAAGATGATCTTTTTTTTCTCTAAGTCCCTGGGAGTCTGTCTCCTCCAGGGACCCTCCCCCACTCTGCAGTTTTCTATTCTACCTTCTTTCAGTCTCTTAGCTCAGATCTATCCCTGTCCTTCCTTTTCTTTACCACAGAAGCAAATTAAGGAGCTCTTTCACAGAGGAAGATGGAGAGTGATAGAAATTCTGAAGGAGAATTCATCAAATACTCTGGAATATGGAAAAAAGAGCATAAACAACCACAGAAAACAGTTCAGAAGACAGAGAAGTGGTAGTGAGTGGACCATTGATGGGGAAGAAATGGCACGGGAACAGTCCTAGAATAAGGAAGGTCCACAGATGGGGCAGGGGCTGAGGCATGTGAGAGCAACCTTGTGCTTGACAAGGAGGGAAAGTGAGCACTACAGAGAAGAAGCCTCATGGGGACAAATGGAACCAAAAAGAAAGGACAGAAAAAGAAAACTTTAAATTAGAGCAACAGAAGAAAAGAGGGGGAGATAAAAACACACATATTGAGAGAATAGGCAGAAAGCTCAAAGACAGGGAGAGAAAAAGAGAGAAAAGCTAAGACAAAGAAAGGGGAAAGAAAAGTGAGGCACCTCAGGCAGAAAAAGGTCAGATGGAGAACCAGAAGACAGACTAAGATTTAGGGACACTTGAGAATCACTGGAATAAAGAAAAAGAGAGAATGCCAGCAAGAAAAAGAATGGTTTCCCAGAGAACATGCCAGATTCACAAGAAGTCAAGGATCCTCAGAGTAAAGCAGTGGAGTGACCCTCCAGGAGAAAAATCTGATGTCAGAGAGAATCAGGCAGAACAAGACAGGTAGCCAGATGCCCAAGTACGGACAATAAAAGACAAATTGACTGAAGTGGGACAGAAGGGGAAATAGAGGGCATTACTAAGGCAATGACTCATACCCACAGGGTGCCAGACACCAAGAGTCCAGAAAGGTAAAGAGAGCAGCAGGACTACAGAATGGCAGGGGAAAGAGCGGGACTGCGGGGGACGCGTGGTGAGGAAGGGGGGGGGGTGGCACACAGGAGAAAAGACAGGGGAGGCCGGATGGGAAGTGTGCTCCCCTCTGACTGGCCTGCACTCAAGCAGTCAGAGGAGCCGCCATGAGAAGTACGATGGGGAGCCTATCAGGGCAAATTCCAGAGGCTCAGTGGAAGGGTCAGTCAGGGAGAGTGGAAGGGCTCTCTTCCTGGGCCTGCAAGGCTCCGCTTTTACATCAGCTAGTGGTTCTAAACTCAGGGGTCTGACACGACAGGGACAAGAGGCTCTACCACTGAAGGGAAGCAGCGAGAACTGGAGATGGTTCCTTTGGCAGGGGAGGGGGCAGTAAAGGCAGAAAGGCTAAGAAAAAAGTGGTCCGGTGCTGGGCAACACAGTGTGTCATCTGATTAACAGGCTTTACAAAAATACATACCCTTTCCTCCTGTAATTTTTGTTTCCTTTTTTCTTCTGCGGATATTCTCCGCTGTTCATCCTTTTCTTTCTGTTCTTTCAGCTTTCGTTGTTTTTCTTCCATCAGTTTTTCATACTGGATCCTGGACTTCCTTTCTTTCTCAAGCAGTTGTGTTTCTTTGTTGGCTGAAATATTCCAAACACATTTTCAAGGTGTAAGAGCCAAGCAAATATTTAACTTTTCCACATTATACACAAGAAAGAAAAAGGTAATGTATCTCCTTCTCTTAAAAATAACATAACCTATGCTAATAACAAAAGATCATGTGAGTGTAAGAGAATGGCCACTAAAGTATTTGCCCTGGGTGTTCATTTAACTCCAGAGAACTGAGATGGCTTAGATGACCACTCATATCCTGTCCAAACTAAGATTCCAAATTAAAAACAAATATTTTCTTTCATGTGGTATTTCTGCTGATTTGAGCCAAGGTTAAACCCCACCAGATTAACCTGCTATATACATTAAAATAAGAAATAAAAAGAAAACACATAGGCAGAATGTTTTTGTTCATTCTCTTAGGAAACTGCTTTCAAAGGCCTCATCTATGCAGACCACACTCCAGCATGCCAGTTCTACAATCATGGATTTAGTCATGTACCACATTATGAACAGCATGATGTTTTCCTACTTCAAATTTCCCATCTCTAAAGCCTGGAGAGCATCTATGCAGTTCTAAAATACTCTTCTGAAGAGCTACAGGAAGAAACCGCTCCTCATTAAAACAAAGACAAATGATATCCATTTGAATGAAGCTGAGCACAAGTTTTGTCAGGGGATTTCAAAGATCAGAGAAAAATGCAGTTGAAAAAGCAGTCCCTTAAGTTGTAGAAGGATATTCTTTTAGATTCTAATTTACACTTAAGAAGTGTATGTTAGGATTATTAGCAACTTCATTTTCCTTTTTAGAGTCATTTTTATTGAAATCCCATTCCTCTGGTTTCTACAAATGTTGAAATTTTCATATTTTAGTTTTCAGAAAATTGGAGGTAACAGAATTTACTACTTCAAAAATTAAACAATTTAATCAAATATTTTTCTTGGGCCTTCTTTATCTTACTTAGTATAATCATTGAATCCAATATAATACATCCTAGGAAAAATGTAATCTATGATATAAACAGATCAGGAAAAGTAAGCAAAACCACTCTGGAAATACATAACCTTACAAGAAAATTCACTCATTCTGATTATTTTTTAAAAATCTAAAATATACCATCTTGTTGTCTTTTCTTTTCTTCTCGGCGCTCCTTCGCCAACCTCTGCCTGGTGTCACTTTTAAGGACAGATCCATCTATGACTAAAAACAAAAAAAAAAAGAGAGAAAAAAGTAAGACATTAATAGGATATCAAATTTTAATGACATGACACTTTGACATCTATCACAAAGCATTCTAGAAATTATACCTGGCTTGAATGATGATTTTATATTTGAGGATTGAGATGCAGAGCTAAAACCACTCTGATTCCGTCTTTCTTCGGCCATGGCGTGAGCAGCCGCAACTAGAACACAGGAACATAAAGGGAAGGGATTAGATAATAAGAATACGGTTAATACAGGGGGAGGCAAACAAAGCACAGGCCGTCGTCTTTGATGATAAAGGATAGCATCTCATCTATAAGGCAAAATCATGATAGATTAATCCAGGTCAACAATACAGACATACTGAGTACCTATGACGTTCAACAACAGTTTAAGAATTAAAGCTGTTTACTGTGGATGTGCTGGCATACCAGTGGACATAAGGAGAGAGCTGTGAGTGGGAGTGGCAGCACAAGCTTGTGGATGAGTAGGAACTAATGATTAATAGCTTTCAAAAATGCATCAGGCAAGACATTACAGCAAGTACTAGAAAAAGTGAGCTGGCAAGGAATTGGAAAAACTGTTTTGCCATAAATTGGGAATTTAGAAAAGAGTTGGCATTTATGGATCTGAATTTAGAAGCAGAAGTGTCAACAGTGAGATCCTCAAAGATTGGGCCAATATTAAAGAAGTAAATTTATAAATTACCTACATGTGGGCTTTTCTACTGTGGCTGCACACTAGGGTTACCTAAGTTGCTTTAAAAATACATTAGCAATGGGGGCACCTGGGTGGCTGAGTCAGTTAAGTGTTCGACTTCAGCTCAGGTCATGATCTCAGGGTTCGTGGGTTCGAGCCCCGTGTCAGGCTCTGTGCTGATAGTGCAGAGCCTGGAGCCTGCTTCAGATTCCGTGTCTCCCTCTCTCTTTCTTCCCCTCCCCCGCTCACGTGCGCTCTCTCTTGCCCTCAAAAAGTAAATAAACATTAAAAAAAATTTTTTAAATACATTAAGCAATGTATTAGCAATGACTGCTTCTCCCCACCCCCAGTCTCTGGGGTGGGGGCCTAGGCATTATCAGTTGCTAAAAGGTCTATTCTAATGCACAGTGAAGGTGGAGAAGCACTGGAGGAATTTCCATTGAGATAGTATTATTCTAGGTAGAAAAGTGTCAGGCAAAGATAAATTTACACATGCCTTGTAAAACAGGCCCAAAAGTAGTAAATAACTTCAATAAAGGTGAAATACAAGGTTAGGGGAGCACAATTTGAGGAGAGTAAGAAAAACTAAAATTCTAGGATGATACACCAATTACTACAGGGGATACCCTGAACCCTTTAATTCCACGTATGGCCATATCTAAAATGCCCCACAATGCTGGGCATCTTCAGGAAGGATCTGGAGATTAACACTGAAAACTCTCTTCTACCCTTGTAAAAGCCTAGGAAATATGTCCCTGCGATACTGCGTACAATTGTTTTCTACATATCAGGAAAAAATAGAACAGTGGAAGATGGACAGTTAAAATAATTAAAGGAATAGAGTGGCTGTCATTGCCCTCATAGAAAGAAGGGACTCTGAGATGTTCCTTGCCACTGAGGAAAGATATCCAGGAATCATTTTACAGAGTAACCTTGAACGTGATGTCACAATTGCAGTCATAGGGCTATTTCAAAAGGGAAAAAGGATTTTTTTTTTTTACCCCAGAGACCTAACAGCTCAGATAATCCATGATTTAGGTAAATTTGAAGATTAGACTCTTCTCAGCTTCCTTCCTAGTTCAACAACTAGCAATTTTATGTACCAGAAGTTATCCTCTGAATTTAAGTACTACAGTGCATTAAGAAAAATTCTTAAATATAGTGTATAAATTAATTAAACCCTCCTATACACTCCCTCCTATTTGTAACATGTCTATGTGAGCATAGAAAAAACAACAGTTGGTTCTGCACATTCGGCTTTCCTGCTTAGAAGTAACAAAGAAAGTCCATATTTTGGCACAATTTAGCTGACCATAAGGGCAATTTCTCTCAAAATATACAATTTTACCAGACATAAAGACCTCATTAAACAGTAGTAGCTTCAGAATTAGCTGTGGTGGGAATAATGAACTAAACCATAAAGGTCAATGTGGAAATAATATCGTCTGATTTTTAGAACTTTATATCCAAATTCTTACCAGCAAAAAATACATTTACCAAGAGGACAGGTTCTAGAAACCACTTAAAATGTTCAGGCAATGGGACAAAGGCTTTAGTCTGAGCTTAACAGAGTATTTTACTAAACTCTGTTGAATGAGGAAATTCACTTACCATTCATTTTAAGGTTACAGCAAGGTGCAGTTTAAGTCCTATACTAATTCTGAATCCCAAATTAAAGTTAAAAGTTACCTTTTGCCTGGAGATTAAGAAAATGTGTAGAGTTTATTAAAACTGAAATATGAACCTTAATCTATATTTATGGTACTTAACTAAAAATTGCTATAATAATGTATATTACCTCACCATTTACTTAATGGTGTGTCTCCCTCTCTCTCTCTGCCTCCCCCTGCTCATGCTCTGTCTCTGTCTCTCAAAAAAATGAATGCTAAAAAACTTTTAAGAAAAAAAAAAAAGAAAATACAGCAATGGTGGGGCACTTGGGTGGCTCAGTTGATTAAGCATCTGACTCTTGGTTTAGGCCTAGGTCATGATCTCACGGTTCATGAGTTCGAGCCCCCCATCAGAGCCTGCTTGGGACTGTCTCTCTATCCCTCTCTCTCTGCCCCTTCCCCAGTGGCTCTCTCAAAATAAATAAACTTAAAAACTAAAAAAGAAAATAAGCAATGGAAATATTTTAAAATAAAGCACTTAACTATTTTTCTAAAAGAAAGCACTATTATGCTTTGCTAAGAAAGGCCTGAATTTAGAAAAAACTTGTCAAAGACATTAGAAGAAAACCATTCTTGGGGCACCCGGGTGGCTCAGTCGGTTAAGCATCCCACTTGGGCTCAGCTCACAATCTCAGGATTGGTGAGTTTTGAGTCCCACCTCAGGGCTCTCTGGCTGTCAGCTTGGTGCCCGCTTTGGATCCTCTCTCTCCCTCTCTCTTTGCCTGTCCCTCAAAAACAAACATTTTTTATAAATCGGGGGGGGGCGGGGGGGGGGGGGGAGAAAACCATTCTCCTCCCATAAGGGAAAACTTACAAACTCAATCATCCTGGATATCAAGCCCAGTAAAAGCCTCAGAATGCACTGAACCAAAAATAGCCACTACTAAGGATATCAAAGTTAAAGAATGCTTTAGATTTAATAGATTTTTTAAAGCTGTCATTGAAATTTTGAAGCCTCTTTTGGATATAAAGCGTTTTAGCTCATTACCAACTTCAATATAGTGGAAAGTTCCAGCTTCTCTTTGCCTGCCCCCCAGACACACAGGATCTGTGTCACTAGGGCAAACTAAATACAAGAAAGGAAGAATACTTTTCTGTGACAACTAGTTCAAGAATGGTAATAATCTTCCAAATGCTTAATCCCATGAGATGCCAATGATAAAATACTCATCCCAATACTTATTCGGCAATTCTAAATTGTCTGCCACAGTTGCTGCTCTTGATATCACTCTCCGAATTCAACATAAAATCTGTAGCCCCTCCCCACCATGATCCTTCTTCCCCCAAATCCTTTCTTCTGTACTCATTAGAAATATTAGATCACATACACTACTATTTTTATTAGGTAGCAAAGGGGTAGATTGTAAAAAATGATTGAAAGGTTTTTTAATAAAAAAGGCTATGAGTGTGGCAGAGAACCACCATACTGTGAAACTAATTGTTACAGATTAACAGATTTAGTGTTACTCACTGTTATTTGGAAAAGAGAATAAAACAACGTAATTGCCACCAAGTCCTATCATGGGCTCCTGCTGGACGTAGTGCACTAGGGGGTCTAGCAGTAGACAGTTCCAGCAGCTCAATCAATACCTGACCACTCCCACAGCTGCTGGCCCTGTGCCGGACCCACTACTACCCTGCACCTGAAGAAGTTATTTGTTTAGTACAATGTTTTAACTTTGGGAGCCAGGTTCCCAGCAGGAAATGAAATTGGCCAGATTAACAGATTTAGTGCTATTCAGTGTTGTTTGGGTAACAGAATAAAAAGTAACTGTCACAGTAGCATTTCATTTCACAAAGTAGCAAAACATTTCAAAGACTCCTTGTCCCTTTCAGGAAATCCATCAGGGCAAATCTAGTTAAGCTGGTACCCTGTGAAACTCTAACATGTAACATGTGATATTTTCAATTCCTCATATGAAATGGGCAGCAAGGTCAACTGCCGTTCTGGGTTAAGTCCTTTTTGCATGGCTTAGTTTTTGGTTTGAAATATACTGTGAATTCAAGCAACTGTCTCATTCAAAAATTTAAAGTACTTCACAACATTCAATATCCTTTCCAAAAATGCTTTTCTTTGGGGGGGGGGGGGCAGCGGTTTATCCAGAATGCTGGTTAATTTGAATCACTGCAATAAACCAATGGCAGAGAGCCTTAGGTGTCAACAAGCAATGAAACAATCCGAACTTACTGCAAACTCTCTAGGTGAAGCAGAATAAGCTAGAGACAGAAGGGGTTGACTTCCCAAGGAAAGGGTACTTGCTACTGATGCATTAGGGAGTTGATTCAAAGTATTCCGAAGAAAGGTAATTTAATTTTTCAAATGCAAATGAAAATATCCCTAAGGATTTCAATAAAATTAATTAAGATGGTTTTATTCAAGCTCATATAACAGGAAGCTGGCCTGAGAACAGCAAGCAACCTCCCACAAGCAAGAAATACCATTTCGCTCAGCTAGCGGAAGCAGCCTCCTGGGCTAAGCAACGCGCTGCCAAATTTGAGAAAATTAGCGATTTTAGGCGCGCGGGGCGGGGGGACATTTTGGCGACGGGACCGTTTTAGGAGAAAGCGCTCTGAAGTGCTGCTTCCCCTTCGCTGCAGCCTAGGGTCGGGCAAGATGTCCCACGGAAGGTGACATCTTGGCGAAGTCATGTGCTACAGCAGGCAAATCAGGAGCAGAGAGGCAAGTTTCTTCCCAACTTTCAAAGCCACAGCCCCCCAAGGCTCCGTCCCCACCGGACCCTGACAGGGAGGGAGCGGGGCATTAAGCACCTCTGGAGAAGCGAGGACTGCGACCGTGGGAGGCGATCGGAGCGCGAGCGCCGCGGCCAGAGGGAAAACTCCCGGCTCAGGGCTGCCCCGGCGCACGGGGTCCCGGCCGGCGCTCGCACATCCCGGGCCGCGGCGCGTCCGTCGCCCCCCAACGGCAGGCGGAGCCCGGGACCGTCCGCGGGGTCCGGGGTCCCAGCGCGCCTCCCCCCATCCCCCGCCGCCCGCGCCCGTTAGTTCCCTCGCGCCCCGCCCGCGGGGCTCGACCGTTAGCCGCGGCAGTTGGGCCGCTGGCCACGGGACTTCGGCCGTCAGCGGTGCCGGCCGGCCGTCTCCTCACCCCGCCCCCGTCCCCCAACGGTTCCGCGTCCCGTCCTAGGGAACTCCCGGGCGGGTGAGGGGAGGACCGGACGGCGCGAGGCCACCTCACAGAAAAGTTTTTGGCGACCGGCGCGCCACTCCAACGGTCCTCGGGGCCGCGAGCAGCCCGCCTCCCGCACGGGCCCAGACTCCCCCCGGAGCCGCCAGGCCGCTCACCCATCCGTTCGCGCAGTCCCCTGAGGGATGTGCCGCCGCCGGTGCCGGCACGCTCCGCCATCTTCCGAGCCTCTGAGGTGGGAACCGCTGGCGGCGCTGGGGGCCCAGTGCGCAGTCTCCGACGCCGCCGTCTCGCCAGCCTTGGCCGCGACGCCAGGGGGCGTGGTGAGGCGGGGCGGGGCCAGAAGGAGCCGCCGCGCCCACCTCGGATCCGCAAACTCTGCCGCGCCGCTCCCCACGCACCACGTCCCGACCTGTTGAGCCGCGACCTACTGGTCTAAAGAAACCCTCTCCTCTGTTGCGTGGGCCAGCCAATCATTGGCCGGGTGGGCCATCCAACATTCTTTTTTTACTTTCATCTAGTCTACCTAGCAACGCAGTAACACTCCTTCATTCATTTGTTCCTTTAGGGAGCATTATACTGAGTGCCTCATTGGTGTGCTTGCATCCGGAGTTTGCTAATCTTTGAAACACTACAGAAAGAAAGGCCCAAGTGGAGGAAAGAGGCCCAGAGACAGGCTGGGAGAGAGGTTCCTGTTAGGTCTCGATGTTGCATGAATTGTCTTTAGGGTGTTTGTGGGTCTTTACAGCGAAGGAGAGGACTTAACTGACATTAATCTCTCTAGGTTTTGGAGGCGGCCCTTCAAGATCGCCTCCTGAAGCCAAGACTACACTGTATGTTAACAAACTTGAGAATAAATTAAAAAAAAAAAAAGCAAAAATGATTGCGGAATGTTTTTCCCATTCACAAAGAAAAAACTTAATTCACCTCGTACACCATTGAGGGGCAGGCATCACTTCCTGCGTGATTGCCTGTACGAGGTCGAGGTCAAGTCACCCCTGTGATTACTGTAGTGTGGCACATGGTTGTAGGGAAGGGGTTTGTGATGCGGCCACAGGTAGGGGTCAGGAGATCACTTGTGGGATGTGCACTTTGATGAGCCCACTGTATCTCAAAATTACATGGGAGCTATAAAAAGGAAGAAGCTAATAACAGCAAATATTTATTGACTCTTACTATGTGCCATGCACTGTTCTAACTGCGTTACATATATTAATTCATTTAATCCCCCTACTACCCGATAAAGTAGGTACCATTATCATTCCCATCTCATAGATAAGAAAAGGAAAGCAGAGAGAAATTCAATTATTCACAGTCACAGTTACTAACAGAACTGGAATTTGAACCCAAAATGTCTGACCAGTCTCCATGTGCTTAGTCGTCAGCGATACTGTTTCATGAGAGTGGAGATTTATAGATATACATATAGTTCATAAATTAGCATCAAGAATGCATAAAGATCTAAAAATATATAAGAAAAAGACAACCTCCACAAAGTGAGCAAAAGGCATACACAGGTCTTTCACAGGAGAAAAATCACAAGTGATCAATAAACATAAGATGCTCAAACTCTAGCAGTCAGGAGAATACAAACAAAAACTGAAAGATATCATGTTACACCTACAGATCTAGCAAATTTAAAGAATGGACAATAAGTGTCGGTGAGGTTGTAGCTTAACACTGGATATGGAGAAGAAAATGCTGGTAGGGGAATAGGCGGGGTGCAGTGGGAGTCGGGGATGGGGTGGGGTGGGGGAAGTTTGGCATTATAAAGTACCCAAAGCCGTGCTCCTCCGTATATGCAGACCAATGTTTTGCATGATGCACATGATGGTAGCCATGATTATTAGTAAGACACGCATGTGATTAAGGCACGAGCAAGGCACATACACACAAATTCAGCTTTGAGGACTTTACCTAGAACTTCACAGACAGACAATCTAGAAAAATGCAATACCACCTTTGTAGTTTCTTGCAAAAATGTTCAAAATGTTGAACCCATTATTAGATATTGAAACCCATCTAACCATCAGGAAACATTCAGATAAATCCAGACTGTGGATATATTCTACAAAACAACGGGCCTGGATGCTTCAAAATGTTAATAATGTCAGGAAAGATTAAAGACAAACATCAGGGAAGTGTTCCAGATCAGAGGAGACTACAGAGAGCAAATGTGAAACACAATGTGAAACACGGTCCTTGATTAGAAACAAGATTAAAAAAAATAACTTTAAAGAGCATTCATTACTGGGCAACTGGATACATTTGAATATGAACGTGTGTGTATTGGATAATATCGTATCAAGGTCAGGTTTCATGGGCGTGAGAACGATATTGTGGTCACGTAGGAAAATGTCTTTTTTCAGAAAAAATAATTGCTGCAGAATTTAGGGAAAAATCATTATAATGTCTGAAACAGCAAACATCACAAAATGTTAAAAATTGGTGACTCTAGATGGGCCTATAGATGTTTGTTTTTTTGTTCTTTCAATTCTTCTGCGGGTGTGAAACTTTTCAAAATACAAAAACGGGAGAATTTTTAAAATCTAGAATGTGTGTCTTCAGCTGTCTTGTAAACACCACCACTTTGAATAAAAACAAAATTTGATTTGAAATCACATACTGGGGAAGAACCCTCCCTAATCTTTCGAGCATTGTAGAGCCTTTAAAGGCCTTAATCCTGCCCAGGTGTGGGGGGGGGGGGAGGAGGTTTACCAAAAATCAAACACAGGCAGGGTTTGCTGGGAGCTGGGTGAGTAATTAAAGTGTGTTCCAAGAGCTCAGAGGGATGAGAGTCAGATGCCTAACTGAGCCATCCAGGCGTGCCTGGAAATCTGGATTTTAATGTAAAATCTCTTAGATGACGGCATTCAAAGTTTTGAAAAACATGGTGCAGGGCAAATAAAATGATCTGCTACCTCATCAGTGTTCAGTTTTCTCAACTGTCTTATTTTTTATGTTTGAATAAAAATCCAAACAAGGCGGGGGGGGGGGCACCTGGGTGGCTCAGTCGGGTAAGCATCTGACGTTGGCTCAGGTCACACTCTCATGGTTTGTGAGGTTCGTGAGTTTGAGCCCCACATGGGGCTCTGCACTCTCAGCACGGAGCTTGCTTCGGATCCTCTGTCTCCCTCTCTCTCTCTGCCCCTCCCTCACTGGTGATGAGCTCTCTCTCTCTCAAAAATCAACATTTAAAAAAAGTCCAAACAAGGTTCACACACGGCACGGTTATACCTTTTAAGTCTCTTTTAATCTATAGATAACCCTTCTTTCTGTTTGATAGACCACCGTGAAGTTTAGCATGCATTCATTAATTCCAAAGGCAGAGTCACTCAAACTTCTTGGCCACCCACTCTGAGCCTGGCAGATTGGGGAGAAAGAGGCAGGGAAGGAGCCCTGCCCCCCAATGATTCTATGCTGATTATGAGACATCAGGGCCCCCCCCCCCTTGGAGGTTTCCTTGCAGCTAGAGCAGCTCCCTGAGAAGCCCCCACGAAACTGTGTATCTCTCCGAAAAATATTGGAAGTAAAGACTGCCAGCTTGGGTAGAATGAGTCTATTCCTCTGGAGCCAACCCAGACTCATCTGGGAAAGAACCCAGGCAGCTCCTCTCCTCCTGTGTTTGGAAAGCATACGTTCCCCAGTGAGCAAAAAAGAACTGGAATCCTGCTCCCTTTTTTTCCCACTTGGCTATATTTTTCCCTTAGACCTGACACCAGCAGGAAGAACATTCAGAAACCACAGCCACAATAGGTCTCGGGTTTGTCACCTTTTTTTTTTTTTTTTCTATTAAGCGGTAAATTTTTTTAAAACTGAGTTCACATGTCACACAAACACTCGGTGGACTCACCACGTCCAACACATTTGCATCAAAACTGCCACGACCACGGCACTGTACTGTGACTTTGAAGCTTCACAGCCCTGAGCTGGTTCTTCCTGTCCATCCCGGAACTACCTGTCAGATTCAGCCAATCGAGCACACGGTGGAGGCAGGGATCTGGTTTTGAGTTCCTTCGCCTCTCATTTCTGACTCTTCCCTCCCATCTGCTGCAGCCCGGCTGTGATGCAGGGGGAAGAGTGAGGTTTCATTCTGGACTCATGTCTTGCCAAATCTACTCACATTTTCCTTTCTTTCCCCAAATCTGCACTTTTCTTCCCTCCTACGTTACAGGCTTACCTCAGGCTCTGGTAATTTCTCAAAGCTTTGCCAGCTCTGGAATTCCTACCCCAGCAGTCTCCACCCCCTTCCCGCCCCCCCACCTCCATGCTAAAACCCTTCACACCCACCCCCCACCCCTTCCCCACCTCGTCTTTGCTTGGAGAACCAGGGTGGCCTTGTTCTCTGTGCCCTCTCTTTTTAGGGACTCCCTGGCTTCCTGGGGTGGTCTGGGGGCTGATCGTCTTGGCCTGAGCTCACCACAGTGGGGACAGTGAGCTTTTGAGGAAAGGAAGAAAAGACCACCACCACTGGTTTGGGCGGGGGGGGGGGGGGGGGGGGGAGGGGGGATATTTCCCTCCAAACTGGAAATTCGGATAAACCTCAGAGGGGAAGGGTGTGTGGTGGCCGCAGTGGCCATCTGTTGGGAGTAGTAGGTACATCTTGGATACTTAGGGCAGATAGTAAGAGGTGCTATTTGTCCAGTGCCTACCCAATGGCAGGTGCAGTGCAAGAGGCTTTGCATGGATTATTTCACAGGATCCTCACCACAATTTTATGAGGTAGCTTCTGTTCTTATCCTCATTTTACAGATGAGGCAACAGGCACGGGGAGGTTGCCTAACCTGTCCATGGTTAGCACAGCTAGGAAGTGGCAGGGCCTGGACTCAAGCCCACGTATCTGTGTCTAATAATCCTTCCACTGTGTCTCCCAGTTTACCAGCTGGCAATCTCCAGTCCACTCTTAACTCCTAACCCGTGGCTTCCGTTTTTTCATTGATCCAGTCCCCACACAGGCTACTGAGCCTTCTCAAGCTGCACTTTCTATAATGGTAAAGTCTTCCTACAACTATATCGCCCAACCCCAAGTGTCTGTAGCTGTCTCTTAAGCCTTTAATAGAACTGACTCAAAGTGTTGAATAAGAAACCATTGGAAATGCGTGTTTAATATATGACTTGCAGTGGAGATAAATATGATTCCTCTTAAGCAGCTTTCTTCTAGAAAGGCTGAGCCGAATCAATCAATGCTGAGTACTCAGGACTGAGTTCAACATGCAAATGTCAAGGAAAAAGTGTCACCTCTATTGCATGCAAGGCATGTTTGTTGAATGAATGAGAGAGAGTACTACCAGCCTCTGCAGTACTGAAGGAGGAAGAAATGAAAATATTTTGGGTGGCCACTGGGGGGTTGAAAAGGTCTAGACTGAAAATTATTGTTAAAGGGCAAGAAAATGTCCTCATTTTTTCCCTCTTGACTTTAAATAAAGTAGAGCAAACACGGGCTGGGCCTTCTCATTCGAAATACAGGTCTGTAATATAAAGGAAGCTTCAGAGGATACCAAAAGCATAAAATATCAAGAAGTGCCCTTTACAGACACTTTGGAATTTCTAACAGAGCTAAAACTTGGTGAAATCCAGATGGGAGAAAATGAGGAGAAAAGAGGAGTCGGGATTGTTTGTTAAAATGCAGATTGTTGGGCCCCATTCCCACAGTTTCTGATTCTATAAGTGTTATTAGTTGTATAACATATATCTCATATATATGCTTTGATGGTGATAAATATGAAAATTCTTATATAGATCTAGTGTTTAGTACTTCCTGATACTTAACACTCTTTTTGTTACTAAGGGCAGGCAGCTGCTTTACCCTACTAGGGTGGATTGAAAGCCAAGGCATCAAGGTGTCACCTGGGAGCATCACACACAGGAAAGGGCATCACAGAGGGAGGGAGGGCATCACACTCAGGGAGGTGCAGCAGGGGAGCCTGAAAGCATTTTGTACCACAGTTTCCCATGCCAGAGTCTGATACGACACACAACATACTTGGTTTTCCTTCTCTTTCCCTCCACCACACACAGGCACCTACATTTTCAAAGGAGATAGTTGGATGATCTGAGGGGGAAACTTCCAGATCGCACACAGGAAGTGCAATGCGAAAGAAACTCCTCTCCTGGGGAGAGACAGACAGACAGTCGGAGGGGCAGAGACATTTCCCAGGGAGCTGTGGTCAGATTTAGGGTAGATCCTGTCCCTTTCTTTACCTATTACACTCAGCCTCTAGTTTATCATATGGTAAACTGAGCCCTCTGCAGCAGAAGGAACGGGTTGTTGCTTTGGGGTTGGTCTAGATGTTTGAAGGCTGTGTAGATGGATGGCATCTGATCCATTTTTATATAGTGCACTTCATGAATCATCAAGTTCTATCTGGGACCACGTACGGTTCTAAAAACTCTTAGGTCTTTAAAACGTTGAGACGTGGGGCGCCTGGCAGGCTCAGTCAGTAGAGGATGTGACTATAGATCACAGGGTTGTGGGTTCAAGCCCCACGTTGGGTGTAGAAATTACTTTAAAATTTTAAAAATCTAAAGAAAAAAAGAATTTCCTCTTGCAAAACTTAATTGTTTGTCAATGGGCTGATACAGTTGTAGTCGAAAGCCTGCACTATAAACCCCATTGTTCCTTCAGGGCCAACTGGCAGATCTATTTAGAGAATGTGTACTTTCAGGAAAGAAAAAAAGGGCCCCAGAGTACAAGGGGACCTGTGTGTATACTCCCCAGGGCACGTGGGTCTAGAGGAATGCACACTTGGGCAGCCAAGAGCCTAAGCAAGTTTTGCCAATGGGTTCTCATCCCTGTGTGCGGCCAGGGTGAAGGACTCAGCAACACAGAGCAAAACTTCCCACAGTCAGATTCGCCCAAGAGCCAGCTCCTCCGGGCCCCGGAGGAGTGTTTTCAGATAAGACTCTTGGGGTGGATGGGCGGAGAAGAAAAAAAAGCACAGGTTATTCCTGAGACCAGTGGGAAAATAGACGATAGATCTCTGCTCCTGTGAAAGACACATAGCCTTGGCTTTGCTTTTCTTCAGATTCTAGATATTACTGAGACAATCACAGAAGGTGAGAGCTAGGAGTGACTGTCAAGGCCACGAACTTTAGTCCTTCATTTTGACTCACGTTCCCACAGCTGGAACCCCACCTAATGCTCTTTTCTCTGCACACACGTGAAAGACTGTCCAAATCGTCTTTTGGAAGAAAAAGAAGTGAGCATTGCTGATGGGGTGCTGGGAACCGTTATGTAATCCAGCTGGAATTTGACCCATATCCTCCCAATGAAACGGAAAAGGGAGATGGGAGGGAAATAGATCGCGATACGGCCACATTGGCAAAGGCATGCTTAAAAGATGTTGAACAACCATGATTTTTGCGAGGGGTCCAACGAGTTGGCCCCTCTCTGACTCAATTCTCATTACCTCCTCCGGGAACACTTTTCTGCGGGCGCAAAACCAGGCAAATGCCTTGGTTCCTGCGTGCCGCTTTACTCCTCCCCACCACACAGAGGCAGGATTCAAGTTCAGAGGCAGGATAAACTGAGTCCAGAGTTCTGGAGCTTTCCAGAGAGGTTCGAGGAGCCAGAGCAAGTGAGGGCCGCTAAAAACAGTGCGTGGCAGCCTACACCAAGGGTAAGAAGAGTAGCAAAATCCCAATTGCTATTTGAATCTGGGGGTGGGCGTGGGAATGGGGGAAGTGACCAAGCAGCAGCGTAACCCGAGAGGCTTCCTGGAAGAAGCAGCTCTTACCACCCGGCTGCATAAATGGTTGCTATTTATCGGATGGTAAATTTTCACACGTGTTATCCTCAGAACTCCGCACGGTGTTCCGTAGCGGGTGTGTGTTGTTGGTGGTGATATTTATTATTATGCCTGGGGATGATTAATTCAACTGAAACATACCCAGGAGGAACTGTTCAGTCTCCTGGAACTAACCAGTTCTTTTTTTCTGGGAGGAGGAGGGTGTGTGTGCCAAATTCTGGTTCCTTCTGGATGTGTGTACAGTGGGATACTGCAGATGAGTCTGACTTCAGAAGGAAGGTGTGACAAATAAAACACTGATTTCAATTTTAGTTCTGTAGAAATATTTGGGAAGCCTGCTCGGCGGCGTTTGCATGATTAAAAATGACCCAGTGCGCGCACTTGACAGGAACATGGGCCACAGCAGGCCTGACATCTCCATATGTCATTTATATCTTAATCCACAGCCTGCTGGGGAAACTCTGGGTAAGATTGCACTTTGGGGACCACTGTCAGTTAGTCTCATGCTATTTTCTTCGCCTATGGCATTCACACATCCTCCACTATGAGCTGGCATTTGGCCCCAGGCCTGTGGCATTGCCATAGGGCTGACTGCAGGGGAAAGAAAATTCAAAATGTGAAATGACTTTGTTCAAATGTGAGTCAGGGATGTGCGCAGCCTGTTTATAGAAGGAGGAAATGACATTTGAAGAAAATCGGTGCCGGGAGAAATGCTGTCATTATATAAGCTTTCAAAATTTAGTAACTAACTGGCTAGGAGAGTAACAGATTGGCTAACTTGTTGAGTCCCCAAACATTCCCCTTTACCCATTATGGTGTGGTGGCCTGGGTCCCAGTCCTGCCACTTAAATGCTATTCGATACTGACCCTAAGTTTCCTCGTCTGTAAAATGAGCATAATAACAGTTGCTTAAAACTGTTTTGTTGATGGGGCGCCTGGGTGGCTCAATCAGTTAAGGGTCCAGCTTCAGCTCAGGTCATGATCTCGCGGCAAGTTCGAGCCCCATGTCGGGCTCTGTGCCGACAGCTCGGAGCCTGGAGCCTGCTTCGGATTCTGTGTCTCCCTCTCTCTCTGCCCCTCCTCCACTTACACTCTGTCTCTCAAAAATTAATAAACATTAAAAAAATAAAATACTACCTATTAAAAAAACCTGTTTTGTTGATATAAAGGATCAGGTTCCATTCTCAATATACACTGAGTTACATGCTTTTTTCACACTGTCTCACTTATGCTTGCCAATTACGCCATGAGGCCAGTAGAATTATCCCCTAAAATGCCGAATGCTATTAACAATGATAACGTAGCACAGGGTGCAGATTGGAATAGGTAATTCGACGCTTTCTTCATTTGAAGAAAATTGGTGCTGGGAGAAATGCTGTCATTATATAAGTTTTCTTTCGTTTGTGGCCAGAGGGCTAGAGATGTTTCACAAGGTGATAGGATAATAAAGACGAGGAGACCAAGAGAATAAGCATTTTGGAGCTTAGATGCTGGAAGAGGGGTTTGCAGTCAGAGACAAGAGATCAAGTTTTCATGCAAAGAATAATAATTGTGCTTAACTGTCTAACAAAGAGGCTTGTTTGGGGGGAGACGAACACAGGAATCATTCATACACTTGAAATCTTGTAAACCAGAATACTGAAGCCTCACAGAATCACTACGCTTTGTGTCGCTGCTCCCCACCCTCCTTTCTTCTCTGCTTCCCCCCTGCTGTACGGGAGGAGAAGGCCTGTTTCAGAAGGGGACAGGGTAGGGTCTGTTCCCTCTTGCAGTCACAGACCCTGTCCCCTGCCTGCAGGCACATGTCCTCCTAGGGAAGGCACAAGGCAGGAGTAGCTATAGCCCAAACATAGATTGTAGCCAGTAGGATGCTCGCACTCTCCTCATTTCTTGCAAATGGACACGGCCTTATTAGATCTTGCAAGAAGAAAATGGTTCTCTCTTTTTTTTCTTAATATTTATTTTGAGAGAGAGAGGAAAAGCGTGGGTGGGGGAGGGGCAAAGAGAGAGGGAGAGAGAGAATCCCAAGCAGGCTCAGCGCTGTCAATGTAGAGCCTGACGCGGGGCTTGATCTCACCCCCAGCGTGCTCTCTCTCTCTCAAAATAAACTTAAAAAAATAGGTACCGCATTAAAAAAAAAAAAAAAAAAAAAAAAAGAGTCAGATGCTTAACCAACTGAACCGCCCAGGTGCCCTGAAGAGAACAGTTCTCTTAGGAGAAAGACAAGGGCCTTGAAGAACCTCAGGTCTGTTGGGGCTAACCCAGGTCACGTGGCTCAACACTGCACTCCACCCAGCCCCGAAGGACAGCTCGCACTTAGGGGACATAGTTCCTCCACCATAAGGTTGTTTGAACGCTAACTGAAACCAAAGCAGATTCAAGTTTCCCTTCAGCCTTGGGGATGTCACAGCACAGAATTTCAACATTTTTCACTTACACTATCTGTGCATGGTTCCAAATTCTTTCTCAGTACATTTCCCACTCCCCGTCATCTCTGCCAATTCTCTGGGTGTGGTAGAAAGGAAGCACTTTCAGTATGGTCTCCAAAATTCATGGAACTATGAATGATAGTAACATAATATTTTGAATTGTGTATTGTTTTAAAATAGGAAAAGTCAGTTATATTTTTCTCCGGTGGCATTTTGCACCATACCTTTCAAAACAAGCTAAGGAATACTTTGGAGTGAGCATGCTGAGCTGGGATTCTCAGAAGCACCAGAGAGAGAAAAACTCAAAACTGTGACTTATTTGAGAGCTCAAAGACACTTGATTTTGAGAGGGTGAGATTTAAAACTTAGCTTCCGGGGTGCCTGGGTGGCTCAGTTGGTTGAGCATCTGACTCCTGATTTCCACTCAGGTCATGATCTCACGGTTCACGGGGTCTGGGCTGAGAGTTTGAGCCTGCTTGGGAATCTCTCTCTCCGCTCTGCTCCTTCCCTGCATGTGCGCATGTGTTCTCTCTCTCCCAAAAATAAAGAAAATAAAATAAACATTTAAAAAGTAATAAAAAAGGGGGCACCTGGTTGGCTCAGTTGGTTAAGCATGCAACTCTTGGTTTCGGCTCAGGCGATGATCTCACAGCCTGAGGCTGGCAGCGCAGAGCCTGCTTGGGATTCTCTCTCCCTCCCTCTCTCTCTGCCCCTCCCTCACTTGCACTGTCTTTGTCTCTCTCAAAATAAATAAACTTCGAAAGCAGTAATTTAAAAAATGCCATCATAACACAATCCGGATGAGAATCCTGGCACGGGGCGGGGAGATGTTGTGTGTGGAAATTGACAAGATGATTAGTTGCCAGGAAGATCAAACCAGACAAGGTCTATAAAGTGGCAAGAGCTATACACAACTGAATGAACACGTTCTAGCCACTAAACATTCTCCTTCCTTTATATTCACGTCCATGTTATACTTCAGGTTTACATAGTTGTAACATTTGTGTCCATACCACATTGTCATCTCCTTTTTTCACTTAACACAGACCCAGTACTTACCCTTTTACTGCCCAAAGAACATTCCATCTGGTCAGTAGACTCTACTTCTTTTTTAGATACTTTGCCATTATTGAACATGAGGGTTGTTTTCAGTTTGTCACCATTATACACAGTGGGGCTTGGAAAATCTTCCATAGCTTACCACCCTCCCACCCTCACACCCCTTTTGGGGTGGTTTCCTTGGAATATGTTCTCAAAAATGGAAGGAAACACAGAAAGAGCTCTCAAACCAGATTGCTTTCCAGAGAAATACCACCAGTTGACTGTGTTTGTGTGTCCCCAGTGATGAGAGGCTATATCATTGGGAAAATAAGTGTTTAAGTGTTCTGTCGAGGCATAGAAGAGGAACTTGGGACTCTTGCCTGAAACTTCCTTTCCCACCCCTTGCCAGTGTTAGACTTTTCCTGGCCCTTTTCTGACTTCCTCCTCCTACTCAGTGTCTTGGAGCAGAAGTGACCATGAAAATACAGAACAGGACGAACAGTTTCTGTGTTAAAATCTAACAAAGCCTCACATGGGGTGTGACTGTCCCAAGCACTTCACCAAATAAAATGCTGGGGCTTCACTTGTGAATTTCCCATCATGAACAAAAAGGCGATTTGGGCTTTGAAGAAAAGCCTGCCATTTCACAAAGAAAAATCTAACTGTAGATCTATGTGTCTGCGTGCTTGAATTTGAACATTTGGCCCACTGGGCTTGGGGTGCCTGTTCTGATTTCTGTCGCCAACAAACTGTCACTGATTGAAGAAAGATAAGGGACATTTTTGACTCAAGACCCTTTGCCTCCATGCATCATGCATCATCTCATTTAATCCTCACAACAACCCTTGAAGTGGACACTGTTATCATCCCCATTTTGTGGGTGAGGAAGTTGGGGCTTAGAAATATTTTTATCTTAAAAAAAAAAAAAGAAATATTTTTATCTTGCCCAGAGGCACACAGCGATATGAATTCGTGTGTGTTTGATTTCAATGATCTTTGTGCTTGATCTTGTCCTGCCTCTCATACTCTCATTTATGATATGGTAACTTATCTGCCACACTGACTCCAGTGTTGTTTCCAGGATCAAATGAGACCACAATCCCAAAGTGCTTTGTGAAGAGTAGACAAAACATTGTATAAACGTGTAGACACTTTATCAACATCAGGTATTATCATCGTTTGGATTTAATTTAGCTCCAGTCACTCTCTAGGACTCTAACAGGCCACACATGACCCAGCCCGGCCCTAGGCTCTCTGGAGAGACTCAATAGTGTGTATCCTAAGAACAATTTCACTATATTTACAAATGCAGTGCTCTCGCCCCCAATCAATGGCGCTGGAAGGAGAAAGTTGAGGCTTACCTGTGTTGATGTCCTCGGATCTGATAGTCTTCTGCATGTTTCAAATGGAGTCGGATGAACTAGATTGGGTGTGGTACTCAGAGATTCGTCTTGTGAGCAAGCCCCTGCGCCACTGTCGCAGGTCTTACCGTTGTCTTACCGTAGCGGGTGAGTGATGGAGGTGAAGGTAATAACCGAAGCAGCAGCCGCCTCGTCCTTCTTTCCCTATGGGAGAGACTGGAGTTAGACACAGTTCACCTCCATACCGGAGTCAGAGACTGTTGGGAGACGGTTAGCTTTGAAAGAGGCCTTGAATATCCTCTCCCATTCCTGATTTCCTGAGGCTAGTTTTATTGCTTTATGTTAAAAAACGCATGCGCTGGGGCACCTGGGTGGCTCAGTCCAGTCGGTTAAGTGTCCGACTTCGGCTCAGGTCATGATCTTGCGGTTTGTGAGTTCGAGCCCCGCGTCGGGCTCTGTGCTGACAGCTCGGAGCCTGGAGCCTGCTTCGGATTCTGTGTCTCCCTGTCTCTCTGACCCTCCCCTGCTCACACTCTGTCTCTCTCCCACTCAAAAATAAACATTAATTTTTTTTTAAATGCATGCACTGCCCTGTGTGGGGAGAAGGAAAACTGTGTACATAGTGTGTTGTATCAGGCTCCGCTGTGGGAAATTGTGGAACAAAATGTCTTCAGGCATACCTGTGTGTGACACACCTGCCTGTGATACATCTCCCTGAGTGTGACGTGCTTCTCTGTCCCTTCCACACATGGTCTGTAATTCCTTTTTTTAAACTTCCTTATGTAATCTCTACACCCAACTTGTGGCTTCAACTCACAACCCTGAGATCAACAGCCACATGCTCCACCGACTGAGGCAGCCAGGCATTCCGGGTCCCTAATTCTTGTAAAATCCTAGGAAGTAGATACTATTATTACGGCCTTATTACAGATGAGGAACTCCTTCCAGGTCCAGAGAGGTTCACCAATCTGCCTCAGGGCGTACAGTTGCTAAATGAAACCATTGGGCATATTTACCTCCCCAAAGAAGGAGCGTGGAAGAGATTGGGATTGAGACTTAAGTGACCGGAGTTCTAGTTCCTAGTCTGCCACTTCACCTACCTGTATGACCTTGGCCAGAGCTGTTTCACCCTGTACAAATTAAAGGGTCCTACTCAGTTACCGCTTTGGTTCTTTTCTGGCTTTCCTCCTGAAATCGGTCCCATTATTTTCAATTACTAGCTGTTCAGGAAAATACAAACAGAAATCGAAACGAAAGGCGTGGGGATGCTCCCCAATCAAACATTAGACGATTGAGCTAGTCATACAAGGGACAACGGACCCTTCTTCTATTGGGCAAAGCTAAGTGTTGCTGCCACCTAGTGAGGAAAGGGAGCATGGCCTCTGGGCAAGGTCTGGTCCCTCTGTGGAGGCCTAGGGAAAAAGTACCAGAAATCATGTTAGTGATCAGATAATATATGGGATTTCACAGATACGTTAAATCTTGCGATGTTTCTGCAGGCCAATCTCTCCCTTTGCCTAAAATGAGGTTAGGAGAACAGCTTCTCTGGGCAGTATTATTAAGTACACGTGAGCCATCTCGGGCCTCCTTCAAATGGTGCCTGTGCATGTCCTTTTCCACGCTCTCCCCTCCCCGACTGGAATCCTAGAACCCTGGAAGGTCTCAGCAGGAAGGAACCAGCCTCAGAGAATTTCTAGGGCACCCATTATAGTACAGAGGACCAGTGTTTTGACCAAGGTCACACAGGTAGTTAACGTAGGCAGCGGTGACAGTAGACGGGTCCCAGAATTCCGAAAGCTGGTCTGATAAAGTCCACCCAGAATGGATGAGGTTACATTATTTGCAAAATCACCTTTCGAAGAGAATAGCTCCCAGGCCGGGAGCAAGGTTTGGAGATGTAATGAACGATATTTACAAATTTAAAGGAAGCCTGAGTAATTCCGGTGGGGAAGAGAGGGTGGTCTGACCGGAAACCGGGAGGAGCGGACGCTTACCCGCTTCCCGGAGCTTTAAGCGCTACAGGGTGCTCCGTGCTGAATGAAGTGCTCATCGGGACCCCCTGAGGCTCCCAGCGAGGGAATCTCAATTTCCGGAGAGACATTCCCACCCTTGGGGGCGTGCCGGGGCTCCCAGGGCACCAGGTGTAATCTTACCTTTTCCTCTGCCGGCCAGGGTTATCAGAATGAGAATGAAAGCAAAGGTTATTGCGGGGTAACCTGCATCTGCTAGAATGTGTTTTCAACAATCAGAAGTTTTTAGTACGATTATAATAAATCACCTGCAGCAAGCTCACAGCTCCTAGTTGAGGGGATCCATTTACTCTTGTAATAATTGTTCTTGGCACAGTCAATAATAATAATGATAATGATAATGATAAAATGGCTGACGTCACCAGGGGCTTTGCATTATCTCATTCACGTCTGACAAAAGGTCAATGAGGTATTCATTGTGATCCCCATTCACAACTAAGTAAGCTGAGGCTCAGGGAGCAGTTTACCCAGAGTCCCACAGCTCCCCCTGACTTTCCCAGCCCTTGATCACTACCCGGTCCCGCCTCCTCCCTTGGCCTCCCGGATGCGCCAGTACCGGAAGCAGGAGGTGCGCGGGTGCACGCTGGCCAGTGGACGTGCCCATTTCCAGCTAGAGAAAGAGTCGCTCCTCGCCAGCCCCCCACCGACCCCGCCCGAAACGAGTGTAGGAGCCTCTCCTCGGGGAACTGATCGAACAGTTTGGTAGGCTAGTTGCCTGTAGGGGGAGAGATTACCCCGGGAAAACATTTTCCCTGGTTCACAACAAAAAACGTTTGCTGGGCGCGGGCGGAGGGGGAGACAGACTGTAGGAGGACAGGTGACTAATTAAGGAGAAGAATTTTTGATTATCTGTTGTTTCAGCTTATCAGAGCAATTGCTTCCCTCTGTTAACATGGATAATTAAGAACTGTGTAGGTAAGTGATTCAAACCTTCCTCGCTCACATGAAATTCTCTTCAGTAATACACAAGCATGCACAGAATTATTCACTGGAAGGGATGGACATCCTTCCAGTGTTTGCTGTCAAATATAATCTCGTCCAACTTCCATTAAATTATCGACTAGGTGGAGAGCTCCCTTAAACAAGAGCATCTATCTGTCATCGATCTCTCATCTGTTAGGTACATAGTTCTGTAAGTTGAACAAAATATTCACAATAGTAATGTTGCTCTTGCCCCACCTCTCCCCACCCTTTTGACTTCTTTAGGTTCTTTAGGCTAAGAATACAGGCTAAGGCTTATATAACATTTTATGCTGTCTCCCTGTAGTTCTTGATAAGGCAGAGAATAAGAAACAGGGCCGTTTGGAAAATGTGGACAGGAAATAGTTAAACACAAGCACAGAATGCTGTTACAATGAGGAAGTGAGTCGGGGACTAAAGGAAACTTTGTGTTCAGAGGGTCATCAAAAAAAGAAAAAGGCCTATTTTTTTTTTTTTTTTTTTTTTTTTTTTTTTTTTTAAGGAGCCTTGCTTCATGCCTCGGCCCCATGTACCAAGCGTGGACGACCAGCAGAATTTTCCGCTGCTTCCTGAAGTAAGCCCAAGGTATACTGACCACAGGTTGCCCTCCTGGGGTTGAGATTAGGTCCATATTTCATGAAATCCCCCCCCAGCTGTCTAGCCTAGTTTTAGCATGTTTTAGATACTCAATAAATATTGAGTGAGTCAAAATGTAATCAGGTTCCAGGCTTCAAGAATCAAGTTGCTTTTTTCTTGTTAAACAGCAAAAGAAATGAGAAACTATAGAGACTTGATTTCAGAGTGTGAAGGGAGGCTGTAAAGATAGTAAATGTTCTCATCTCATTTGATATGAATCATAACTGTAATAACGCAGCCAGCCCGGCATGGGCAGTTCTGGTTACAAGCCACCTTCCAATCCAGCTGACGGAAACAACTGTTTAATTAAAAAGAGAAAACTGCGCGCGCGTGTGCATGTGTGTGTGTGTTCAATCCAGAGAAGCTAGAATTGGGAAGAATTTTTAGTACTGAAAAGAACTTTTAGAATTAGGACAGTTCTTACTACCAGCAGTCTGTGCTCCCGTACAAGGTGTGGTGTTTGAGAACTTTCAGAGACACCCCTTTGTCTCCCTGGCTCCCCAAGGCCTTCCTCCTACAGCACGTGACAGCTACTTAAAACCCCCAGCGGGGAGGTAAGATCTGGTCTCTGGATGGCCTCTGTTAAAAATCGCGCATTTGGGAAGAAGAGGGTAGAAACCACCTGAAATCTTGGCAGGTAGCAATTATTATGTGTCAGGCATAATGCTGGTAAATACGCATATGAAAAGATGCTTGACCCCATTAGTCATGAGGGAAATGCAAATTAAAGCCACAGTGAGATACCACCGCATACCGAATCGGGATGGTTCAAATAGAAACAAAGCAAAAACAAAACTGATACTATCAAAATGCTGGCAAGGATGCAGGCTATTTGCACCTCTCCTACATTGCTGGTGAGAGGAGAAATCTTCAAGGACAGCAGGATGAAAATGTGTACTAATTTGGTCTCTTGTCTAGAATGGACTGTTTCTTGTCCAGGGTGAAAGAAAGTATTGTTATAAGCAGGGTCCTGACCGGGGCAATAGCTAAAAACAGTAGTGACCACGTGTCATGTAGTGACTAAATCATTCCAGAATGAAATGAACTCTGGAGAAACACTTAAGTTCCTGGTCTCAGCCTGAAGCCTGGTCCAAAGGTGGGGAGTTTATTTGACATTCTTTCTATTAGAATTACATACTTTAGAAACCTACTTTTTTTTTTTAAAGATTTTATTTTTAAGTAATCTCTACACAGAACAAGGGGCTCAAACCCACAACCCCTGAGATTAAGAGTCGCATGCTGTACCAACTGAGCCCGCCAGGTGCCCCTCGGGAGAATACACGTCTCCTTTCAATTTTAAGAAATTGATCACTTTTGTAGATTGTTTTTAGTAGGGAGGAGTTTGTGAAATTGGCGGGGCAGGGGTGGGGGAGGAAGAGGGAGAGAGAGACAGAGGGAGAGACCTTGTGACCATTTGGTGTAATTCTCCTTTTGCAGAGCCTCTGGGAGCCAGGTCGAATTCAATGGTCCCTCTAATGACTGCATCATGCAGCCTTTTAGTCCTCAGGTTTATGTACAGATTTACCGAGTTCCAAATTAGTCACGACAATCTGAGCTTCCTGGGATTGGTGACCCTTGGAAACCATCTCCTGATAAGGGGATGCACATGGTCCCAGGATTTACTGTACCTTTCTCAATCAATACTAATTACTTCCCCACATTAATGGCTTCTGCTTTCAGCAAGAATAGGGCACCTCCCCAGTTCTGCCATTTCCCTGACAACTATGAATTACAGTCAAGGTTACGCTCTTATCTCCACCTGACTCAAATCACCCTCCTGGCTCGTGAGCTCTGGGCAGCTTTCTAGACAGAGGTTGCCATGGTTCTGTTTGCCTAACTACCTGCCAATTTGGTTAATGTAGGTAAATAAACTTCTGCTGTCTTTTACCTCTAGAGGGGACCTGTCTGGAGTTAATTGAAATAGAGAACACCAAATAATCTGAATAAATATACATTGTGTTACACAGGGCAACTAAATCAAGCTGAAGGGTAATCCAAAGCGATGACTACTGTACATAAGCAAGAGTCTGTGTTGTTATTACATGCCTGAATTGCTCATGTGAAGGTCATTTTTTTGGACTAGAAAAATGACCGATGATTGTACAATCAATGGGATTGCCAGCTGGTTGATTTCATTCCGGTTAGTTCGGCCGAATACCATCGACCAGAAAACAATCCATCTGACTGGGATCATTTCTAATTGCTCTGACAGAATTGATTGATTGAGGACTTTTTCGCCCATGGAAACAGACTTGTTTTTGTATGGTTTTGATATTTAGGAACTTGGAGCCCTTTCCCTCTATAAATGATTCGAAGGTTCCATTCTGTTTCTTAGATGAGACACACATCTGCCCAAAGGCTGCAAGTTGATAATATGTCACCTATTACTTATATAATTAAATCAGTAAACACTCTGGAGATGACCTTCCTCTTTGTTCCAAGTCCTGCATCATCTTGAGGGTGACTTTCATATCTATATCTCTCTCCATCTAGAACACTCTGACTCCCAGCATCTCCCAGCACTTACAGGGGCCTATTCAGATGAGGAGCCCTAAAGCTGACCCGAAGCTTCATGAGCTGCTTCACCTTTATGGTAAAAAGGTGAGCACCTTTTTAGGAGCACCTATCTTAGTTTGGAGTTGTTAAATCATTAACATGTCTATTTTATTAATATCTTCCTCCCCTAGTAGACTGTGTTCTGTGAGATCAGGGACCATGTCTAACTTTGCCAATCATGAAATCTTTAGTGTTTAGTGTGGTGCCCGAGATGGAATAGGTGCTCGATAAATATTTCTTTGCCTAGCACAGTGCCTGACAGGGTTCAGTGTTGGGCTGAATGGAACAGATAGAAGCCCTACCCTTCCCTCACTTTCTGTAGGCAGAATGCCAACCTCCAAATAGTCAATGTAAGCAAAGCTGTCTGGGATAACTTATGAAAGGAAGGAATGGAGAAGGAAGCAAATGGTTTGCTTAGGGTGGGCCTAGACTGGCTTAGACTGGGAAGCTGGGGGTGTTAGTGTGAGTGGTGCTGGAACCGCCATACTTTAGTTCCTCCCATTCCCCCTCTAAGCCTCGTGGGGGATGGGCAGGAGGCTGTGCGTAACAGCAAACTGAAGGGAAAAGGTGCAGGAAATCAGAAAGCAGTCAGCGAACATCATTAGAATGAGCCAGTAATAATCATAATAACAGTCATTTACCACGTTTTAGGCCCCGAGCTCCATACTTTCCCATACATTATCTCATATCTTGCTTATAATGAGTGTGTGAGAGAGATATTATCTCCATTTCATGCTGTGGAAACTAGGACTCACGTTGGTACAGAACTTGGCAGTGTTCCCATGGAAGTCCAAGGCACTCCAACCCTGCTCTTTCTGAGTTCTGAGCCAGAATTCCCTTTCAACCTGTGTACTATTAGGTGGAAGAAGAGTCTAGAAACAGGCAGAGCCTCCTGTGAGTGGGGGTCAAAGCAGCTTCCAGGGTGCACCTTGGTCAGTTGCTAGAGAGCCAGACAGAAGAAGGGATTTATTGGCCACTGGGCAGGGGACCTGTGGGAGCAGGATTTGGCTTGAGCCATGACTAGGTTGGAAGTAGGGTGGGACCAGGAAGGATGAGACCAATGACAATGAAAGGTGAACATCCAGCACCTAGGAGAGCTCCAGGTTCGCTTCTCCTGGGTGGGGCAAAGCTGGACCTGGCAATGCTATTGGCCTTCTCTTTTGCCCACGGAGCTCCCCCAGGTCAAGCCATCTATTCATCGATGTGACTGGGTGGCACGCACTGCCTGGGGCAGCTCACAACACTTGTGAGCTGCGTGTTAAGCAGAGGAGATGTATGCCAGACTTCTAGGTTGTAGCCCAGCTACGTCCCAGAACCCAGACCCTGCCCTGAATTCTTGAGCAGTGGAAACAGCAGTGACAGCTGTGAAAACAAGCAGCCTTGCTCATCTTGGCATTGAGTTATAGAGCACATCACCATTATAGAGGGAATCAGTAACATCTGTCTTTCCTGGCCCTTATTTAACTTATTCTACTTAGGAAGCCTCTCCCTGTTCCCACTCTGTAACTACTGTAAATGATGCAAAAGAGCAGCAAGAGACAGAGACAGAAAGAGTGAGGGAGAATTAATTTACCACTGGGTGAAATGAAAATGTACTGAAGTGTAATGGAATTTCATTAACTTCGGAAATGATGATGAATGCTGTCCAAATAATTCTTACTAATGCATAATTCACAGCTGAAAATAGAGCCAAACTCTCCTAAAAAGCACATCCATTTATGCCCCCAAATTAATTTGGTGTGTTATTCAGGATGGTTGACAGGATAAAAGATCTACTATGAAATGTAATCATCTATTAAGATTGGGAATCTATGAGTCTTTCTAGTTTAGTAGATGAGGGTAGCTGATAACAAGTGGCATCTTGAGAGGCAGACACCCACAGTCCTCATTCTCATAATTTGAATCTCCCCAAAGACATAATTTCAGACATAACCACGGAGAAGTTAGGATGAGCTTTGAGATCTCCATAGCAACCACGACCCAGTTCATATATATATCCCAAAAGGAAATTAAAATCCCTTTCAACAGATTCAAATGGGGTCAGGAAAAGACCCATACCTTTTCTGACTGGCAATGTTTTTACATTATATGTTTATATAATATATAAATTATATAGATCATATATTATATACATTTACATATAATTAGGTGGAAAGGTTTAAAAATTACTTTCCCATTTTGTGCAATACTGTCTTTCCTATTCCACAAACTCTCAGCGACATTTATCACTTAATGTCTCAAGATATAATAATCCCTTCATTAAAACCCACTTAGGCTTTTTGTATACTCAGGGGAGTGGTAATGGGGGAGAGACCTTTTCACCTTTAGATCTGACACAAACCCCCACTGTGGTTGGCAGAGAGACTCTATTATTAAGTAGGAGGGTAGCTATTGGCTCAGCTTGTACCAATGGAAATATGTAATCAGAGGCCAGTCAACACCCTACAGTGGAGGCATCCTGGCTCTTACCCCTGATTGGTCCCTTCAGCCAATTAGAGAGAACCTTGGTCATACATGTGAATAGTAATGTTAGGGATGACTTCAGGAATCCTCTGAATTCCTTCCCCAGGGTGGATTGTACTGTGTGGAGGTGGAGGTGTCATGGGGGGAGCATTGCCTTCCAAGGCGACCTCTATTTGTCTAAATGGCCAGACCTTATGATTTGAGGTGCTGGGGTGGTAAACAAGCACACTGGCTGCTGATACAGGGGATATGATGCAGGGGGAGGCAGCCCTTGGGAAGAATCCACCAATGGGAAGCCTTGGTTGCAGGACCATCAACACCCAACAATGGAGGCATCATGGCTCCTCCCCACCATGGATCCCTCCGCCACTCAGAGAGTACCCTGTTGCTGACATATGAATAGTGATATCAGGGATGACAAATGCTACCCGTGCAGGTCTTTCACCAAAGATGAGGTCTAGTTGGTGGAAATGGGACTACTACCTTCCAAGACCACCCCTATTCCTCCTAATGGCTTGACCCTATGATTTGGAAAGCATCTGGTGGTGAGGAGCACATTGGTTGCTGATAGTGTTGGTGACAAAGTAGAAGGGCAGCCAATAGGCCAGCTTCCACCAATGGTAGACCTTAGTTTTCTCGGTCATCAGCACGTCACAAAGGAGGCATCATGGCTCCACACCCCCTCCCCTGTGGCACCAAGAGCCCCTCAGGGAGCACCTTGTGCTCACCTGTGAATAGTGATGTCAGGGATGACTTCTGCCACCCTGCATTGCCTCCCCTAGAGCAGGATTCAGTGTGTGAGTTCTCTGTGATAGGGGGAACCCTACCTTCCAGGGCCATCCTGACCCTTTAACAGTCCTGCCCTGTACTATGGGTGCTGATGTGACAAGCCAGCACATTGGCTGCTTCTATTGAGGATGTGATTGAGAAGGAGGCAGCCATTGGCCAGCTTCCACCAATGGGAGCCCTTCATTTCCTAGGTCATCAACACATCACAAAGGAGGTATCATGGCTCCTCCCCACCCCTCCCCTTGGGTCCCTGAACCACTCAGGGAGCACTTTGTGCTGACGTGTGCATAGTGCTATCAGGGATGACTTCCGCCACACTGCATTGCTTCCCTAAGAGCAGGATTTAGTGTTTGCGTTTGAAATGTTATACAGGGAACACTATTTTGAGGGCCATCCAGATTACTCTTAAGAGTCCTCCCCTGTACTATGGGTGCTGAGGTGGGAATCAAGCACATTGGCTGCTTCTGCTGAGGATGTGATTGAGAAGGAGGCAGCCATTGGCCAACTTCCACCAATGGGAGTCCTTCATTTCCTAGGTCATCAACACATCACAAAAGAGGCATCATGGCTCCCCCCTGCCCCATGAGCCACTCAGGGAGCACCTTGTGCTGACGTGTGAATAGTGATGTCAGGGATTTCTGCCACCCTGTATTGCTTCCCCTAGAGTAGGATTTAGTGTGTGAGTTCGAAATGTTATACAGGGAACAATATTTCGAGGGCCATCCAGATTCCTCTTAACTGTCCTGCCCTATACTATGGGTGCTGTGGTGAGAATCAAGCACACTGGGTGCTTCTACTGAGGATGTGATTGAGAAGGAGGCAGCCATTGGCCAACTTCCACCAATGGGAGTCCTTAGTTTCCTAAGTCATCAACACGTCACAAAGGAAGTATCATGGCTCCACCGCCCCCCTCCCCTGTGTGTCCCAGAGCCCCTCAATGAGCACCTTGTGCTGATGTTTGAATAGTGATGTCAGGGATTTCTGCCACCCTGCATTGCCTCCCCTAGAGCAAGATTCAGTGTGTGAGTTCTCTGTGATAGGGTGAACGCTACCTTCTAGGGCCATCCTGAACTCTTAACAGTCCTGCACTGTACTATGGGTGCTGATGTGACAAGCCAGCACATTGGCTGCTTCTACTGAGGATCTGATTAAGAAGGAGGCAGCCATTGGCCAGCTTCCACCAATGGGAGTCCTTAGTTTCCTAGGTCATCAACACGTCACAAAGGAGGCATCATAGTTCCACCCCTGCCCCCTCCACCCCCCCCCCCCATGGCTCCGTGAGCCACTCAGGGAGCACTTTGTGCTGATGTGTGAATAGTGATGTCAGGGATGACTTCTGCCACCCTGCATTGCCTCCCCTAGAGCAGGATTCAGTGTGTGAGCTCTCTGTGGTAGGGGGAACCCTACCTTCTAGGGCCATCCCGATCCTCTTAACAGTCCTGCCCTGTACTATGGGTGCTGATGTGACAAGCCAGCACATTGGCTGCTTCTATTGAGGATGTGATTGAGAAGGAGGCAGCCATTGGCCAGCTTCCACCAATGGGAGTCCCTAGTTTTCTAGGTCATCAAGACGTCACAAAGGAGGCATCATGGCTCCTCCCCACCCTTCCCCTTGGGTCCCTGAACCACTCAGGAAGCACTTTGTGCTGATGTGTGCATAGTGCTATCAGGGATGACTTCTGCCACCCTACGTTGCATCCCCCAGAGCAGGATTTAGTATTGGAGTTCGAAAAGTTTTACAAAGAACACTATTTCGAGGGCCATCCAGACTCCTCTTAATCGTCCTCCCCTATGCTGTGGGTGCCGAGGTGGGAATCAAGCACATTGGCTCTTGTACCGAGGATGTGTTAAGAAGGAGGCAGCCATTGGCCAGCTTCCACCAATGGGAGTCCTTAGTTTGTTAGGTCATCAATGCCTCACAGTGAAAGCATCATGGCTCCTTCCTCCCATGGGTTCCTGATCCACTCTGAGAATACCTTGTGCTGACACATGAATGTAATGTCGGGGAACGTATCTCTCCCTCTGAAAACCTTCCCTGGTGGCACAGGTGCAAATAAAAAGGGCCATTATTAACTAGGAGCTTCCTGAAGTCTTTCTTGCCCTGGTACCTCCGTGTAGTGTCCTTTTTCCTATTCTGTGGTGTCACAGACTTCTTACATCACAGTAACCAGGTAACCCTTGTTAAAGACACTTATCTCTGTTTGTTCCCATACCTAGGGATTTAGATGTAGTCACATTGAGATGCATCACTTACCTTATTATTCAACACATTTTCTAAGGCATATCTCAGCTTTTCACACTTTAGGGCCTGTGTGAACTGCTGAGCCTTTGCAATGGAGCCCAGTCCTGCTCCTTTGGGGGCGTTCAGGACCCCATGTGGCTTGCTAAGTCCCCTCCAGCCCCATTCAATCCCCAAGGCTCCTCCCCACCATGTGTGCTCTAGGCACAAAGGTATCAGTGCTCACCCTGGCCCGAAATATTGTTAGTTCATCCCCCCTCATACAAGTGCTACTTTCCCTTCCAAGCCCAGGCCCACCGTCTCGTTTGAAACCCTCTCTCCCCTAGTTTAAATGCTCCCTTTTGCTGCTAGTTTGTCCTGAGACCCAGTGTCAGAACTGGATCTTTACCTGGCTTCTGGACTAGCTTAACTGCTCAGTACCCTTATCCGTTGGCCCTCTATGTATTTCTTTAAGATTCTTTTAGATTACTATATTGAATGAGTCCTTGTAAGCTATCTCCAGTTCATTTTGGAACAAATAGGCTAAATGAATAAAGAGATAGTAAAGAAATAGTCTTCTTCAGAGAGTTTCACCTCTAAGCCCTAGCTCGGTGATCACTCTTACTTGTTCTGTGTGTCTCATCCACCCCACCTCCCATTACCTTGTTCTTCTGACCGGACTGCTTGCGTGGTGGGTGAATGGACGTTGGTAATTCTCTGGATCGGAGCCTCGCCACGAAGGTGGGTTTCCGATGTCTTCATCTAGGCTCTTCTTTGGTGTCTGAGCTGTCCCAGGCGGTAAGCCTGTATGTATACCCAGGCCCCACCCAGACTGCCCTATTGTGTGCTCATCAACCCACTATGACCCGGCCTGAACTATGACATAGGTAGACCAGGACTAGGTGATACATGAATATATTTCAATGATCAAATATTTTTCAAGGTAGAAGAAACATATTTATGTATAAGCACAAAGACCTACATAACAATGTTATCACAAAATTGTTCAGAATTCTAGATTCACAATCCCACCTCTCCTTTTGTTCATAAAAAGCATGACCAGGCCCCCCGGGGTCCTGCTTTACGAGCTCCTCCTCCGAGACCCTCATCAGAGGCCCATTGCTTATTTCGGTCTTTCGTCAGACCCAGCAGCCACGCCTGCTTTAACATCCCCCTGGTTTAAGAGCTGTAACAGCAGCAGGTAAACATGTGGAAACTTCAGCGAGGCTAGTTCTAACTAAATTTCAGAGCTCTTCATGCTTTGTATTAAAAAAAAATGCTCACCACCTTTTAGCTTGTTACCTACCTCTCGTAAGGTTGCTGCAACGCTATGAACCCGGCCTCCTTCCTTTGCCTGAGAAAGGAAACCCCATAACTGTTGGCTTCTGTTAAACAAGCAAACAAAAAACAACAGCAAGCACCTATCCATACGCTGCACAGACCTTGTAGAGACTCCCTTGAGGAACGCTGATTCAACTACGTTTGTTAATTGTTCATCCGTGAGAAACAAAAACCCAAACTGACAAGCTGGATATGCTCTCACAGGCTTAAATTTACTCTTAAAATAGAAACTTATCACAGAAATTAAATCAGCTCAGATGGCCTCATTGGTCATCTGTGCCTAGATTTACCAAATGCCAAAAGATAAAGGTGTCAAAACGTGCCATACCAGCTAACAGCACCATCTTGGTTAAACTGTCAAGTGGGTCATTGACACGATCCAAAGCCTGGAGGGCCCTTTGAACACCTCCAAATAGGCTTTATACAAATGTCTCCTCAATGGGCTATAAATATGCCCGGTTATTGTTTGTTTTCAGGGTGGGTTAAAGCGTTTCCTCTCAGAGAGTGCAGCCCTGTATTAGTGGGCTAGGGCTGCTGTGATGGAGTACCACAGACTGGGTAGCTTGGATGACAGAAATGGGTTGGTCTCATGGCTGTAGAGGCAAGACGTCCAAAATCAAGATGAAGGCAGGGTTGGTTTCTTCTTCTTCTTTACTTACTTATTGATTGATTGATTGATTGATTGATTGATTTAAGGAAGCTCTATGCCCAACATGGGGCTCGAACCCACCACCCTGAGATCAAGGGTGTCGGGCTCTACTCACTGAGGCAGCCTGGTACCCCAGGTTGCTTTCTTCTGAAGCTGTAAGGGAAGGGTCTGTTCCAGGCCTCTCTCCTTGACTTGTAGATGGCTGCCTTTCCCTGTGTTTCTTCGCATTAGTTTCCCTGTCTGTGTCTGAATTTCTCCTTTTTGTAAGGACACTATAGTCATATTGCATTAGGGCCTACCCTGATGACCTCATCTTAACTGAACCAATTGTATCTGCAAAGGTCCTGTCTCCAAAGAAAATCACATTCTGAGGTCCTGGGGGTGAGGACTTCAACATATGAATTTTGGGGGCACACGATTCAACACATAACAGGCCCTAAATGTGGCAAAAATACAATCTTGATTTCATTTTTTTTCCCAGTCTGGGGCATTCCAACTTATCTCTCTAGCGACAGAGAAACTCATTTACCAGCACTGTTATTAAGGAGCTCTGTAAACGTCTCTCTTTTACCCAGAACACTGTCCTTATCATCCAGAGTCCTCATGAAAAGTAAAGAGAATAAATGGAACTCCGATTGTATAACTAACAAAGCTCTCGGAAACCTTAAAACTTTCTATAGCTTAAAGTATTACCGCTAGCTTTCATGTCTATAAGGTCAACCCCTCTCAGTCTGGCGAGTTATCTCATGAATTAGTAAGGATTAATGAGGGGGCGCCCTGGTGGCTCAGTCGGTTAAGCATCTGACTGTTGGTTTCAGCTCAGGTCACGATCTCAAGGTTCATGAGTTTGAGCCCCGTGTCAGGCTCTCTGCTGACTGTGGAGCCTGCTTGGGATCCTGTCTCTCCCTCTCTCTCTCTCTGCTCCTTCCCCGCCTGCTCGCTATCTCAAAAATAAATAAATAAACTTTAAAAAGTGATTAGTGAAATAATAAGCCCTGAGTGTTTGGGAAATTCACCCCTTGCCACCCCCCCCCCAGCCTTAGATTCTACCCTTATTATAAGCAGGTATGATTAGCTCATGCGAGACATTCATACCATCCCTCCGGCTTTATCGCCAACAGGTGCAAGCCACATTTCCAAATATCTACCCAAACCGCCTCTGCATGCTCTGCAAGCTGGGTATTTTGTCTTCTGGAAAAGGCTGGAGAAAAACTGCTCTTGAGCCTTCACAGAAGGGACCTTATCGGCTACCGTTAACAGCTGTCATAGCAGTAGAGCTCCGAGGTATTGATCCCTGAGTTCATGATTTCCACCTTAAAAGATGTATGTCACTTCATCCTGATTCGCAGACATCCATTCCACCTGGAGATCGTAAGCCTGGGATTCTTAGGAATCCTCCAGAAGCTGCTGACTTCAGAGGTGGGCAGCTTCTGCCCAAGACGACAGAACAAGATTAATTTTCTGATTCTTCAGCACTCATTTTGTTCCTTCATTCTTCTACGCGTCTTGCTTATTATTCTATTTTGATGCCCTCTAGAACACTAATGTGACATCCCTCGTCTCCATCCGATTATTTTTGCCTCCTCAGGTCTCCTTCTACCTCTTAAGAAAAACACCAAACCCTCTTATGTGTTTTTTTCTGTAACCACTGCCCTGAATTGAACTGACTGCTGGCTCTGTTACCCCCTACCTATCCCTGCTGACAAAAATTGAATAGCTGTTCTTTTCAACACCTCAGGAGGTAGATTCCCTTTTACAGGTCCCTTCTGGTACTTGTTTCCTTCCCAGTGTTAACCCCGACCGGCAGTCTTATAAAAATTGGACCTTGGCCTCACATCAACAAAATGCTGCTGCTGAAGCCCTTATCAGCAAGCCCTAGTCGATCAAGAGTGGGCCCTGATATTGAGGATCTTCTGGTTGCAATGGTCTGTCCTCTTCAACCTGCTTTGCACGGACTGTTTAACTCCACTAAAGGGATTTGTCTATCTCGAGAGACACAAATTGGCTTATTCCTATAGTGGTAAATAATAGTTTTATTGCTAATATAATCTGTGCTTCACTAGAGTACTACTCCTTATGCAGTTATCAGCCTTATACCTTGAGAAAGACACCCAGAAGCCTCCCAAACGAGGCAAAGATAGGTTATTCAAGAGAACTCGCAAGAGGGATAATTGATTCCCTTGTTCCGCCTACACGTGGAGCTGCAGTTCCATAATGGGGGTAACGCAGCCAGACAGGTGGCCCCAAACTTGTCTCTGCCACTAGTAGAAGTCATAAATGACACACTTCTGCTCTGGAAGCCCAACAAAGTCGTCTAGATTCATTAGCTAGTGTTGTCACAGACAGTTGCCTAGCCCTTGATTTCCTCCTAGCCAGCCAAGGGAGAGTTTGTGCTACAGCAAATATTACTTGTTACACTTATGTCAATAACAATACAGAGCAAGCAGAAGAGTTTGCGACTAAGCTAAAGGAAAAAGCCACCTGCTTGTCTAGAACAGACTTGATTGGATCCTGGGACATGATTTTGTTCGCTGGGTTTCATAGTCTAGGCCCCTGACTTTAAGAGCTGCTACTGATACTTGTTTCTGGTAATGGCTTGTGTTACATTGGCCGATGCAAACCTCCCCGTCTTTCTATATTGACCTCTTCCTGTGCGGTCACTTGCATATCAGAGAATGCAACAGTTCATCCTGCAGCAAGCAGGAGGGACTAACCCCCGCCCGGCTGCAGACTGTGCTTTCTAAACAACCATCTTGATGGGTAGTAGGGAAATCTGGGTATCATGGAGTAATGTCCTGTAGCTGGACTTCATGTGTCCTTGGCCAAAAGAGAAAGAAAGGAAGCAGCCCCTGTCACCCAGGAAGTGGTCTGAGGCTCGCAGCTGAGCCGGAGTACAAGCTGGCTTGGTACCCACAGGTAGACTCCGTTATTCTCCTGTTGGGCATGAACAATCTTACAGAACATCAGTGTTTGCCAAGGTTACTCTAAGACCAGGATGAGTAAGATCGAAGAAGGCTGCTTCATAATTTTGTCTAAGTGCAGACAAAACCAAGATCACGGTGCAACCCACAAAATGCCAAACATCTCCCTCTCCTGGCTACTGTGAGTGACTGCTGCCTCTCTATGAATCACAGTACCGGTGTCTCTCCTCATCCTCAGTTCTGCTTTCCACAGTTTGTTACCCATGGTCAACTACAGTCTAGAGGCACGTGATCCCTCCTGACGAATCCTGACAAGATCAGTAGCCCCCAACACCGGGTAGCAACGCCTACATCGTTTACCTCACTGCGTCTCATCACTAGGCATTTAATTATCTCACGTCATCACAAGAAGAAGGGTGAGGGGCCCCTGGGTGGCTCAGTCGGTCGAACGTCCGCCTCCTGATTGCAGCTCAGGTCATGATCTCACGGTATGCGGGTTTGAGCCCCGCGTCGGACTCTGTGCTGGCAGCACGGAACCTGCTCGGGATTCTCTCTCTCTTCCCCTCTCTCTGCTCCTCCCCCACTTGTGCTCGCTCGCTCTCTCAAAACAAAGAAAGAAACATTTCTAAAAAAAAAATTATAAAAGATTTGGTGGCCACTTAGGGAAAGGGTATAGTCTTACAGATGCCCCCAAACTCAACTGAGTTGTATCTTTTCGTTAACTAAGCCTGTCTCCCACTTCCCTGTGCCCCAGGCTCCTTTGAATTCTGGCCTACCTATATCCCCGGGGTGGTCTGAGCAAGCCTCGGCTCTCCTGGAAACCCTACTACCACTGTTAAGTCCCAAGGATTCCAGCACTGGGCCTCCACTTACATCAACTTGTATCAAGGGCCAATCATTACCCTTGATACATTAGGACACAAAGAACCTGAAAAGGGGACTTTTATCTCTCCTAGGAGTCCAGAAAGGTGGCCGAAGGAGAGTAACGCTGGTGCCACAATGGCCCGAATGATAATTTCTACCCAGGATGGGATGCAAGGAGAAGGGATGGCTCAGGGAAGACTTCCCAGAAGAAAAACATAGCTGTGTTGACTCTTGAAGGACAAGTAGGAAATTTTTAGGTGGCCAAGGGGTGCAAGAGGGACAGGCTGCGAAAAGAATATTCTAGGCACAGGGTGCCTGGGTGGCTTAGCCAGTTAAGCATCTGACTCTTGATTTCAGCTCAGGTCATGAGTTCAAGCCCCGCATCAGGCTGTGAGCTGATGGCGTGGAGCTTGCTTGGGATTCTCTCTCTCTCCCTCTATCTCTGCCCCGCCCTCTCTCTCTCCCTCTATATCTGCCCCTCCCCTGCTCATGCTTTCTCTCTCTCTCTTTCAAAATTAATAAACCAAACATTAAAAAAAGAATCCTCCAAGGGCCCCTCGGTGGCTCAGCCAGTTGAGCATCTGACTTCGGCTCAGGTCATGATCTCACGGTTTGTGGGTTCGAGCTCCAAGTCCATCTCTGTGCTGACAGCTCAGAACCTGGAGCCTGCTTCCGATTCTGTGTCTCCCCCCCCCCTCAAAAATACATAAATAAACATCGAAAACAGAATATTCTAAGCAAAAGGAACAACATTCACTAAAGCACAGAAGAATAAAAGAGAATGGAATATTTGGGGGAACTGTAGAAATTTCGCTATGGGCAAAGTGTAGGATTTGAGGAAGGAGAGCAGTGGGGGATGGAGCGGGAGAAGTCCACAAGGACCAGGCTAGAGAAGGGCTTTCTTTGCAATGCCATGTTTTGTTTTGTTTTGTTTTTTCATTGCGGTACGGTCAATAGAATTCAAAGGAACCAAAGTTTGTATGTCAAAATCCTAACCCTCAGTGTGATGGTACTTGGAGGTGAGGCCTTTGGGAGATCACTAGAGTGAAGCTTTCCTGCGTGGGATTAGGAGAGCTTATAAAACAGATCCCCGAGGCCTTCCTCATTCCTCCTGCCATGGAAGGAGAAGTTGGCCATCTATGAACCACAAGGTGGGCCGTCACCAGACATTGAACTGGCCGGTGTCTTCATCTTGGACTTCCCAGTTTCTCGAACTGTGATAAACAAATGTCTGTTGTTTATAAGTCACCCAGTCTGTGGTATTTTGTTACAGCAGCCCCAAAAGAAGGAAGGACGGGATATTTACACAGACTCTAAGCATTTTTCCACACATCACTTACGAATTACAAGTGGAGAAATGATAAGTTTCCAGTGGAGGAAACTGGCAAATGCCATCTTAATCAAGTTATCAAAGTTAACATTCTCAATAATGGGACAGAGTGACATCCTGTGTGTCCTGACGGGATGTCCCTCGGACACAACAGCACTTCTGTGCTATTCCTGCCAAAGATACGTAGCCTGAACTCTGAGGAAAGATTAGACAAACCCAAATTGAAGGATATTCAGTGAAATAGCAGGCGCATACACTTCAAAAAAATGTCAATGTAATGAAAGTCAACGTAAGGCTGAGGAATCTTTCCAGATTAAAGGAGACTAAAAAATAATGGCAGCGAAAGCAGCTTGTCATCCTAGATTGCTCCCGGATCAGAGGGGGAGACCATGAAAGATGGCATTAGTGAGACGGTTGGCTAAATGTGAACGTGGACCGTATAGGAGGTAGTATTACCTCAAGGTAAATTGCCCAATTTTGATAATTATACCGTGGTTATGTAAGAAGCTATTCTTGCTCTCAGGAAAATGCCAGCCGAGGTGTTCAGGGTAAAGGGGCACCATGGCTGCAATTTACTCTTAAGTATTTCAGAAATAAACGTAAAAAGGGATGTGGCAAATGTGGCAAAATGCTAACAACCGATTTTTCTGACAACTCTTCTGCTAGGTTGATGTTATTTTGAAGTCACAAGTTTTGAAACACTCTGCACGGGTTGCCTCCCCATTTCTCCAGGGTAAAGCCAAAGTTCTGGAAATGGCCCACCAGAGCGTGTGTGATTTGGCCCTCCATTATGTCTCTTGCTTCTTTGCTCTTTGTTGTCCCCTTGGCTTGCTCTGCTCCTGGCACGCTGACCACAGCGCTGTTGCTGGAACACCTGCACGTCAACTTTGTGAGGAGGGACAGGTTATCTGTTTGGGTCACTGCTGAAGCCCCAGCGTCTTACAACCGCCAAGCGTTCTTGACGAAACGAATACTGTTGAGCTTGAAAAGCAAGGTGCAGAAGAACAGCGAATAAGAGCCAATACTTATAAATTTATTGTGTACCATGCAGTGCTCTAAGTGCTTTACAGATATTATCTCATCTATACCATAAAAACACTAGACATGGACACCATCGTCATCGTCATCATCACCATGTTGCCCACACATGTGGCGAACGTACGAAGGTAGGGTGGGAATGAGAGCCAGCAGGGAGTCAGCTGGATGGTAGCGTGTAAGGTGGCAAGCGGACCTAATCAAAGTTGTACTTGAAAATCTCTTAGCAAGTCCCCAACACAGATGATTTCTTCCCCGAGCATCGGATCCTTTCACTGTGTCTACAGTTGAGACCTGAACTCAATAGCTGGTTTGTGGGTGGGGGCCATGTTGTATGGAAATTTCCAGAGAAATTTCCAGTTGAGAAATTGGCCTGGTGGGATGCTCACCCCAGGAAGGGAAGAGGGGATGATGATAACGGGGACCTTCACCGGAGTTTTACTCCGGTGTCTCTTCTAGTGACAGAAACAGGGACAGAGTCTCATAAGCTCAGCCATCTCTCTCTGTGGGAGGACAAGTAAATCAGTAAAGCCATATGAGCTGTCTAGACCTTTGAGTTTCTGGGTATGGATGGCTCATCACATCTTGTGACAGCCTTTTCTGGTGTTTATCAACTCCTATCAGCAGTAACTAGTTCTTTATGTTTAACTCACACCTCCCACTGCAATTTCAGTCCGTTTCCTATTTCTCTCTGTACATTCAGAGAACAGATCCTCAACTTTCTCCTTCTAATCTTCCAGAGGATGGAAGATACCCACTGAAAGCCTCCCTCCTCAGGTGACATTTTTTTTTCTCAACCAAAGGGCTCCAGCCTCTTCATTTTTCTGCACGTTTCATTTTCCAGTCAATCATTTCAGTTGCACTACATCAGATTTTTTTTTTCAGTGAGCTCTACTCCCAACATGCAGCTCGAATTCACAACCCCAAGATCAAGAGTCGCATGCTCTACTGACTGAGCCAGCCAGGTGCCCTGCACCATGTTGGATTTAAAAAATAAATAAATAAACATAGTATTTTTTTTTTTGAAAAAGTAACACTTGCAAATGATGAAAATTTGAACAGAAGAAAAGCATATCCAGAGAAATGTAAGTTTCTCTCCCATCCAAGACCTCTCAGTCTCCTTTTCTAGAATCAACCCTTCTCACCAGGGTCTCCTTCCGGAGAATTTTTTTAAGTCTATTAATTTATTTTGAGAGAGGGAGAGCAAGCAAGTGGTGGAGGAGCAGAGAGAGAGAATCCCGTGCAGGCTCCACGCTGCCAGAGCAGAGCCCGACATAGGGCTCAGCCCCACGAACCTCGAGATCACATCCTGAGCCACAATCCAGACTTGGACGCTCAACCGGCTGAGCCACCCAGGCACCCCCGGAGAATTTTCTTACCATATCCAAGTACATAAGAATAAGTTTTCCTCTAAATTCTTTTTCAGTTTCAACAAATGTGCACGAAGCATCTACTAAGTGCCGGGCGCTGTGCCAACTCCCGGGGCAGGGCACGAGGAGAACAGAGATGTGATTCCCTGTCCCCCAGGAAGCACACGCTTGAGTAGGGGAGAAAGGCATAGTCACGCATTCAATTATCTATCACATATTGAATGAGCGCCCTCTACGTGCCAGGCAGTGTGTGAGCCACTGAGTAACACGGAGTTACTGTCCTTCCAGAGCTCATCGGTTACGGGGGTAGGGGGGAGGCAGACCGATGAGCGGGCCCGAAGTGAAAGAGAAGTCAGTGCCAAGGAAGTGCTAAGATGACACTTGACAATTGCCCCACGCTCCCTTGTAAGCCGTGTGGACCGTGTGGGGAGCAGGCCACAAAAGCTTAGCCTTGTGCGCGGTGGGAAGAGAAGACGGTGGCATTCTAGGTAGGAGCAGGGGCACCGGGATCCCTGCCAGGCTCTGGGCTAAGCCCTTTGCACCGAATGTCCTACGTAATCTTCACAGGGATATGAGGTGAGCGGTATTAGCCACCTTTTACAAACGAGGACACTTTTTGGCTCCAGAGATGTTAAGAACCTGGCTGTCTGTCACACAACTGAGAATCAAACACTCATCTATCTTTCAGGAAAGCCTGGGCTCTCATCCGCCGTACCACGAACAGTTTCCGGGCTTGGGGGTGAGTGACGGATAATTCTGATACACTGCCTCCTTCCCCGTTCCCCTGCGGAGAGCCACTGGCCTGAAGATAGCGGGTTGACTCAGTCCGTTAGCAAACTGAATTTTTCCATTTAAGGTGTGAGAGGGAGAGGACCGCGCATTGGCCTGGGAACCAGGAGCCCTCCGTCGTCGTGACTCCTGCTCCGCCTCTCATCCTCCCTATGACTTTGAGCAAGTCATTGTGTCATTGTACCCTCTGAACTTAGGGCCCTGACCTTGGAAGTGCAGAGCCTGGCGGGGATCATCCCTGGATGCTTGATGGGATTTGCTGGTATTTCCGTCATTCCAAAGCGCTGTAATGACACCTTCTGGAGCACAAAACTACACCCCTCTCTTTGGAAGCCCACAGAACCAGTTCTGCGCATCTCTTTTCAAAGCACTTTGAAGAATGGATCTGTGGTGAGGGTAAAAAGCTGGCCCCGTCGTCCTGACGGGGTGAGATGTGAACATGTTAATCCTTGCCTGGCCTCTGATTTCTGCTCACCGGTCTGAACACCATCCCCCACCCCCAAGTTCTCAATAAAGTGAAATGAGCCTTAGTTAAGTGAGCAAATACCGGTTTAATATATCCAACTTAATTAAAGTGATAATCAACTAGCAACTGAAGATAATCCTTGGTGAGCACTGGGAAAGGGCCCTCGCATTAATGGGTAATTGCAGGTATGTAATAACCTGAGAACTTTGCTCGGGCTGATTTCATGCTCGGGAAAGCAGCCCCATGACGTACTGCAAGCCACAGAAAGAGGATCTGCCCTGGTCAGTAAGCCCCATAAAGCTAAGAGCAGAGAGGCTGAGTTGATCTAGAAAGAAAAAAAAAAAAAGGTGACTGAGGCATGGCCAGCAGATAATGAGCCTTCGTGCATTTTGCTCTTTCCATTTCACATCAAACGTAGGGATTTGGAGACCAGATCTGGTCATTCGTGAAGCAAATTCTCCTTCTGGACCCCACAGTGACACGGGGTGGGAAGTTGGAGGAATCCAGCTCTCAGGTAAGCGTCTTTCTTCCTTTCTTCCACCCTCCCTTCCTTCTGCCCTACCTCCCTCTTTCCTTCCTTCTCTCCCTCCTTTCTTCCTGCCTTTAAATTTCTTTTAAATGATGAAAAGAACATCTATTAAGCACAAAAGAACCACATTGTATGTAATTGTAAGAGGCATAAAACACAGGTCCTTAATCTCTACCCTCTCTCTCTTTCTCTCTTTCTCTTCTTTTCCTCCTTCCCATCTTTCTTTCCATTTTGTAAAATTACACGAGACAGGCAGGCTCAGTATAAAATACTCAAACAGTACACAATGGTATTAGGCATAGAGGAAACCTACTTAGTATCCATTCTTCCTTCCTATCTTGTCTTCTTCCTCTCTCCCTCCCTCCCTTCCTGTCTCCTTTCCTTCAATTGTAAAAATTACATAGGTAATGTATGATGATCGTAGAAAAGCCGAGCAGCACAGAATTGCATTGTATATAAAGGAAAGTCCTCAGGGCCCATCCCGTATCCCCACCCACCTTTTCATACCTGACAGACAGACTTACCTGACTCCTTTTAATGGCTGCATAGTATTCTGTACTGTGTCCCATGATTTATTTATTGGGTGCCAGGTAAGTTTCTGAAACATACATTGGAAATGTTATAAAAGTTTAGAGGAAATGCAAGAAAGATATAAATTGGATTGTTTGCTACTGAAAATTCCATTTTATAGATAGCAATCATATCCATTTCTATAGCACTTTATACTTTGAAAATTGCCTTTGAAATATCACCTTATTTGATCCTCTTGTATAGCAGCTCTGGGAAATAGGCAGATTATTATCTCCATTTTTACAGATAAGGAAACTGAGGCCCAGGGAAATGAAGGAACAGAAATACGGGCCCACAGCTAGTTATGGATTCTCAGTCTGGTCCTCCTTACAGCGCTGTGAATTTAAGCTGCATTTCATCTCACAAGTCGTAAGAGATTTAGACATTCCCCCACTTCTAAGTTTGTGGTGTAGAAAATCCATCCGAGTCATACAAATTCCCTTCTTATTCGCACTTAGAAGGGGAAAGAAATACAATATGTTGCATTATCCTATAGGAAAAGAAATGTTTAAATCTGTAAGTCATTCAGAAGTTCATTTTATTTAAAAGCAGAAAAGGCCCATCAGCACCCTACTGCCAAACTTCTGTAATATGTTCTGTAAGGTTTGTAGTTTTAACACTGTTTTGGCTGGAGAAGGGGGCTTTCCAGGGTATTCCCCAAATAAGCAGCTTTAATTACACTTTTTTTTTTTTAAGGAGAAAAGCTGGGTGAATGAAGGAGGTGATCAGGTCTCTCTAAACAGATCTGTTCTAAAAATAGAAATGATTTCAGGAGTTACCTTGGCCATTTCTTCCAAATGTTTCGGATCGTTACAACTGCAAGTCGTTGGGTTGAAGATGTGTGCATTAAGGTTGAGTGCAGCCCCATTTTGTAATTAACGCATTCGATGTGTGTCTTCCCCTCTGGGCTAACTTGTCTTCCCGGCACTGTTATTCCCAGCGTGTAACACAGGCTCTGGCACATGTAGGCACTCGGTACAATTTGTTGGAAGGATATGCAAATAAACCAATCAGTGAGGTTTCAGCCAGGCTGCGTAACTCAGGCAAGCGTCTATACTGCGGCTGGCAGACATGGCTTTAAGCAATAGGAAAAAGCCTTGCATTGGACGGGAGGGAGAAGTATGGTCACATACACTTGGAAATAAACCTTTTTTTTTTTTTTTTTTTGGAAATAAACCTTTTGTTCTGAATCTCAGCTGGGCATATTTCTGACTTTTTGAACACAGGTTTACACAATGAAAGAACACATCATATGTCAGAAGTTTTATGGATTGATTCTCATGTTGAGCGGTACCTTTCTCTCAGGTAAGAAAATGTACTTTTGTGATTTCTTTCAATGTCTTATATACAGTAGGTGAAATGAACCATTTGCAAAGTTGTGGGGCTGCCTCTCAACGGCTTCCTTTGGGTCAATATGGCTGCAGGACAAGTTGAAACTTCAGTAAATGCATCCATTCACTCAGGATTGTGTAAGACTGATAGAAAACTGGCTTCAAGTACCCAGTAGTTTGGATGATTGTCTTTGACATTTCATTTTCTTTTTTTTCCTAAATAAAGTAGCCTCCACACCCAACATGGGGCTTGAACTCACAACTCTGAGGTCAAAAGTTGTGTGTTCTACCAACTGAGCCAGTCAGGCGCTGTCTTTGACATTTCTTAATGCAGCTCTGAAATGCCATTTGATGGCTAATGCACACTTAAAAGAAGCTTTCAGTTTTCTTTTGGGCTGTTTTCTCTCATGCAAAATGCTGTATTTAAAGTTCCCTGCAGCATGATAATATCATCTTTCTTTCTTTTAAGATATGTATTTTAGGGGCGCCTGGGTGGCTCAGTCGGTTAAGCATCTGACTTTGGCTCAGGTCACGATCTCACGGTTTGTGGGTTCGAGTCACGCACCAGGCTCTGTGCTGACAGCTCAGAGCCCGGGGCCTGCTTCGGATTCTGTGCCTCCCTCTCTCTCTGCCCCTTCCCCACTTATATTCTGTCTCTCTAAAATAAGTAACATTAAAAAATTTTTTAAAAATACAATATGTATTTTAAATCCAACAGTTTTAAAAATTGTTTTATACGGTCATTATTCTTTTCTTTTACTTTATTTTATTATGTATATATTATGTATTTATTTATTTTATTTTATTATGATATCACCTTTATCTCCTTTACATGGCAACAATCAATCATAGAATGTAGATGGGGAAACTGAGGTGTGCCAAAAGCTGGTCACTGATCCACGGTGACAGGCATCTGTTCTGGGGTGGCCCAGACCTTGCCTAGGCTCTGTGGCAGGACTGGAGATAGATTCTGTCTTTGTTTTTATTCTGCAGTGAATAGATGATTAAGACAATTGAACTGAAGTAGCTGGTAATTTGGAGACTTCAGGAAAAGGTTGTCTTGGAAGGCTGCAACTTTGTCCACATTAAGTAAATTCAGTTGATAGCATTGTTCACTTAGCACATCAGTCTTTAGCTAAAAGGTCATGCGTGCCAGTGAGTGACAATTCTTGATGAAATAGACCTGGGGTTTAATTTGAATAGCCCTCAGATTGAGTGCTAATCTTCTGGAAAAAACACCAAATCATCATCACCATCAACAACAAACACTGACTGGCTTCTTGCTGTGTGCAGGGCCTGATGGGAAACCATGTTTCTCATAATAAAGCTTGAAATGGGACCTATGGGGCACAGCGGCGACTCTGTCACCTGGCCTTGACTACCTGCTAAGATGTTGATTTATCTTTCCCTGCCTGTTTCCTCAAAGGCCAGAAGCTGTTTCCTCCATTTCTCTGTCCAAAACATACAGCACAGGACTTGACCCACAGGTTAGGCATTAGGTACCTATTTGCTGATTCACTAAGTTTGTTTTATTTAATAAATTAATGCAACTTGAAATCACACATTTTTGAACTCCTGTTTGGTGATGCTATATGTGACACAGACTCTACGTGGGTTTTTTTTTTTGAGGGGTCACGGGGCATGAAATAGAGGGATCTAGGAACAGAGGGATCTGGAAGTCTTTACTGTAGTCATGAAAGAAAAAGTGGAAGAATGTGTTGTCCTGGAAAATGAGAATGAGTTTGTGAGGAATGTCACTGGTCAATGGAAATTATGATGGGTAGGCAGATTTTCAACCTGAAGAAGTCATTTTAAAGCATTCACAAGGTTTTCCAGACTAAGTCTCAAAACCATGGGTCAAGACAATGATTTTTTTTTTGAGGTTATCAAATAATTAATTCTAATTGTTCTTCAATTGGCGAGAAGCTCATCGTTTTCTTCCTGGGGGGTGGGGGAGGATTCTGTCCTTGAAACAATGGCATAACTAAGGTTCGGTTCCCTTCGGGCTCCAGATGAGTCACCAGCTTCCCAACTGTGAGGGTCATCGTAGGATAGAGCGCTAAGGGCAACACTGGGCACAAGACTCAGATGCTCTAAATGGACGGAGCCAGAGTGTGGAAAAAAGCCATGTTCCTGGAAGAACACCAAAGGTCAAAAAGAAGAAACCAAGTCTGTCCTAAGGTCTAAGGGTTGAGAGCCGAGGCAGCAAGAATGGATGAAGACAGGTCAGGGACTGAATAGTTGCAGAATGGAGCAGGAGATGAGGAATAAACCTGAAATAGACTCCTCACTGGTCTTCCTGCTTCTACTCGTGCTCTGCTATAGCCCGTTCTCCACACCACGGCCAGAGCAATCCTTTAACGTGTCAAGTCAGAGCGTGTCACTTTTTTTTTTTTTTACTCAAAACCTGCTAATACATTTCCATGACAATTAGAATACAATCGCAATTCTTTTTTAAAGATAAACTGCAGATCCTTTTATGTAAGTTTATGTATTCATTTTGCGAGAGGAAGAGAGAGAAGCAGGGGAGGGGCAGGGGGAGAGGGAGACAGAGAGAATCCCAAGCAGGCTCCGCTCTGTTAAGCGAGGAGCCCGATGTGGGGCTCGAACTCACGAGCCATGAGATCATGACCTGAGCTGAGATCAAGAGCTGGATGCTCAACCGACGGAGCCACCCAGGTATCCCAGTCCAAATTCTTTAATAAGACCTAAAAAGCACTGTGTGATCTGGTCTCCCACTGCTTCTTGGGCCTCATTTCCTACCATGCTGCCTCTCTCACTCCACCCCAGACGTGCTGGCTTCCTTCCTATTCCTTGAACATGTCAAGCACAGTCTTACTTTAGGGCCTTTATATATGCTATTACCCATGTCTGGGTCACTCTTACTCCACATCTTTGTAGCCCTGGCTGTTTTTAGTCTCCTAGAACTGGGTGGAAACGACTCTTCTCTCAGAGGGGTCTTCCTAAACTATCCTGTCTAATGTAGATATTCCCATTCGCCTTATCCCCATTAGCTAACTCATCAGCTTATTAATTTCCTTCAGAGCACTTTTCACAATTTGTAATTCTTTTTTTTTAAGATTTTATTTTTAAGTAATCTCTACACCCAACATGGGGCTCAAACTCACAACCCCGAGATCAAGAGCACAAGTTCTACCGACTGAGCCAGCCAGGCACCCCACAAGTTGTAATTTTTTTTTCTTTTTTAAATGTAATTTGTTGTCAAGTTAGCTAACATACAGAGTATACGGTGTGCTCTTGGCTTCGGGAGTAGATTCCCATGATTCATTGCTAATTTGTAATTCTTATATTTACTTGTTTATTGACTACCTCTCTCTCTGGAATGTAAGCTGATTAGGGCCAAGGACCTGAGGTGAATATGAGTTCGCTCTAGCACTGATACATAGTTGAGTAGATGAATTCTCCAGGGTTCTTCTGGCTTTCTGAGTAAAGACATCCATTTTGTAGGGTAAGACATGGGCCTTGGACCCAAAATTTGAAGGAACAATCACATTACCTATGTGGGGGTGATTCTTCTGCTTCCTATTTTGAGAAGAATTCTTGACAGGCCTCATATGTGGTCAGCGTCCTGTGGCCTGGAAGAGCAGGTGTGTTGGAAAACTCTGTGGTTAGTGACTGGTGACAGAAACGAGGCTCAAAGGTGGATGCTTTTACATATGACAGATCTGGCTTATCCACAGGTTAGCCGGTTACTCACAAGACCAGCGGGAAGTGTAGGCAGTGGGTATCAGGCAGTAACTCCCATTCTCTATGGCTGTTCACGTGATGACCATGGTGTTGTGGGTAATGGAGCTCCCCAGTATCAAGCATCTATCCACAGATCAACTCAGACAGCCACGGATCTGCTAGGACTCAGACCTGGTCTACAAGAGTTTTCCACGCTCCTGAACATTCGTTTGCGAGAGTTTGTGATACTCAGAGCCAGAAGGCCCTTTGTGCAGGTATAGGTTTCACATACTATGGAAATGAGGGTCCGCCCACTCCCCTTTTAGGAGCGAGTGCTGACATTTCCCAGTTGAGGCAGGCATGGTGTACCCTTGTGGAATGCCCGTCCTCAGGGTGGCCAGATTTTCCAGGGTATAAAAGCAGCCGAGGCCTCTGGTGGGTCCCTTCCCTAAAATTTGCTCTGCCTTGTCTCCCCCTTCTGATAGGAGGTATTTCCAGGTGGTTAGCTGGGCCTTGAGCCTTATGCAGTATTATGAATTGAATTGTGTCCCCCCCAAATTCATATGTTGAGGTCCTCTCCCTCAGCACCTCAGAATGTAATCACATTTGGGAGTAGGGTCAATGCAAACGTAATTAGTTAAGTAAAGTTGGGGTCATACTGGAGTAGGGTGGGCCCCTAATCTGAGATGACTGGTGTCCTTATAAAAGGAGAAAATTTGCACACAGACACGCATACAGGGAGAGGTGGAGGTTGGGGAGATCAAAAGAAGTCACAAAACACCAAATGTTGCCAGCAAACCAGAATCTAGGAGAGAGACAAGGCACAGGTTTTCCCCCTCAGAGCCCTTAGAAGGAAAGGACGCTGCCGACACTTTGATCTCAGCTGGTAGCCGCCAGAGCTGTGGGACAATAAATGTCTGTGGTTTAACGCACTGGTCTGTGGTACTTTGTTACAGCACCCAAACGACTGCTCAGTAAGGCTCTCTGGATTGGAAATCTTGAGTAAAATAGAGGAGAGCAGGTCACCTCATCGGGGGAGAAACAGAGACCAGGCCATGCCTATGGTGCCAGACTGTGATGAGCTTCATTCGTCCACTCCCCCTAAGATGGTTCAAGGCAGTGTATCTAGAATCTCAGGCCCCTAAGTTTTGAAACACTTTAACATTTCAAGGAGAAACTTGGCCTAGAGAGGACAGAGAAACAAATACAGGATATATCTGATGATTGCTTAATGCTGTCTGCAGAAAATTAAGGGGTTGTGCAGAAAAAGAATCATTTGGATTGCTTGTCTCTTAGAATTCTAAGCCTTTTACTCCGTGACTTTTAAAATGAATGTATTTGTGACTTTTGGGGTCCGATAGGAAGAGGAAACTTTACAGTTCAGAACTTCTCATTCTATGTCAGATACTTCGCTCACATCTCTGATGCCTTTGCACAAGGAACGGCCCTCTATCTGCCATCCATTAGACTCCAACTCAGTGCCCTAATAGTGGGCAAACCATTGATCAGAAAATAGCTATAAAGGACCTAATATGTACCAGCCATGATGCTGGGCACTGGAAACTGGCAGTAGAGGGCCAAGACTCTGGTTAAGCCACTGCCCTGGAAAATCAGTCAATACAAGAGTTGGAGCATTCTGGGAAAAACTGGCGTTATTTCATGCTCAGTGAATTCAGTTCTGCTTCAAAATTGTGTAAACATGGCATCACCAGGCAGAGCAGCTTTGGAACTTAGCAAGAAGCAAAGTAAAATTACATACTGAGTAATCATTATAGCAAGAGTTTTATTTTCCCCCCAGGATCTGCCAGAGACAGACCTGGGACACAATCTTTTGCTCTATCAATCTTTTTTTTAAAGATTTAAAAAATTGTTAAGGCATCTCTACATCCAACATGAGGCTTGAACCCACAACCCCAAGACCAAAGTCGCATGCTCTTCTGACTGAGCCAGCCAGGTGCCCCTGAAAATTTCTTTTTTTTTTTTTTTAAGTAAGCTTTACATCTAATATGGGTCTTTAACTCACGACTCTGAGATTAAGAGTCTCATGCTCTACCCATTGAGCCAGCCAGGTTCCCCTAGACACAAAAATTCTTAACAAAATACTAGCAGACTGAATCCAGCAATATATTGAGAGGATTATATACCTTGACCAAGTGGAATTTATCCCACGAATGAATGCAAAGGTGGTTCGACATGTAAAAATTGATCAATTAACGTAATACAACACATTTCTAGCCTGAAGGGGGGAAAACCACAGGATCGTCTCAATTGATGCAGGAAAAAAGTTTGACAAAAATCCAACACCTTTTCATGACTAAAACACTTGCCACACTAGAAATGGAAGGGAACTTCCTCCACCTGATAAGACCATCTAGCTAAGGCCCACAGTAAACATTATACTTAATGATGAAAAGCTGAAAACTTTCCCCTAAGATCGGGAACAAGACCAGAATACCCACTTTTACCACTTGTATTCAACATTACCAGAAGTTCTAGCCAGAGAACTTGGGCAAGAAAAAGATATAAAAGGCATCCAAACTGGAAATAAAAAGTAAAACCATCTCTATTTGCAGATGATTACATGTTCTTACATATAGAACGCCCTACAGAATCTGCAAAAAAAAAAAAAAAAAAAAAAGACATTTAAGTTAATAAACACATTCAGCCAAGTTGCAAGACACAAGATCCACACAAAAATTTAGTGGTATTTCTATGTACTAGTAAGGCGCAATCTGAAACAAAGTTACAAAAATAATTTCATTTACAATAGCATATAAAAGAATAACATACCTATGGGGCAGCTGGGTGGCTCAGTCGGTTAAGTGTCCGACTTCAGCTCAGGTCATAATCTTGTGGCTTGTGGGTTCCGGCCCCGCGGCCGGCTCTGTGCTGACAGCTCAGAGCCTGGAGCCTGCTTTAGATTCTGTGTCTCCCTCTCTCTCTCTCTACCCCTCTTCCACTCACGCTCTTTCTCTCTCTCTCTCTCTAAAAAATAAACATTTTTAAAAATTAAAAAAAAGAATAAAATACCTAGGAATAAATTTAACCAAGTAGTTGAAAGACTTCTACATTCAAACTGCAAACATTGCTGAAAGAAATTAAAGGAGACCTAAATAAATGGAAAAGATCCCACGTTCACGGATTTAATATTAAGGTAACATGATTTAGGGGTGCCTGGCTGGCTCGGTCGGTAGAGCTATTTGACTCTTGATCTTGGGTTTATTGGGCATACAGCTTACTTTAAAAAAAGATAACAGGATTTAATATTAAAATGTCAATATTCCCCGAAGATATCTACAAATTAATTGCAAATCTTATCAAAATCCAAGGGCTTATTTTTTTTTTAACAGATAAGGAAAAGATGATTGTGCAATTCATATGGAATTGCAAGGGACCCTGAATAGCCAAAACGATCTTGAAAAAGAACAAAGTTGGAGAATTCACACATCCCAGTTTCAAAACTTACTACAAGGTTATGGTAATCAAAACAGTATGTTATTGGCATCAGAACAGATATAGGTTAATGGCACAGAATGGAAAGTCCAGAAAGAAACCCATGCATATATGTATGGTCAGTTAATTTTTCACAAGGGGGCCAAGAGCATTCAATGGGGAAAAATAGTCTCTTCAACAAATGGTGCTAGCCCAACTGGACATGTAAACTTATACATATACATATAAACACATAAAAAGAATGAAGTTGGACTCCCTCTTCACACCATGTACAAAAATTAAGTCAAAGTAGATGAAAGACCAGACGTAAGAACAACTATAAAAAACGGAAGAAATCTTCATGACCTTGGTTTTGGCAATAGAGTCTTAGAACCGACACCAAAAGAATGAGCAGTGGGGCGCCTGGGTGGCTCAGTCAGTTAAGCATCTGACTCTTGATTTTAGCTCAGGTCGTGATCTCATGGTTCGTACATTCGAGCCCTGTGTCAGGCTCCTTGCTGACGGTGCGGAGCCTGCTTGGGATTCTTTCTCTCTCTCTCTCTCTCTCTGCCCCTGCCCTGCTCTCTCTCTCTCAAAATAAATAAACAACAACAACAAAAGAATAAGCGGGAAAAGAAAAAATGGATAAATTGGATTTCATCTGAATTAAAGATTTACGCATCAAAGGACACTATCAAGAAACTGAGAAAACAAACTAGAGAATGGGAGAAAATGTTTTCCAGTCACACATCTCATAAGGTCCTAGGATCTAGAATATATATCGGGGCACCTGGGTGACTCAGTCCATTGAGCGTCCAACTTTGGCTCCGGTCATCTTGCGGTTTGTGAGTTTGAGCCCCCGCATCGGGCTCACTGCTGTCAGCTTTGGATCCTCTGTCCCTGTCTCTCTACCTGTTCTCCAGTCGTGCTCTGTCTCTTTCAAAAATAAATAATAAAACATTTTTTAAAAAATAGAACAGGGGCGCCTGGGTGGCTCAGTTGGTTGGGTGACTGACTTTGGCTCAGGTCATGATCTGACAGTTTGTGAGTTCGAGCCCCACGTTGGGCTCTGTGCTGACAGCTCACAGCCTGGAGCCTGCTTCGGATTCTGCCTCTCTCTACCCCTCCCCTGCTCATGCTCTGTGTCCCTCTGTTTCTCAATAATGAATAGTCATTAAAAAATTTTAAAAAATAGAACATATAAAGAGTGCTTACAATTCAACAACAAAAAGACAAATGACACAACTTAAAAATGGGCAAAGGGCTTGAATAGACATTTCTCCAAAGAAGATATGCACATGGCCAACAAGCACATGAAAAGATGCTCAATGTCATTAGTCCTTAGGGAAATGTAAACCAAAACCATGGGGAGACACCACTCCACACCCTCTGTGATGGTTATAACACTAATTTAAAGAAATGGAAAATAGCAAATGTTGGTGACGAAGTAGAGAAATTAGAACCCTTATAAACTGCTGGAGGGAATATGAAGTGGCTGCTGTGGAAACCAGTGGCTGTTACTCAGTAAGTTAAACACAGAATTACTACATGACCCATCCTAGATATGTACCCAAAAGCAACGAAGGCATGTTCACACAAAACAAATGACATGAGTGTCCACAGAGGCACTGTTCATAATAGTTAAAAGGTAGAAACAACCCAAAAGTCCGTTAACAGATGAGTCAGTAAACAAAATGTAGTATATCCCTACAATGGAATGTCATTCCACCATCAAAAATAACGATGTATTGGGGCGCCTGGCTGGTTCGGTTGGAAATGCGTGTGACTCTTGATCTCAGAGTTATGAGTTCGAGCCCCACGTTGCGTGTAGAGATTACTTAAAAAAAATAAGATCTTAAAAAAAAATAATGATGTACCGATGCGTGCTGAAACATGGATGGATTTGGAAACATTGTGCGAAGTGCAAGAAACTAGAAACTAGAAAGGTCACTTGGATGTTTCTATTTATATGAAATGTCCAGAATAGTCAAATCCATACAGACAGAAAGTAGATTAGTGGTTGCCAGCAGGACGGAGGAGGGAAGGGTCGTTGACTGCTTGACGGATATGGGGTTTCCTTTTGGGAGGCTGAGGATGTTCTAGAACTAGATAATGGTGATGGTCATATCCCATCACGAATGTACTGACTGCCACTGAACTGTACACTTTAAAATGATTCATATGGTGAATTTTGTAGTATGTGAATTTTCTCAATGTAAATAAAATGGTGCCTGGCACTCCCAGGGCTGTAACAGAGCCATTTAAACGAGGCTCGTAAGTTTTTCCTAACATGGGAGATACTTATGTCATCATGTTACGTGAGAAAAGCAGGGTACCAAATTTTCCATACAATATGATCTCAGCCACGTAGAAATAAACAAAACTCGTGCACGGAAGAAAAGGAACGCCAAAGGAAACTTGCCAAAATGTTGTCTCCGGGTGGTAGGGCTCTGGCTGACTTTGTTCTCATCTTTTTACTTTTCTAATGCTTTCCATTTTTTCTTTTAAAAAGCATGCACAGTATCACTTCTATAATGGAAGAAACAGGGTTTTTCTTTTAAGTGAGGAAAACAATAAATGTAATTGAAAATAAAAGGAAACAGGATAGGGGCGAGGAGACACAGAGGAGCCAAATCAAGAGGGAACACGCTTCGGGGGAGCAATCATGCAATTTGGGCTTGAAAATTGCCAGGGAACAGATGGCAGCGTCCAAGCAGACATCTGCAATGGATAGTTAAATCATATGCAAAGGCACAAGTGGCCTTTGAAGCAGGCCCTGGAGAGGCCCAGCTGAGAACGCTGCTCGCCAGTCCAAACAGAAGGGCAAAGCCCTTGTCCCGCCTCGGCACAGCCTGGTCCCCTCTGAGCCCCAGCTGGGGGCCCGGGGGCTGCAGCAGGGCTCCGTGCAGACGCTCTTGCCTGTGTGAGGGTACAAAAGAGGTTTGGGAGAAGAAAGAGACTTCTAATAATGACAGTGGTGAACATGGCAGCTGACATTCACAAGGGGCTTCACAGTTTATAAACATTTCATACATAAAATCTAAATGGCACTTATTACCGCGCCATCTCTCATAATGGCCCTGTGAGGACGGTAATTATTATTCCTATCTTACCATGGAGGAATGAGACACAAAGAAGTGACGTACGTGTATTTAACATTCATACAGTGCTCACTAAATGCCACTGTCCTAAAAGCTTTCTCGTGCGTTAATTGTCCACGTTCATGCAGTGAGTAAGGGGCAGACCTAGGACTCAGAGCTGGTTCTTTGGACTCCATTACACCAACTTCTGCTCATTTCCAGGTAGACCTTACCTCTGCCCCCAGAAACACAGAGTCTCAAGTATGGCCACAAGTGGTTCTATCGATCGATCGATCCATCCATCCATCCATCCATCTTTATTTTTCTGATTATAAATTTAACACATGATTGTATAAAAAGTGCAAATATCGGGGCACGTCGGTGGCTTAGTCCATTAAGTGTCTGAGTTTGGCTCAGGTCGTGATCTCACCATTTGTGAGTTTGAGCCCCGCATCGGACTCTCTGCTGACAGCACAGAGCCCGCTTTGGTTCCTCTGTTCCCCTCTCTGCCCCTCTCTCTCTCACACACTCTCTCTCAAAAAAAAAAAAAAAAATTAAGGGGCCCCTGGGTGGCTCAGTTGTTTAAGCGTCATGATCTCATGGCTCGTGAGTTCAAGCCCCATGTCAGGCTCTATGCTGACAGCTCAGAGCCTTGGAGCCCGCTTCGGATTCTGTGTCTCCCTCTCTCTCTGCCCCTCCCCCACGCACGCTCTGTCTCTTTCTATCAAAAAATAAATAAAATTTTGAAAAATTCTATAAAAAGTAAACATTAAAAACAAAAAAATAAAAAGTGCAAATATTACTGAAATAAGTAACATAGAAAGTAAAACTCCCCCTAAATCTCACACCTAAAGATACTCATTCTTAACTGCTTGGTGTGTGTTTTTCCGGCTTTTTTTCTATGCTAAGGCACATATTTTTCTCTTATTTTAAACAGTAGGATAATATTCTGTCTATACTTATGTAACTCACATTTCATATAATATGGAGCCTTGGAAATCTCTCCATGATTGTATTGATCTACCTTGTTTGCTTTAATTGTCCATTATACAGAGGTAACAGTTGCTTAACTAGTCACTTATGGACTGACATACAAATATTCTTACTTTTTCTCAACTACAAACAATACCGCAATAAATATCCTGGTACTTGCATTATTGTATACATGTACATTTGTCTAGAATAAATTGATAGAAATGGAATTGATGGGTCAAAAGTATATACACAGCTATACACAATGAAAGTGTTCATAGATATTGGCAAATTGCCCATCAGAAAAAAAGACTGTCTTGGGGAGCCTGGCTGGCTCAGTCAGCAGAGCTATGTAACTCTTGATCTCCAGATCATGAGTTCCAGCCCCAAGTTGAGAGTAGAGTTTACAAAAAAAAAAAAAAAAAAAAAAGACTGAATTATTGTGCTGGTTGAACATCTTTGTGAATATGCTAAAAAACATTGATCCTCCTCCAGGAGCCTTCTTTTTCTTTTTAAAGATTTTTAAAAAAATGTTTGTTTATTTTTGAGAGAGAGAGCAAGTATGAGCAAGGGAGGGGCAGAGAGAGAGGGAGGCAGAGGAGCTGAAGCAGGTTCTGTGCTGACAGCAGAGAGCCTGATGTGGGGCTCGAACTCATGAACCATGAGATCATGACCTCAGCCAAAGTCAGACACTTAGCTGAGCCACCCAGGTGCCCCTAAAGATTTTATTTACTTTTGTTTTAAAAAAATTTTTAATGTTTATTAATTTTTTGAGAGACAGAGAAAGACAGAGTGAGAGTGGGGGAGGTGCAGAGAGAGAGGGAGACCCAGGATCCGAAGCAGGCTCCAGGCTCTGAGCTGGCAGCACAGAGCCCGATGCGGGGCTCGAGCTCACAAACCGTGAGATCATGACCTGAGCCGAAGCTGGACACTTAACTGACTGAGCCACCCAGGCGCCCCAAGATTTAATTTTTTTAAAGTAATCTCTGTACCCAATGTGTTGCTCGAACTTATAAATAACCCTAAGATCAAGAGCCACATGCTTGGGACGCCTGGCGGGCTCAGTCAGTGGAACATGCAACTCTTGATCTCAGGGTTGTGAGTTGGAGCCCCACGTTGGATGTAGAGATTACCAAAAAATAAATAAACTTAAAGAAATAGATCGTACTAATTGGTGCTCCCACGACAGTGTATTAAAAGGACTTGTTTCCTCACAAGCTTGTCAATGCTGGCTATTCTCAGTCTAAAGTGCTATCATTTCAAAAGGTAAAAATGGTTATCTCCTTGTTGTAACTTGTGTTTCAAAAATAGCGAGGGGCCATCTTTTTATATTTCTGATGCAGTTATGTTGCATGTTTGTGTCCTTTGGCAACTGGCTTTGTATGAGTATATTGCAGAGAGGAGGGGCCCTGTAGATAATATGGGATTATGATACATTCTCCTTTAAAGGACAAATGAGCCTTGGAGATTTATGCTCACCATAAAACCTGTTCTTAAACGTTGTATTTGACGTCATTTTGGGGGGTTGAACAGAAAAGCAGTTAACCAACCATAATCGAGATTTGGGTTTCATAGTGATTATCGCCTTGTGGGATGACCTCTAGATTTATTAGCCACATGAAAGATGATAAGATAATATAATCACATAAGCCAGGGATAGAAATAAACATTTGCTCATCCACCATGGACAGTTCAGAAATAGCTCACTGGCAGGTGGATGGTATGGGTTCCGGCACATGGCGGGAGGCGGGGGGGTGGGGGGTGGGGTGTGTGTGCCCGTGTGTGCGCATGCGTGCGTGTGGGCAGGCACGTACTTGTTTGCCTTTGAAAGACATCAGTGGAGGAATGGAGGGCGAGAGAATATTGTAGGGCTGGAGAATACCTAGAAGCTTTCATCTGGGGACACCTTCCAGAAGCAGGGAAGCGGTCACTTCCTGCCAGCCTTTGTAGTGTGCTGTTCTGGCAGGACACTGTCAGTTGTAGAGTGGCGGTCCCCGTGTCACATCCCTAATGCAGAGAGAGGTTGGAATTCTGTTCTGTCATAAAGCTCTTTTTGGTTTGTCAGGTACCGTGCTGGGGCTGGACTTAGGTTGATATTTGCCAATTCTCAGATATTTGCCTCGTGGCCTGGGGTGTGAGGTTTGTAACGCTGATACTGTCACCATTCACCAATGGCTTCCTGTGAAGCAAAGGGCATGCTCAAGTTTAAATTTTCATAGATATTGCCAGATCGACCACGAAATGACTGTACCGATGGCCGTGTTCTTCAGCAATGTTTGAGAGGGCTCGGCATGCATCATCTCACTTAATCTTCAAGCTTGTAAGGTCACTAGATAGGGGTATTATCTGGTGTAGATTATAATGTGAATGGTGGGCCCGAGTTGTGCCTGCATACTGGGGCCCTGACTCCCCATTTTATTGAGGCAAACGTTGAGGCATGGGGAGGTTAAGGTACTTGTTCAAAGTTACACAGCTGATGAATGTCAGAGCTGAGATTCCAACCCAGGCTCGTTGACTCCAGAGCCAGTGGTAACTGGGTCCATGGCCCCCTGGAACCTCTTAAAGATACGCGGCTCCCTTGGTGAGGAGCTGGAAGGGGGGAATTGGGGTACATTCAAGGCAGTGCCATTTATCTTATTTCTGAGTGCAGACAGAAGCCTTGAAGCTTCGGTATTGTCCGCCTGGTCACCCTCCGGGCCCCTGTCGGTGCCTTCAGCGAGACGCAGTCTCCAGAGACAGAATAAATCAAGTAATTTGGCTCGGGAAAAGGCATTGCAGAAATAAATTGCTGTTGCACCATGAATATAATAAGGCAGTTAGGTAGATGGAAATAGCTATCTTTTGATTACACGAGCGAAGATTATGTGCAGCAAATTTTAAGTCCAAGCTGCCTTTTCTTTGGCCTCTTCCCTGCCAACTACTTACATACTTCTAGCTGCCTCCCCGAAATGTCCAGCTGGTGTGTGCTCTGGGAACACTAATCTGACTTTTCATATTAGCGCAGGCAAAATATAATTAGGAGGAAACTCTTCTGCCAAAAAATGTCACATGCCAATGTCAAACAGAGATGATTTGTGTATCTCCATTATTTGGGCTGTTTTGCATCAGTATTGACTCATAATGGTATTGTGTAACCTGGATATGACTATGTGGCCAAAGATGATAAAATTGAGTTTTTGTTACTGAAATTTCATTTGCTTTCTCTTTCCCCTATCCCCAAATTTGGACAGATGCACTTTCACTGAAAGGAAAAAGACTGGATTTTTATGGAAGAGCTGACACGTACGTGAGCCTGACCAACACGGTTCCTGAACTCAGTCGATTCACAGCATGCATTGACCTGGTATTCGTGGATGACAAATCAAGCGATTGGATGGCCTTCTCCTACGTGGGCAGAGAAGACATAGACCTTGGACTTGCAGGAGACCATCAGCAGCTAATACTGTACAACTTGGGGAGGACTTTTTATATCCGTTACCAACTGACTCCGTTTCAGTGGCATACAATCTGCTTGATATGGGATGGTGTGAAGGGCAGGTTAGAGCTCTTCCTGAATACAGAAAGGATACTGGTAGTGATGGATCAACCACAAAGCCTGACACCTAATGGGACTCTGATTCTAGGACATTTTCTCAAGAACTGGGACAGCCAGGTTAAAAGCCCACTGCCTGGCTTCGCTGGCAGCTTGTACTACTTTCAACTCTGGGACCACGTCCTGGAAAATGAGGACTTTATGAAGTGTTTGGGTGGAAACGTAGTTAGTTGGGAAGAAGATGTTTGGCTCATCAACAAGGTCATCCCAACTGTTGACATGAGACTGCGCTGCTGTGAGTAACTTCTGAATTGTCCTCCTAGGCAAGGGTTGTGCTGATGCAGTCGTCTGCTTGCTGCTCTGGATGACCCACTCTTGGCCAAGGCTCTGTTTTCTTCAGAGGGGCCCCCGGTTGCCACCATTTTGTCATCTTTTTTTTTTTTAATGTAGGACAAATACTATTTTCTTTCCTTTTTTGTGTGTGTTTTATTTTGATATGATTTCAAGCTTGCAGAAAAATTACAACAGGACAGAGAACTTCAATATGTTCTTTACCCACATTCACTGTTACATTTTCCCCATGTTTTATTCTTCTTTTTCCTTCTCTTTCTTCCTCCATTCACACACACACACACACACACACACGCACACGCACACGCACACACACTATCTGTTTCTTAATCATTTGAGAGTAAGTTGCAGACATAATGCCTCATTACCCCTAAATGTCTCAAAATATCTCAGTGTGTACTTCTTTAGAATAAGGACATTCTCTTTGTGGAACACCGATACAGCACGAATATCTAATTCATACTCCATATTCAAATTTAACCAATCATCCTACTAATTTCTTTTATAGCTATTTTTTGATTGGTCCAGGATCCAATTCAAGATCATGCATTGCAGTTAGTTACCACGTCTTGTTAGATGAATCTGGAACAGATCCTTAGTCCTTTCCTGTCTTTCATGATGCCAATTTTTCCCATTACTGGCGATGATCATTTGATTCTGACGATGATTCTAGATTTCTCCACTGTGCAGTTGCTATTTTCCCCTTTGTAATTAACTAATTTCCGGGGGGAATATCTGGAGGCTATGTAAACATCCCATTATTATCAAACTTTCACCCAGTAGTTTTACATCTATTGATGATTCTTGCCTCAGTGACTTGGTTGCATAGTGATGATTTTTAAAACTCCATTATTTTTCAACATGTATTAGTTCGTATTTTATTGTAAGGGAGAGTGTTTTCTTCTTCCACATTTACTTATATATTCCTTCCGTTGTTTATGTGTTTATACCAACACGAACTCATGGATTCTTCCCTTATTCGATGGGTTACAATCTGTTGCTATCATTTATTTTGATGTTCAAATTGGCCCTCTTTTGGCCAGTGGGACACTCTTGTGTCCTTTTGACACATTCCCAGCTTTTTTTTTTTTTTGAGTATTTCCTTAGTTTCAGCACAACAGGATGTTATAGGCTCATCTTGTACTTTTTCTGCTAAGCGCAAGAATCAGCCATTTTACCAAGGAGTCCTGGGTCCTTTTTAGCAAGCAATGGGATTTATAAACCAATTCATTTTTCTTTTGTGAGCAATGATGATGTTAGAGAACTGTTTGGGATGGAGTTCTTGTAAGAAAAGTGGCTTTTTGGAATGACGCATGTTATTTTTCTCCTTCTTTCCAATTTCGATGAGAAAATATAGGGTTGCTTTTCTCTGTACAACCCCATTCTCCCCTCAAATCCAATCTTTTCCACCCTCAGCAGTAGCAGGTCCTGAGCGTGGGTAAAGTCAGTGATAACAACATCCAGATGGGATTTTTTTTTTCTCATTTCCTGAAATGTTCACTCATTTTTAGGTTTTATTGACGATTCTTATGGATTTGGGGGAGAGGTATCAAGGGAATGAGGGCTAGACCCATGCTTAATAGGCTCTCACAGATTATATAGATATGTTTTCACCAGTGGTCTGGGTACTGTTTGAATTAAGGGCAGAGGCACATTCCAGAGGGTTTCTGTGTTTCTTGGAGATCAGACTAAAGCAAAGGAACAGGAATGCTATTCCTTTGGGTGACTACCTGAAGGCATTTGGTTTTTCTCTTTTCTGAAGCCTTGGAAATAAAAGAGAATAGTCCTAGCTGGCTCTGATTACAAAAAGGAGCTAAGGACTAGCAGGTTAAGCCTGAACAGCTCACCCAAAGCAGTTTAAAGTAACTTTATCTTTGATCTAAAGAACCGGAAGTATGGCTCTATTAAATCCATATGCTCAGGAGTGGTTTTTGAAAACCTAATCTGGCTAGTGAATTGCTATGACCTTTTCTACCACTTTGCTGGTAAATTGCTAAATCTAACTGATGCGTTAAAGTGCTAGACAACCCCCATTTACTTTGCTCTGTTGTACACTCTTTAATGTACAATGTATCTTCTTGGTCTGATTGAGTCCTGATAGGCATAATACACAAATCATCCAACACAACAAAAAGGAAAAGAAAACACAATCTGAAATGACAACCAGCAAAAGGAGTAGAAAAGATTATTTCTACTATTCAGGTTTCTTCAAATGTTCTTTCTAAACCTTAGACCAGGGGTCCAGAGGTCCAGAATGGCCTCGATGGGTGGGCAAAGCCCTTGAAATTGCATGCAACATACTAAAAATGCAAGATGGATTCTTTTTTCCTGAGGACGAAGTCTATAGTTTCCATCATATTCAAAAGTATTTTGATAAATTGCTACATTTTACAAAGTTCTTTCGCTGTACCAGGCATGTTACAGATGAGGAAAGAGAGGCTCAACGAGGTTAGGTAAGTTGCTTGATGTCACCAATTAAATTAGTGGAGCTGAGATGTGAGCAAAGATTTGTCCTGTTGCAAAGCTCGTGTTCTTTCACCCCCGCACCGTGCAGGACTATGTCTAGGGGTCTGTGGCCCCCAAAAGATTATGACCACTGTTTTACAAGCTTCCTTTGAAGGGATTTGCTGGTGCTAATAACCCACCTGGGGCAATTCGGCTACTGGCTGCAGCTCACCACAGAAGGAGCTGTAACACCACAGAATTTCTACCTCCGTCCTGGCCACATGACATATGGGGAAAAGGGGGCAATTACATGAATAAATAGGAGTGATTACAACATGCCTAGCTTCAGCTTTTGCCTAATAAACTGGTATTTATGGTCCATAGAAGGATGATGACCTTTAACAAATAAATTTTAATGAGCACATTGCTAGGTTACAAATCTCAATAAATCTATTGACACATAAATTATATATGTATATATTTATATATTCATGAGAACAAGGCTTTTGGGGAACATTTCCTGAAAACCACGAACCCTACCTGGACTTAATAAGCGAGTATTCACTATAGTTGGAGATGTCTCTGGAATATTTAGACAACACAGTGATAAATAATAACAACAGCAAGTTGCCAGTCATTAGTAATTTAATTTTGGAGTCGTTTTTAAGCATCTTTTCTTCGGTTTTAGAAATTACAAATGCAGGTGGTGCCTGGCTGGCTCAGTTGGTAGAGCATGTGACTCTTGATCTCAGGGTTGTGAGTTCAATCCCCATGTTGGGCATGGAGCCTACTTCGAAGAAGAAAAAAATAGGGGTGCCTGGGTGGCTTAGTCGGTTAAGCGTCTGACTTCAGCTTAGGTCATGATCTCAGTTTGTTAAGTTCGAACCCACTTTGGGTGAGCCCCACTTCTCTCTCCCCTGCCAACCCTCTTTCTCCCTCCCTCTCTCTACCCCTTGTGGGATTCTCTCTCTCCCTCTCTATGCCCCTCGCTCACTTGAGCCCTCTCTCTCTCTCAAAAAAAAAAAAAAAAAAAAAAGAAAACAAAGAAAAACTTAAAAAAATTACAAATGCAATACATTATGGTTGTTTATTATATGGAGTTTACTATAATATAAACTCAAACAAGACAAAGTACATGAATATAAAGTAAAACCTACCCCACACCCTCTCCACAGAGGTATCTATTCTTTTAGATTTTTTTTCTATAGATTTATAATGTGTGCTTGTGCGTGTGTGTTTTGTTTTCAAAAAAAACCCAAAAATAATATATGCGTACATACATATTATTTTATCATTTGATGTATTTTTAACTTAATATTATCATGGATGTATCAGTACATTTAGATCAACCTCATCTGTTTTTAGGGCTGCATTTATCCATTGTATAGATGTACTATGATTTATTTAACTCACTACTGATGGGCATTTAAGTTGCTTCCAATTTTTTGCAGTTACAAATAATGCTGTAATAAATTTCCTTGTACGTACATCTAGGTATACGTGGGCTAGCAATTTCATAGGGCACATTAGTAAAAGTAGAATTGCAAGGGAAAAGAACATAAGCTTTAACAATTTAAATTGATTTACCATTTTTACTAGCTATTTTATTAATTTAACTATTCATTAAGATGGGTTTCTTTTGGGGCACCTGGGTGGCTCAGTCGGTTGGGCGTCCGGCTTCGGCTCAGGTCATGATCTCATAGTCCGTGAGTTCGAGCCCCGTGTCGGGCTCTGTGCTGACAGTGCAGAGCCTGGAGCCTGCTTCGGATTCTGTGTCTCCTTCTCTCTCTGCCCCTCCCCTGCTCATGCTCTGCCTCTCTCTGTCTCAAAAATAAAAACATTAAAAAAAATTTAAAAAAAAGATGGGTTTCTTTTGGGGGTGCCTGGGTGGCTCAGTCAGTTAAACGTCCAACTTTGGCTCAGGTCATGATCTCATGGTTCATGAGTTCGAGCCCTGCATCGGTCTCTGTGCTGACAGCTCAGAGCCTGGAGCCTGCTTCGGATTCTGGGTCTCCCTCTCTCTCTGCCCCTCTGCCACTCGTGTTTTGTCTCTCTCAAAAAGAAATAAACATTACAAAATTTTTTAATTTTTATTTTATTTTTTTATTAAGTAGCAAAAATTCTTTTTTATTTTTTTTCATTTTATTTTTTATTTTTTAAAATTTACATCCAAAAAAAAATTTACATCCAAATTAGTTAGCATCTATCTAGTGCAACAATGATTTCAGGAGTAGATTCCTTAGTGCTCCTTACGCATTTAGCCCATCCCCCCTCCCACAACCCCTCCAGCAACCCCCAGTTTGCTCTCCACATCTATGAGTCTCCTCTGTTTTGTCCCCCTCCCTGTCCCCATATCATTTTTGCTTCCCTTCCCTTATGCCCGTCTTCCCTGTCTCCCAAAGTCCTCATATGAGTGAAGTCATATCATCTCCGTCTTTCTCTAACTTCACTCAGCACAATACCCTCCAGTTCCATCCACATAGTTGCAAACGGCAAGATTTCCTTCCCTTTGATTGCCGAGTAATACTCCATTGTATATATATACCACATTTTCTGTATCCATTCATCCATTGATGGACATTTGGGCTCTTTCCATACTTTGGCCATTGTTGATAGTGCTGCTATAAACATGGGGGTGCCTGTGTCCCTTCGAAACAGCACACCTGTATCCTGTGGATAAATGCCTAGTAGTGCAATTGCTGGGTCGTAGGGTAGTTCTATTTTTAGTTTTTTGAGGAACCTTCATACTGTTTTCCAGAGTGGCTGCACCAGCTTGCATTCCCACAAAATTTTTTTAAAAGATGGATTTATTTTTTAAAGTAAAAGCAATAGATACACTGGTAAAAATTCAAACAGTGAGTAAGGACATAAATTAAAAGTAAAAGCCTCCCTCTGGGCTGATGGCTCAGAGCCTGGAGCCTGCTTCCGATTCTGTGTCTCCCTCTCTCTCTGCCCCTCCCCCGTTCATGCTCTGTCTCTGTCCCAAAAATAAATAAACGTTAAAAAAAAATTTAAAAAAAATTTAAAAAAAAGTAAAAGCCTCCTTTCTCGTCAATCTCTTGCCTTAAGCGCCTCTCCCTGAAAGTGATGAATGTTAACAATGTCTTATGTATCCTTGCAGACACAATGTAAAGCTTGGTTTACCTGTAAATAGTCTTTGTTTTTCTTTTTGACAGTTGGGATCATCATTATGTGCATAGTCTTCGTATCTGTTTTAAAAATCCATTTAATCATATATTTTGGAGGCATTCCCATATCAGAAAATACAGAACATAGAGCTGCCTGATTATTTGGGAGGAGGGTGTGGGTTAGTATGAGAGAGTAAAGGTCTCCTATAATTTATTCGACGACCTGTCTTTGAAGGACTTTGAAGTTATTTCCAGGTTTCAGCTGTGACAAAGTCTACAGTGTTTTAAAAAGGAATGGTTGGGGGCGCCTGGGTGGCTCAGTCGGTTGGGCGGCCGACTTCAGCTCAGGTCACGATCTCGCGGTCCGTGAGTTCGAGCCCCACGTCGGGCTCTGGGCTGATGGCTCAGAGCCTGGAGCCTGCTTCCGATTCTGTGTCTCCCTCTCTCTCTGCCCCTCCCCCGTTCATGCTCTGTCTCTCTCTGTCTCAAAAATAAATAAAAAAAAAAACGTTAAGAAAAAAAAAGGAATGGTTGGTGACAGTAATTTCTTGAGGTGACCATTAGGGACTGAGCACAACCTGAATTTCCTCTCCAGGTTATGTTGAGTATAATCGCCTAATCTTAGCTCAGACACATGATCCGGCAAAGGATTTGTTCTGAGTTGTGAATGTACGAAGACGAAGAGTCTTCCCAAAGGCGCTCAGACGAAATGAGCCCCTGGTTATGGAGTTGAGAAATCCCCTTGGAAAAGAGTGGAATAACATGAACCAAGCCCATCCCGGGAAGGCTGCACTGTATCGAAACTCAGAGCCCCTGTATCGGTGGAGCTATTGATTTGCTCAGGTTTATTAAGAGATCTAATGCTCCAGCTGCTTTAGAATTACTATGAACTAACCATTCTTAGAATATGCAGAGATTGATGCTACCATTCATGCACTTTCTGAGGCCTTTGCTTGGCCCACTATTAAGCCCGCTAAGCAATTATCAGCTCTGATAGGAAAGGTTCCATAGCGATGGGTTCTACTAGCTAAAAGGCAATTTGGTTTGGCCCTTGTATATCAAGTCTCTGGGCTATCGTCGTTTTTTATCACGAAAGGTAAGCAGAGGCTGTTTGTAGTTTCCTTGAACTTCCTTATTTGTATTCCCCTGCACAGGGTGACGTTCTCCTATAGATTCAGAGATAGACGGTTTCACCTGTCTCTCTCCCTGTCTCAGGATTCATTTTTCATGTCCTTTCCTGGAAACTGAATACAGACACCATTTTGAAACATGTATATTTTTGTCATTATCTTAAAGATGCTCGTTTTGTATTTCTTCTGCCCCATGGGCAGATCTGTCTGTAGCAGTTTCTGGTCACTATTATCTCTCACAAATCTAATAAACACATTCTGAATTATATTTCCAAAGGTCGTGATTGGAAGAAAAAGCCAGATGCAATATGTAGGCTAGAAAACCACAAAGATTTAATATGAGGTGATATACCCAAATCATAAGCAGAATTTGGTACCTTAGCAAATGTTCTACTTAATATTCTGTTGGCAGGTACACCTGCAACAAAATGCCTCATAAATATTCAGCTACTCTATACCTCTGTTCTCTAGCTCCCAATGATTACAATAATACAATTTTGTCTAGAGTGAAGGAGCAAATGGCAATTAAGCCCACAGGCCCCTGTGAATTAGCGTGGATTATCCCCACTTTAATACAGAAATACCAAAGTTCATGCAAATCATTTGTGCAAATGATCACTTGTTCACAAGTGGAAACAGAATGAATGTGGCAAAACATGTTTGCAAGCCCTTCAAAGATGGAGGCCAGACTCCATGGCTTCTGTGGTCCTTCCAGTAGGAATGGACGTTCAGTTATCACTCAACTACCTGCACGGTGTGGGCTTTTGCATTTGCCTTTTTTTTTTTTTTTCAATTGAGATACCTGTAGAGTCACATGCAGCTGGAGATCCCTTGTACAATTTGCTCTGTTTTCCCCAAGAGTAACCTTTTACAAAGCTATAGCATAACGACCAGAATATGGATGTCGATACAACTCGCTAACCGTATTCAGATTTCTCTAGTTTAATACTTGTACCCATTTGCGTGTATTAAGTTCTACATAATTCTATCCCCTGTGTTGATTTGTGCATCTAGCACCACAGTCAAGGCAGGGAACACTTTCAATACTGCAGGGATCCCTCCTGTTGTCCTTTATAAACACAACCACTTCTCTCCTGCCTTTCTCCCCGCTTCCCTCTGCTCCCCACCTCCCTAACCCTTGAAAACCCCTCATCTGTCCACCATTTCTAAAAGTTTGTCATTTCAAAAATGTTAATAAATGGAATCAGACAGTGTGTAACCTTTTGGCATCGGCTCTGCCCCCCCCCCATCAGCATTATTCCCTTGAGTTTCCTCCAGGTTGTGTGTATCCATAGTTTGTTCCTTTCTATTGCTGGGTAGGATTCCATGGTATGGATTTTCCACAGTTTGTTTAGACATTCACCCATTAAAGGGCATTTGGACTGATTCCAGGTTTTGGCTATAGCCACCCCTCAAAAAACCCCCACCACACCCTGCTACAGTCTTTGTGTACAGGTTTTTGTGTAAACACAAATTTTCCTTTCTCTGGGACAAATGCCCAGTAGCGTCATTGCTGAGCCGTATGGTAGTTGCACGTTTAGTTTTCTATGAAACTGTCAGGCTGTTTTCCAAAGTGTCAGTACCTTCTTATATTCCTACCAGCAATGGATGAGTTATGCATTTTCTCTCCATACTTGCCAGCATTTGGTGTTGTCACTGTTTATTATTTTAGCCATTCTGGTAGTGTGTAGTGATGTTTCGTTATGGTTTTAATTTACATTTCCCTGGTGCCTTATGATGTTGAACACCTTTTTCTATGGTTATTTGCCATCTGTACATCCTCTTCAGTGAGCTATTCATGTCTTTTGCCTAGTTTTAAAAATTGGATTTGTTTTACTGTTGAGTCTTGAGAATTCTTTATATATTCTAGTCCTTAGTTGGATATATGTTTTGCAAATATTTTCTCCTACTCTGTAGATTGCTTTTTAAGATCCTTTTTACACGGGCTTTCATGGAGCAAAAGCTTCTAGTTTTGATGAAGTCCAATTTATCAGTTTTTCTTTTTGTGGATCATGCTTTTGGTGTCAAGTCTAAGAACTCTTGGCTTAGTGCTCATTTTGTACCATCCAGCCTTGCTGAACTCACTTCTAAGTTTCAAGAGTTTTTTGTTTTTGTTTTTTTTAAAGATTCCTTGGGATTTTCAACATGGACAATCATGTAATCTTCAATGACTTAATTTTTTTTATTAAGTAAACTCTACCCCCCAACATGGGGCTCAAACTCACAACCCTGAGATTAAGAGTTGCATGCTCTACTGAGTCAGCCAGGCGTTCCTGCAATGCCTTTTATTTCTTTCTCTTCTTACTGGAATGTCTCTGCTTCCAATAGTATGTTGACTAGAAGTGGTGAGAGCAGACATTCTTGCCTTGTTCCCAGTCTTGGAGGGAAGACGTTCAGTCTTTCACCATTATGGTTGATTTTATATGTAAGTTTCTTGGTTATGTTCTTTATCAGGTTGATATAAATGCTGTCCGTTCCTAACTTGCCAAGGGATTTTATCATGGATGGATGTGAGATTTTGTCAAATGCTTTTTCTGTATCAGTTGAACATCTCTGCTAACCCACTGTAATTGATTGGCAGACTTGGGGTTTGAAATAATCTTTAATTCCTATAAATCTTGGTTAAAAAGCTATTGACGTTTGATTGGATTGCCTTTATTTGGAATATGAATGATTCTTCAAGGCAGGTATTGTTTCAGGGTATGGCTATAATTTGGGACCCCCATTGAGTTTCAATGCCCAGGCCTGCAAGGGCACCTTTCTGTTTTGGTTTAGCACAGTGATACTCTCTTCTAAGGTTTATGTCTCATTATTTTGGATGATTGCTTATTCTTGAGCTATTCAGCATGTGCAGAACTTGGCTTTTATTATCTAAGTTTGTCTTTCCTTGTTTTTTTTTTAAGGTAGAGTCTCTTCATTCTCCTAGGTTTGTGGTGGTTCTGTGTAAATTGAGGGCATGAACTTATGGGTACTAGATAATTGAAACACTGACATGTACTGTCTTACTTCTCTACCTTTTCCATCTGTGGAAATCTCATCCTGTCAGCACTGTACCTCTCTGGGCCTAATATCTAAATGAAATGGTTGAATACAGTCTCCAAGACTTAGTTCTAGGATTGTGTGATTTGGAGGTGCCCGGGTGGCTCAGTCAGTTAAGCATCTGACTCTTCATATCAGCTCAGGTCAGGATCTTGCGGTGACGTGATCAAGCCCCGAGTGGGGCTCCGTGCCGAGTGTGGAGCTTGCTCTGGATTCTGTCTCTGAATCCCTCTCTGCCCCTCCCCTGCTCACGTGCTCTCTCTCAAAATACGTGAACATTAAAAAAAAAAGATTCTGTGATTTTAATTAAGGAAGACTTGAGTATTTGTTAATAAAGACACTAGAGGAAAAACTTGGTACACTAATCCCTCTGGGAAAAAACTCTCATCTCAAAGATTCAATGGGAGGTTTGCTGAAATATAAATCCAGGCTTCGGATTCAAGTGAAGTGATGTAAGTTGCATTATCTTCCAAGAGATACCTGGTACTTAAAATGCCACCTGCTTGACAATTTTGTTCAATTCATCTGTTTTTCCTTTTCTAAGTTTCATGCTTCTTTTGAGACGCTTACTGGCAGTGTTAATAACAATTAACATCTATAGCTCAGCCCTCTTCAGATAAAAATATCATACCTAACTCCCATCCTCTGTGTTCTGAAAGAGTTTCCTGTTACTCATCAGGACTCCTGTAACAGTGCTTTTTGAATATTGCATCAAAGAAGATAACTTGGACTTTTGCGGTATTCAGTATTTTATTGTTTTCCTAAAAAGTAAATGCAGCTCCATCATGAATCATTTGTAAAGAACTGGAAATTGTGTACTCTTTCTCAACAATTAGTGTATTCATAGAGAGTGATTCAGGCTCTGGGATGCCACACTCCTCAAATGTGATATAAGTGACACTTTAACAGCTTTGCTAAGCCAGTTGGCTGTGGTAAAGCCATCTGCAAAAATGGAAACCAAAAAACCCTGACAATTCTCCCTCTGCTTGTAGTTATGGACAAATTTGAAGGCAGAAAGCTTGAAATAAATATTGTGCTGTAGAAGTGTAGCAGTTTCTCGACGGGGCCTAACAGAATGCGAATCTCTGATCATCGAAACAATGTTGGAAAATTAAGTGGGAGAGTACTTTTTATATAACGTAGACTTTTCCCCTTATACATGTGTGTGGTGACCTTATACATGTGTGACTTTTGTCAACTCTGACTGTACAGTCAGTTGCAGACTTCTGATTGCCATTCATTCTACTTGCTAATGACCACAAAATCCTAAAGAACATCCTACACACATCTCAGAATTTCTATATATGCAAATTAAAGGTAATTTTAATGCTCAAGACAGTGAGACAAGTTAGTAGATTGTCTACCCCACCATAATTATTTCTACATCATAAGTAATAGGCTTCCCAGGTGGATAAATTCAAAATGCTAACTTCCCAATGGTAAATATGCATGATTTCATTCTGGGTGATCTGAACCAGAGAAAAATTATGACTCAGTCTTGAATTTTACTATGCACCATTTTCACGTGGATGTTCTTCACCCCAAATTCCACTTATCCAAGTCAGAACTGCATATTTTTCTTCTGAGAGAGGCTGCCTTCCCAATTTTCCTATTTTCTATGAGTATCACTGCTATTCTCCAAGTTGCCCAAAAGCAAAATTTGGGTTCTCTGAGATTTCGGTCCTCTTCATCTCGTAAGCTTCTTCATTACTCTAACCTGTCAATTCTTCCTTTAGGAATCCCAACATGACTCTTATTTCATTCCAACCCCTCGTCATCCACTTGTTCAGTTAGCCTGCAAATATTTACTGGACACCTACCATGTGACAGGCCCTATGCCAGGCACTAAGGTTACACTGGTGAGCAAAGAAAGAGGCGGTCCTTGCCCACATGGTGTAGTGGGGAAGACAGACAGTAGTGATAAGCACACACCAGTGTAAAACTGCAGATGTGACAACTACTGTGAAAAAGAAGTATGGGCTGTCATAAGAGCCTAGAATAGATTGGTTTGATCCAGTCGTGGAGGCGAAGGGAGGTAGCAGTCTTCCCTGAGGAAGCGATGCATGAGCTTGGATCTGAAGGATGAGAAGAAGTTAATCGAATGAAGAAGGATGGGAAGAACATTCCAAGTACAGGGAGCAGCACAGGGGGTGGTCTTGTGGTGGGAAAGAGCATGCCAAATACTGGAGGACTAAAACGAGGCTGGTGGGCCGAAGCCCAAGAAACAAAGGAGAAACGTCCTGCAAAGTGAGGCTGGACAGGTAGGTAGGGGCCAAACTGTGTATAGCTTTATAAGCTCTATTAAGAAACACATTTGTTTTTAATCCTAGGAGTCATGGAAGGCCACTAAAGGGAGCTAAATGTGTGTGTGTGTGTGTGTGTGTGTGTGTGTGTGTGAGAGAGAGAGAGAGAGAGAGATGATCAAATCTGCATTTCAAAAAAGATCACCCTGATTTTCTTATGGAAGAGACTGGAGGGGCACCAAGAGCAGAAGCAGAGATCAGGTGGGAGGCTGTGCAGCAGTCCAGGTGAGAGGCCAATGGGGGTTTGGTCAGGGTGGTAAGTGATAGAGATGGAGATAAACAGATGGAGTCAAGAGCTATTTGGGAGATAAGAGTTATAGGACAAAATTATGGGTTGGCTATGGCAGGCGAGAGAGAAAAAGGAGACAGAGGGAGAGGATTTTGCCTTGTGCAATTGAACGCATGATGATGCCATTCACTGAGGGAGTCCTGACGGAGGACCCGGTTTGGAGAGAAGACCGAGTTCAAATTGGGGCATATTGAGTTGGAAGGGTTAATGAGATAGCCAACAGATGTCAAGTAAGCAATTGGGTATACAGATGTGGAGCTCAGAATAGAGATCCGGTCGAGAGATAGAACTTTGTCATTCATCTGTGTATAGGTGTAAACTGGAATATGGAGGTGTGTGAAGAAACCATAGGGTGAGGGGGCGCCTGGGTGGTTCAGTCGGTTGGGCGTCTGACTTCAGCTCAGGTCATGATCTCGCAGTTTGTGAGTTCGAGCCCCGCGTCGGGCTCCGTGCTGACCGCTCGGGGCCTGGAGCCAGCTTCGGATTCTGCGTCTCCCTCTCTCTCTCTCTCTGCCCCTCCACAGCTCACGCTCTGTCTCTCTTTCTCTCAAAAATAAATAAATATTTTTAAAAAAAGAAACAAAGAAACCACAGGGTGAGAAGAGAAGAGGTGCTTGGACCAAGCTTTGAGGAACTCTAATATTTAATGACTGGGTTAAATAGGATGGGTCTGCAAAAGAGATAGAAAAGGAGTGGCCAGAGAAGTAGGAGAAAGCCCAAGAGCATGTTATGTCACGGAAATCAATGAAAGGAGTATTTTAAGAAGAAGGGAGTGGTCAACATTGTCCAAAACTGTTGAGAGGTAAAGTAAGATGAAGACTGAAAAAGTATCCATAGTATTTGTCCTTATGGAAGCCATTGGTGGCCTTAGTGGGTGTTGTGCAGTGGAATGATGACAAAAAACCCAGTTCAGTGTGGGCTAAAGAAAGGAGCCGGGGAGGGTGGAGACAGCCAGTATAGATAAACTTTCTTTAAAGTGGGTGTGATGGGGAAGAAGGAGACAGGGCAGTACCTGTAGAGGGATGTGGGGCTTTTATTGTTTTTAATGTTTATTTATTTATTTTGAGAGACAGATGGAGAGAGAGGGAGAGACAGAGAGAGGGAGGAAGGGGAAGAGGGAGAGGGAGAGAGAGAATCCCAGGTAGCCTCCTCGCTGTTAGTGCAGAGCCCGATGCGGGGCTCGATCCCACGAACTGTGAGATCATGACCTGAGCCGAAATCAAGAGTCGAACACTTAACCGACTGAACTACCCGGGCGCCCCAGATGTAGGGCTTTTATTTTGTATTACAAGAGACTGGAGTATGTTTTAAATCAGGAAGGAAAGGCTCCTTAAGAAAAGGAGCCATACCTGCCGGTGAGGGATAACTGAGACAGTAGCACGGCTGAGTTTCTGATCACTTCAATTATTCTGTCCCATGAAGTAAGGGGCACAGTTACGGAATAAACACGGGGCGAGGGGGCAGAGTTTGGTAATGAGGAAGGCTTCAAATAGTTATTGTAGAGAGTAGTAGCAAAAATTGAGCAGAGAAAATAGTAGGGTGGCTGGGCAGTGTGAGAGGCTTATTTGGGGTTGGTGATCAGGAATTTATAGAAACACTAATTCATCCCCTTGTGTGACCACGGCCAGCAGTGCTTGACCTCTCAAGTGCAAGTATGGGGGCGATGGATAGTCGGGTTGGCTCAGAGTTGATGGGAGTGAGGTGAGGAATAGGACTCTACCAGCCTCCTAAAGAATCTCCTTGCTTTCAGTGCCTTCCTGTTCCTACCCATCCTGTACACTGCCACGAAAGTCATTTGCTTTAAAGACTACTTTTATTCATTTCGTGCTCCTCACTCAAGAATCTACATCCTTTCCAAGGGTGGAGTGCTTGAGAGCATGGATGACAGACCTTGGTCTGAACTGTGAACTTGAGCAATTCGTGTAAAGTTGCCAACACTCTGTTTCTTCATCTCTAAAGTGGGAGTAGTGGTAATATCCACCTTATAAGGTTGTTAGGTGTATTCAACGAGATAGCATGGGGTGCCTGGCTGGCTCCTTGGGAAGAGCACACAACTCTTGATCTCGGGGTCATGAGTTTGGGCCCCACGCTGGATGTAGAGATTACTAAGAAAAATAAATAAACTTAAGAAAACTACTAAAAAAGAAATGGGATAGCATTTAGCACAGTGCTTGGCTCATAGTGAGTGTGTGGAAGCTGCTACATTATCTTCTGTTACCTGTTTCTCCACCCTCCCCTTCAAGTTACATCCTAGTCTGACATTCTTTCCCAGCCCTACCCAACATACTCCTTCCCAGCTAGACTGATCTTCCACTGCCTCCACATTCATCGCCACGAGCCTTTGATTCTCCACCCAAACCCCATCATTTCTCAAAGGCCAACATCTTCTAGAAGAAAGCTTCCTCATTAGTTTGAAGCCTGTGTTGATCTCTCACTGCACTGATCTCCCACTGCAATTCAGAGACATTTGGAACCTGGTTATATTCCATTGTTCACTTTTTTTATTTATTTACTAAAATTTTTTCCCCATTTATTTATTTTTGAGAGATGCAGAGAGACAGAACATGAGTTGGGGAGGAACAGAGAGAGGGAGACACAGGATCTGAAACAGGCTCCAGGCTCCGAGCTGTCAGCACAGCCTGACACGGGGCTCGAACTCACAATCTGTGAGATCATGACCTGAGCTGAAGTCGGATTTTTAACCGACCGAGCCACCCAGGCACACCTTATTTATTTATTTTTAAAGTAGGCTTCACGCCCAGTGCAAAACCCAACACGGGACTTGAACTCACGACCCTAAGATCAAGACCTGAGCTGAGATCAAGAGTTGGACACTTAACTGACTGAGCCACCCAGGCGCCCCAAATTGTTCACTTTATTATACACTGTACTATTATTTTTTATTGTTTTCAGTGTTTTGTTTAAGAATGTTATGTTATATTTTTGTCTAAAAACATTTCAGTAATATAAGACTTTTCTAATGTAAGTGTGAGCGCTTTGAGGGAAGGAATCATGCTGTGAGAGCTATATGCTTCTTTCTCACACGACCCAGAATGGCATTCACAATACTTGTTAAATTTAGTTCACTTGAATTGAGATAAAATCTAGGCCCCGGTGGTCTTCAAAGTGAGGTACACAATTCTAGGGGGGCACACAGACAGTACATCAGAGTGCAGGAAGAAGATATTATAAAACTTCTATTTCTATTTATTTTTATCATATCCTTTTGACATTTCTATTTTTGTGTATGCTTGTAATGTACATAATACAAATTTATTATATATATGTACATACATTATTGACAAATATGTGTGTGTGTGTGTGTGTGTGTGTGTAGTGCATGTTCAAGAAGTTTAAGCTTGAGGTTCCAGATGAAAACATCTTTAATCTATAGAGCTTAGAAGAGTAATAGAAATTTGACCAAGTCTGAAACTTTCCTTTATGGCAGTTAAATTTCTTTTTGAGCACTTACCGTGTGCCAGGTGCTATACTAAGTGTTTTATATGCATTAGCTCAGTTCTCAAAAACAATTTTATAAGGTAGGTGTTATTTTTTTCACATTAGAGAGGAGGAAATTGCAGCACAGAGAGGTTAGGCAATTAGTTCAGGGTTACATAATGAAAAATGATGGCACCAGGATTTAAAACTACATCTATTTGAATCCAAAGCTGTCCCTCCTTTTGGGAAGACTTTTAACTACACAGTACAACTTCTTTGATAGATACGGGACTATTCAAGTTACCTATTTCTTCTTAAGTGAGCCTTGATCACTTGTGTCTTTCAAGAAATTGGTGCATTTCCCAGCGCTAAACCTCTTAATCAGTACGTGACTCTAGCATTCATCCCTCCTTTAGCGGTGCCTCCAATTTTTAATGGAGACACTATGAAATGGATGTCCTTCTACTTGTTACTTAACCAGGGCATTTTGAGAACAATATAGAGATTTTAGAAAGTAGAAAATTATCTTAAGAAAAACCAAGTAGTCAAGTGGTTTGATTATATCAGTTATTTATCTCCTCTTAAAAATACAAGAAAAAATTATAGAGCTCTTTCTAACAGAATTGTCTCTGATTTCCAAAGCCGAATCCAAAGTAACACATGCTTTCTCATTTTTCAGTTGTCTATGAAAATATAACAACTCAAGAAACGAGTACGACTCTTCCTCAACAAGTAGATGTGACAACTCCATCCCAAGTTACTGGACTAAAACCGCAAGAGACAGTATATTCTTCTACAATGATGTTTAAAAGCATGCCTGTATTTGCAACTGATTATGCAACCGTATCATATTCCAGTACAACGTCTCTACTTCTGGAAACAGTGACTGCCCCCAAATTATTAAAGACATCCGTAGCGGGGACTGCTAGATTCACGGCAGACAGTTTGTCAACTTCAGCAGCCATCACTCTGCCTACCAAGGGTACCTCCACAGGCACTACCACCAATTCCATGAAAATAACTAAATCCCCATCTTCAGAGAGCACCGGGACAACAAAAATGGCTGAAGCCAGTGCTACCGAGACATTTCCTCAAACTGCAGCTACTAATTTTCCGTACACATCTGGATTTACCAAGGATTCAATTAGACCCAAAACTTCAGTGACTGGATCTCAGTCGGCCATTATGAAGACAACATCCGTATTCTCATCTGTTGAGTCAACACCCATATCTGCAACATCTCGGCCCAAGCAGAAATCCACAGGTATTGAGGCACTTGCTATCTTCACAGCTAGCCAGGAGTTTCTTACATCTACAGATGCTGGAACAGTGCCTCGGTCCACGGTGGAACAGACTTCGGCTACAGCTACTCATGTTGGGACTGTATCCGCATTCCCACCCGGGTCTGTGCTCATCTCCACAGTTGCTCCAGTGCATTCCGTATTTCCTAGAAATCAGACAGCATCGACACTGGCAATAACTGACACAGAAATAACATCTACAGTTCATTCAAAACCACTCCCAACGAGGCCCGTTGAGATGATGCCTGTGCTAAGAACAGCTGAGGCAGAACTGACATCTGTAGATTTCCAGGACGTCTCTTCACCCAGAATGGAGGATACGATATCTACTTTCATACCAGAAAAGGCCTCTTCTATGGCCCTTTCTTTCAGGACATCCTCTCCATTCACCGGAGCTCAGGATATACAGACAGTTCGTGATGCTGAGACTACACGTCCAGCCTCGACTCCTGGAGTCACACCTGCCACCACGGTGGCTGAAACGGTGCTCCCCCCGACAACAGCTGGGCCGACACATACCCAGAATACACCCACAGATGGTGGAAACATGCCCTCTTTGAATTCTACTAGATCAGCTTCCACAGTCAAGGCATATGAGTCTGGTCCCACATCCATAACTGATGGTGGCGCCCAACTACTCTCCACCGGCGAAGCCACTTGGGCTTCCAGGCCAGACCAGACCCTGCTGACACCAGCATTCCATGGGAGTGCTTCTAATGCAGAACATTCGTCCACAACTAGTCCTATTGGTATCCCACCAGAAGCACCCTCAGAAAGTGAGGCTACCCCTGTCGCCGATGCTATTATGACCGCTGATGGTACTACAGACAGATACACAACAGCTCTATCCAACTCGACAGCTTCGTGGTTGTTTGCTAACTTCTCCACAGTCTCAAGACCCGCGTCTGTAACCACACTGCCTGAGTTTAAACTTACCACCTTCCTACTAAAAACTACCCCTATGTCTACAGCAGCTGGAAGTGAGGTTCTTTCAACGCCAAGGGAGACAGTTGCTCCCCCAGTAGATGCATCTACCGTTGCTGACACTGACCCCAATTTTTCTACTGAGGAGAGCGCTTCTGAGACCATCCTAACAGAGACAAGTGGTACGATTGCATGTGGAGGGACAACGGCCCCCGTAGCAGAGTCTGCAAAAACACAAAGATATGAGGCTACTGTGGCAAGGAAAGAAACAACTGCCCATTGTCTTGAGGGAAAATCAGCTATAGCAGCGACAACTGAGCGTTCTCCATCTGCAACAATGCTGGAAGCAACGGATGAATCTGCACAAAGGGTAACAGCTTCTGTCGCCATTTCCCCTTTTCCCGATATAGAAAAGTTGACTACCCCATTGGAGAATAGAACTGCAACTACTGAGGTGAGAGGAAGTTGGCTTTCTACAAAATCGATGAAAGCCACACCTAAGAGTTCATATGATGGAGCCACAGAAATCTTTAATCCCACCCACACCTACACAGCACATTGGACTTCAGAGGCTCCGCCTGAGGGGAATCCAACCCCATCTCCCATTTCTGGGAGCGCACAGACATTCCCTGAACCCTTGGGCGCTTCCACCAGAAGGATTTTGGGGACCAGTTTTGCCACTATCCCTACAGACACAACAGCTATGTCCTTGCCTGCTGGCATCTTGCCTCCGCAGCCTACGGCTACCCATTCCTCAGCAACACCTGTGCCATCAGCTCCTGCGACCACAGCATCAGTGTCACCTTTGGGTCAGACTGCTTCGGCAACCAGCCACGGCATGCCTACACACAGACGCTCGATTCACGCCACTTCCGAAGCCACAGTGATCTCCGTCAGTAAAACACCCGCGACAGTCCTCTCTCTGACAGAACGTCCAGTCCCCTCGTGGAGACCTCCCACTCCCGTGGCAACTAAGGCTGCGACCGCCCATCGCCTCACCTCGGCTGACACAGTAACCCCATTTACAGCCACTCTTGTCTGCTCTAAGTCTGTCTCTGACAACATTCCTGTCGCGTCCTCCACCCGTGTGATCTCAACTCGGTTTACACCGGTGACGACCCGACCCGTATCTCAAGTGGAGGAGACTTCCACCCACGCTCTCAGCTTTCCGCACGCTCTCGGCGGTAGTGGGGATGTTGTTAGCTTGGCGACCAGCACCACGGAAACCTCTGTTGTTGATGAGACCATGTCCTCAGACGCCTCTGCCCCTAAGGCTATTACTTCAGTAGATGATCACGTTTCTCAATCTTCAGCGCATCTTGGAAACACACCGGTCCCCACCCTGTTAGTGACCGACGTTTCTACCTTGCCTTCTGACAAAGAGCAGATGACCACATCCCTGGGAAACACCTCTAGAACTATGGAGGTGACAGAAATGTCCCCAGCAGAGAATCCTTTTATTTCAGACTCCCAGAGTACTTCATCCTTGGAAATGACAGATACAGGAGCTGCTGAGAGCACAGCAATTTCCACCCATCAAACACGTTCACCTTCAGACTTCCCACTTGCAACCCCACCTGACGGGATGTCAGCTTCACCTCCCGCTCCTGGGAGTATACAGACTACATCTACCTCCCTCTCAAGCCACACAGGAGATGCTCACATTCCAGAAATGTCTACCGTCACTTCCGGGACAACCAGAGTATCGGATCCTGTAGGCATCAACACATCTCTTTCAAACTTGCTTCCCCCTAAGACTCAAACGGAGCTGACTTCAGGCGCCTCTCCCATTTCTGAAAGCACACAGACCTCCCCTGACTTCCCGTCTCTTTCTACAACTGGACCATCTGGTGCCACTTTTACACTCGTCTCTGCTGATGGGGTCACTACAGCCCTTTCTGCTCCCAATGTACCAACGGTGCTTCTTGGGAAAACCTCTATGGCAACGTCCATTCCTATCTACCAGATGTCCTCACTGCCAGTTGGCGTCACTGCCTTTGCCTCCAAGAGAGTTTCTGAAACTCCCACAACACTAGTAACTAACTCTTCTGAAACAACGCACCCAGATTGCCCGAAGAGTCCCTCCACAGCCACTTCTGCGCCTATGTCTGAGATGTCCTCAATGTCAGTGAGTGGCTCTGCTTTCTCACCTCCAGCTGCCTCTTTTGACGCTTCCGCAGCAGCCGGGTCATTCTCTTCATTATTGTCTTCATTCATGACCGTACCGGCATCTACACTGGATGTCGCACCTAGGCCTGCTTCAAAAAGCACGCTGTTTTCCTCTGCTTTCATTACTTCAGAAGTGACAGAGGTGTCCTCCAGGATCACACCTACATCCTCTTCCTCTCCGACAGAGTCAACTTTTCCCTCCGTGAAAACCATCCCAACCACTATCATGGCGGGGATAGCACCTCCATCCGTAGGCACCACTGCCTCCTCTCTACTCAGTTCTAGGAACACGGAAGCGATTTCTTCCATTCCAAAGACCACATTTTCACCCTTTCTAGCAACAACCCATCAGTCGTCACAAAATGAGACGGCAACTCTGGGCATATTACCTGGGACTACCAAGGACTCCCTGTCTCCCGTAAGCAGTAGTACAGTAACAGCTCTCACAAATACTTCTTCTGGAACTGATGCCCTGGAAAGTGTGTTTTCATCTACTCCGTCAGGTCATCCCCATACTTCCTCGAGTATTCAGGTGTCCCCGTCTTTGACTAGCTTTAAGAGCACTCCTGGACACACAAAAAGGGTCAAAGCCACCACTTACCTTTCTTCAGATACAGAAAAGAAGACTTCCTGGTCAGAAAATACTTCAACAGCTGAACCAGCAAAAGGTGCCACATCCGTGAAGACCCCTGTCTCGTACTCTCCGTGGACTCCATCCATTGCAACTCCACCCTCTTTGACATCACTTCTTTTTTCACCTCATCGTACGGAAGCCAAATTCTCCACTCCAAAGACTTTTCTTCCTCTTACATCCCAAATGGTTGAATTTCCAGTTCTGGGAACAAGAACCACACCTAGTAACACCCAACCTCTGCTTATGACTTCCTGGACCGCACCCACAGCTAAAGGTTCTCAATTTCCAATGTTTACCAGTACTCATGTACCTACACCCCACAAGATGGAAACGGAGATTCCATACCTTGTTCCTGGATCTTTGTCAACATTCGCAGCCCCTCAGACTGGTCTTATATCTGGAGATGTTATGGCAAAGCCATCAATTTCCACGTCAGGATTTCTTCCCACCTTGGGGATGTCTGACAGCCCTTCATCGATATCTTCAAGATCTATCCCTATCACTTTGGCTGATATTAAGCACACGTTTGAGAAAACAGCGACATCCGTAACTCTTGGGACCACACTCCCATCGAATCATTCTGGTGCTACTTCAGGATCCATACTTTCAAAGGCTACTAGTTCACCCACGCTGGCTTGGATTTTATCCACTCTCCCTTCGGGTTCTCCACTGTCAACTGTATCCAGTACTCCTCACATTGTAACTTCTTCTACAGTAAAGCTGTCAGAGTCCACATCTCTGACTTCTGACAGGACATCGGCACGCTCGTTCACTAACTTTACAACACCATCCTTTGCTACTGTACGCACCGCACTCACCGAAACCACCCCTACACCTGCAGTGGGCAGCATCAGCACTGGCTTCCCAACTTCTCTCCCTGTGTCTGTTAAACTCACAGATAACAGCCTACACGTTTCCAAATCCCCTGAGGCATCTTCCAGAACCACTGCGACTGCCAACTCCAAGACTGTGTCTCAACCTCTACCCTCTAGCAAAATGAGTGGCTCACCTCCCGCGACTGACCACACCCGATCTATCAGTTCCATGCTTCTGCCCGGCCACGCCGTGACATCTGCCTGGAGCGGAATCCCAGCTGTATCAGCATCCTCTACACTGGACTCCCTTCCAGATATAACTGCCAATACATCTACTGCTACTGGAGGCTCACTTCCACTCACATCCACTGGAGTAACACCCCTTCCTCCAGCAACTGTGCCTTCACTACTCTCTTCCTCTCCTGAGACAATCTGGCTAGACTCCACACCTTCTTTTAGGTCTATGGAAACCTCGACTTCACTTGTTGCCACTGAGTCCACAGGTCTGTTCTAGAATATGTGCAGCGTATCGCTGACAGAATGCATGGGCACTGGGTCATGTGTCCTCTAAGGTGGCCGTTCCCTGAAGGCAGAAAAGGATAAAGAAGGGTACAGGTGTTTCTGCTCTCCTTCAGACAGTGGGTGCGGGGGGCAGCTGGCTGGCTCGGTCGGTAGAGCACGTGACTCTTGATCTCAGGGTTGTGAGTTCGAACCCCACACTGGGTGTGGAAATTACTATAAAAAGACAGTGGGTGCATGGTACCTTGTCCAAACAGAATTCTCTAGCCATCTCGCTTACCTTTGCTTTATTGAAATATAGTGCAAATGTATCTTTTCATTCGGTAGGACCTCTCTAAGCACGCTTTCCATCCATTCTGTTCCTGATACTCTGTCTCTGCCAATGTGAACATCGATCAGGAACTTCACCTTCTCCCAGTGTAGAATTATATGGCCTTAGGTCTGACATGATGACTGCAAACCATCCAATTCCAGGAGATATTCTAGCCTGCCTTTTTAAATTCCTCTTATCTAGGCCTCAGCTTCTCCACTCTCCACCTCCAGCCGGCTTGGAATGCTTATCTATGGCCAGGGAGTATTTGGCTTCCATATCATCCAAATCTGGAATGTCCCTTCAACTTTTAACGCTCAAAAATTGAAATTTGAAAGGACAGACAAGAGAAAGAGGGATACAGAGACAAATCTGAAGTAGAAAGAAAAGTATAGGGAGAAATAAATATTTTCTCAGTGCAAATGATCTTGTGAGGTAATGTTCAGCTTGACCATTAAATGGACTGGAAATGTGTTGGCTACAGAAAATTGAGGATTTTGAGGATTTGCAGAGTGCCCATCAACTGTATAGCAATCGGGAAACTGCCGAAATAATTAAAACAAAAATGTGATGGTACATCTGTTTTGCTTTTGGATATGGAGCCCAAGTGTTGGCTCTTGACCTTGGAGTTAAATTAAGCAAAATTTAAGAACGAGACTTCATTGTTGGTCTCTCTAAAATGACAAGCAATGTTGACCAAATTTATGGAAGTTAAATTTCTTGAGCTAAATGAGTGAAATTAATCTTGTTTTTAATTACAGTCTCCTTCTACAATATTGAAATGAGTTTCTCTGTCTTTGATGAAGACCCAAGGATCCCGGTTATCAGTGTTGTCAAAGAATTTGCAGAAAATTGGGTAAAATAATCTTTTAAATATTTATGGTACATATAAAATCTGTGAATATATGTATGTGCATATATATATGATGGACGGAGTAGCTTAAAAGTAGGCTTTAACTTCTTTCTACCCATAATACATTTCACAGCTAATTGGTTTTGATTTTTTGCTGCAAATGTATCTACTGTGTGAGTAACACTGTAAGGACGTACGGTGTCAATGCTGAAAGCTTTTATGGGATGTCATTATTTTAATTTGTTTAGAACTTTCCCTTCGCCGACACAAATTCTGGGCTTCTGCCAAATTTTCCTAATTGGAGAAAGTGGGGAGGCAGCGATAACAAAGCCTACGCTATTGTATTTAAATATGTTTATTTTCTGCAGTTTTATTTTTTCTCTCCTACACGATGTTTTCTTTATCCTCACATTTTTTTCTGAAAATAAAAGTAATACATTCTCTCTGTAAAAACAAATCCAGAGACTGAAATCCGAGCCCCAGAAAGTAAATGTCTTCCTCATACTGCTTGTATTGAATCCTCTTAACAGTCTGGGGTATATTCATTGAGGGTTTTTTTTTTTTTTCTCCCTATACCCGTGGTAACACTGATGCATGTATGTTCTTTTACAAAAATAATTGGAACCATACAATTATCCTATTCTGCAGCTTGCTTTTTCTCACTTAACCATATATCTTTGAGCATATTCATATTGCAAATGTACATCTACCTCATATGCTTTAACAGATACAAAGGATTTCACTGGATGGTTGTAATATAGTATTTTTTTTTTTGAATTCAGACACCCAGCGGTGGACATTTAGGTCACTTTTATTTTTTTCTCTATTTGGAAACAATGCTGACGATATGCCCTTGCAATAAATTTGGGGGGCACTTGAGGTTTTCTAGAGGATAAATTCCCAGAGCTGGAATTGCTGGATCAAAGCACATGAACATTGAACATTTAAAAAAAATAAGTTTATTTATTTATTCTGAGACAGAGAGAGAGAGAGCGTGCTTAGAAGTGGGGGAGAAGCAGAGTGAGGGAGAGACAGCACACAAGTAGGAGAGGAAGAGAGAGAGAATCCCAAGCAGGCCCGGTACTGACAGCACAGAGCTCGATGCAGGCCTGCAACTCACAAACGGTCAGGTCATGACCTGAGTCAAAATCAAGAGTCGGTTAACCGACTGAGCCCCGCTTGGGCCCCACATTTCACATTCTAACATAAAGCTAGGTGGCCTCCCAGACAGGCGATATCCGTTTGCACCCCACCAACAGTAAATGATCATGTCTGTTTCCTCTCTTTCCCCATCAGCATTTCTTTTGCCGTGTGTATAGCATGATTGTAAGTGCTTGAAAATGGGCGCGTGTATTTGTCTCTTAGGGCCGCCATAACAAAATACGAGGCACTGGGGGGCTTACACAACAGACATTTCTTCTCTCACAGTTCCGAAGGCTGGAAGTCCAAGATCAAGGCGCCTGGAGGGTGGGTTTCTTCAGAGGACTCTCTCCTTGGCTTCCAGAGGGCCAGCTTCTCACTGTGTCCTCCCATAGCCTTTCCTGCGTGTGCGCGCGCACACACACATGCGCACACGCACGCGCACACGCGCACGCGCGCGGCAGGTACAGAGAGAGAGAGAGAGAGAGAGAGAGAGAGAGAGAGAGAGAGAGAGAGACACACACACACGCACACACACATATCTGGTGTCTCTCTTCTTCCAGGGACTGCCAGTCCTACCAGATTAAGGCTCCACCTTCTGACTATATTGAGCCTTCATTGCCTCCTTAAAGGGCCTACACCCAAATACAGTCACACGAGGGAGTTAGGACTTCAACGTATCGATTGGAGGGGACGCTATTCAGCCCCTGGCAGTAGGTAAAATGTAAATTGAAGAACTGAGTGGAGCAGATGGAAATGTTGATCTCACTGGAATAATAAATGCAGCTTAATGATGACATTGTCTCAGGTAACTTCCCTGGCTTGATAGAGGAGTGGGAATACTAAAATCGATCTGTTTTGTCTCTTACAGTTGAATTCTATATTTCAGGACAGTGAATTTGCTGTTGCTAATCTGGCCATTCAAATTAAAAGCAGGTATGGGGGTATCATCTATTGTGGGTCGAAGGCAGTTTGGGGGCATTCTGGGTATGTTCCTATCCCGGGGGCGGGGGAGGGCGGATTTCATTTTGTTTTTTTCCGTCTGAGATTTAGGGTCGGCATTTTGAGTTACATCTTCCCTTCTGAGTGTGGGTTCTCTTTGGAATACGAGAAAAATGTGTATAATCACTGTAGGGTGTAAAGCCAATGAGAGAACAAAACAGAGGAATATAAATCAGGGAAACAGTGGAATTAGATTCAGTTGCCTTTAATGTCCCTTTTGGCTTTAAAATGCTCTGTGACTTTGAGGGGAAAAATCATGCCTTAAACGGATGAAAGGCTAGGGATGGCCAATGCATGAAGATTTATAAGACTCTTTATTTTCTGATTAACGCACTTTCAGGAGGTAGAATATTCCAAAGGGAACCTGAAATGTGTAAGGCGAGGAGTGCTGACTAGTCTAAGACTTGCCTGGGGTGCAGATTTGGGGAGGTGATGACAGTGCAATGGGCAGGTGCTGAGAAGTATCGAGGAGCCGAGATCAAAGAGAAAACCCGCCTTTCCCCACCCTCTCCAATACCTGGTTTGCAGCTTATTTTCTACATACTCCTAGATTTGGGGCCATACGTTTATTAAGAGAACGGGATTCTACTCTACGTGCTGTTTTACACCTTTCTTTTCTTGCTTCAAAATACATCATGTACATCTTAGCGGGCCAACACATACAGATTTAGCTTCTTCATTTTAATGACTGCATGGGATCCTTTTGCATGGGTGTGCAATGGTGTATTTATCCGATTACCTAGTGATGGACATTTCAGTTATTTCCACTCTTGTACGTATATCTGTATGCACCCTTGTTGGTACTGTTATGGGACAGATTCCTGGGAGTGTGGTTGCTCAAAGACTTACCACCATTTGGGTACTCAGATAATGACCAAGCTCTTTTGATGTGTCTCCTTAGAGCCCTAGTGTTTGAATTCCAAGCTGGGAGATTCTACTGTTCTGCCTCACAGTTGTCTTTCTCCTGAACTTGAGTCCTCATGTATTGGACACTATATTTCATTTACATGTGTGTGTGTGTGTGTGTGTGTATATATATATATATATATATATATATATATATATATATATATATTTTTGCTTTTGATACAGAGACACTTCTGAGGGAGAAATAACCATGGATCAAACTGCAGTAAGTAATTTTTCAAAATGACTTGTAACTCATCCTGTACCTGAGTAGATATAAGTAAATTAGTGCTTCTACCCAAGTGTATGTCAAGCAAAGCTCAATTATGGCCGTTGAGGGTCAAATTACATTACTTTCTTTGGCATCTGCACAGCGACCCAGTTGGAAGACCATCCTCTGCTTTTCTGAACTCTCTGTGGGGCAGTTTTTTTGAGGTACCTTTTGTGTGGGCTATGGGAGCATGGAAGGACTTGGGGATTGTAAATAATAAATCTGCCTTTTATGTGTATAGGTTTGAAGTCAGAGTGTGACAAAACTACCTCCCATCCTCCTTGCCCCGATTCTCAGTACTTATCCCGGTGCCTCAAAATTTTACCACGTCAGACTCCAAAAGGATTAGTACGCAATGCAGCTCGTAAGGTTTTTAAACATGAGAGAAATATTTTGCTTATACAAAATAAAATCAAGCCTGCAGTGCCATCCAAATGATCTGCCGTCATTTATTTTTTAAACTTAAAAATTGTTTATTTTTGAGAAAGAGAGAGAGAGAGAGCAAGCACACGAGTGAACGGAGAAGAGCAGACAGGGAGAGAGAGAACCCCAAGCAGGCTCTGTGTTGTCAGTGCAGAGTCTGATGCGGGGCTCGAACCTTGAGATCATGAAACTGTGAGGTCATGACCTGAGCTGAAATCAAGAGTTGGATGCTTGGGGCACCTGGGTGGCTCAGCTGGTTAAGCATCTGACTTTGGCTCAGATCATGATCTCACGGTTCGTGGGTTCGAGCCCAGCATCATCTCTCCTCTCTCTCTGCTCCTCCCTGACTTGTGCTTTCTCTCTCAAAATAAATACATAAACTGGAAAAAAAAAAAAAAAGAAATACTTAAAAAAAAAAAAAGACACTTAATTGACTGAGCCACCCGGGGGCTTCCTATCTGTCATCATTTAAAATACTTTCTGTAAAGAACAGAGTCTGAATTTTTTAATTTAATAGATAACATAACCTAAGTGAAATTGCTCTCAAATAATAGGTGTAAAAAGCCTTTTGGCGACACTGTGGTCCCCAGAGCAGGCTGCCTGGGTTAGAACCCCTGATCTTGCACTTCCTGAATGGGAGACCTTGGACAACCTAATTGAATGCTCTATGCCTCAGTTTCCTCATCTGTAAAATGGGGATAACCATACTACCATTCCCCACAGGGATGTTTTGGAATGGGATGATTCATGTAAAGTGCTTAGCACAGGACATAGTAAATGCTTGGTAGTGTTTACCCTTGTCATCACCATGTCAGGATCTAGATCCGGAAGTCTCAGCTTCTGCTCCCGGTGCTGTGATTCATCAGCTGTGTGACATTGGGCAGATCACTTACCTTCTCTGAGACCTAGCTTTCTCATCTAGAAAATGGGGTGACTTTCCCTGCGTTGTCCACACCACAGGGATGATACGAGGACTAGATGCATTGACTTTTTTGAGACTGATTTGCAAATGGCAATGGGTTACATAAATGTAAAGCATAATGATGATTGCTGTTGTCAATAAGCCCTGTGCTCGATTGTAACATTTGTGTAAAGATTTCGGAGACAATGTACTTTTCTTTTGCATTATTTTGAAACAGAGGGAAGGGCAAGGAATGGCTACAATTTCCTATGTACCATACAGGTAAGAACTGAGTTTATTCGTAGCTGGTACATTTAGTTCTGATTTTCCTTCCATTTAATTCTGTATTTGCAGCCTCTGGGTCGGAGTTGTCAGAAGGAGATCAAAGTACCCGGTGGTTATTTTACAGATGCTGTAATTGGGCTCTTGCCTTCATGAAATAAGTTGTTTCGGTTGGTCATGGCACAGCCTAGCAAAGAGCCTGCTGCCTCTTTGTAGTGAAAAGAAAATGGGGTCCAAAGTGGTCATAATTTGGAGATGGGGGAATAAAGCGTTTGTTGCTGTCAAGAAAAGTCCACAGAATACTCAGCAGGGAAGTGGAACATACTAGGTATTTGTGACCTTGGCTAAGTCTCAGTTCCCTCATCTGTGGAATGGGGCTAATAGTAGCACTATTTGTGAGGCCGTTGTGAAGATAACATGAGTAGCAAGACCAGGGGAGCAAGAGTGCTGCAAATGTTAGCTACTATCATTATCATTATCTCCATTATTACTATTGCAGAAATAGGCCTTCCGCACAACACATCTTTACAGACTAATTGAGCGTGTGCCATTTGCCTCATTGCAGTAATGATGGATAAATTGGAGACCAGAAGGATAAAAGGTTTTCTCCCGAGTAATAAATCCTGAGTACTCCCTCTTCTCTATTAATTAGCACAAACTCCCAGCGAACGCATGGCTAGTTGATTTTAATAGAATGCGAATGTTTCTGACTGTTCTTTTGCAAATGGGCTTTGAGTTGTTTATTTGGCAGACGAGAAAATTTATCAGAAGATTTCGATGGGCCGTCTTCCATCATGTCGTAAGGCTTGCCACTTGACGTAAAATGTTGGGTGTTTATGGGCTCTCAATTAAACCACCTGTGTAAAATCTCAGCGCCGCGGGCCAAGTTGTACCCTGTTGACATAACTGTGACATTGTTCTTTTGTCTCTGCTTTTTAGCTGTGTTTGTCAGGTCATCCTAAAAGCCAACTCTTCTTTAGCAGCCAGCGAATTGATTAGCAGGATCGAAAGGAAAATACATGGCAACCTCACACATGGAAACTTCACACAAGGTCAACTGATGTTGTTAGTTGCATCGGAACACATTGCAGTGGAAAAACTAGGTAATTTGGGGTGGGGGGTATTCCATATGCATCCATTCCCCTTATTATATTCCCCATATATATATATATATATAATTTATTGTCCACTTGGTTTCTACACAACACCCAGTGCTCATCCCAACAGGTGCCCTCCTCGATGCCCATCAGCCACTTTCCTCTCATTCCCCTTATTATAAAGCTCATAATGCACGCATAGGAAGACGTCCTGAGTTCTGAAGGGGAGAGGAGTTGTCTTCACGTCCCTTTCCTCATCCACAGTGCTCACTCACCCTGAGAATCTTTCTGCCTGTAAGAGCTTATAAACAATACAGGGGGACTACCGGAGACCATTGGTCAGCTCTGGACATCAGCAGTGGCCTGTCCATCAACGGAGCGGGAGAATTGTCTTTCTTGCATAAATACCCGGAGGGTGGGGGAGCTTCCTCGTCCCACACTAGAGCTGCCCGATAGATGCTTGCTGATTTATTGATTGATATAGCCAGGCTGTTCATCTTGGAAAGTGATCTGGGAACAGTCGGGCCTTTCTCTCATGGGCATTTCTTCCCTTACTCCCTGCCATTGCTGCTATCACTCTCTTACTTTTCCCCAATAGACTGCGGCAAAATAGATAGCGGGCTAACCCGGATACCACACATCCGCGTTAGAACACACAGTCCTCGGCGACAAACTAATCAGGTAGCAGAGGGCGGGCTGTGGTCCCAAGTGACAGATGAGTGGCAGGCAGAGAAGGGTAGAAGCCACAGGCAGAGCTTACAGGAGACTGGGATGGCCGGACCATTCTATCAACACACGAGGGGGAAGATTTCTGGAACCAGGGTCATGAGCCCAGTGGGTGGTCAGTGAAAACAGGGGACTGACCACGCACACTTAGCCTGGGTCACTTCTCCCTTAATGTGACCACACTTGGCAGCAAAACCTTGCCCTCAGCATCGATATCAGAGCAGGGCTCCCGTGTCTAATACTGGCGACGGTCGGTACGTGGAGTTGACTAAAACCAAATCCACCCCAGAACCCCTGAAGAAGGGAGGAAGCATCCAGAAGGAGAAGTCAGTCTTTAGTCTCCCATCATTGACAGTGGGTACCTCTGAAGGAGGGCAACCGGCAGGTGAGGGCTTGTGGTTTTTGTGTGGGTGGCTTGAACTATTAGTCAATGCAAATGTAACACTTTTAAACACCAAGACAAAAAGCTGTCCTGTCAATTTGTGCTTTTAATGAAAAGGACTAAATGTGAGGTTTTGCTGGGAGGCTTAATTTAAGAAAGGGCTGCATTTCACATATTTTCCGTGAAGCCTGCTTTAAAGGGCCTGGTAGAAAAAGTTTCCTCTTTTATTTGCTGGTGTTTACAGGCAGGATAATAATGATGGGTCACAATGGCTGTTCATGATTCTTCTAAGTGCCTTTTGCCCTTTAAAATGTGCATACATTTTCTCTGTAGAGCCTGGAAGGTGTGAAGCCCAAGAAACAGTCTCTAAATACAAAGGGACCTATAAGTGGCTCTTAACCAACCCTACCGAGACAGCCCAAACTAGATGCATAAAGAATAGGGATGGAAACGCCACTAGAGTCTGGTATGTATTGGCCAAGTTCTAACTGCCAGTTCAGATACTCAAAGGTCCGCTTAACTGGGGCCACGCTTCTGAGCAGGCTCCCTCCCTCCCCTTCCACCCTTGTCTTGCCTTCTTTTACCCTTCGGACCTACTTAAGCACGCGCGTGCAACATAATCACGTTCCAAAAGAATGTTCAAGAAGACAAAAGGGAAAACATCACCCATAATCCCACCATCGGAACACAGCTGTTTTTTAGGCTGGTGTGTTTTTTCATCTCGCTGTTCCCGGTGTGCCTTTAAGTTTTATGTAGCTTTTTTTTGTAGTGGCAATCACCACCCTCCTATCAGCAATGTGATTTACCTTTTCACTCAATAGTTGATCAAACATTTTCTGTGGTTTACATTCTTCTTAATGACCATTTCGAAAAATTGCCTCCAAAGCTACCTCGTTGATGGGCCATAATAATTTACTAAATCACCCTCCTATTGTTGCCTTATCATTTTCCTCCTTTACATCATCAGCCCCTCTTCTCTGACTCTCTGCTGTTAATGGTTTATGCCATTAACTTAAGTAGGCAGCCCAGAAGGGCAGCAGGGTTTGACAGAGGCTTAAAAGCTTTTTTTTGGAAGGCAACATCTTAGACTGGGTCCTACTCTGTTCATACATCTAATCAGGTTATCAAATCATGCTGGTTTTGTGATCACAATCAGAGCTCACATGAAGCCTTTGCTTTCGGACTCCACCACCGCGACCCCCGTGCAGGTCCTTACCATTCTCCCTCAGCTACTATTAAAGCAGTCCCCTTGCCTTCCCCTGCTCTGGTTCCACATTGCCTCGGGTATTAAGTCTGAGCTCTTAAAGACAGTACTCAAGACCTGTGGGCTCCCCTTTTCTTTTTACCACGCATTCCAGCCAAGGAGGGCCATTTGCCACTGTGGACTCGGGTGGGTGCCTTCTCAGGTCTCTTTCTCTGCTTGTGCTATTTTCTCTGCTTCGGGGCAGGGGGGCCCTCCTCCATGTCTGTCCTTTTAGCATCCAGCTCAGCTCAGAGCTTGCAGATAAGCTCTCCTCGCTTGGTGGTTTTGATAGAGTCCGTTTTGTTGATAGAGTTTTTCGTCTCACAACTTGCCTCCTAAACGTAGTTACATTTACAGACTCAAACCACCAAGTTACAACACGCTCCTGCCGGGACCAGACCCTGCTGTGTTTGTCTGCACTATCAGAGGTCCGAGAACACAGTGGGTGCTCAATAAATGTGTCCGCTCATTTGAAATGAACTGTATTGAATAGGGGAGGGTGGACGGTGGGGGCAAAGAGCGGCAGAGGGTGCCATACCAATTGCCTTTGGAGAATGATATGCTGAGACGGGGACAGATTCTAAAATGAATTTCCTTTTAAAATGGGGGTAAGAAAGGAAAGTGAGGGTAAGGAGCCACGTCCAGAGGGGCAAAAATCTGTGCCCCGGCTCTTGCTCTGCGGGACATTGCCATGCTTCATCTCAGACTCTCTTGCCTTTTTATACCTCCTGCATGGGGACCCTAGATTCGCTTGTTCCCCAAGAGCAAAGTTTTCTTCACTTTACAAACACTGGGCTCCTGCCTTTGCTATCTCAGCCAGCAGAGCCCAGTGTTTGTAAGTGGGAGTGGTCAAAAGGAAGAGGCACGCCAAAGATACACCGTGTTCCTTCTTTGTTTGCTTTAAGACTATTCTGGCCTCATCGTCCAACGAGAAAGCTCTTTGTCCCTCTCTCCTCTCTTTCTCAGCTCAATCAACGTGGAGACTGGCAAATCTCAGTGGGAAAAACCGAAGTTAAAACAGTGCAAGCTGCTTCAAGGACTTCCTGATAAGATTGTGGATCTCGCTAACATTACTATAAGTGATGGTAAGACTGTTCTGTACACATTAGTGAAATAATGGAACCTCAGTTGGTCTGCTTGACCTGAGACCAGAGAGGGTATAGGCTAGCCCCGTGTGGGAAAATCCACCTTACAACGATCCAATTTCAGAAACTAAGTAGTTCACGTTGGTAGAGGTGGGAGTGAGGTATGCTAAGCTAGGACTCTCAGTGGGTTTTTTTTTGGCTTTATAGTGTTTTTTATTTTATAATTTGTAGCTAATTATTACTTTTCACTTTAAAATAGTTTTAAGGGGTGCCTGGGTAGCTCAGTCGGTTGAACGTCCGACTCTTGATTTCAGCTCAGGTCATGATCCCAGGGTCCTGGGATTGAGCCTTGCATCGGACTCTGGATTGGGGGCGCCGAGCCTGCTTGGGACCATCACTCTCCCTTTCTCTTTGCCCCTCCCCCACTTGTGCTCTCTCTCGAGCTCTCTCAAAATAAATAAATAAACTTAAAAAAGTTTTAATAGGTAATTCTTCACATAGTTCAATATTGCAAAAACAGAAAGGCTATACAGTGAAACATCTTCCCACTGCTGACCCCTGCCATTCAATAAATATCCACAGAGATGTTTTATGTATCTACAAGGAAAATTACACACACACACACACACACACACACACCATACATATGCATATATGTGTATATTCTCCCTCCCTCTTTGTACACAAAGTGGAGCATGCTATTTATGCTGTTCTCCGTATTGCTTTTTTCTCTTCACAATATATTGCAGAAATTTATTGTTTTGGTATTTGGAGAGCTTCCTCGTGCTTTTTATCACTGCATTATATTATACCGCATGCACGGGCCATAATTTATTTCTTTCACCTGTTTCCTATGGACGGGCATTTAAGCTGTCAATAACATTTTGTTTTTACGAAACTGTTGTAATGGATATTGTACATATGTCATTTTGCCTAAGTGGGATATACTTGAAAGATAAATTCCTAAAAGTAGAATTGCCGGGCTACTCATACTTTCGATGGTGTTAAAATGCTGTCTGTAATGGTTGCACCAGTTCGAACTCCCACTTGCAAGATGTGAAAGTGCCTGTCTTGGGGCACCTGGGTGGCTCAGTCAGTTGAGCGGCTGACTTCAGCTCAGGTCATGATCTCGCGGTTCGTGAGTTCGAGCCCCACACTACAGATCCTCTGTCCCCCTCTCCCTCTGCCCCTCCCCTGCTTGTGCTCTCTCAAAAATAAATAAACATTAACGGGGCGCCTGGGTGGCTCAATCGGTTAAGTGTGCGACTTCAGCTCAGGTCATGATCTCGCGTTTCGTGGGTTCCAGCCCCACGTCGGGCTCTGTGCTGACAGCTCGGAGCCTGGAGCCTGTCTTCGGATTCTGTGTCTCCCTTTCTCTCTGCCCCTCCCTGGCTCAATCTCTGTCTTTCTCTCTTTCTCTGTCAAAAAAGAAAAAAATTAAAAAAAAAAAAACCTTTTGAATCTCCAGTCATTTGATAAACAGAAATTGATATCTTGTAGTTGAAAAAAATTTTTATGAAGATATTCACATATAAAATTTTACACATTTAATGGGTACAATTCCATGGTTTTTAGCATATTCACTAGAGTGTGCAACAGTCACCGCTAGTTCCAGAACATTTTGATCATTCCAAAAAGAAACCCCACACACATTAGCAGTCATTCCCTTCCCTTCATCCTTGCAATGCCTGGAAACCTCTAATCTACTTTCTTTCTTTTTTAAATTTTATTTTATTGTAATAAGAACGCTTAACATGAGATCTACCCTCTTGACAAAAAAATTTTTTTTAAGTAGGCTCCGTGCCCAGCGTGGAGCTCAATGTGGGGCTTGAACTCACGACCCTGAGATCAAGAGTTGGACACTTAACTGACCGGGACACCCAGGCAGTTCCCCCACTTGACAAATTCTTAAATGTATGGTATATTCCTACTGACTATGGGTACAATGTTGTGTAACAGATCTCCAGAACTTACTCGTCTTGCTTAACTGAAACTTTATGCCTGTTGATGAGCAGCTCCCCATTTCCCCTCCCCCAGTCCCTGGCCACCACCATTCTACTCTGTGCTCTTGTGACTTCGACTATGTTAGATTCCCCCATATAAATGAGATCATGCTAGTGCCTGGGTGACTCCGTCGGTTAAGCGTCTGACTTCTGCTCAGGTCATAATCTCGCGGTTCGTGGGTTCTAGCCCCGCGTCGGACTCTGTGCTGACAGCTCAGAGCCTGGAGCTTGCTTCCGATGCTGTGTCTGTCTCTCTCTGCCGTTCCCCCACTCACTCTCTCTCTCCAAAATAAGTAAACATTAAAAACATTAAAAAAGATAAATGAGCTCATGCAATATTTGCCATTCTGTGTCTGGCTTATTTCACTTAGCCTAATGTCTCCAGGTTTATTATCCGTGTTGTTGCAAATGACAGGATTTCCTTCTTTTTAAAGGTGAATATCATTCCTGTGTGTGTGTGTGTGTGTGTGTGTGTGTGACATTTTCTTTATCCATTCATCTCTAGATGGACACTTGTATTATTTTCATACCTTGACTATTATGAATAATGTTGTAATGAACACGTTACTGTAGATATCTCTGTGAGATAGTGATTTTCGTTCCTTTGGATGTACACACACAAGCGAGATGGCTGGATCATACGGTAGTTCTATTTTTAATTTGTGAGGAACCTCCATACTGTTTTCCATGGTGACTGTGCCAGTTTACATCCCCACCCACAGTGTACCAGGGTACCCTTTTCTCTACACCCTTGACGACACTTGTTGTCTCTTGATTTCTGATAATAGCTACCCTGACAGTTGTGACGTGATGTCTCAGTGTGGTTTTGCTTTCCATTTGTCTGATGATGATGGATGTTGAATGCCTTTTCATGTATCTATTGACCTTTTTTATGTCTTTTGAGAAGTGTCTATTTGAGTCCTTAGCCCATTTTTAATCAGGTTATTTGTTCACTATTGAGTTATAAAAAGTCTTTTTTTTAATTTATCTTTTAAGGTAGGCTCCATGCTCGCTGTGGGGCTTGAACTCGTGACCCTCAGATCAAGAGTCACATGCTCTACTGACTGAGCCAGCCAGGTACCCCATGAATTGTAGAAATTCTTTGTATATTTTGGAGATTAGCTCCTTATCAAATATGTGGTTTGCAGGTATTTTTTTTTCACCATTTGGTAGGTTGTCTTTTCATTCTGTTGATTATTTCTCTTGTTGTGAGAAACTTTTTATATGTTGCGGTCCCATGTGTTTATTTTTGTTTCTGTTGCCTGTGCTTCTGGTGCCACATCCATGGGATTGTTGCCAAGATCAATGTCATGAAGTTTTCCCGTTATGTTTTCTTCTAGGATTTTTTGAGTTTCAGCTCTTGCATTTAAGTCCTGAATCAGTATGAGTTGATTTTTGTGTACGATGTAATAGAAGGGCCAATTTCATTCTTTTGCATGTGAATTTTCAGTTTTCCCAGCACCGTTTGTAGACGAGATTATCCTTTCCTCCTGTGTGTTTTTTTTCACTCTTGTTGAAGATCAGTTGATGGTATATGTGTGGATTTGTTTCTGGGCTCTCTATTCTGTTCCATTGGTTTATAGGTCTGCCTTTACACAGTACCGTGCTGTTTGATTACTGTAGCTTTGTATTATATTTTGATATCAAGGAGTGTAATGCCTTTGTTCTACTTTCTCAAGATTGATTTGGCTACTTGTGTGTGTGGAGGGGTTCCATATGAATTTTAGAATTTTTTTTCTATTTCTGTAAAAAAAAAATACCATTGGCTCGCTAATTTAGTGAAGTCTTTGTTCCCTGCAGTATATACATCTGATGCTTCTCATTAGAAGATGCAGCCTTAGGCTTGTCCACATTCTCCGTGACTACCAGGGATGACTGGTTCTAGCTGGGTTGTGATTGTTTCTTTTTTTGGTAATGTTTGTCTATTTATTTATTTATTTAGAGAGACAGAGAGCAGGCAGGGGAGGGGCAGAGAGAGAGGGAAACAGAAAATCCCAAGCCGGCTCCGTAGGTGTCAGCACAAGAGCCCGACGCGGGCCTTGAACCCACACACCGTGCCATCCTGACCTGACCCGAAACCAAGAGTTTTTGTGGGATGATGACTGGGTCCTTCACAAAATGCTTCACCAGGGTTTCCCCTCTGGAGCGGGAGCTGTGCGTGTAATTGACGGGAAGGGGGACTTGTTGCTGGCATTCAGCTGTTGCCGCTGCCCGGCGTGGCTCTTCTGCAGACCGGAGTCAGAAATATGGGAACCGCCAATGCTCGCTGCCTGTCAAATGCCACTCACGATGGCTCTTCTACCCAGGGACCACTCAGCTGCCTAACTCAATGGAGCCACACGGCAGAGCTGCGGGACATGGCCTCCCACCATACCGACCAAGTGTCCATAGATTTTGTTGATGAAATGCATCTCGATTTGTTGTGAGATCTCTCATCAATCTCCAGAGACCTGGAATGATGGTCTTGGCTAATTTTGACCAGCATAATAGACGTCGCTCTTGGTGAACTTTTCCCCTGCCTCTCCTTACGGTACTATTCTTAAAGCCCTGTCTCTCCTTATCGGGGGTTTTGAGGCATGCACAAGTTTTCCCATCGGCAGAGCTCTACTGTGTGAAGGGGGAGGGGGTGCGTCCCAGAACACCTAGATGAAAATTAAGGCACAGACATCCCAGTGCCTTATAGGGGAGCCAGAGAATTGCCTTGAGGCAGTGAACGCCTCAGACTTGTCTGCCTTGGAAATTTGAGATCCTTGCCAAGGAATATCTAGAAGAGTTAGAATGGTAAGCACAGCTCTGATGGTGTCGATGTCTGAAATGGTGAGTCAGGGCAATAGAGAGGGCTGCGGCTTGAAGTGCGTGGGTGGCGAGGTAGGGAGGTTTGTACTTCATGCTGACCTCCCTCCTCTGAGCGGCACATTTTTCTTAGACATGCTAATAGAATTTTCTCCATAGGAGAAAATGTTAAACAACCACAACAATGAGAAAAGCCCTGCATTAAAAAAAGAAAGAAAGGAAGAAAGAAAGAAAGAAAGAAAGAAAGAAAGAAAGAAAGAAAGAAAGAAAGAAAGAAAAGCATTGCATTGGGTTGGGATCTTTAGAAAATTAACTGTCAGAAGTCACTTTACTAAAAAAAAAAAAAAACCTGCAGAGGATGAGAAGAGTTGAGTGGTGCTGTAATATATATAAGGGAGAATAAATTATCAAATTTATTAGCTTTGGAGGAATACTTTTCCTTGTAAATGAAGCGCTTCATTAAAAAAAATGAGTACAATGTAAAGGAAAGAAAATGCACTCACGCTGAAATAATGTTTCTTTAGCTTTCTATCTTGCTGACAAGCATTAGATGTCTTGGTTGGAGAAAACCTTGTCAGTTCCCCCCGTTCAATGCTCGTGTCATGTCACCCCTCAATATCACAGAGTTAGAAAAGGTACCGTTATTTCGGAAGTCTGGGTTCTTTGCTTGGCCCGGTTTTTGTTACCCCCAAGGTACTGAAGATGTGTCACACTCTAATGAAGTGTGTCCTGTGTGTGCGTCCATCCTCTGTCAGGACAGGATAGTGCGTGGTGGAGAGAGAACAATATAATTCCCAGGATGTCAGAGAGAAGAACTGCAGTGAACAGCTGTTCCAACCCCCAAACCGTGGAGAAGAGGGACAAAGGCGCGGATGCTGTGGTAGAAAGTGATGTTGAAAAGCACTAGCTTTGGAATCAAACAGCACTGGACCAAACTCTGGGTTAGAACTTTGTGTCGTAATGTCTTAATCTGTATACAGGGAATTAGTACCCACCACACAGGGCTGTTGTGAGGATTAAATTGGAAAGCGTATGTCTAATGCCTTGTGGGATCTCGTCTCCAAAATGTCCACCATCGATTCGTTCCCTCCTTGTCAACTGGGAGTTGCTTTGGGACTGCCTTTTTTTTTTTCTTTTAATGTTTACTTCTGAGAGAGACAGAGTGAGAGAGGGGGAGGTGCCGACAGAGAGAGAGGGAGACACAGAATCTGAAGCAGGCTCCGGGCTCTGAGCTGTCAGCCTAGAGCCCGACGCGGGGCTCGAACCCACGGAGCGCGAGATCATGACCTGAGCCGAAGTTGAATGGTTAACCGACTGAGCCACCCTGGCGCCCCACTTCTGGACTGCCTCGTGACTACTTAGCCCAGCAGAATTTGGCAGTAGTGATGCTGTGCCAATCACAGGACTCACTTTTAAGGGGACTGGAAATCCCTGCTTCCTTTCTCTTGCACACTGTGATTTGGGATCCGTCCTCTCAGAACCCAGACACCGTGCAGTAAGAAGCCCAAACAGTGGTGTGCTGGAAAACGTGTAACAACCCGCTCTGCCCCAAAAGGTGCTTTGGTAGCGTTCGCCGATTTCCTTGATGTAAATACTCTCTGATGGCTGAATATAAACTGCAACATGCAATTACTGAACACGAAGTTGGTAAGAGATGTGCAACACGGAGACGGTAGGTAAAAATAAACACCGAAGCACAGACTATTGACATGTAGGAAAGTAATTGGGAAGTGATGAGTTTTGAGTATCACCACTGTTTTTAATATGATTGATTTCGTAAAAGTTTCTGTAGTTTAATTGTTCATAATGGCTGTGTTTAACCAGCTCACAAAACTCCCGAAAATTTAACAATTAGTTCTGACAAGTTGATACCAGCTGGATCCAGCATACCACTGAGCCTAAGCCACTGGGAGAGGCCGTGTCGGGAACAGCCTCAAGTGACCGCCAAAGGACAAAGCCCCAACTGACCAGTTCAACAGCCCCAACTGGCCAGTCCATGAGAGTGAGCCATCTTGGACCTGCAGTCACGTCCAGTCTCCAGATGACTCTGGTTCCAGCTGTCATCTCATAGCACCCGCATGAGAGCCCCTAAATGAGAACCACTGAGCTGAAACTGGTCAACACACAGAACCATGAGGGATAACGATGAATTGTTTTAAGTCGTTCCATTTGGGGTGGCTTGTAATGCAGTTGCAGACAACAATACCGGCTTGTAGAAATTGCTCAATAAATAACAGATATATTACTGTTTTGATTGCGCAATTACTGTCAGATTAGTTGTAACTACTTCAAGCAAGGGGGGATCCATGTATTAAAAATTTTTTTTTAATTTTTAATGTTTATTTATTTTTGAGAGAGAGAGAGAGAATGAGCGGGGGGAGGGCAGAGAGAGAGGGAGACACAGAATCCGAAGCAGGCTCCAAGCTCTGAGCTGACAGCTCAGAGCCCGACGCAGGGCTCGAACCCACGGTCCGTGAGATCGTGACCTGAGCCGATGTCGGACGCTCAACCGACTGAGCCCCCCAGGCCCCCTAGACCGATTTATTTTACAACAAACAAGGGAGGATTCCTTCCACTGCTTTCGCTCGAGGACTTAGCATTTTTTACGCAAAGAGTGTGATGTGTCCTGCGTTTGACTTAAAAACTGGATGACTCTAGGTGAAAAGCCTGTGATTACTTTCCACAGTGTAGTCAGTCTCCCATTGGCCAGTTGTTTATTTTCCTTCTGTGACAGCAGGGACTGCATGGACTGAAGTCACGCCACTGAGGCCCAAAGAATGACTCTGGGTAGGCGGCGCTGGCTATCCCACTTACAACAAAAGCCTGAAAATTTACTAAGAGCAATAGAAAAATCTGTGAATGAGCACATCGTACGTTTCCCCCATCTCAGTCTTATTATTTTCTCAAGTTTCTTTAACAGACCAGAAGATAGATGTGACAAGGACAAAATATTAATTTAGAAGTAATTACAACCTTGTTCAAGCTCCCCCTTTCTGCCACCTCCATTGTTGGGCAGATTGTGGTAATGGTTAAGGGGGGGGGGCCAGGGTAGAAATTGAGAGAATCTCGGGAAAGATTGCTTAATTTACATTGACAAGGACAGAGAGTTGTTTGCAGAGAGAGAGGGAGAGAGGCAGAGAGAGAAAGAGAGAGAGAGAGAGAGGGTGGTGTTTTTGCTAATTTGTCTTCCCCAACAGACTTGGTTATTTGCAGTGTAACCTGGGTTAAGCGTTATGAGTGTGATCTCTCTCCGGACTTCTCTCAAGGGATTGTATGTTTCGATTGTTTTCCATTATATTTTGGTTATTGGACTTAAACGGGAGTTTAAACTAGCAGGGCACCACAAGGAGCTCAGCTTTATAGGGGTTATATTGAACGAAAATCTAATTTGTGTTGTATTTGTTTAACAAATACTGGCATTATGGTTATGACAAACAGGTCTTTGGTTTTAGAGATGCATACTGAAGTATTTATGGATGCAATGATATTTTTGGGATTTGCTTTAAAATAATCTGGGGTTGAGGAAGGTGGGTGAGAGTGTAGATAAACTAAGATTAGCTCTTCATTGACACTTGTTGAAGCTAGGTGATTCATGAGGTACATGGGGAGTCATTATACTATTCTTTCTACTTTTGTGCGTGTTTGAAAATTTCCATAATAAAAAGTGAAGAAAAAAGTGGGCGAATTAATATCTACTGTTCTTACCCTTTAAAAAAAATCTAAATTAAGTTGCTCTTTACTATATATTGGTCCATAGTTGCTTTTTTCCTGTGCTTGCTGGTTCTTGACAGAAAAAATATCATTGCCATCTTTGATTATGAAAACACAGACTGAGAGTGTTTGCTGATATTTTAGTACAGGTGGGATCTACTTAACTCAATCCAATACTCAAAGTCTTAACTTAATTAGAATCTAATTGCGAGCTAATCTTCAGTGCCAAAAAGGTTTCCCTGGTGTATTTTAAAAAGGATTTAATGAATAAAAACTTGACTTCTGTGCTACTTGCTGGGACTCCGTCTGTTATAGAAATTGAGGTCCAGGCCGCCTGGGTGGCTCAGTCGGTTAAGCGTCCGACTTCGGCTCAGGTCACGATCTCGGGGTCCGTGAGTTCGAGCCCCGCGTCGGGCTCTGTGCTGACTGATCAGAGCCTGGAGCCTGTTTCAGATTCTGTGTCTCCCTCTCTCTCTGACCCTCCCCCGTTCATGCTCTGTCTCTCTCTGTCTCAAAAATAAATAAACGTTAAAAAAAAAAAAGAAAGAAATTGAGGTCCAGCATTTTATTTACTGTAAATTTTGCTGCCTTGGTATGTATTTCTATTTCATTGCCTTTACTTTAAAAAAAAAAATGTTTATTTTGAGAGAGAGAGCGCATGCGCGCACGCACGAGTGTGGGAGGGGCAGAGAGAGGGGGAGAGAGAAAATCTGAAGCAGGCTCCACGCTGTCAGCACAGAGCCTGACTCAGGGCTCGAACTAACGAACCGTGAGACCATGACCTGGGCTGAAATCAAGAGCTGGACGCGTAACCAACTGAGCCACCACAGGCATCCTCACTGCCTTTACTTTTGAAAGGGAAGGAAGCAGACCGGCATTTCCCAAAACAAAGTGATGCAGGTTTTACATTTCGATTTTCTTTCCCCAGAGAATGCAGGTGATGCTGCACAGCACATTTTAAACTTAATAAATGAATCCCCCACTCTGGATGAAGACGAGACAAAGATTATTGTTTCTAAAGTATCTGACATTTCACAATGTCATGAGATAAGTATGAATCTAACCCAGATGATACTACAAATAATCAGTGCTGTTTTGGGAAAGCAAAACAATTCAGCATCTGATCTGCGTGAAGTGAGAAATGAGTAAGTACTAATATTTCGGTAAAATAAATTCTTGCATGATATTCACAATATTTATAATTCATTCCTTTGTATGCAGTTATCACCAGTTTTCAAGGTCAGGTAGCTATGCATCCAAAGCCGTGTTTGTGTGATGCAAGGGGGTCATCGCACTCACGTCCCAATTGTGAAGGAATGCATGGCAAATTCTAACTCAACTTTAATCGTAGCAGCTTTTCAAATAAATAGCTACCCCAAACCAAGCCTCCAATCTATTTTCCCAGCCCCGGGGCTCCCCCAATTTCTATAAAATGCATCCACCCAGTGCTCAAGCAAAAAGCTTGAGAATAATACCAGTTACCTCCCTCTACCTTATGGCCTATCAGTAACCAAGTCTTGTAGGAGGCACCGTATGTGATGTTTTTAATCCCCCAAATATTCCTGCCGGTGCTTTTATTCAGTAATTCCTAAACAATGTAAAAAACAGAGATTAAAACTGAAGGAAAGGTCTTACACTGAGGAAATCCTGTAAGGAGAATGGGTTTTATATTAAAGAGGTAGTAATGCTCTTCTCTACTTGTGGTTCCTTGCAGAATTCTGAGGATAATTGAGCGTGCTGGTCACAAGATGGAGTTTTTTGGGAGGACAGCAAATCTGACAGCAGCCAGCCTGGCTTTGGCCATCCTGCGGGTAGACCACACATTTGAAGGCATGGCCTTCAGCATTCGCTCCTACAACGAAGGCGCAGACCCTGAGGTGAGTACAGTTCCGGGAACTGAGAGCCAATCAGGCAAGCACTGTTCCAAGTCTTCGTTCATTTACTCCTTGGGAGGGAGAGGGGATCCTTTTTGTCTTTTTTAAAGGTCTTAGTCTTCAGAGGACCTTATGGAAGTACACATATCCCAGGGAAGATTCAGATAGAACCCTTAGTAGATGAATATCTTGGTTGGAACGGTGTCCACGAGATGTGCGATGACGCCATCTTTGGCCCCATGACCCGAAATCATCTCACATGTTATTTTATTATTAGCTACTATTTATGGAGTACTTATTATATGTTGGGGCACTATGCTACTGTCTGTACAGATGAGGAAACAGAGCAGTTAAGTAACTTGCCCAAGGACACACAACCTAATGGCCAAGCCAGGGTTCAAACTTATGTCTGTTTGGCTTTAAATTCTGGGCCCTTTCGGGGCACCTGGGTGGCTCAGTCGGTTAAGCATCCGACTTAGGCTCAGGTCATGATCTCGTGGTTCGTGAGTTCAAGCCCCGCGTCGGGCTCTGTGCTGACAGCTCGGAGCCTGGAGCCTGCTTCGGATTCTGTGTCTCCCTTTCTCTCTGCCCCTCCCCCACTTGCACGCGCGCAGCGCGCTCTCTCTCTCTCTCTCTCTGTCAAAAAATAAATAAACATTAAAAAAAATTTAAAGCCTGGGCCCTTTCCACCACACCACACCACCTCAGGCCACAGGCTGTCAACCCTTGCTCAAGACAATTTGGGAGGGCACCATTTTTAAAAAAATATATACAGGTTGAAAAATTATAAAACTTACTTATGGGGAAATACACAAATTCTAAGTATACATTTGCTGAATTCTAACAGAAGTGTGCATCTGTGTAACTCCAAACCCATATCAAGATATAGAACATTACTGTCATCCCTCAAATTCCCCTCCTGCTCCTTCCCAGTCAATCCCTGTAGCTACTACATCCACTGGCAGCCACCGTTCTGGTATTTTTCCACCCTAGTTTTGCCTGTTCTGGAACTTTATATAAATGGAATCATATAATATGTTTTCTCTTACATAAGACTTCTTTCATATAGCTTTTTTTTTGTTTCTATAGTTTGTCCTTTTTTATTGCTGTATAATGTTCCACTGTGTGGACATACCAAACATTGTTCTCCTGTTGATGGATGTTGGGATTGTTTCCAGTTCGGGGCTATTATGAACAATAAATCCTTCATTGAACATTCATGTAAAAGTCTTTGTGTCGACATATGTTTTCATGTATCTAGAGTGAATACCTAGGAGTGATAAGTTTAAATTTGTAAGAACCTATCATGCTGGCTCCTAAGTGGATTGTGGAGTGATTGTTTCATTTTTTAAAAATTGAACGACAGTTGATATGCAGTGTCACACTAGTTTGCTTTTTCAATTTTGTATTGGCCATTTGGGTATCTTCTTTGGTGACGTATCGGTTAAAATCGTTCGCCCCTTTTTAACTTGGGTTGTCTGTCTTCTTATTGAGTCGTAAATATTTTTTGTATATTCTGGATACGAGGCATTTATCAGATACATGTCTTGAAAATGTTTTCTCTGTGGCTTGCCTATTCATTTCCTCAGTGATGTCTTTTGATGAGGATAAATTTTAACGTTGATGAGGTATAATTTATCAGTTGTTTTCTTTTATGAGCAACACCCTGTGACTTGTCTAAGAAACCTTTGCCTGCCGGCAGGTCATGAAGATATTCTCCCATGCTTTCCTTTAAGAGATTTATGGTTGTAGCTTTAATGGTTAGGACTATAAACCCCATTGAATTAAGTTTTATGTGTGGTGTGAGAAGGTGTGGTGTAGCATATGGTTTGGAGGTCATTTTGGTCCATATAGATACCCAGTTATTCCACTGCCATTTATTGAAGACTTTTCTTTCCCCATTGGCTTGCTTTGGCATCTTTGACCAAAAAAAAAAAAAAAAAAATCGAATACTCATGCAGATGTGGGTCTATTTCTGAGCGTTCGATTCTGTTCCTTTAATTTTTTTATGGATTCTTATGCCATTATCACACTGTCTTGATTCCTGTAGTCTTGAAATCCTTCAACTTCAAGGTAGTGTGAGTCCTTCGACTTTGTTCTTTTTCAAGATAGCTTTGGTTATTCTAGGCCTTTCCTGTGTCCGTATGAATTTTCGAAGGTGCTTATCAATTTGTACCAAAAAAAAAAAAAAAAAGTGTTGAGAGTGACTGAGATGGCCTCGATGCTGTTGATCAATTTTGGGGAGAATTGATTTCTTAATAATATTGAGTCTTCTCATCCAAGAACATTTACTCAGGTCGATTTTAATTTCCCTCAACAATGTTTTGTGGTTTGTTTATTTATTTATTTATTATTTTAAGTTTTTATTTTCATTCCAGTTAGTTAACATACAGTGTCATATTAGGTTCAGGTGTATAATATAGTGATTCAACACTTTCATACAGTATCTGGTGCTCATCACAAGTGCCCTCCTAGATGGTAAATAGAGATAGACATAGAATGTCAACTGTTTTTATATACCTGCAGCAAATAATTAGAAAATTAAATTTAAAAAATTCCACTTGCAACAACACCAGAAAACATAAAATATTTAGGAATAAATTTATGCTTTCTAGTTTTAAACAGAGCAGTATCACAATGTTTTATAGTTTTGGTTTTTTGTTTGTTTGTTTGTTTGTTTGTTTGTTTGTTTGTTTTTTAAGTAGGCTTCATACCCAGCATGGAACCCAACATGGGGCTTGAATTCCTGACCCTGAGATCAAGACCTGAGCTGATATCAAGAGTTGGGTGCTTAACCAACTGAGCCACCTAGGTGCCCCAATGTTTTGTATTTTTAAGTGGAGTAGTTTCATATGTCTTTTGTTAGGTTTATTCCTAAATATTTTATGTCTTCTGATGCTGTTGCAAATGGGATTTTTTAAAATTTAATTTTCTAATTATTTGCTGCAAGTATACAAAAATAAAGTTGATACTCTCTGTATCCATCTATCTATCTATCTATCTATCTCTAGTTTTCTATCCTATGAACTTGCTAAACTCACATGTTAGCTGTAGCAGTTGTTTTAGAGATTCCTTTTTTAAAAAGTATTTGTGGGTTTTTTTTTTTTAAGTTTATTTTGAGAGAGACAGAGAGTGCAAGTCGGGGAGGGGCAGAGAGAGAGGGGGGCACAGAGGATCTGAAGTGGGCTCTGTGCTGACAGCAGACAGCCCGGTGAGGGGCTTGAACTCATGAATTGTAAGATCATGACCTGAGCCACTGTCAGATGCTTGACCATCCAAGCCACCCAGGTGCCTGCTATAGAGATTCCTTAGGACATTCTTTGTAATGTCATCTGGCAATAGAAACAGTTTAATGTTTTCCTTATTGATTTTTATTCCTTTTATTCCTTTCTTTTGATTTTAGTGCTTCCAATAAAATGTTGGATTGAAATGGTTAAATTGACATCCTTGTCTTGTTCCTGATATCAGAAGAAATGTGTTCACTGTTTTACCATTACTCTGATGTTAGCCATGTTTTTGTTTTGTTTTGTTTTTAGATCCCCTTTATTTGATTGAGGAAGTTACCTTCTGTTCCTAGATTGCTGAAAAATTTTATTGTGAATGGTTGTTGAATTTTGTCAAATGTTTTTTCTGTACCTCTTGAAATAATTGTTTGGCTTTTCTCCTTTATTCTTCTAATATGGTGGATTACATTGATTTTAGGATGTTAAACCAATCTCGTATTCCTGGAAGAAAAGCTACTGGTCACAATGTATTATCATTTTTTATATACGGCTGTTTTCAACTTATATTTTAAGTATTTTTGTGTTTATGTTCATGAAGGATGTTGGTCTGGGATTTTTTCTCATTTTTAAAATAATATTTTATTTCTAATTATTTTTTTATTTTCTAATTTTTTAATTCTATTTTTATTTATTTAGTTAGATTAGGGTTGTGCCAACTTTCTAACAGTGAGTTGGGAAATAGTCCCTGTTCTACTTTTGGAAAGTATTTGTAACGTTGGTGTTATTCCTTCATCAAATGCTTGATAGGGTTCACTAGGAAACTCTCTGGATCTGGAATTTCTGTGTGGGAAGTATTTTGATAGCAAACCCAATGAATTTAATGGATATAGAGCCATTTATATGTTTTGATTCATCTTGTGTGTTTCGGTTACTTATATATTTCAAGAATTTATTTCATCTAACTCGTGAAGCTTGTTGACAATAGTTGTTCATAGTATTTCCTATTTCTTTTTTTAATGTTTATTCATTTTGAGAAAGAGAGAGACAGACAGAGAGAGAGAGAGAGAGAAAGGAGAGAGAGAGAGCACGTGCACGAGCAGAAGAGGGACACAGAGAGAGGAGAGATAGAATCCCAAGCTGGCTTTGCACTGTCAGTACAGAGCCCATTGCAGGGCTGGAGCTCACAAACTATGAGTTGAGCTGAACTCACGAACTCATAACCTGAGCTGAAGTCAAGAGTTGGATGCTTAATGGACTGAGCCACCCAGGTTCCCTTTTCCTATTTCTTAATGTCTATAGAATTTATAGGGATGGTTAGCAAAGTTTTTCTGTAAAAGGCAGTAAATATTTTAGGCTTTGTAAGTCACAGGTGGTCTCTGATGAAATTTTTATTTTCTTTCTCTCTTTTTCTTCCTCCCTTCCTCCCTTCCTCTCTTTCTCTCTCTCTCTCCCCCCTTTCCTTTCCTTTCCTTTCCTTTCCTTTCCTTTCCTTTCCTTCCTCACATTCTTTTAAAAATGAAACGTAAAAGCCATTCTTAGCTTGAGATATATGAAAACAAGCCATAGGTAGGATTGACCTGCTGACCAATTTGTCAATCTCTTATCTATTGTAATAATGCCTCTTTAATTCTTGATAGTGTTGATTTCTTTTCTTGTTCTTTTTTTCTTGGTCAATATAGCCAGAGATTTTTCAATTTTGTTGATCCTTTTTAAGAACCAACTTTTGGCTTTGTTAATTTTCTTTATTGAGTGTTTTTATTTTGTTACTATCTGCTCTTATCTTTAGTATTTCCTTTCACGTACTTATTTTGTGTTTATTTTGCTCTCCTTTATCTAGTTTCTTAAGGTGGATCCATAGGCCATTGATTTTAGGTACTTCTTTTCTAGTAAATCATAAAAAGCTATAAATATCTCTCTAAGCACTGTTTAGCTACAGTCTGCAAATTTTGATATGTTGTATTTTCATGAGCAGTCAGTTCAAAATATTTCCTACTTTCTTCTTTGATGCGTGGATTATTCAGGAGTGCATTCTTTAAGTCCCAAATATTTGGGGAACACCCAACACATATTGTTGTTTTTGATTTCTTGTTTATTTCGTATGGGTCACAGAGTGTACTTGGGATAATTTCAATCCATTTAAATTTGTTGGGACTTGTTTCACACACTTGAAACACTTGGTGTGTTCTACTTGTTGCATATGTTGTACTTTAAATATCAGACCTCAAGGTGGTCGATAATGTTGTTTAGGCCATCTGTGTCTTTACTGATTTTTTTACTAGCTGTTTCCTAATTTAGAGGGGTGTTAAAATCTCTGACTCTGTGAAATTCTCTCTTTCTCCCTTTAGCTGTGTCAAATGTTGCCTTACTTATTTTGGGGCTCTGTTATAATATGACATAAATATAATATCCATTTGTGTTGTTGTGTCTTCCCCATAATAACTCTAATCTTACTTGTTTCTGGTAATGTTCTTTGTCTTATGGTCTATTTTATCTGATTTGAATATAGTCATTGCAGTTTTTTCATGCTTACTATTCCATATACATTTGTTTTTACACCCACTTATTTTCTATTTCTTCATATTCAAAGTGCACTTCAAAAAAAAAAAAGTGCTTCTTGTTGATAGCATACAGCTTGTGTTTCACGTTTTTTATCCATCCTGAAAATATCTGCCTTTTAAATGGAGTGTATAGTCCTTTAACATTTAATGTAATGTTTGATCTGGTTGGATCTAGGATTACCATTTTATTTTATTTTCTATCTGTCCCCTTTGGTTTTTGATCCTCTTTTCCTGATGCTTTTTTGTTAATTTTTTAATATGTATTACAACTGAATTTTCATTTTTTACTGACTTTTTAGTTATATCTGTTTACATTATTTTTGTGATGGTTGCTCTAGAAATTACAATATGCATCTTTATATTTTGCAATATACTTAGAGGAGATATTGTACTACTTCATGTAAAACACTTTGACCATCCATATCCATTTACACCTCTGTCTTTTATGTTATAGTTGTCATATAATTATATCTAAGTAGATCAGAAACTCCACAAGACAGTGTTATAATTATTGCTTTAAAGAGTCTTATGCAATCGAGAGAAAAAAATAGTCTTTAATATTTATGTATATATTTATAATTTTCAATGCTCTTCATTCTTACCTGAAGGTCAGAGTTCCATTTGGTAACATTTTCCCTTCAAATTAAGGAAATTTTTTTTTTAATTTTGTTAAATTTTTTTTTTAACGTTTATTTATTTTTGAGACACAGAGAGACAGAGCATGAACGGGGGAGGGTCAGAGAGAGGGAGACACAGAATCCGAAACAGGCTCCAGGCTCTGAGCTGTCAGCACAGAGCCCGATGCGGGGCTCGAACTCATGGACCGCGAGATCATGACCTGAGCCGAAGTCGGCCGCCTAAGCGACTGAGCCACCCAGGCACCCCTTTAAGGAAATTTGTTTAGTATTTCTTGTAGTACAGGTCTGATGGTGATGAATTTTCTTGGTTTTAGTTTATCTGAAAATGACTCTATTTTGCCTTTATTCTTGAAGGATATTTTTGTTTACCATAGAATTCTGGATTCCCTTGGCAGCATTTTCCCCCTAGCATTTTGAACATAGTCTACTCTCTTCTGGATTCCACATTTTCTGATCAGAAGTCAGTAATCATTTGAATTTTTGTTTCTCTGTATCTGATGTATAAAAGGTCATTTTTCGCTGCTTGCTTTCAATATTTTCTTTGTTTTTTCACAGTTTGGTCTTATGTGTGTGAGTGTGTTTTTCTTTGCATTTATCCTGCTTGAGGTTTTCTGAGATTCTTGAATCTGTAAATTTATGTCTTGAATCTGTAAATTTATCAAATTTGGGGAAATTTCCATCATTATCTCTTTAAATATTACCTCTTCACTGTTCTCTTTCTCCTCTCCTTTTGGGACTCCAATTACATGTATGTAAGATTTTTGGATGTCACCCCACAGGTCCCTGAGGTTAAGTTCATGTTTTTAATCATTTTGCTATCTATTTTTCTGATAGTATAACTTCTGATTTCTCTTCCAGTCCAGTGACCTCTATCATCTTCATGTTACTCTTAAACCCATCCAGTGCAATTAAAACATTTTTGCTATTGTATTTTTGGTTCTAGAGTTTCCATTTTGTCCCTTCTTTTGCTTGTTTCTCTGCTTTTATTTCTTCTTGTTGGATTGATTGCAAGTATATTTTCTTTTAAATACCTGAGCATAGTTACATGAGGTGCTTAAGAATCCTTGTCTCCTGACTCCAACATCTGGGTCATCTCCAGTTTGATCTCCATTGATTGTCTTTTCACTTGAAAATGGGTGATATTTGGGAGCACCTGGGTGGCTCAGTCATTAGAGCATCTGGCACTTGATAGCAGCTCAGGTCTTGATCTCAGGGCCCTGAGTTCAAGCCCCATGTTGGGCTCACACCCAGTGTGGAACCTACTTTAAAAAAAAAGAGAGAGAAAGTGGGTCACATTCATTCTTCCTTCACACGTGGGGTAATTGTGAATTATGTCCTGGGTACTGTGAATGTTATATAATGGAGATTCTGGCTTCTAGTATATTCTTCAGAAAACTATTGACTTTTTTTATACCAGGCAAATAACTCAGTTGGAATTGAACTGTGGATTCCATCTTTGGGATGGCAGCATAAATCTCAGTTAAGTTCCTTTATTCTTCATAGGAGTCCGTCCTGTACATTAGTGGTTCAGAGGCCAGGCAGAGTTTATACTCAGGATTTTGGCTCTTCTTCTCTAGCTTTCTCCTTTCCGTGATTCACCCCAGCCCCCGCCCCGACCTTCCAGTGACAGACTGGGGTTACCCTGGGCTTTGTTTTATGATTCTTCGTGCCGCCAAGACCGCGAGTTTTCTATCAGAATTTTGAGTGGTGTTCACAGCATTAGTTTCACCTTGCCATCAGGTTAAGAGCTGTGAAAACAGGTAACTAACTCACTTTGTAATGTTACCTTTTTCCACGCGTCTACTCTTGTCCAGAATCTGCCTGCTTTTGTTCATTTTCCAGTGCTTTCGAGTCGTGGTTATTTTGTATAGTTATGTGCAGGGGGGTCGAGTCCATTCCGAGCTACTCAGCTACGCCGGAGGCAGATGTTGACTTCCGTTGTATCTGGGCTACATACGGGGCTTTCTATTATAGACTTTGGTGGAGAAACAAATCAACCAACCTCAAGCACATTCTGGGTAAATCAAAGTTCAATGCTTACACATTGTTCACACACAAAGTTCAAAGCCGTCAAAGTTCAATGCTTACACATTGAAGCTAAATCATAACTTCTCCATGGTACTTCATTGCCCTAGCAGAGTTCATTCGTGCGGGAGAAGAACCGTATGGCTTTGGGGTTCACAAATAATTTTTAGAAATATTATAAACTCTCATGTCCCCATGATACAGCTAGCTAGATAATAGTTCCTTGACAGGCAGCATGGATAATGGGGAAAATGTAGGCCCAAATGACAAATATCTTCATTCAATTACATCCCAGCTGTGTGACCCTAGACAAGTAATTTAATCTCCCTGAACCTCTTGATATCATAATACAACATATATTTCAGAGCTGATAAAGGTATTAAATGAGCAAATTCATGTAAGGGTGCCCATATACCCTAGTTTGCCTGGGATTGTCCAGGTTTACCAATTGTGGTCCCAGTTGATTGGTAAAGGTTCTTTTCACTCTCAAAAATGGTCTAGTACTTATAAAATACTATTACCAAATCAAATCAGCAAATTCTTCTAATAGTGAGCCCCTAGAAGAATTCCTAAGGCCTAATGCCTCACTTCTCTGCCTTGCTTTTTAACAAAAGCATCGCCCAGTGACATTTGGGGCAAGTGCCTAATGCTCCTATTGTGTTGGTTTTTGTTCTGGTTTTTTTTTTTTTTTTCCCTCTCAGAAATGTATGGGCAAAGAGGGCCTGCTTTCAAAGGCTTTCTGATTCTCAGCAATAAATCAGGCAAATCACCTGATTCATCATTCCCCTTTCCACCTCTGTGCATACCCAGGTGGAAGTAGATCAGAAGGAGAGAAAGTCAGAGATAAGTTGGGAAAGAAAAAAGTTGTGTGTGTGTGTGTGTGTGTGTGTGTGTGTGTGTGTCTGTGTGCACCCTGGTCATGTCTTTCCCTGTGATCTGAGAGAGAGAGCGAGAGAGCTTGTGTGTGTGCTTGTGTCCATGCATAAAAGGATAGCTTGTAGAACTCGTTCCCACCCTTCCGCCTCACAGCGGGGTCCTCCAGGGTTGTGGCTGTGGCTGGGGTGGGAGGTCGGGAGGGCTTCAGGTTCATGAGTGATGATTCCAGTTTCTATTTCTGGCTTGTCTTGGCAGATTTATCTGGGTGAAGTCCCTCTGGGAAGGATTTTGGCTTCCATATATTTGCCTAAATCACTGAGGGAGAGAATTCCTCTTAGCAGCTTACACACCATCTTGTTTAATTTTTTTGGCCAAACTTCACTCTTTAAGGTAAGTTCTTGCCTCTGGTAACTGTCACGAGGTGACATACGGTGACTCATTGTAATTATGAACTCTTGCTATTTTCATGACGTTCTGTTTATTTTAGAATACGCTCTCTGATTTATTCTGTGAGTCTCCTGGCACAAACCCTGGCCCTCAGAATGAATCAACATCTTCTTTAATGATGTTCCACAGTGTTTAATTTTCACAGCCTCTCAGTTTTGGAAGGAACCTTAAGGATTATCTGGTGACCAAACAGAGGCCTCAAGATGTTTTCAAACCAGAAAAGAACAGCAAGTTCTCCTGCTGCAATGCTGCTTCAGCTGGCCTGTGCTTTGCCCCCGAATCTCCCCTGGCTCCTCAAAGCCTCACATGCCCACTCTTTGGGGCCAATTTATTCGCAGCTGAGTGGTGTCCAGCGAGACCCTTGCCTTCAAGCACTTTTTGCTCCTTCCTACCCCCTCCACAGAACCTTTTCTGAGGGCTCCTGTCCCACCCGTCATTAAAACAAAGAGGCAGTACGATGTGGTGGTTATGAGCACAGATTCTGGGGCCAGACCGGCAGAATTTAAAGTCAACTATGCGTTGCTATCATTATTGGCCTGTTTGGGGGGCTCAGTCTAACAACAGGTTCATTTGTTTGGCCCACTCTGCCCCATCTAGCTGTTGGGAAGACAGCACCCAGAGCTGGCACGAAATAGTTGATGATCACTATTAACTGTTAACATTCACACTTTATTATCTCATTTGCTTATGAGAAACCTTGACCCAAAGAGTGCTGTGGTCTGAATGCTGTGTCCCCCAGAATTCATGCGTTAACACCCTAACCCCCAAGATGATGGTATTAGGAGGTGGAGCCTTTGGGAGGGGATGAGGTCCTGAGGGTGCAGCCGTCACAATGGGATCAGTTATCTTATGCAAGAGGCTCCAGAGAGCTTGCTTGACTCTTCCATCATGTGAGGGCCCAGCAAGAAGATGCCATCTAGCAACCAGAAAGCAAGCCTTCACCAGAACTTGACCATGTAGGCACCCTGCTCTTGGACTTCCAATCTCGACAGCTGTGACAAATAAGTTTCTGTTGTTGATAAGCCACTCGGTCTGGTATTTTGTTCTAACAGCTTGGATGGACTAAAACAAAGAGGCTAAGTGATTTTGCTCAAGGTCACACGGCTAGGAAGTGGTATAACTAGTAATCCAATCCAGGCTGTCTGACTCCAAAGTTCAAGTATTTAAGAGATCCATACATTAACAGTCAAGTATGTTTTCATTTCCTAGAGAGGCTATCCAAAGGAATGAATTTATAATGGTCAAATATTCACAGAGTCATTGCAGGGAGATTGTACTGGGCCAGCTTAAATATACCACATACCCATACCACATACCAACTCAAATATAATACATCGTCTCCGGCTACATCTGTAGGGTAGCTTCTGTTCTCTTGGAATTCTCTAGTGGCTCCCATTTCTATCTAAATCCTATTTGTTCTTGTGGATTTAGCTCAAATCCCACCCAGAAAGCCTGCCTGGAGTTCGTGAGCCCCTGCTTTCCTCCTCACCCCCTGCTTGCATTCTTGTCTTACACCTCCATCTAGTTTCTGGTCTGGTTTCCCTAAGTAGATTGTGGCATATGTCATGGGTCAGACATGTTTTATTTTCGTGGATCCTAGCACAGGGCTAGGTACCCAACATGTTTTCAGTAGATACATATTTATTAAGGCTTATCTTTAAAAAACAAGGAAAAAAACTGGTTAGGTCTGAGACAAGAGAGTTAATGAACAAAGACTTTAATAAAAATTAAGAATGTGGCTCATAGCACTCCGACCCTTTTGGTAAGCTTGAAATTTCCCTGTATCATCTGACATGCCATTATTTTTGTCTTAATTTCTCTCCTTTCTGTAGAGGGCTGTGTTTGTCTCATAGAACAGAAGATAAATTTATGTTGCATAGATTCCACCCCTAATCAGTAATTTTTATTCACTGACACCTTCCATTGAAGGGGATTAAAGATCTTTGCCAAAATTAGCCGACAGACGTCATGGTGCCATCACTTTCAGAACTGGAAGGGCCCTTGTAACTCACAGTGGCGCATCTCCTTTTACCAATGAGGGTATTGAGGGGAAGGGACCTGCTAGAGATGACACAGTGTATTCATTTGGTCACACAATTATTATTCGGTCCGCAAATATTTATCAAATTCCTACTGTGTGTCTTGTGTGGTGCTGGATGCTGGGGATACAACAGCAAGCAAGACAGACATGGTGCCTGCCCTCATAGAGCTTACAGTCCGATGGGAGAACAGAAGCCTAAAGATTCCAACTTTGAAGGGGATGACCTGAGTCAGGGGCCTGTGCCCCTGATTGTTGGGGGGGCTACTTAGAATAGATGCCAGCCTCTAGCTCCCTTTCCCCTGGGTCCCGAGTCTCATGGCCTTGCTTTGATGCAGCTTCCTCTAACATCTTTTGATCAAAATCTTAACTGCCATTACACCATATTACTTTAAAAATTGTTGCTAAGATAGGGGCACTTTTACCCCAATGTTTATAGCAGCACTCTCAACAATAGCCAAGTGATGGAAAGAGCCTAAATGTCCATCAACTGATGAGTGGATAAAGAAATTGTGGTTTATATACACAATGGAGTACTACGTGGCAATGAGAAAGAACGAAATATGGCCCTTTGTAGCAACGTGGATGGAACTGGAGAGTGTGATTCTAAGTGAAATAAGTCAGTCAGAGAAAGACAGATACCATATGTGTTCCCTCTTACGTGGATCCTGAGAAACTTAACAGGAACCCATGGGGGAGGGGAAGGAAAAAAAAAAAAAAGAGGTTAGAGTGGGAGAGAGCCAAAGCATAAGAGACTCTTAAAAACTGAGAACAAACTGAGGGTTGATGGGGGGTGGGAGGGAGGGGAGGGTGGGTGATGAGTATTGAGGAGGGCACCTGTTGGGATGAGCACTGGGTGTTGTATGAAAACCAATTTGACAATAAATTTCATATATTAAAAAAAATTGTTGCTAAGACACCCCTCTTGGAAAACACACACCTCCTCCTCCACTAGTGGCAGTTCTCTAGGAGAAGGACGGAGCATTAGGCAAGTACAATATGGCACAGGGGCTCTGGGAGCATAGAAGAGAACACCTACCCTTGTCTGGGAGATCAGGAAAGGCCTACAGAGGTGTTGGCTGAAACCCGAGGTTGAGTAGAAGCTAGGAGATGAAAGGGGGCAGGGAGAAGGATGGAGGAGCGCTTTGGGCAGAGGGAACAACTTCTCTAAAAGGTTCAGAAGTGAAACTGGTAAAACTTGAGCCTAGAACCAAAGAGCGGAAGAGTGAGAAATGATTTAGCTCCTTTTCCCGCATGGCCGCCATTTTGTAGGAAAGGAAAATAAAACCTGAGGACAGGTTAATTAAGTCCTGGGTCTCTGTGTGTTGCCCCTCTTTTGGCATCTCCATTACAGAAAACTGTATGTCTTAGACTAAATTGAGAGGGTTGTTAGGTATCGCCTGGTCCACTTTTCTTCCTGTTACCAGTGTAACAGAGAGGGGAAGAGGCTTTCAAGGAACAAGAGGGCTTGGGCTAGCACTTGGTCTTTTGACTGTCAGCCAGGGCCCTTGCCACCATATTGTGCTGTAGGTCCACCTCTACCTCATGCCGCCCCCGGGGGAATTCCTCTGGGAAGGGAGCATTGAACCACTAGGTTGGTTTCGGATGAACACAGCTGGGCAGGAACATGAAATGAGTAGCTTCCTAGCAGAGCCCCAGGCTGTGTTCACAATCAGCCAGTTCTCAGTGGCTTCAGGGCTCAGAAATGTGGCATCTTCTGAAAGTGCCCCAAGTGTCAGGGTTCAGAGAGTTATCAAAGTCGGGAATAGTTTCACTTTGTTCCTAGTGCGCTACTGAGTTGCAGGTAACAACAAAATATTAACAAAGCCAATGCTTTTTTTTTTAATAGATATTTGGGTATGTAGCTGGGATTAGTGAATTGTTTTAGCTGGGTAAAATTGAGACCTTATGTGAAGACAGGAGGTGAGCTAAATGACGTCTAAAAATTTCTTCTCAGGGGCACCCGGCCGGCTCAGTCATTAGAGCACGCGACTCTGGGCCTTGGGGTCGTGAGTTTGAGCCCAATGTTGGGGGCAGAGTTTACTCTGAAAACAAATAAAATCTTTAAAAAATTAAAAAGTAAATAAAAAATAAAGATTTCTCCTCAGCTTGTGAATTTCTTTTCTATATTTCTGTACCTAGTGCCGTGCATTAATAATTCTGAGTCGATTAACAGGCAAGAAATTGGAAATTTAGGACCTGAACCCCTCTCCCTTATATGTTTCATCTACAGACCAAAAATGTCACTAAAGCATTAACTACCTTTGTGGTGAGTGCCAGCGTTTCACATACATCAGTTCAAAACTTGGCTGACCCAGTGGTTATTTCTCTGCAGCATGTTGGAGGAAACCAGGTAACATACCCATTTTCACCTCGGAATAGAAAGGCCTCAGAACCCCTCGTGAATTTCTTGTTAAACACAATTGGCTACTTAACATATGTGATTCTAAGACTCAATGAAGATCGTCCCATTCCAGATAGTAGAGATGTGTTGTAATGGAGGCCTTCTAGAAATAATGCCATAGCTTCAGGGGATAACTAAGTAATGGAGGCCTTCTAGAAATAATGCCATAGCTTCAGGGGATAACTAAGTAATGGTGGGCTCCTAGCACTATGACAGATCGGCAGAGAGGACTGACTAGGGTGGGTGGGTCTTTCAGTTGTCCCATCACACTAAATGATATTTAATTCCATTTGTTTTTGAGTGAGGCAAGCAATTTAAAATAATTGGACATTTTTATCCTTTTGAATTGCCATGGAGAGCATCAAAATATGTATTAATTATCACCAAAGGATTAAAGCCATAGTCATATGGCATAACATACGGTATATATTACTAAATGATCAAATTTAGCTGTAGTATAAGAATGAACTACTATTCCATTCTTTGATGTTAATGTATGTCCAGTGTGAAGTCTTAATAGTTTCCTTTATTCCCAATCTAGAAGACCATATGGCACAGCATATTTTTCACAGGTCTTAATTCTAGAGAGGAAGAAGGAAGAGTGGGAGAGGGAAGTAATAAAAAACAGATACCAAATGGAACATGTTAGATGGGTAAGAGCTCTCAATTCCAGCAGGGGCCCCAGCTCTCCAGGCATCCACCAATAACCAATTTCTCATTGTCTCCAGTTCCCTGGACATTCTAGGAGCTGGTGAGGCCCCAGCAATGCCCGCTGGGTCTAATAAGCATGCAGCTCAACTTGGTATCCATAAGGCTTGATCTCAGCTGTGAGCTCCAAATTCCAAAGTCCCATCAGGAACACCTACCCCACATCAGACCTGCATTGACCATCCAGAGGCTCCTCCTGGGTCTTGCACCAGGAGAGTGTGACAAATTCTTGTGTTACCATATATATGTATATATATATATATATATATATATATATATATATATATATATAGTGTGTGTGTGTGTGTACATGTTTAGTTTTACTGTAACAAAGCCACTTGTACACTTTTAACAAATTGAGCATCATCGTTCCTTTCCAGTGAAACAAAAAGAAAATTTAAACATCAATAGGAACAAAATTACAATAACGCATGTCAATTCCAAATATGATCCTACAGGTTCTGCTGATTCTCCCGTTGAGTGGCTGGGCTCAAGTCATTATTAGGAGAGAATGTCATTTTATCAAAGTGTCATCTTCAACTGCAAGGATGTCCGTTAAACATCACAACTTAACATGCCAGAGGAGAAGCTATTGTTGTCAGAATGCCCACTTAGCCCACCCAAACATCTCAAACCCAACCCTTGGCTGACCTTCTATTTAAAAAAAAAAAAAAAAAACTCTTGATTTTGAGAGATAGAGCATGAGCAGGGAAGGGGAAGAGAGAGAGAGAGGGAGAGAGAGAATCCCAAGCAGGCTCTGCGCTGTCAGTGCAGAGCCCAACACAGGGCTCGATCTCACAAACCATGAGATCACAACCTCAGCCGAAATCAAGAGTCGGACGCTTAACTGACTGAGCCAGCCAGGCGCCCCTGCTGACCTTCTATAACCCCATTTTTTAAAGGTTTTTTGTTTGTTTTAAACAAGAGAAAGTGGACAGGTACACGTTGGTAATGCTCACTGTTCATATTCCCATAGGAACACTGCAATCTCTGAGCCCAATATACAGAGAAAGTAGGGAAAAAGCTAGAATTATATGTCCTCCTACCCAGGGGCTAGCACCCTCCGGACTCCAGCAGAACTAGGGGGGCAGAAAGTTTTTCTGTTTTCTCACAGAGCACGGTGGTGTTGACTCCATCAAGTTTTGTTGAGACAGGAAGGGATAAAAGTTCATTTGGAACAGAAAAGGCTAGAGATTATTTTCCCACTGTATGATGCTCAAGGTATTTCCCCCCCACAATAAGTTGAGAACCATGATATAAAAGGGGAGAAAAGAGGCTTCAAAAAACAGGGTGAATGAGCACAAGAGGAGGGGGAAAAGAAAGAGAGCTACTTGCTCTCAGGGACGAGGAAATTTCTCAGAGACAAAGAAAGGTTGGAATCCATGTGTGTTCCATTAGTCAGCTTTTCCTTCCTCCTCCTCCTCTCCTTCCTCCCCCTCATTGTCACGTTCGGCTTCCTCACCTTCATCGTCACCCCCTTCATCAATATCTTCCAATCCTCCTTCATTTTCATCATCATCATCTTCTTCCTCCCCTCCTCCTCCTTCATCATCCGTTTTGGGAACGAAATAGCGCTGTCACAGATCTGGCCAAATACTGTCTTTGGTGACCCCTCCAAACTCATCTGCATCAGAATGGTCAGTAAAGCAGGTGAAGAAGCTCTCTGATGCCTCACGCTGTCTCTTCCTACTGGCTCTATCCTGTGTTTGACTGGAACATTTCATCAGATCCTCTCTGGATTTCCACTTGATTTCAGTGGACTTGGAAGAGGGAATGCCATTCTTGTCCTGATGAAATTCTGTGGAAAGAATTTTATTTTTGAAGTAAGGGTTTTCATCACAGTAAAAATCTATTCTGTAACCTGATTGAATATCTCCAAATTCTGTCACTTCAACTCTTGTCAGATAATGCAGCCCCCCTTCCGGGGCACCTGGGTGGCTCAGTTAAGCGTCCAACTCTTGATCTCAGCTTCAGGTCTTGATCTCCAGGTTGTGAGTTGAAGCCCCATGCTGGGTGTGAAGCCTACTTAAAAACATTAAAAAAAAATAATGCAGGGTCTCCACCCTCCTCCCCAGGCAGTGCAGACACTGTGGATGGTTGACAAATGCTGTTACCCCCAAATCTGGGATCTTGGCGATCAATTCCAACCTTTTCTGAAAAAATGGTTGGCAGAATTTGTTATATTCCTGTTGTACTTTCAAAATGTCCTCACTGGCTCATGCATAAGTCTGTCTATTTCATTTTGTACTTCATCAATATGTTCAGCTCCTTCTTGCTGCTCTTTTTTTTTCCCCCCTTCGGCAAGTGTTGACAAGTTGACGTCTCCTTCAGCTTAGGGGCAGGAGACAGTCTCTTTTTCTTCCTGTGAGGCGGGAGGGAAGACTGGCTTTGAGAGCCATGCTGTGAGGAAGGGCCATGAAATAAGGGCAGATGCACATCTGGAAGAAGCTCTGATTACTCCTCTTTACCAAATATTTTAAAGGGCACGCACCAGACCATCGTTCGGTAACATGCCATTTTCTCACTTGTAAACCCCAAGTCACCTGGGGTTAGTCTTAAAACCAACTAGCGAATGATCTAAGTATGTGTGTCTCTACTGTTTGAAAAAAACATGAAGAAGAAACATGTTTCTTGTGTGTAGTTGTCATCATGTGGAAAGTATCACAAGGAAAGATGTTTACCTCCGATTTGTCTTTTTTTTTTTTCTAGAATTATGATCAAGTTCACTGTGCGTTTTGGGACTTTGGGAGTAACGGTAAGTATTTTTCTTAGCAAGCTTTGTTTTCGGCTCTCAGTGCGACTTTGCCCCTGACCATTTTTCTAGTTGGCCGTTGGATGACTTGGAACCGTGCTGTCTTACCAGACCCTACAGAGAACTCTGACGGACCAAGATACGAATATTAGTTTTACACCTAGTTAGGGCATGGGAGGTTAAAAAAAGAAGCCCTTTCTTCTTGATAAGAGACTTATTTGGGGGATTAGAAAAAAATCATATAGCTCGGGAATAAGGAAAATTGGAAGACCGGGTGCAGAGTGGCCTTGAGCTGTTTGAAGCAAGTTGAGAAACGAACACCTGGCTTTTCATCTGTGTTTTCCCACGAAGATTTGCAACATCTACTATCTTCTTTATTCCCCTCATCTCTTCTAGACTGACTGTGTGACCTTGGGTAGTCCATTGACTCTCTTGGGGCCCCAATCTTTTTATCTTTTCATTGAGGGGGTAAGACTTCTTGGGGGGTCTCAAATGGCCCTTCCTGTTTGGCTAGGTATGAGTCGTTGGGGACAGTAAGAGAAGGAATTGGGCTTGGGGATTGCTAAAGGGCCTCCTCCTAGGCTTGCCTTCTCCCTTGGAATCTCCAGGGATATTGCCAAATCTCAAAGTATTCCCACCCAGAATCCATTTTCCCTGGAATGCCAAGAATGACTATGTGCCCCTCTGCCTGGGAACTTTTCCCTTTTCAGTCTCTCTGAAATTCTGGGAGAAAAAGGAAATTCTCCTCTGGCTTGACTCCCTGGGATGTGGGACTACCAGTCCTTTCCTACAACAGGGATAGCATGTCCTTTCCTGATCTTCTCCAAGTCTCCCAGGATAAGATTCTTGTAAAATGATGAGCCTTGACCCCCACAGCCTCAGTAAGTTAATCCGCATGCTCACCAATGCCAGTTGCCAGACTTCTCCCGGGTCACCCTTTGCCCCCCACCCTCCGTCCATGGATCCAGAACCTCTGGAATCTATGGAGTTATCCTGGATGGACAAATTTTAATGACACTTAGCTGCCTATTTTATGATAACCTCTCTGGTCTAGTGCTATACTGGACGTTTTACTCTAGATCTGGCCTAGTATCTGAGATCTACAGGTTATGGAGGTGCGAGGGTTGGTTTTAAAACCCCTAAATAAGCTCAGGAGTGAGAAACTAGGCAAGTGTCAAGTAAACCAGAGACTCTAATTGGCCCTAAGGAGTGACAGACCATGATCTGGCTTGAACTGGTTGTTTCAGATGTCTATTCTGGGGCCACCAAGCAGGCCAAAATGTCAGCCCATATTCCATAGCTCATGTCCTTCAGAAAGTTCTAGATCTACCTGTTTTCTATTTGTGCTACTTAAGAAAACAGTTCTTACTCTGTCACTCCAGCATGGTGGCATAACTGTTGTTCGTGATTAGAGTCTGTCCTCATCTCTGGCAGGAATCTGTAGAAGTTCCTGTGCCAGAACCAGAAGTGAGAGCCAAAGAGGGTATGCCATGCATGAAGTTCCCAAAAAGTCAATTTCACCTATTAGACTTAATTTCATTTCAATGTTCAACTATACCTCTATCTTATTCTCTTAACAAAGAATACTAATTATAACACACGCTCGGAAGGTGCCCATAATGAAAAGTTAAACATTTCTGAGAAAAACAAAATTGCTTTGAAATTCCCTTCTGTCTCCTGCAGATGGGCAAGGTGGATGGAACTCGTCAGGCTGTAAAGTAAAGGAAACAGACGTAAATCACACAATCTGTCAGTGTGACCACCTCACCCATTTTGGAGTCTTAATGGTGAGTTGTCTCTTAATCGCTCCTTGATAGAATTTGGACAACTTTTATTAGATTACAGACCAGAAATATATGTGTGAACTCTTATGGAAAAGTGGCATGCAAGGGGGAGAAAGCCCCCTCTTCGTCCATCCGAAGTAAGGCAGATTGAAATAAATATTTATTTTTTCTCCTTGTAAAAGTAATGTCTGCTTCTCAAGATTCAAACATGACAGAAAAGGTCCCTATAATCCCCCTCCCAAGAGATCACCACCTTTTTTTAAAGTTTATCTATTTATTTTTGAGGGGGGGGAGGGCAGGTGGGGGGAGAGAGAGACAGAGAGACACAGAGACACAGAGACAGAGACAGAGAATCCCAAGTAGGCTCTGTGCTGTCAGCATGGAGCTGGACACAGGGCTTTATCTCATGACTGTGAGATCATGACCTGAACTAAAATCAGGAGCCAGATGCTTAAAAACTGACTGAGCCATTAGGCACCCCAAGATCACCACTTTAACACCTTTATATGCATTCTTTCACATTCCTTTCCTATGTGTATATTAACACGTTGTTATTTTATAAAAATGGGATCAAAGTATTCACCCTCTTTTTGCCACTGGCCTTGCACTAAACAATACAGTGGGACACCTTTCGGGCAAATACATATCCATCTACTTCAATTTTCACAACATCTTTATAGAATTCTCTTGTGTGGATTTAACACAGTGAATTTAACCAGTCCCCAATAGACAGGCGTTTTAGTTGTTGCTGTTTTCCCCCATCATGAGCAATGCTGTAAGACACATTTTTACTCATTTTATCTCCTAACACTGGTGTAACTATTTCTGTAGGATAAATTGATGGCAGTAGAATTGCTGGGTCAAAGGGTATCGTCATTCAAATTTTTAATTGTCAGGCTGCAAGAACAGTACAAGAGCTATCTGACCAATTCACATATTCGGGCTTAGAGCCTCATTAGTTAGTTAACTCTACCATCTCTTTAGTTCCCTATGGCCCTCCCTAACATCAGGACTTGCTGAGGTTTCCTCCAAAATGGCTCTCAAAGGGGCGTCTGGGTGGCTCAGTTGGCATGCCACTCTTGATCTTGGGCTTGTGAGTTTGAGCCCCATGGTGCACGGAGAGTTTACTTAAAAAAAAAAAAAAAGGAAGGAAGGAAGACGATGGCTCTAAAATGTATTTCTTCTTCTCGACCCCTTTCTGAGTACTTTCTTAGTTTTCTTAACTTACTTTATTATATATATGATATACTGTTATCTAAATGTGTTGTGCACGAGTTGTTTCTCCTACTAATGGTAGGCTCCTTGAGGGCCGAGTGTCTGTTTTATATTCCTTTTCTTTTCTTTTTTAACCATGTTTATTCAAAAAGGAGAGGCACTCCATTGATACTTACTGAATTGTAGGAATTACGTTGAGTTCTCTCCAAGTTGGTAGGGGGTCAAAAGACCAGGGCTCACATCCCAGCTCTGTCACTAACTACCTATCTGATCTTGATCAGGTTGGTTTACTTGTTTGGACCTTAGATTTGTCTTCTGAAACGTGAAAGGTGGGAGTGGACCGAGATTTCTTAACCTTGGCACTAATGATATTCTGAACCAAAGAATTCTTTACTGTGGGGACTGTTCTCTGCATTGCAGGATGTTGAACAACATCCCTGGCCTCTGCCCACTAAATGCCAGTAGCACCCCCAGTTATGGCAACCAAAATGTTTCCAGACATTGCCAATGTCCCTGGGAGAAGGGCAATATCGCTTCCAGTTGGGAACTACCGGGGGGACCAGTGCTTCTTAACCTTTTATAATTCATAAATCTCTATAAGTATCTGAGGAAAACTGCGGACCTTGTGTCCAGAACAAGGCACACACAGATTCCTATGACTCTGCATGCCATTTCAGGTTTCCTATGGTCCTCAGGTTAAGACATTTCTGGATTATGTGATCCCTAAAGCCCATTTTGTCTCTTAATTTCATGAAAGTTATTTAAAGTCTAAAGAAAAGGAACATTTTTTAATGTTCTGTGTAGTGTTTGGGGACGCTTAGTTCAAATAATGATTCACTTTGCATCCCAAATTCACCTCTATTAGTTTGGTTATATTTTAAGTGTGGAACATGTTAATGACAATAAAACCAAGGACTAAATGTTCTTCCAGTGCTGTTGATGACTCTTCATGACCTGTACACAGTAAGTTGCACTAGGCATACTCAAAAAAACAACATACAGTCTTATCGTATACCCATCCACGTACCCCGGTTTTGTAAGAGCTATAGCTGAGATGCTATATATCCTGAGAACCTGCCGCTAGTGATCCCTGGAAGGCTTTTACCATAAACTTGCTCTGGAAAATGTATCAAACACAGCCTATTGCATTTCCTAGGATTTATCCAGGTCTGCAGTGGATGCAGTGAATGAACGGATATTAGTGCTTATAACATACATTGGATGTGGAATCTCCTCCATTTTCCTGGGAGTTGCAATGGTGACATACATAGCTTTTCAGTAAGTTGATAAAGTCCTGCTCTGAGTAGGTTTAATTTGGTTTGATGAATGCTGTTGTCACTGTAACCATGTTAATTTCGTAAAATGTTCCTATTCATCACAATAAGAAGAGGTCAAATCCATTAGATTATGAAGTGCATAGATGAAAAACTAACAACCCAGGCTCCTCTAAAGAGAGGGGGGGGGGTTGTAATTCGATTTTTAAAAAGCAATACAAAAACACTAAGCATAAAAGGAAAAGTTGATAAATTGGATTTCATTGAATTTAAGAACTTCTTTTATCAAAAGACACCATTGAGGTGCCTGGGTGGCGTTGGGAGTTGGTTAAGCGTCCGACTTCGGCTCAGGTCATGATCACATGTCTCCTGGGTTTGAGCACCATATGGGGCTCTGGTGCTGACAGCTCAGGGCCTGGAGCCTACTTCAGATTCTTTGTCTCTCTCTTTCTCTTTCTCTCTCTCTCTCTGCCCCTCCCCGACTCACACTCTGTCTCTCTCTCTCTCTCTCTCAAAAATAAACATTAAAAAAATTTTTTTTTAAAAAAGACACCATGAAGATAGTGAAAAGGCAAACCACAAATTGGGAGAAGATATTTAAAATGCATATTGTAATGCATATATCTGACAAAGGACTTTTTTGTAGGATGCATATGAGTGTGTGTATGTATATACACACAAACACACACACACATATATATACATATATATATATATATATACATACTCCTACAGATGAAAGACAGACAATACAATTAAAAGTAGGCAAAGGTGGCACAAAAACAGACACTCAGATCAATGGAACAGAATAGAGAACCCAGAAATGGACCCACAAACGTATGGCCAACTCATCTTTGACAAAGCAAGAAAGAATATCCAATGGAATAAAGACACTCTTTTCAGGAAGTGGTGCTAAGAAAACTGGACAGTAACATGCAGAAGAATGAACCTGGACCACTTTCTTACACCAGACACAAAAATAAACTCAAAATGGATGAAAGACCGAAACATAAGACAGGAAGCCATCAAAATCCTCAAGCAGAAAGCAGGCAAAAACCTCTTTGATCTTGGCCGCAGCAACTTCTTACTCAACACGTCTCCAGAGGTGAGGGAAACAAACACAAAAATGAACTATTGGGACCTCATCAAAACAAAAAGCTTCTGCACAGCAAAGGAAACAATCAGCAAAACTGAAAGGCAACTGATGGAATGGGAGAAGATATTTGCAAATGACATATCAGATAAAGGGTTAGTATCCAAAATCTCTAAAGAACGTATCAAACTCAACACCCAGAAAACAAATAATCCAGTGAAGAAATGGGAAAAAGACATGAATAGACACTTCTCCAAAGAAGACATCCAGATGGCCAACCGACACATGAAAAAATGCTCAGCATCACTCATCATCAGGGAGATACAAATCAAAACCACAATGAGATACCACCTCACACCTGTCAGAATGGCTAACATTAACAACTCAGGCAACCACAGATGTTGGCAAGGGTGCGGGGAAAGAGGATTTCTTTTTTTTTTTTTTTTAACGTTTATTTATTTTTGAGACAGAGAGAGACAGAGCATGAACGGGGGAGGGGCAGAGAGAGAGGGAGACACAGAATCGGAAGCAGGCTCCAGGCTCTGAGCCATCAGCCCAGAGCCCAACGCGGGGCTCGAACTCACGGACCGCGAGATCGTGACCCGAGCTGAAGTCGGACGCTCAACCGACTGAGCCACCCAGGCGCCCCAAGACGACTTCTTTTGTATTGTTGGTGGGAATGCAAGCTGGTGCAGCCACTCTGGAAAACAGTATGGAGGTTCCTCAAAAAACTAAAAATAGAACTACCTTGTGACCCAGTAATTGCACTACTAGGTATTTATCCACGGGATACAGGTGTGCTGTTTTGAAGGGGCACAGGCACCCCCATGTTTATAGCAGCACTATCGACAATAGCCAAAGTATGGAAGGGGCCCAAATGTCCATCGATGGATGAATGGAAAAATAACATGTAGTATATATATATATGTATACACACACACACACACACACACACACACACAATGGAGTATTACTCGGCGATCAAAAAGAATGAAATCTTGCCATTTGCAACTATGCGGGTGGAACTAGAGGGTATCATGGTAAGCAAAATTAATTAGAGAAAGACAAATATCATATGACTTCACTCATATGAGGACTTTAAGAGACAAAACAGATGAACATAAGGGAAGGGAAACAAAAATAATATACAAACAGGGAGGGAGACAAAACAGAAGAGACTCATAATTATGGAGAATAAACAGAGGGTTACTGGAGGGATTGTGGGAGGGGAGATGGGCTAAATGGGTAAGGGGCATTAAGGAATCTACTCCTGAAATCATTGTTGCACTATGTGCTAACTAACTTGGTTGTAAATTAAAAAAATAAAATAAATAAAATAATAAAAATAAATAAAAATTAAAAAATGAAGTACAAATGTTTAATTTAAAAAAAGTAGGCAAAGGACTTGAGCAGGTACCTCACAAAAGAGGATATCCATGTGTAATCCTAACCTTTACTCATATGGCTAATAGCCATGTGACAAGGTTCTCAACATCATTATTCATCAGTGAAATGCTAATTAAAACCACAGTTATATTTCTGTGTACCTACCGGAATGGCTAAAATTAAAAATACTGGCAAGAGCAAGTGCCCAAAAGGGTGTGGAACAGCTGGAACTCTTTTCTAAAAATTTTAAAGATGTTTATTTATTTTGAGAGGGTGAGACAGAGTGAGAGAGAAAGAGAGAGAGTGTGCACAAACCAGGGAGGGGCAGAGAGAGGGAGAGAGAGAATTCCAGGCAGGCTCTGCACTCCACGGGGCTTGATCCCACGAACCATGAAATCATGACCTGAGCTGAAATCAAGAGTCGGACTTAACCAACCGAGCCACCCAAGCGCCCCTCAAATGGAACTCTTATACGTTACTGGTAGGGATGCAAAATGGCACAGATGCTTTAGAAAATTCTTTGGCAATACGTACTGCTGGAGATGAATATATATCTAGCTGTTGACCCGGAAACTTTACTATTCGAGAGAAATGTGGACATGTGTCCACCAAAGGATATATACAAGAATATTCACAGCAGCTTCATTCATAGTGGCCCCAAATTGGAAACAACCCCAATGTACATTAACAGTTGACTGGATGAATAAATTGTGGTATGCTCATAAAACGGAATGCTTCACAGCAGTACAAAAAGAATGAACTGTTTCTGAACAATACAACATAATATCAAACGCTCATAGACACAGAGTTGAGCCAAAAGGAAGCCAGAAAAAAAGGAAAGCATACTGCATGGTTCCATTTACATGAAGTACTAAGTACAGGCCCAACTAAACCTGTGGGGACAAAAGCTAAAATATTGGTTACTTCTACTATGTGTCAGGGGGAGTTGGGGGTTGTTATTGAATGGGAGAAGGAACGAAGGAGCCTTCTGAGATTTGAAAATATTCTACCTCTAGCGTAGGTGTTTGCAAATGACATATCTGATAAAGGGTTAGTATCTAAAATATATAAAAAACTGGGGCACTGACTGGCTCAGTCGGAAGTGTGTGTGACTCCTGATCTCAGGGTCGTGAGTTCGAGGCTCATGTTGGGTGTAGAGATTACTAAAAAATAAATAAATAAACTTCTAAAATGTGTACAATACAATGGTTTAAACAATATGTAAGAAAACTGATACAACTGACTACCCCCCAAAAACAAATAATTCGATTAAAAATGGGCCGAAGACATGATCAGACATTTCTCGAAAGAAGACGTCCAGATGGCCAACAGACACACAAAAAGATGCTCCACATCACTCATCATCAGGGAAATGCAGATCAAAACCACAATGAGATACCACCTCACCCCTGTCAGGGTGGCTAAAATCAACAGCACAAGAAGTAACAAGTAGATCAAGCTTTGAGTCTGCTGAAGGAGTGATGATAGAATGGTAGTATTCAGGAAACACCTCCCTCCCCTCTCCCCAAGAGAAAAAGACAAGGAGAAAGTAAAAGAAAAATAAAAGGGGGCTGCTTAGCTGCCTGAGGTTAGTATTATTCCTGTTAGAAAAGGGCACCGTATTTAGGATACTTTGACTACCTGGAAAGAGGGTGGGGAGCTCAATAATCCAGACGTGTAAGGTAGAACGAGCAAGTTCAACAGTCACTTCTTTTGTTCTTTCACTTATTAGGCAGATCAGATGTGGCAATGCTTGATTCAAACCAGAGACCCTGCCTAACTAAACACTGTGTCTTTTCTTTTAGCAAACTTCGAAAAGATCATCCTTCCAAAATCCTGATCAACCTGTGCACAGCACTACTGATGCTAAACCTGGCATTTCTGGTCAATTCCTGGTCCGCGTCATTTCAGAAGGCGGGACTGTGTATCACAGCCGCAGGGGCGCTTCATTACTTCCTGCTCGTTTCTTTGACTTGGATGGGCCTGGAGGGGGTCCACATGTATATCTCTCTGGTCCGAGTCTTCAACATCTACGTTCCCAATTATATCCTTAAATTTTGTCTAGTTGGTTGGGGTAAGTGTATCTGCCATTGGCCTTGATGTCTCTGTTTGAAGCCTTGTGCGTATTTCTAATTCAAGCTTCATGAGACGCATTATTCAGGACCAAATTCTGGTATTAGCATCAGTAAGGGATTAAGGATTGGCTCACTGGTGTTTGGCTGTGCGTCTCTCTTTCTGCCTGTATTGCTCTATAAATTCAACTTTTTTAAAAAAAATTAAGTTTATTTTCTTTGTTTTGAGAGAAAGGGAAAGAAAGAGAGAGAGAGAGAGAGAGAGAGAGAGAGAGAGAGAGAGAGAGAATCCCAAGCAGGCTCTGCACTGTCAGCACGAGCCCCATGCAGGGCTCGAACCCACAAATCGTGAGATCATGACCAAAACCAGAGTCAGGTGCGTAACCAACTGAGGCCCCCCCCAGGTGCCCCTAAATTCAATTTTTCACCTCTGTGGTGAGGAATTGGCCCACAAATATTTATTGAGCACCTGCTGTGTACTGTGCTAAATGGAGGACCTACCGCGGTGAACCTGTCAGATGCTATCCTTCTCTCTACAGAAGTTAAAACCCAACAAATACTTACTGATGTGATAGCCAACACTTACACGTATGGTAGTACTTCTGTAGGTGGCACTTACACGTGCCAGACACTGTTCTAAGTGTTTTGCAAACTTAGTTAGCACTCCTTATATCTCTGTGAGAAAGATTTCATCATCATAACCACTTACTGGTGAGGACACTGAGGCACAAGGACGTTAGGTGATTTGCCAAAATGCACACAGCTGGTAAGTGGCAGGGCTAGGATTTGGAGCAGCTATCTGGCTCCGGAGTTTGGACATGTAACCTCTGTGACCTAGCCCTGCTGTTGAAGGGACAGAGCGCGTGCAATGTGGGGAGGGGTGCGGGGTCAGACACGCCCCGATTCCCCCTATACCTCCTGGCGGTCACTGCTTCTCTATGGAAAAAGCCAGGAAGGGAACCCAGCATGACTATTCCCTCTTTTAAATGTTATTTAATTGGTTTGCCGCCCTGTATTTCTGACACGGTCAGGCCAGCTCCTGTCCCTTCGCTTTGCCTATTCAAACCAGAGTTTGACTTCAGAGAATGTGTTGGATACACAGAAGATGTATATTAAGTGGGATGCCCCGGATCCATGTGAGGATAGATTTTATCTTCCGCCGCCCTTGTAAAGACAACAGCTTCCCAATTAGCTCCTCCTGCTTTTAATGAGCTCATTAACATAGCACACACACTTTCATTGGATACACAGTGCTATTATCCATGCTAATGTCGGGGGGCAGAGACAGGCAAATATTAAGCAAAGCATCATCTACGATTGTTTTAGTACATGTTAGAATCCATCAGGAACATGGAGCTAAAAGCAGTCAGTATACTCCTCCTGTGCCTGGAAGTCTTCATCTCAAGTCAACCAAGGGATTGAAAACTGATATGGGAGGGGCTTCATGGATAACCCCCCACGCAGATAACCCACAGATGGCTAACAGTAAACGGGCTGTAAAACGCGCTTGGTCCCGGCTTTTCTCCTCTCTCGTCGTCATCCTCAGCTTCCTTTTCAGCCCCTTCCGGCTTCACCTGCTCCTTAAGTGTGCTCTCCAGAGCTCACTTCTCTTTCCGATCTTCTCGGCCCACACGCACTTGCTGGTGTACCGGGAGAGGCAGGAAAGGCTAAATAAGACTCGGTACTTGGAGGCAGGATACATTTCGGGAGTGTCAAGTACACACCCAAGCCAAGGCCACGGCCTGACTGGCTCGACCCGTCACAGTGCTAGAAGCTGCTTCCAGATTCAGCTGATCACTTACATAGACGGTGGACGGAAGAGTAGCTAAAGGTGCCAGCTGCCAAGGCCTCGTCCCGCTCGCTATGAAAGAAGGACAAAAGGGAACAGATGGCTACCACACGAGTTGAGGGATTCCCTGTCGCTGAAGAACCAGCTCTGAGCTGAGGCTATGCGGTTCTATATCCTGCAGCTCTGTTCTGAGGGGGCAGGGCGCAAAGCCCCACACCTCCTCCGAACCTGGGAGGGATGAGAAAATGTTTCGTGACAGACCCCACTCAGGAGATAGAGAGGCGGGTAGGGGATGGCCTCAGAGCACCTCCTCACAGGCCTGCGCCTGCGGTCTTCTCAAAGTCGTGCGGGCTCACGGGGTGTGCCACCCAGATTCAGATCGGCTTCCTGCTCTGCAACCTGTTGACAAGGTTTTACTCCTGTATTTAAATCCCTGTCCAGGGCAGCAGATCGGTCCACATTTGTTAACAGCCAGTCGGGATCTTTTTGTTTGTTAATCGGTAATTTATTAACTTGTTAATTACCGAAGTGTAAACACAGCTTGGGGACCACCTCCCAACTTCCATCGTGAGCGTGAGAGCTCCCTCCATCCCTCCTTTCTGGCCTCTCACAGATTAAAAACATTTTTTTAATTGCAGTATAGTGGACACTCAATGTCACATGAGTTTCAGGTGTACAACCTAGTGATCGGACGAGTCTACGCCGTGCCTTCCAGCCCTGTGACTTATTCATCCCATAACCGGAAGCCTGTTCTTCCTCCTCTCCTTCCCCCAAGTTGCTCATCCCCCATTCTCTCCCCCCGCCCTGGCAACCATTAGTTTGTTCCTCATATTTATGGGTCTATTCCTGTGGGGTTTTTTCCCCAACAGGTGTTTTTGTAAATATCTACATCATGCTAGGCACTGCGCTAAGTGTGTGATACACCAATCAAAAGGGACTGTCTCGTTTCTCACAGAATCGGACAGTAGAGGGTTTTTCAAGATGCCTACTTAGCACTCTGGGGTTTAGAACAGCCTTGCAAAGTATCTCACAAAAACCCCTAAAATGTGTGCAGGTGTAATGCTCTTAGTTTAGGAGAAATACATTGTTAGAAATAAAGAGATCATTTAAATTTTGCAAATGTACCTGAAATTGGATTTTTCGATCCTGTGTCTACACTCGGGTCACGTTTGACCACTTTGACTGAACTGATTGCTTTATTATAGTCTGGCCGAATTGACTGGTCGTTAACTGGTCGATCTAGTCAAAATGTCAAATAGTAACGAGTGTGGAAACAGCTCCCCTGTCAGAAAGCACCGAAGGCTGCAGCTGATTGCTTGCACCCTTCCTCCAAGGTGACCTAGACAAAAAGGTCCCGGGAAGTCAGGGGCTCTATGGAAAAGGAGAAAAAATCGGCAGCCCATCATCTGGGAAGAAGTGCTTGATATGAACCTGCATTCCGAACTAGATACTTCTATTGCCAAGTTGATTTTTTGGCGCTTGAGCTATTTTTAATAACCAGTGGGCGTTGTATTGGAGCCTTTGGCATGCTGTTTAGTTTAGCAGATTGGAGAACTCCTAGAAATGTTTAACTTGGAAGACTTCACAAACATTTTGCAAACAATGGTATTTTGATGCCCGCACATCTGTGGCTCATTTAAACAGTGTCTTGGTGTATCAGGGCCCACAGTCCATGATCAGGACCGCTCCTTGCTTCCTAATGGAATGCCTTTGGCTTGCTTCCCCACTCTAGGAATCCCAGGGATCATGGTGGCGATCACACTCAGTGTGAAAAAAGATCTATACGGAACCCTAAGCTCAACGACTCCATTGTAAGTACCAGGCGCTGATGCTCTTGTCCATCAGGGTGTGCGGGGAGGTGTTCTGACCTGCGGCTCAGTCTTGATGCTGGCTTCAGTGGGGGGGTGGGAGGGCGGGGGACTCAGCCTCAGCCTTTTCGGCTTAAACTCAGTCACGGGCGCACTCATATAACGGCTAGGTGCCCGCTCTCTGTGTGACCTCCGGCAACTTACTTTACCTCTTCCTTCCATTTCCTCCACTGGAAAATGGGAACAATAATGTTTGCTGTCAATGTAGCGTGCAAATTAAGATGACATCATGTATATAAAGTGCTCAGCATGGGGCCTGTTCCATAGTAAGGGCTACTTAACCTGCAGCAGTTATGATTAGAAAGCTCACAGAACTCGGAAGGAGTTATCGTGGCCACTGTAAGGAAATTTTCCACCTTTCCACAAAGGCCTCCCCTGAAAAACGCTCCACTGCTTTCCTTTGTAAATTGGCTCAGATTTGTTGTCCTGTTTTTCTTTTCTTTTCTTTTTTTTAAAAAATTATTTATTTATTTATTTATTTATTTATTTATTATTTATTTATTTTGAGTACCGTAGACCCACCACATTACATTAGTTTCAGGTGTACAGCTTAGTGATTTGATGAGTCTATACATCATGCTGTGTTCATCATCTTTTGTTTTCTTCTTACTGTATCAGCCCAATCTCTTTGATGCTCTCATCCACAGCCCCAAGAAGGTAGCCATTTACGTTTCCAGAACCTTCTTTTATAGGCACATAGCTAGTTACCATGTGGTTCTTTAGACTGCATGATTTCATTTCATGCTTCTGATTGGGTTTTTCTTTTTAATGTTTGTTTATTTTTGAAAGAGAGAGAGAGAACGCGAGTGGGGAAAGGGCAGAGAGAGAGAGAGGGAGACAGAAGATCTGACGCAGGCTCTGTACTGACAGCAAAGAGTCCAGTGTGGAGCTCAAACTCACGAACCATGAGATCATGACCTGAGCCAAAGTCAGACGCTCAACCAACTGAACCAGCCAGGCACTATTGCTTTTTTACTAATGCAGATTCATTGTCTTCATTGTTGCCTCTCAAGTTGGTTTTGTTTTGTTTTTGTTTTTGTTTTTGTTTTTGTTTTTGTTTTTGTTTTTACTACAGATTTCCTCTCCCACTGGACTTGAATCAAACGTAGGAGGTCTGGACCCCCAGACTCCCCCATCTTTCCTATTGAGACGACAGTTTCCAGAGGGTCAGAATTATATTGTCCTCTTCAGCAGATGCCTTCCAGTTCTAATTTCTTGTTACCCTTCCTTTCTCTCCCTTTTCCCCTCCCTTCCTTCTCGTCTCCTCCTCTGTCCTTCCTCCATGCCTGTTCCATGGCTTAAAGGGTCCCCAGTGTCTACCTAATGGAGATTCTTCTTCAAAGATCAAAAGCAAAAGCAAAAACCAGAACAAAACCAACTCCACTCATGAAAAGAGCTCTTTCATATGTGAATTGGTTAGTGAGAGGCAGAGTGCTCTGAGAGCTTTTTTTATAATTATATTTTGAAGAAGTAATACATGCACACACTACAAAATTCAAACGTACAAAAGGATAGAGGATGAAAAGTAAGCCCCGCTCCCAACCTCTAGCCACACAGTCTCTGTCCCTTGATGCAACTCTTATTACCAGCAATCAGATCTGTGTAGATATTCTCTTGCACACTCTGTTATGGTAGACGTACTCTGTTTGGTACTTAACAATATGCCTTAGAGATGATTCTGTATCCAAACATGTAGCGCTGCCCCTTTTCAAATGTCTTCGGTAGCCTCATTTAAGGCTGAAGATGATGTTCAGGCAACCCTAAGTATCAGACTCCATTAGGGAAATCAAATGTTTTCTCCCCTCCCTCCCTCCAAACACACACAAACACACACAAACTCACATACGTGAAAATATCCACACCAACGCGAACGATATCATCACAAAGGATTTTCCTGGTTCTGGAAAAGAGATCTCGGCTAAGTTGACATACAGTTAAATTAGTAAAGCTTGTCCGTGTTCAACAACCCGAGATACCGCCTCTAGTAATTGGAAATGTTAATTAGCCGAAGTATCTGTTCTTATGAATCGTCACATATTTCTTCTTTAATAGAAACAGTAGAGCCATTCATTAATCAATCCCAGCGGCCAGTGTTCCCTTTTGTCGACCAAACCTGAGACTGCGGAGAGAGGTTTAACATATACATCACATTTGAAAGCAATGCGACCGGAGCTGCTCTCCTTTTGTTGCATTTTCATTAACACTGATGATCTCGTCATTGTTTGATATAACATTCAGAAAAGCAGTCATTGCTCATGTCCTTTTACTGTGATATTTATCATGCAAAGCAGAATCCATCCTGCAAATAAAAGCTTAGGTGTAAGGTGGAGGGGGAGGGCGCGGGGGGTGGGGTGGTGGTGGAAAGCCACTTTGGAAGAAAATAAGAAATCTGTTTTTCTGCTGCTGAGAAACAGAGTAGCCTCCTGGGGATTCGGACTGAGAAGTTCCTGCAAAGCCTCTAGGATGTCTGGCGCTGGAAACAACCTTGGGCTGGGGGCTCAGGAGGTTGGGGTTCCAGCCCCAGTGTGTCCCCAGTGAGTGAACTCCTGCCAGACCGGTTCCCCTCTCCAGGGGCAGGTGCTCTCAGGTGAAATAAAACCGATGAGGTGATCTTCAGATTCTCGCCACAAAATGCAAGTTTGTGTTTCTCTACCTGACAACGGCCCTCTCTTCTTTGTCTCTTACAGTTGTTGGATTAAAGATGATTCTATCTTTTACACCTCAGTTGTGGCCTATTTTTGCCTCATATTTCTAATGAATCTCTCCATGTTCTGCACTGTTTTCGCTCAACTGAATTCCATGAACCCCCAAAGCCAGAGGACCCGGCGGAAGATAATCCTGCGTGACCTCAAAGGCACAACAAGCCTGACCTTCTTACTTGGCCTCACCTGGGGGTTTGCCTTCTTTGCCTGGGGACCTGTGAGGATCTTTTTCTTATATCTTTTTGCCATTTTCAACACGTTGCAAGGTAACATCTGTTTCTCTGTACTTTCTCTGGCTAGCCAGACCTCCACCAAAGCTTTGCTGGTTGGGAAGATAATCTCACCTTTTGGGGGTTGAAAGGAGGAAAAGAATTGACAGGCAGCCATTGGAAACATTAGCTAGCCATCGGGACTTCATTGAATGAGCTCCCTCCTGCTTGGGGATATAAAGAAAAGCCCAGAGAGCTAATTCAACCCCAGCTAGTTGGCGATGTTTATATCAAACACCGACTGGTAATACTTTCTACAGTCTTCGTTGCATCAACACATTGTGCATAAGTGTACAGACCCACACTTGCATTGACATTCTTAAGTGCGCGATCCAGTTGAATACACCAATTACTGGACAGTAGAAATATTAAACTTTTGACCCCCTAGGCTCTGGCTACATCAGAGATCCTAATCTTGCGGGAAGGAGCCGGGCTAGGAAAGTGGACAGTCACGAAGGAATGCAGGTGAGGTGCAAACAGCAGTGGGCCAAGGTGAGAGGTCAAGGTTCTGGTATTGCTGCCCATTGACCTTGAAAAAGTCACCACGACTGGTTGAATTAGATGATCCTAAGCTAGTGTTTCTATAGCTCTTTAATGTCACTCCGATTTTCTGGTGAATGGAGCAAGTGGTAATGAAGTGATTAAATGGGAGGCCAAAACCAGGGATCTGGTTAACATACCCCTGAGTAACTGTTGATGTTCATTTTAACCTGACCTGGCCTATTAAAAATCTTGGGGGCAAGAGGCACGCAGAGCGGTTTCCTGGGACTCTCAAAACTCTGCTCTGTGTTCTTCTTATTCTCAAGTTTGGCCCAGTTCATTTGAGCTACTGGGGCAGCTGTGAGTGAACTTGGGCAGCGTGTTGAGTTAGGGTCTCGCCTACTGCTCCTATGTATCTGTTTAATAAGCCCCTTTACCGAACTCCAGTCCGTGGGTGGTCCATAGGATCCTCCAGCAAGAGAAGAGTTCTATGACGAAAGAAGTTTGGGAAGTGCAGAAAACTATATTCTCCCATTCTTAAAATGGCACAATACAAGTTTTTACCTTTACCAAGGTAAAAACTTCTGAGAAATTCTGCTGGGGGGGGGGGGGGGAACTTTAAAATTTATTTTAACCTAGCATTTAAATAACTTCGGAACACTTTGTCGTCTGATTCTTAACCCCTGAGGAATCTTCGGAAATATGAATTGGTACGTAGTGGCTCTATGCCAGGCATTTGCAAGGTGCTTCAGGGAGACGGGGGAGCAATCTAGAATAAGGCACAATTTTTGCTCTCACGTCTTACATACAATTCAAGAAACCATCTTCATTTTAGAGCAATGAAGTGTATCAGCTGAGACTTTCTGTCCCACCAGAATCTTCCAAGCACGTTCTGATCGAGACGTAAGAAGACACAAAATGCCTCGGTGTAGAATGTGTACAGAAGTGGGTTAGGAACCAGATGCCGGGGCGGATTTCTCCCTCGGCAATAACCCCACCCACTAGTTCTGAGGAGAGACACACACTCACCGTTTGGAAAGAGGGGTTAACGGGGAAGCTGAGAAAAGAATGAGAAAGCAAAGCAGTTTAGAGCTTAGAAAGGAAGGAGGGGTGTTTTCAAACCAGCAAGTGTTCCATTCCTGCGGTGGAAAGAGAAAGTAGTATCTAAGCAGGAAGTCTCCATGGCTTAGAAGCAGAATCCAACTGGGGATCTCCTGAGGACTAAATCCAAAGTCCCACAGATCCAGCGTCAACAGAGTCAAGCTGTCTCTGTCTGTCAGATACGCTTCATGTCAATCAAGCACCAAGTGTCTCCAGTTCCTAGTCCTGCCTCACAAGATAGAATGTGCCATCTTGCAGAGGAGGGGGTTGCAGAGCCCTGAGTTTCAAATTCAGGTTGCACACACACACGCACGCACGCACATGCACGCACACACACATGCACGCACGCACGCACACACACACACCCGGAACAAGAATGCAGTGAAACAAGTGAACAAATTAGCCATTTTACAAGACAGATGGCAAGTTTGCAATTCTGGCTGAAGGGGGTTGCCCTGTGGTCCGGCGTGAAAAAATTATGCGCCTGATGAGCCATTTCTGAAGGAGGGATGCACAAATAAAACTGCAGGTGACAAAAACCTGACATCTTCCCTCATGCCTGTGTTCTAGTGAGTAAGCAGATCAATCTGTTATTGGAAAGAAAAGGGAAGGCTGTCAGGCACAGAGGGAGAGCTGGCAGGCAGCTCATTGGAATTCACATAATAACCTTTAAGTCTGAGAACAAACTAAACGCCACGCAGGAAATCAGAACGGTAATAGGTGCTTCCTGTCACTGTTGCCCCTCGTTTGTGCTGGAGCTGGAGGAGTTTTACCTGCTCCGAGACCGGGCTTTGCTCTCACCAGCTTGCTGCAGCGCCTTCCAGGTGGTTGCTGCTCAGAAAGGGTGAACGCTGCTCGATTCGTCACCACCGTTGTTTGGTTACATGGAGATAAAGCCCTCAGGGGAGTTGGTGAGACATGTCTTTCCGTTTAGCCTCCAGATTGCTGCCTCCCACCTGGACTCAGAGAGTCTCAGGGCTGGGGCTGGGGACCCGAGATCTTCCCCATCCAACTTCCCTTTGAGTGACAGGAAGCCACGTGCCTCCCCCTGAAACTTTCCAGGGACCGAGAGCTCACCGTTCCATAAAGCAGAGCCTTCAACTCTTCTCCTTTTTTTAATTGAAATATACTTGACATTTAAAGCTGTGTAAATGCGAGGCGTGCAACATGTTGATTTGATACACTGATATATTGTAATATGATTACCACTGAAGCTTCCGATCGGCTCCACATCTCACCCGGTCGCCCTTTCTTGAGGGTGGTGTCCATAGGGCCGTGGTTAAGACCTTGGGCTCTGCAGCCAGACTGCCTTCATTTGGTCTAGACACGGCCACTTCACATTAGCCCTGTGACTGGGTCAAATGTACTAGACTTCTTGGACTGTGGGGTCTCTCATCTGTAAAAACAAGACGAATAGCATAATGGCTATGATTACACTACCTAGTAAAGATTAGCTGGGATGTGCTACTGTGTGCTTGTTCCGTGGCTCCCCCCCACTGCTCCCAGTTCTGACCTGGCCACCACACAGAACACGCCTAATTTGTTCTTTTCGTGATAGCCCCTTCAGATCTGTAGCCATAGCTACCATCTCTCCCTGCCCTGTGTTCCCACTCCAAGACTTCTCTATTCTCGAGTACTTCGATTTGCTGTCATCGTCTCAAAACAAAGCCGCCCAAACTGAATACGGTGCTGGTAGGAGAAAGGTCGAAACGAGGACAAGATGGCAGGAGACTCTCACCCACCTCAGCCAAGATTCTTTTTTTTTTTTTTTCAGTATATGAAATTTATTGTCACACTGGTTTCCATACAACACCCAGTGCTCATCCCGAAAGGTGCCCTCCTCAATGCCCATCACCCACCCTCCCCTCCCTCCCACCCCCCATCAACCCTCAGTTTGTTCTCAGTTTTTAAGAGTCTCTTCTGCTTTGGCTCTCTCCCACTCTAACCTCTTTTTTTTTTCCTTCCCCTCCCTCATGGTCTTCTGTTAAGTTTCTCAGGATCCACATAAGAGTGAAAACATATGGTATCTGTCTTTCTCTGACTGACTTATTTCACTTAGCATCACACTCTCCAGTTCCATCCACGTTGCTACAAAGGGCCATATTTCATTCTTTCTCATTGCCACTCTGGAAAACAGTGTGGAGGTTCCTCAAAAAATTAAAAATAGACCTACCCTATGACCCAGCAATAGCACTGCTAGGAATTTACCCAAGGGATAGAGGAGTGCTGATGCATAGGGGCACTTGTACCCCAATGTTTATAGCAGCACTCTCAACAATAGCCAAATTATGGAAAGAGCCTAAATGTCCATCAACTGATGAATGGATAAAGAAATGGTGGTTTATATACACAATGGAGTACTACGTGGCAATGAGAAAGATTCTTGACTTCCACTAAATGCTATAGCTGAAGCGAGCTTTGGGGGCATTTACCATTGGCTCATGCTCAACTTGCAATGAGTCGAGACAGATTCAATCCGTCACTGATCATTTACTTCAGCACAACTGGCCAGTGAGGGGGCAAGTCAAACCTTGTGTAGCGAACAAAGGGTGACAACCTGCACTTGGGACAAAAGAAAGATTCTGAGGCCCAGGAAGATATTACGAAGGTTGCAGAAAACCGTGAGAGTTTGCGTATCGAGTGCCCTGGAGGCCAAGTCAACAAACTTATCTATCTGCTGGGCTGCCACACATAGTACTGGAGGCAAAGGGAGATGTGATATGAAGATGAAAAGACTTTACAGCTGGGTGGAGAGATAGACAATCCATTGGGAAAGTGGCCACATGTAGCAAACTGTGTAAGAAACAGAGTGTTATGGGAGCTCAGAAATGAAAAGGATGAGTTCCAGTTTGAGGCAGTTGGAAAGGCTTGGTGGATAAAAAGACACTTAGCCTGGGCCACAAATAAACATCAGGCTGACGATGGGAGTTATTTCTGCCAATTCCGCCTCCAAACTTCAGGAAATCCAATTGGCCCTCCAGAGCATTTGCCATCAGGATAATCTCAAGTCCTACTTTTCTCTCCCAAGGAGGTATTTTATTTTATTTTTTTTTAAAGTTTATTTATTTTTGAGACAGAGAGAGACAGAGCATGAACGGGGGAGGGTCAGAGAGAGAGGGAGACACAGAATCTGAAACAGGCTCCAGGCTCTGAGCAGTCAGCACAGAGCCCGACGCGGGGCTTGAACTCACGGACCGCGAGATCATGACCTGAGCCGAAGTCGGACGCTTAACCGACTGAGCCACCCAGGCGCCCCACAAGGAGGTATTTTAGAGGATGGGGGTGAGAAATTGCCAACACTGCTGGTGGATACCATCAGCTTCTCTCTGTCTATCCCACTTTCAGGGCAAAATCAGGGTTGGCAGTGAAAAATGACGGCATCCAAATGTATGGTTTCCACGTGGTGTAATTGTGCCAAAGAGCATGTGTATTAGTTATTTATCGCTGTGTAACAAAGTGTTCCCAAATTTTAGCAGCCTAAAACAACAGCGCTTATTATCTTACCCAGTTTCTGTGTATCAGGGATTCAGGAGCTGCTTAGCTGGGTGCTTCTGGCTCAGGGACTCACGAAGTTGCAATCAGGCTGTCAGTCAAGGCTGTAGTAATGTGGAGACTTGACTGGCTCTGGAGAATCCGCTTCCAGGAAGCCTCACTCACATGGCTGTGGACTGGAAGCCTCAATTCCTCACTATGTGGGCCTCTCCACAGGACCGCAGGGTGTCCTTAAGACATAACACTGGGATTCCTTTGGAGGGAGTAATCAGAGATCGAAAGAAGCCACAATGCTCAGTCGGTTGAGCGGCCAACTTCGGCTCAGGTCACGATCTCGCGGTCCGTGAGTTCGAGCCCCGCGTCGGGCTCTGTGCCGACGGCTCGGAGCCCGGAGCCTGTTTCGGAGTCTGTGTCTCCCTCTCTCTGACCCTCCCCTGTTCATGCTCTGTCTCTCTCTGTCTCAAAAATAAATAAATGTTAAAAAAAAAAAAAAGACTGACGAAAGAAGCCACAATGTATTTTATAACCTATTCTTGGAAGTGACATGCCATCACTTCTGCCATATTCTATTGATACAGTGTGGGAAGAGACTACACAAGGATACAGATGCCAGTACATAGGGATCATTGAGAGCCATCTTGGAGGGTGGCTACCATTGCAGAGCTGATGTCTCAAGCTCTAGGATAGACAGCAGCCCAAGACGAAAACTGTGGTTGATTTGAAGTCTTGATAGAGGCCTTCTTACCATCACTGCCTTTGAAAGGGAAGCTCGAAATATGAGCTCGGAAAGCCAGAATGGCCCTGGGGTTCCTCAGGAGGAATATCTATGGTGACAAGAGTAGACCTGGGTCTGGGTGTTGGTGACAGCTAGTGAAAGAAACTGAAGAAGACTGGCCTTCTTCTTTTGATGTAGGATTCCTCATTTTCGTGTTTTACTGCATGATGAAGGAGAGTGTGCGGGAGCAGTGGCAGACACATCTCTGTTGTGGGTGGTTACGACTGGATAACTCTTCTGGTAAGATGCCCGTTTGGGTAAGGTTATGAATTTTATAGGTTTTATATAACTGATCCGATTAACTTGTCACCTGACTTGAGTTTATAGAGTCTCAGCATCAAAATGGCGGCTATTTCCATGTCATGAAAATGATTTGTACTTTCGTGCCGAGATGAATGAAGTCAAGCGAAGAATGCGACTTGGACCATATTTTAACTTAGTGAACCTTGTCTTTTGGCCCAGATTCCTTGGATTGCTTGTCCTTGCTGTCACCTCAATCTCAATTCAATTAAAAGAATGTTGATTGAGTGCCCTACTGTGTTCCAGGCCCCGGATCACAGGGGCTCTCTGGCCCATAGCCAACAGTGGGTTGAGTGGATGTGGGAAGCAAGGAGTGATAGTGGAGGCAGGAGAAGCCAGGCCGGGTGGAGCGATGGCCCATCCTGTACAGCGCGACATGTGGTGGACCCTGATGTTGCCTCTGAGAATATCTCCAGTCCAGGACGACTGATTTCCTATGTATCAAAAGGCTCTTCCATCCGATTCAGACAGCTTCTCTCAGTCTCAATGCAAAGCCCAGTGTGTTTCTTTTAGGGAAGGAAAGTGCTTGGACTCAAAGGTTCTGTAAGTAGCAGCACAGAGGTCTCCCTCTTTGTTTTGTTTTTTTTTTTTTAATTTTTTTTTAACGTTTATTTATTTTTGAGACAGAGAGAGACAGAGCATGAACGGGGGAGGGTCAGAGAGAGAGGGAGACACAGAATCCGAAACAGGCTCCGGGCTCTGAGCAGTCAGCACAGAACCCGACGCGGGGCTCGAACTCACGGACCGCGAGATCATGACCTGAGCCGAAGTCGGACGCTTAACCGACTGAGCCACCCAGGCACCCCTAGGTCTCCCTCTTTGTACTGGGCATGTCAGTAACCTGCTGGTCCCCGTACCGGGCTCTAGGGAAAGCAGGCATCCTTGGCAAGTGAATGGGCCTGCCTGTACCACACATTACAGTATAAACTTACTTCTCACAACTTCATAGAAAAGCTGACTCCTTGAGGTGCCTAGAACAGACACTCTGTGCATTGAACTTTATGTTTTTAAGAGGATTATTGAGGTACAATTTACACACCATAAAATTCACCCATGTTAAGTGTAGAATTTGGTGAGTTTTATGTTTTTAACTTTTCTGGTTTTATTTCAGATGGGGACAGCAGGTGTGGACAGCAGGTTAGGCACAAACAAGAGAGACTGAAGAAAACCTTCCAGCACAAAGTATTTTCACCATCCTTCAAGTCACCTGCAACCAGTTCTACTTTCAAATCTTTAGGCTCCGCACAATGCATTCCTTCAGAAACAAGCTTCCCAAATGGGGAGAGACAAAGGCATGTTGTCTACACTTACATTCCAGAAATACTGAATTAGTGACCACATACATGGTCTTGGGAAATACTTCTTCCTTAAAACTAAAGGCACACGTGCAGGTATATACCTGGGCTTATTCCTGGCTGAGAAAGTGTGTCTAGAAGCACCTAGTGAGGGATGCCTGGGTGGCTCAGTTGGTTGAGCGTCCGACTCTTGAATTCAACCCAGGTTATGATCCCAGGGTCATGGGATTGAACCCTGCATAGGGCTCCACACCGAACGTGGAGCCTGCTTGAGATTCTCTTTCTCACTCTCTCTCTCTCTCTCTACTCCTCCCCCTCTGCTCATGCTCTCTCTTTCTCTCAGATAAAAAATAAATAAAAAAGGAAGCACTTAGTGAACTTAGTATGTGCAAATCTGGTGGGTTATTAGACTAAGGCGGGAGGGAAGAGACGGAAGGTCAAAACAGATTCATGTGTAATTCAAAACAATTGTCAGAATAGCCCAAGAATGGAAAGAGCCCAAATGGCCATCAACTGGTGAATAAAGAAGATGGGATAGCGCCTCTCTCTCTCTCTCTCTCTCTCTCTCACATACACACACACACACACACACACACACACACACATACACACACACACACCGGAATATTACTTGGTGATCAAAAAGAATGAAATCTTGCCATTTGCAACAATGTGGATGGTACTGGAAGGTATATAGTGTGAAGTGAAATAAGAGAAAGACAAATACACGATTTCACTCATATGTGGAATTTAAGAAACAAAACAGAGGAACACAAGGGAAGGGAAGCAAAAATAAGATAAAACCAGAGAGGGAGGCAAACCATAAAAGACTCTTAAATACAGAGAACAAACTGAGGGTTGCTGGAGGGGTGTTGGGTGAGAGGATGGGCTGAATGGGTGAGGGGCGTTAAGGAGGGCACTTGCTGGAATGAGCACGGGGTGTTATAAGTCAGTGATGAACCACTAAATCTATTCCCAACATCATTATTACACCATATGTTAACTAACTTGGATTAAAAATAATAATAATTGTCAGAGACTATTAAAGCCAGAAGGAACCTTCGACATTGTCTAGTGTGATCCCCTCATTTTCCAGATGAGGAACCTTAAGCAGGGAAAGAAAAATGCCTTATAGACACTCACTCGCCATCAGCAGCAGAACCGGGGCCAGAACTCAGGTCGCCTGGCTCTCAGACTAGTGCACATCGCACACCACCAAGAATGCCCACTGAGCGGCGCTACACTCTTAGATGCTCAGCTTCTTCCCCAGGAAGCCAAATTTCTAAGTCCAGAGAGAGTTTTTGAGGTGGAGACGGGTATTGGGAGGGAAAATGTAGGGAAAGGATCGATCCAGAGGCCCAAAGCGAGGAGAAAGACCAAGGGAGCAAGGACTTAGGTACTCAGGCTGCTGCCGTGACCACTCAGTGCTTCTAGTTGGACAATGGTGCAATGACGTTTGCTTGCCTTCCTTGAGGACCGAAGGAGATGCCAGTTCACATACCCAGAACACCTTTGGAGGCCTGGCCGTAGGCCTCCTCCCACCTTCTCGGTGCTGGTTATAGACCCTGGTCCGGAATTTGGTCCTGGTCCTTGCATTTTTCATCGTGTTGGCTCCACACAGCAGATTTATTCCCAGAGGCTAAAGTGAATCTGGAGTCAGTATGGTGGGTAAAAAAATAAATAAATGAAGGCACCAAGGGGTGCCCGGCTGGCTCAGTTGGAAGAACGTGTGAATCTTGATCTCGGGATGGTGAGTTTGAGCCCTGCGTTGGGTATAGAAATCACTTAAACATAAATACATAAATAAATAAATAAATAAATTTGAAAAAGTAAAATAAAAACACCAAACTTGGAGTCAAAAGGCTTTCGTTCAAGGCCCAGCTCGGTCACTAACCCTGTGACCTCAGGCACATCCCTCCTCTACTCAGAGCTATATTCTCTCTACCTTAAACACGAGGAGGCTCGGAGAGATAATCTCGAAAGCGCCTACCAGCTTCAGGACTATATGGGGCAGCTTTGTTTTCCAGTTTAGGCCGGTTGACTAGCTAGTGTACAATCTCAGTCTCCATCTCTGTACGAGAAAGTTGGTCATAGGAAACAACTCTTTCCGTGCTCACAAGGGTCCATCACTCTGGCAAGCTGATGTGCAAATACGTCCCGGGGCTCATATGGAGGCACTGGGGAGCCATAGCATAGCGAGGGCAGGAGCGGTGGAAGCTGCTTAGTAGATAATAGTTGAGGCTGACAGGGAAACATCATTTTTGCAAAAGAGTTAATTAGTATTGGCTCTCCTGCTGTCCCTGGGGGATATTGTTTCATTAGCAAATACATGGCTCAAATGTACATGTCTCTACTGTCCCGCCACGTCCAGGATTTGGGGGTTGTTTTTAATACCATGTCCAGGATCTTAATGTTGTACCAAGCAATAGATCCAGGGAGCCAAGGGGCCTGGAGTTGCAATAGTAACTCATCTGGTGGGGCAGATAGTGTAGCCTCTTGGGCCACGTGTTCTAAATCTGCGGAATGGATGTTGCCATCAGTCAGAGCCAGCAGCTTAATTTCCATTAGCACAGAGGGAAATTATGCCTCGGGCTTGAGAAACCGCTAAACCTTCCGGGTAAGAATTTCAGGGGACGTAGGTATGTGTGTGTTACCATTTTATGTTGTCTCTTCCTGAAGACCTTCAAGGTTTGTGCGTGAATTTCCTCCCCCCAGGTTAAGGTTACCATGAAGAACACAGCCTGTTATTCTCAATGCACGACGAACACATGCATTTGTAATTGCCTCAACAGTACTGGCAGGATGAATTATTTTGCCCTGGATCTGTATGAACTATCCAAGGGAAGCACCATTACCTTGACTTCCTTTCTAATTCCTCTATATGCTCCTTTGTTCGTTTAAAAACGTCTTATGCTTCTACTATGTGCAAAGTTCCCAATGCCATGGCTGAAAATGTTCTTTGTTTCTTTAATGCAGGTGGCTTTGATGAAGACCCCTAGTGTTTCTCTCCCTGGGGTTGTGAAGTTGTGTCTAATTATGTGAAAAGAATATTACCTGTGGACGTCCAAATGAATTCCACTCACGAGGATTTCTTCACTAATTCCCAGCAGAGATACCCGCCTCCCCCTACCCCCAGATTAGGGAAAAATGTTGGGTTTGTGAAGCCATCTGCTCCAACTTTGCTCCAACTCTAAATATTATTTTGGAAGGAGCAGAATCAAATAGCATTTAGTGGATATTAAAGTCAGCATAATTCTCCTATTCATTGTTGTAGCTGTTTCTTTTTCTAGATAAGATTTGAGCCTGTATTTATGACATATTAGGGGAGAAATGTCTACAGCACTGGAGATTTGGTTTCAAAAACTCTAAGTGTCCCATCGTGCAAGAAAAAAAAAAAATCAAGATCAGGGTCCTTACTGCACTGGGAATGGAACGGTTTCGGGTGGCCAAAGTTCTCTGACACCCAGTTGGCTTGACACCCACAGGGGAAGTAGGAAGAGTCAGACTGGAAAAAATAATATCCTGTTGGCCTGTCATGACAAAGTATCTGAAATCCCCATTATTCAAGTCACTCTTTGATTGAATCCTCTTGTTGAAGTGGAAACGTGTTTTGTGAAAAGGGTGCCTCATCAGTCCACAGACACCCAAGAACTCCTTAGTGGGGATGAGTTTCTCAGCCAAGACAGCCCCTGGGGTGGGGGGTGCATAGCGAGTAGGGTTCTGAGGAACGTAACAGAGCAGGAGCTGTTTGAAGCGGGTGGTTCTCTCTAGTGAGGAGAGGACAAGTTAGGGTGAGTAAGAAAGTACAGGGATGGAGGTGGAGAGAGTCACCCAAAGGCAACAGAGTGAGTACCGAGGATGAATTCTGCCTGCTTTTTGCTCTGTGGCTAAGCACGACGTGTGGCCTTTTTAATCCTGTTCCAAATATTGCCACTGGGGCTTCCGAGCCAAGCAGCCTGCTCACATTTGACCTTGGGTAGGAAGGAGTGAAGAGGTGAACGTTTTGGAGCGATGCACAGCAGCTGCCATCAGTGGTTGCCTTCAGGAAGGGGAGCCGGGTATTTGGGAAGAAGGAAGACGTACTTTTCACCCTATCCCTCTTTCGAATGTTGTGTTGAGAGACTGTATTACTCTTCAGGCAATAAATGAATGAATACGTAAATAAGGACGACTGGACCTTTCCAATGAGGAAGAAAGATAGACTCCTGGGTTTCAATAGTATAAATCAAGTCCCCCATCATCCTTGGGAATATGTATGGTGTCGCGGGCTGTGGAGACAGCAGAGCTGGGTTCAAATCGCAGCTCTGTTGCTTCCCAGAATCGAGACCCAGGGAAATAACGGCAATAGTACATTCATCATAGAGTTCAAGTGAGAAACGAGATGACGTCTACAAATTTTCTAGCACCCGCATGCCTCTCAGCCCCTCATGGCCCACCCGCCGTATCGGCCCCATTAAAGGCACTACATCGGATCCCGTAAGCAAGAGTTAATGCTGACTGCTACGTAGACTGGAACACTGGTGCCAGTCACCGGTATAAAGCTCCTAGATTTCCCTTTGCCCCCCTTGCCGTCTGAAGTAACGTAAAGATGTAGGTAGGCCCTTAGGCCCCTGCGTACCTGCCTCAGAGTCAGCCCCCTTGCCTTTGGGCTTTTGCTCTTGAGGCAATCCTACAACCATTGTTCTCTATAACTCTTTATGTGTACTTTTTGTAGGGGAAGGCGAGTGTGAGTGTGCGTGCACGTGTGCACGTGCGTGCGAAAGGACTAACATAAACAATGAACGAAATGTCTTGAATGTTGGAAAATATCTTTGAACTGACAATATTGTCAGCTTCAGTCAAAAACAAATTTAGGGACAGGACTTGGGTATAATTAGCAAATCTACAAAAATATGCATTCTGCAAATGCTTTGACTTGGGGGATCATTTTGGCTGTGAAAATGCCCATGATTGTTCTGCTGCGGCTGGAGTGATGAATGTACAGCCCATCTCTAATGACCTGATATGCTGTCAAGCAAAAGAAACATTATTTTATAGAAAAGTTCATGATTCCTGGGGCGCCTGGGTGGCTCAGTCAGTTAAGCGCCGGACTTCAGCTCAGGTCATGATCTTGCGGCCCGTGAGTTCGAGCCCCGCGTCGGGCTCTGTGCTGCCAGCTCAGAGCCTGGAGCCTGCTTCGGATTCTGTGTCTCCCTCTCTCTCTGACCCTCCCCCATTCATGCTCTGTCTCTCTCTGTCTCAAAAATAAATAAACGTTAAAAAAAAAGAATTAAAAAAAAAAAAAAGAAAAGTTCATGATTCCTGTCATGGCTCCTCCTACTAATTAGTGAAAATATGGGTTTTCTGCAAATTAGATGACAGCTGGAAATTATGGGGAAAACACCGATTAAACATCTTTCAGGCATCCTTTGGTTTGCTCTTTCTGGGCCCACAAAATGGCTGACCCTCGTGTGAAGGCAGGCCCATGTGATTATGGAAAAGAGGCCCTAGAACCTTTGTGTTGCTTTCAATCAACAATCTACCCCATTGAGCCCTGACATGAAGAGAGAGATTCAGACGTGTCATCCATAGGTCACTACCTCCAACAGCTTACTGTCCACCTGGGGAGACCAGATACACATACTGGAATAGTCAATGGTTTAAGCAGCAAGGGTATGGCGGGAAGAGTCGTGCTTCACAGGCAGGAAATTGCACAGTCTTTGGGCAAGCTGAAGGTGGGATGTTCTAGGTTTGGAGTGGGGCAGCTTGGGTAAGGCAGGATCTCATTTCTCAATACCATAGGCAAATGTTCTTTATGAAGTCCCAAAGGTGACAGTGACCATCTGTGATGGTCCACCTCCCCTGAACCTAGAAATACGGGAAGGTGGGCTGTTGAAAGGGTAAGAGGAGGTAAGCCTTGTATCTTCCAAAAGTTCAGACCTAAGGTTAGTTGATGGTCTTTCTGGTCTTGAATCTCAAGCCTTTAGGGGACGTGATGAGTTTGGTGCAATGGAGGAAAGACCTAGTCACATACTTCTGTTGATCAGACAAAACAAATGAAATGGATTAAATTCATTCTTATAATATCTGGCACCTCATAGGCCCTCCATAAATATTCAACATGTGCATGAATGAATGAATGATCTAAAATACAGAGTCTATGAAAGCAATGGCTGACTTCCTTATCTCAGGTTTCTTATTGCTGAGTAAACCTATGTTACCCACTAATATGTAAGCTTCATGAGGGCAGAATCGACATCTGTCTTGTTGATTGTTGTACAATCAGTGCCTGGCACAATGTTTCAGTCAAGGTTCTTCGGTTGCCAGCGACAGAAACAAAATGCCTTTAAATTGACAATATTGTCAGTTCTGGTTACCCAAGGAAAAGGGAGTTGGCTAAAAGGGTTTGGGGAACTCAAATAATTAATGGGAAGGTTAAAGAATAGGACTAAAAAAAAAGAGAGACCTACAAACCAGGAACCATAGGGGTAACTTTCTAGCCAGGAAAAGTCTTGAAATGACGTCAATCCTGGGAAAAATAAAGAGCAATTTCTTCTATCCTCATGTTATTAGCTTACGATTCAGAGTCTCATGAGACTGCTTCTGATCAGCCGAGCTTAAATTTTGTGCTGTAATAAGCAGTCAGATAAGGGATATGGCAGAAGAAACCTTCAGGGAGCCTTTTGGTTTTGCTAGTGGTAGCACAGGAGCTTGGATTTACCATCCCGCCGGGAAAACCCACACCAGGAAAGAAGTCATTCTGAAAAAAGAAATGAGACTACTGTTAAGAATGGACAAGTAGGGGGCACCTGGGTGGTTCAGTCAGTTAAGTGTCTGACTCTCGATTTCAGCTCAGGTTGTGGTCTCACGCTTTGCGAGATCAAGCCCCACGTCGCGCTCTGCACTGACAGTATGGAGCCTGCTTGAGATTCTCTCTCTCCCTCTCTCTCTGACCCTCCCACACTCGTGCTCTCTCTCTCTCTCTCTCTCTCAAAATAAATAAATAAATAAACATTGGGAAAAAAAAAAGAATGGACAGATAGGCGAGGGGAAAGTCCCACATTTGCCCACGACACACGACGTAGGACTGAATGTATTTTGGTTGAATGAATGGCTAGTTCAGTGACGTACTTCTTCAATGAGGGTGCAACAGTGCTTGGGAGAGGAGGTTCCTCCCATGCCTTATTCACATATTCACTTGTTTTTTAAAGGCTAGGGTATATCAGGACGTGTTGAGAGAGCTGAAGAGTTCCAAATAAGCATCCCCGAATGATGGAGAAGAGTGCTGTTATCAATGATGATTTTGAGATCTTGGGTACACAGGTTGACCTTACTCCAAGGAAAATCAATACATGAAAATGAGCTTAATTGTCTGTGGCTTCCCACATCTGCCCTGAAGACTTCACAACTGATTACAGTCTTTTGTGAAGCTGTTTCACCACACGGCTTTCTAAAAGTTCCCCCAGGGGCGCCTGGGTGGCTCAGTCTGTTGAGTGCCTGGCTTTCGATTTCAGCTCAGGTCATGATCTCATGAACGTGACACTGAGCCCCTCGTCGGATCCTGTATGGGGCCCTAAGTCAGGCTCTGTGCTGAGCATGGAGCCTGCTTGAGATTCTCTCTCTCTTTCTCTTTCTGCCCCTCCCCCACTCTCTCGTTCTCTCTAAAAAATAAATAAATAATTTTAAAATGTAAAAGTTCCCCCAAATACCTGAAAATATATTTTCTTTTTTAAAAAATCTTTATTCATTGTTGAGAGACAGAGAGACAGCATGAGCGGGGAAGGGACAGAAAGAGAGGGGGACAGAGAATCCAAAGTGGACTCTGGGTTGATGGCTCTGCACTGGGGCTTGAACATCTGGCTCCAACTCATGAACCATGAGATCATGACCTGAGCCGAAGTTGGACACTCAACTGACTGAGCCACCCACGCTCCCCTGAAAATATATTTTCACCCCAACTTCTAGGACCCTTCAGCTCTGACTCGGAAGGGCTTGGTTGTCTGAGAAGAAAACGAGAAGTAACGCTGCTTACATTCTCCAGTTCACCATGCTATTGGCATGATATTCACAAAGTGAGATTCATAAAAATGGGGGAGGCATATGGCATTCAGGGCCCTGCATTGGAGGACTCTGGTGTGAGTATAAAAAAAAAAAGACCCAAAAGAAATTAGTAAGTGATAACTTCGAATATTGAAAAAATTCATCTCATCTAAATATATAAGAAAACTACAGATGTTTCCTTAACATATGCAGTCCTATGCAAATGATTATGTAAATTAAACAAAAAGTTGGGACTGGCAAATTCCCAAGTTTCCAAGATTTACTTATGTTAACCTAGTATTCGTCATAGAAACAAGGTTGAGGATTTTTGCTTACACCCCATAGCACTTACATGGGGCGGGGGAGGCAAGACTGAAGGATATGTTACGTTAACAGGGTTGGATGGATGGGTGGATAGATAGATGGTAGATAGATGATAGATAGATGACAGATAGATATATACATGATTGATAGATGATAGATAAATGATAGATAGATGATAGATAGATAGATAGATAGATGATAGACAAGAGATAGATAGATACATGAGAGATAGATAGATGATAGATAGATTGATAGATCGATAGATAGATGATAGTTTTTCCTTTCAAAATGTTAGCCAGCTCATCCATCATGCTTAGTCGGTTGTGGGCAGCAATGGGACTAGAAATGGAAATGAATCTGAGTTGCAGTGAATTTTGATGAAGGCCTGGTTCATGCAAGAAAGATTTGTTAAAAAATCCTCAGCCCACAAATTCCCAGAGGAATGGAAAACTTTAGAGGCAGCTACAGGGGAAGAATGAAGGCCTAGTGTACCAGGCTCCATGAAACCTTCAGGCACTGGCCCTTTCAGGGGTAGAGACATAGGGGAGGACTTTGTAGTGGGTCAGACTTCCCCCGGCCCACATCATCCGGGTCTTTCTCGGACCTAAGAAATCAGGTTGTGAAGACTGACGGGTGAACTGGATTAAACCCCAGCTGTTTCTTCCGTCCAGAAAAGATTCTTCCCAGTTCCTCTCCCCGGTTCTCTCCCCTCTCCCCAGTCTGGGAAGTTCCTCTTCCCAGTTCTCTCCTACCATTAACTGCAAATGGGAGAATGATAGACATACTTTTCTGTGCCTTGACTTCCTTGTTGTTGCTTTACATTTAACAATATACTGGGACTTAAAGAGCTGCCTTTTTTAAAGGCTGCATTGTAGGCCGCTGTATGGCTCTGCCATAGCTTTGTAAACAGATTCCCTAATGATGGTTTCCAAACTTCTGCTCTTTCAAATAAAGGCTGCAACACTTAGCCTTGTACATGTGGGAAAAACTCCCAGAAACCAGGTTGTGGACCTGAGGTTTGGGGGATATTTCCTAGTATCGGGGCCAGTAGCTATGTGGCTAATGACCGGTCAGGAAAGTCAAGTTTTGAGGAAGGCCTGACATTCTTTTAATCTGTTACCTAAGCAAGTACTACACGCTGGGCATTATAGGGCACTTCGTGTGCTCAATTCTATGCCATAGAAGATATGACAGTGAATAAGCCACAGTTCTACCCATAACGAGCTGGGACCATTCTTGGGGTAATAAAACATCCACACCTGCAACAGTTTGTCCACAGTGACATGTGTTACCTCTTCAAATTGTGTGTTGGAGTCCTTTAGGCCTAATAAACAGTAGCCACTTGATTATAAATCTAATTCCACGAATACTTGTTGAGCATCCACTATGATCGGGGTGCCGAACAAGACAGACACAGTCCCTACAGTTGTCTGCGGAGAGAGAAAATGAAATGTGCGAGCACAACACAGTGTGCGAGAGTATCGTTTTCGTAGCTTCTAATAAAAAATTCAGCATACCTTATGACCCAGCGATTCCACTCCTAGAAAAATGCAGACAATATGACTGCAAAAAGACTTGTACACAAATATTCAGAGCCACTTTACTCAATTACAGCCAAGAAAGGGGAAACAACTGAACTGACTCACCAACAGGTGAATGGACAAATGGCGAAATGCCCGTACAATGCCATGCTACCCGACAGCGACAAAAGAATGAACTCTGGCTACGCACAACATGGATAAATATAAACAATATGTTGAGTCACAGAAGCCAGACACAAAAGAGTACATACTGCACGATTTTATTTGCAAAGGCAAAAATAACCGATGATTACACGAGTCGGAATAGCGCTGGTCTCCGGGGGAGGGCTACGTGCTGGGAAGGAGCAAGGGGGAAACTTCTGGGGTGCTGGAAATGGTGTGTATCTTGATCTGCATGGTGGTGGCACAGGCATGCATGCATAGGAGGGTGCATGCAGCTGCACCCCTGAAATAGTGCACTTTATGCATTTACCGTGCGTATGCTACGTCTCAGTGCAAAAGTGGAGGAGGAAAGCCATCCGGTTTTTTTGACAGCGGTATCCGTCAAGCGTAGATGCACATATACGTACCCATTTCCAATGTTCTACCCAGCACAGGAATACAAAGATTTATGGACAAAGGTGGGTGTGTTTGTTTTATTTTTTCATCTCCTCCCCTTTTAATTTTTTTGATTGAATACAGTCAACATACAACGTTATTATGAGTTTCAGGTGTGCAACATAGTGAGTCAACAATTCTATATATTATGCAGTGCTCACCATGACAGGTGTAGTCGCCATCTGTCACCGCACAATGTTATTACAAATTATTCGCTGTATTCCCTCTGTTCCCATCTCCGCGACTCACTTAGTTTATAACTGGAAGTTTGTACCTCTCAATCCCCTTTATCTATTTTGTCCGTGGGCAGTTATTTACTGCAACCCTGGAAGAGTGAAAATTGGGAACAAAGTCCAGCAATATCATAATAGTTAAATAAATGTGGCCCATGCATAATTTGAGATAATATACAGCTAATAAAAGGAGTAAGTTATATCAATATGATTAAAAATGTAAAGATACCCACAGTGTTTTATGCTTCAGAGCAAGTTGCCAAATAGTACATATAGTATAATAAGGTGTGTGTAAAAACAAAACTCTGTTGTATGCCTACCCATATATATGCAGCAAAAGAAGTCTGTAAGGATACTCACCCCCTTGTTTATAGTGGCTTCCCTCTTGCGTGAGTGATTGGTAGGGACTTTCATTTTTTATTTTATATACTTACGGATGGTTCTAATTTTTATAACAAGCATTTCTATCTTTTGTCATTTAAAATGTTCATAATGATCAAAATATATGCAATGCTGTGAGTTTCCCTGGCTTGGGAAATCAAATGGCTGATGATGCCATTAACTCACCGAGACAGTAATAGCGGAGGTGATCAAAGCGGGGGTTGGTGAGAAAGATGATAAATTCAGTCTTGAACATCTGATTTTCAGATGCCTGTGGGACACTCAGGTGGTGACGTCTAGAAGAGAGGTGATGTGTGCTCCCCTGGGGCAGAGGGGAGCGATTAGGGATGGAGATGGAGATTTGGGGATATGGATGGCAATCGAAGCCACTATAGGAATGAATGAGGTTATAAAGGGATAGTATGGAGACGAATAAGGAGAGCATAGAGACCCAGAAATGAGGAACCCCAAGGAGCAGACAGAAGTGGATGGGCCTGGAAAGCATACCTTGGAGGAATGGCTAGAGAGGTAGGAAGAAAAATCAGGAGTATGAAGTGTCAGGCAAGCCAAGGGGAGAGAGGTTCGTGATGGACAAAGTACTCCATGGTGACAAATGCCGGGGTGAATGGACATACAATACAGAGAGAAAAGTTTGTCCTGGATTTAGTGACAAGAAAGCTTTGGTGAGACCCAGGAGGTTGTGTGTGAATGGGGGCAAATGTAGCTCTTTCAATAAATTGAGTTGCTAAATTGCGGGAGTTGCTGGTGGGGGTGACGGTCACTGGAAGGGACCGAGGCTGAGAGAGGTTTTTTTACATAACTTTTTAAGATTTTATTTTTAAGCAATGTCTGCGCCCAACGAGGGGCTCAAACTTACAACCCCGAGATCAAGAGTCGCACGCTCTACTGACTGAGCCGGCCAGGCTCCCCGAGAGAGATTTTCAAAATATAGTCTTAAAATCAGGAAGACTTGAACACACGGACACGGTGATGGGAAGTAGCTGGGAGAACCATGGAGACTGAGATATTGAGGGGGAGAGGGAGTAACTTAGCCACCGGAGCAAGGAAGGTGGCGATGGGTTCCACAGGAAGGAAGGAGAGGGTGGGTGTAGGTGCAGGCAAACTGATAGAGTTGGGAAAAGGAATTCAAGGGCGCTCTCATCTGATAGCTACTATTTTCTCTACGAAGTAGGAGGTGATAGAACCTGCTGAGAGTGTGAGGAGAAGTGACAAGATGGAGAAGAGGAGGAGGCCCTGAGGAGGGAAACAGAAGAATGTGTAGGCCTCCTTAAAGCTCCCCTTGTATTCAAGGACCATGGGCTGCATCATTTGGGGATTGTGGGACGCCATCTCCGGGGAGTAAGGGGAGAGGTGGAGGGTCAGCACAACGTCAAAATCTCTGACCCACTGGGGTAACGGAGTCACCACGACAGGCCCAGTTCTGATTACTGCCCCAGCTGAAGCATCCGGCACTCATCCCCCCCTGCCCCCCGCCACCGCCACCCAAGGCTCTCCCGGTGGCGTGTTGGAGCAAAGGAGACCCCCCAAGGGTAGCGCCTTGGCACTCCGGTCACAGCTCAGAAGCACCCCTTTCTTAGTCATGCCCACATCTATAGTTCTTTTCTAAACTGGAGCGCTCCTTACTGCAGCATTATTTACGGTGACAGCAAAGTCGGAGGTAATCTGGCCTTCGTCACCAAGAGAGTGGAGAGGCAAACTGTGGTGGAGACACAGTTTTGCACGATGAGGACCAGGGGAGTAGACGTACACAGAGCCACGTGGATGGGCTTTTCGAACATAACGCTGAGAAAAAAAAAAAAATAGCAAGAGACAGAATAATATACATAGTAATATCATTTACAGAAACTAAAAAGGCATTTACTGAAAATGACAATACACACTTTGTAAGAACACATACAAACAAAACTGTAGCGATCAAACAGAACAGCACGGTTGCCAGTGAGGGAGAGAGAGGAGAATGTGAATGGGGCATAGGGGTGACAGGGAATAAATCAATTAAGCCAGAGACCCATGATGATAAATGCGTCATGAGCTGGCTTTGATTAACTCAACCCTCTGCACCTAAGGCACTAACTAAATGCGGTAAAGAAATGAATTGAGGGGCGCCTGGGAGGCTCAGTCAGTTAATCATCTGACTCTTGATTTTCGCTCAGGTCACGATCTCACTGTTTGTGAGTTCTAGCCCTGCACTGGGGTCTACACCGACAGTGCGGAGCCTGCTTGGGATTCTCTCTCTCCCTCTCTCTCTGCCCCTCCCTTGCTCTCTCTCTCTCTCTCTCTCTCTCTCTCAAAATCAATAAATAAACTTTAAGGAAAAAAAAAGAGATGAATTGAAACACTTCCGAGCCTCTTGAAGATTTTGTTTCAAGCAACACCTTTATCTCCAACCCAGAAGAATGGGCTCACACAGGATCAAGCTGGAGGAGTGCCTGTGCCTCACCCCAGCACTTATTTTAGGGATGTGGCAACTGAGGCCCTGAGAAGAGAAATGACCAAGCCAAAGTCACACGCTCAGTTGCAAAGCTTAGACTAGACCCAGGCCGCCTGTGCCCAGGACTTGCTTCTCCTGACCATGTGTATCCACCGAGGACGGTTCTCCCTTGTTCTGTTGTTGTTTGCTTCTTAAATGCATTCGACTCCATCCCCTGGTTTCTGCTTCCTTCAGATTTGTTTCTTTAACTTAAAAATAAAAGCAGGGAAAAAAGTGTACTGCCCTGACCTGCCTACATATAAAGCCAGTGAAACTTAGCTAATTGCAAGAGTTCTCAATTATTCTTTTTAAATTTACGGCATACTGTTGAAAACCAGAATTTTTGACAGCATGCTTCAGGGGGTTTCAAAAGTTTACTAAACAAGTCAGTAATAATAACAATGCAGTCCCTTCTGCATTATAACAATGCCTCACAGGCCCGAGGAGGCATAATGATTTTGATCGAGGTGCTTATCAACACATGTCAACTTTGTGCGACAGTTTGAGTAGAACAGTTTCCTGTCCTGACCACCCTCACATATATACCCATGAGGCAAGTGAACAGGAAAACTTTCTGGAGGCCTAGAGTCTACTGTTCTGCAACATTTGTTTGACGTTGTTTCGTGTTGCCTTACGCCTCGTCCCCCTTGCAACAAATTGAATTCGGGTCTATTCTAAACTGCATATAGACCTACTCGACTCAATGTTTCCTGGGACAATCATCATTGTAACATATTGTATGCTCGGTTGTAGCAAAACTCACCTGCTGAGAACCACTGCTCCCGGCTGCAATGAGAGGTAGTGGAAAGGAGGTGTCAAGGGCATGGGCTTTAGTATCAGAGACTCCAGAGTTTAAACACGAGACCTGTGGCTGTGTAACCAGCCTTTGGCAAGATACTTAGGCTTTTTAATTTGATCCAACAGACATTGATGGGTCTGCTCTATGCAAGGTACTGTTCTAGGTGCTTGAGGGTATGGTAGCAAACCAAACAGATGAAAAGCCCTGCCCTCACGGAGCCGACATTCTAATAGGGGGAGATAGACAACAAGTAAGTCATGTAATACATAAGTAAATTATGTGATGTGGTAGAAAGTGGTAAGTGTCACGGGCTAAAGAAAAAGGTGAGGCGGATACTTGGGCGTTGGGTTGCCAGGGAGAGGGTGCAGGTGGCAATATTAAATAGGGTGATCAGGGTAGGTCTTATAGAGAAGGTGATATCTTAACAAAGAGAACAAGGGAGTTAGCCTCTGTGGTCGGCAGAGGTATCCCTCTCAAGATCAAGGAGCAGGCAGGTAGTATTGGAGGTAGCAGTGAAAAATGATGGAATTCCGGATATATTTTGAACATGGATCCATCCTGTTTCATGACAGATGGAGTATGGTGATCGAGAAAAAGAAAGATGGCAAGAGTGGCCCCAAGGTTTTTGGCCTGAATAACGAGAAGAATGGAGATCCAGCCTACATCTGATAAAGGGTATTGTTTGGAGCAGGTTCTTTTTTCTTACTTTTTCATCAGGAGCAGTGTTTTGGACACTCCCCGGCTTGCGCTCTCCCAAAAATAAACATTAAAAAAAGAAAACAAAAAGAAATCCTAGTGGAGATGATGTTCGGTAGGAAGTTGGACACACAAGTTCAAGGGGGAAAACTGGGCTAGAGGTATACGTTTGGGAATCACGGCTATAGAGATTACTTTGAGGCTACATGCGAGCACCCGAGGAGTGAGTGGAAATAAGGGAAGAGCTCCAAGGACAGAGTCCTGAGGCCCCACAGCATACAGAAGTCAGAGGAGGGGCACGACCGGAAAAGGAGACTAAGGCGTATCAGAGAAGTTGGAGGAAAACTAAGACTGTGTGATGTCCTGAAAGCCAAGGGAAGGAAGTGCGTCAAGGAAGAGGGGGTGACCCACTTTCTTAAACACTGCTGATGGACCAAGAAAGATTATGACTGACAGTTGACCCGGGGACTGGAACTGTGCAGGTCATCGGTGACTTAACCAGAGCGGGTTCTATGGAATAGCGGAGGCACGAACCTAACTGGAGTGACTCTAAGAAAAAAAATTAGAGACAGGGAATAGAGACAACTCTTTAATGATGTGTGCTGTGAATGGGAACAAAGAGATGGGTGGTAGCCGAGAGGACGCCCTAGCATTCTCCTCTGTAAAAAATGGTTAATAGCCTTGCCTGTCTCTCGGTGTTCCTGAAAAAATTGAGATTCGATAAAAAGATTTTGCATACTGAGATCGTATACATAACATATCTATCACACAGTAGGCATTCAATAAATGGTAGCTATTATGTTTATGTTGTCTACACTAGAATCAAAAGCATGCTCTGACACCTTTTAATTTTTTTATATTTGAGAGAGAGAGAGAGCATGCATGTGCAAGAGAGAGAGCAGGGGTGGGGCAGAGGGAGGGAGAGAGAGAGAGAGAGAGAGAGAGTGCACACGCATCGTAAGCAGGCTCTGTGCTCAGCGTGGGGCCGACGCAGGGCTGGATCCCACAACCCTGGGATAATGACCTGAGCCAAAATCAAGAGTTGGATGCCCAGCTGACTGAGCCACCCAGGCGCCCCCACCTTTAGAATAATACAGATTTTAATGTCTCAGACCAATGCCTTAGATGAGTCATTGTGTGAAGGAAACAAAAACAAAAAAAAAATCTCGGAATAAGTTTTGCTGTAATGCACATCAAACCACATCTCACAAGATGACCTCCAAAGAACACATCTGCTAAGTTTTCATCACATTTGTGTTCCCTAGGATATCGTAATTATATGTAACTACCGGAGGCCTTATGAAAAAAAAAAAAAAGCTTCTTTCGAAAACACAATCTTCTCTCAAAATGGGACAAGCATCTCCATTATCGAGCATGTCTTGAGTGTAACAAGGCCGAAGCTACAAGTTATAAAGACTGAGAGTCCTGAAGAGAGTTTAGTCATGAAACAAAGTATAACTGGAGATGAAGTTACCCTGACAAGTATGTATTAGTATACGGAACAGTTAGGGTGCAGTAGGTTAATTAGGACGAACTGGAGAGCTGTTGGCATCAGTGATTCAAATTAGTTATTCGTTTAGACAGCCAAGTCTGATTGCATCTTAACTCTGTTAATTTTCCAGGCACTAAAGTTTCTTTTTTTTTTTTTTTCAAGTGTATTTATTTATTTGGGCAGGGACAGAGACAGCGCTAGTGGGGGAGGGGCAGAGAAAGGGAGACAATCTCAGGCAGGCTCTGGGCGGCCAGCACCGAGGTCAACTCCTCAGCTCTGGGCTTGAACTCACGAAACTACAAGGTCATGACCTGAGGGGAAATCTAGAGTCCGAGGCTTCACTGACTGAGCCACCCAGGCGCCCCCAGGCACTCATGTTTCTATTGATCATGAGGGTGTGTCCCCAAACACCACATTCTATTGTGTGTGTTTCTTTGTTAATTCCTTCCTGTTTCAAAGAAGAGGAGTTCTTCCTTTCTAACACACACCCCCCCATCCCCTCCTCAGCGACATACCTCCACCTGTGACACAAGTCTGTCCCTCTCTGCTCACAATGCCCAAACCTCTGGCGCACTAAACTTCCTTCCCCAGATCCTGACCCCTCCTCAAGCCACCACCCCATCTTCTTTCTGCCAACACCAAACCCCTCACGGTCTCCCACTCTTCTGTCTCTTGCACCACTGAAACTGCTCTGGCAAAGATCACCAGGGACCTACTGGTCCAGTCTGATGACTTCCTCTCAGACCTTTATCCCCTCCAACCTCTTGTAGCATTCCAAATTAGTGACGACCCGTCCATGTGGCAACTTGGTTCTCCCTCAGCTTCCTTGACACTATTCAGTCCTGGCTTTCAGCTTTTCCCAGGGTCCTCTCCTTTGTTTTGTCCTCTTGCTTTGTGTATTCTCCCTGGGAGAGAGACTTCACTTCCGGGGCTCTTGTTATCAATAGCATGCTTGTAACTTTCATGTTTGTGTCTGCATCCCAAAGGTCTCTACTGAACTCCAGCCCTGTATTTCCAACTTTCATCGGCCAACTATACCCAAATGACTCATAGACACCTCAAACTACACGTGTTCACATCCATACTTACTAGCTTCATCCCCTGTGCCCCAGCCTGTGCCATTGCCCAAACTGGAAAGCTGGGAGTCTGTCTCCGTTCTCTCCAATGTCTGGACACCCACATTTAATTTGTTCCCAGGTCTGAAATGACTCTGGAATCCTCACTTCCCTCTTCTCCCCCACCCCGTACCACGGGCTTGGTTCAGGGTCTCTACACCTTTCACATGAAGTCCCTCTTGCCCCTCCCACCGCCCCCAGACTCTACTGACTTGAACTACACTCGACTACATAGCCCTTCCCCGAATGTCTGATGATCTTTTACACTAAGGAGCAGAGTCTAACTTACTTACATTTCTGCAATGTATTTCTTACGCTGTAGAAAATGCCATCTGTGTTCAGCCTACAGTAAATGCAGTCTCCAAGCCAATTATGCTACATAAGTGCATATTCCGTGCAAGGAGGCTCTGCGGCTGGTGGGCTGCAATGTGCTTTGTTGCACTAACAGGGCCCCCCGAGGAGCCAGCCCCTTTGGGTCAGCGGCCCCGGGGACCACCTCCCGGTGCCCCTCCCTGGAAGTATTATGCAGATTATAAAAGAAAGACTAATTACTGGACTTCATTGAGGTGGAGGGGGGGCTGCCTTGTTCTGTGCCATGGACGTGTGTGAAAAGAAAATGCCCATCCTCTCACCCCATGAAAAAGGGAACCCCACGGCGAGCTGGAAAAAGCAGGTCTAATTCCTGACAGCATTCCTTCCCAGTGCCCTCCACTCAAACCATTCGGAGAGAATGATTCTGATTGCGGTTCGCTCAGCTCATTGTTAAGGAGTATTCAGATTTAACAAAGGTGCATTTTAGAAGTGTCTTTGTCTCGCTGTTACATTTTTCTTTCCGGCCCGAGATCGTAGCACAGCACAGTATTTCTTAGCTCTTTCCCTCGCTTCTCCGGCCATCACCCCGATGGAGATCTTAATTACCGCACTCCTGGGCAATTATAAGTTCTCTCCACCTCCCGTGTTTGCCGGGGTCCTCCTTCCAAAGCCATTCGCTCATCTATTCAGTCGGCCTGTCTATTAACACGGTTAACAAGCACTAATTGAGTAACAGCTGCGCGTTGACCACCCCGCAAGGCCCGGAAATTGGGGAAGGGGAGGGACGTATCCGTAGAGCAAGTGCCCACAAAATCTCTAGAGTCCACTGGGGGAGTGAGACACCTCGGCCTGGAGAGATGCCCTTCTCTGCCCGGGCAATCCCTCGTGTTTCTACACCCCACTCAGAGGTCACAGGCAGAGGTATTAGCCGCCCCTCCGTGCTCTCCCAGCGCTTGGTGTCCACTTCACCAGGGTGCTGGTTGCACTGGATTGGACATTCCCTCCTATCTCCGGACAGTGACCTCCTTGAGGACAGGGACTAGGACACGCCGAGCTTCAGACGTGCAGGGCTGAGCGCGCCAGAGATGGCGCAGGCGGCGGCCCAGGCAGCGCCTCAAGAAGTCAAGCCTGTGGGGCACCGGGGGTGGGGGTGGGGGTGGGGGAGCTCAGCCCGTTCGGCTTCCGACTTGGGCTCTGGTCATGATCTCGCGGTTCACGAGTTCGTGTACAACCGGGTACAGTTGTGCAGCGATGCGCCGTACCGAGGGACCCAGCCAAGGAGGATAGTGAGGGTTGAAATCTGAACCCTGGCCACCAAGCCCCGCACCCTGGTACCGGCCACCCCTGCCGCCAGGAAGGGGCACTTTCGCTCCTTTGTTTCTGTGTCCCACCGAGGCTCCGTGAGCGACGCGCACCCCCAGGACTGCACCCGTAGAAGCAAGCAGCTTCTAATTCATACAAAAATGTCCTATGGTCTAGCGGCCGTGGCCGTGGGCGATGCCCCAGCCCACTGCACCCTTTATCCTTTGCTCCTTTCTGACTGATCGCTCGGGTTGGTGACTCTGTGCACAATCGGCTTTTGCTCTGCCGCTAGGATGTGTGCCCCTGCATTTGTTGGGAGAGGCCTCGGGATGTAAAAGAGCACTGTACTCTCCATCACAGAACACGGCTCCTTTTTTCACTCACTTCATGACTTCGGGCAGGGCGCATAAACCCTCCGAGCCTTGGTTCCTCATTTATCACAGTGATAACCTAGGGGAAAGCCCTTTGTAAATTGTAAGGTTCTGTACAAATGTTAAGGATTATTACGAAGGGGTTAGGTGGCGAATCTTTAAATCCCTTTGTAATTCTCCCCGCCCGTGGTGGCTTCAGAGCTCACTACTGGTTGACCGACAGCAGGAGCCGGACCGTCTCCACGTTGTTTCTAACGAAGCCCAGCTCACCTTGGCCGACGGCGCTGCGTGCCGACTTGTAAAGCGGCTGCCACTCAGCTCTACAAGTCGGCACGCAGCGCCGTCGGCCAACATCTGGAGCACGGCCCCGGTGGCTTCCCGAGAAGTAGGCAGCAGAGAAGCACCGAGCTAAAGACACCAAGTTCCAAAGAGATGGTTTTAAGGGCAATCTTTCACTGAGAATTTTTTCTCAAATTTGGAAGGTTGACTCACCTGTTTATATGCTAAAAAGAACCCCGTTATTTTGATTTCTGAACACTTTCTCTCTTCGTAGTCAAACTTATTATGGAATAAAACATTTTGATAATTGCTTTTTAATATGATGAAAGGTTGGAACCTTTTCCAATGACAAGGAAACGAGAGAATATAATGGAATGATGTCTTGTAATTTTTATAACTTCCAAATAGCAAATGAGAGAGTCGTTCATTTATTCACTGAAGTTTCCTTCCAGAATCACAGAATTACTCCTACACGGCAATTAGGAGGGGGAGATGAGTAACTTGTCTTTCTGGGGAGGAGGGGATTAGTTTTAAGCTGCTGGCAATGGAGAAAGTTAATGAAGAAATAGAAAATGTTAGTTATTACTTCTCTGTATTCTGAAAAGGTTTTCTAAATGGAGAAATGAAATAAACCATCGCCGTGATTTTTCAAGAGTTTGTTTAAAAACGGAAGCCAAGGTAAATAATCTAAATGTGTGTGTGTGAAATATTCATCTTTGCTTTAAAAATGCGCTTCTTCAGGGGTATGCTTCTTATCTACCACTTGTCAAAGTCCGTGGCTGGGCAGCTCAGTGGGTAGGAAGCGTGACGCCAACAACGTGCGGTCCCTTGTAGGCCTCCTGGCTTCCCCCCAGCCCCCAAGATCACAGCCAACGCTGGCAGTGTGTGTCACAGCCCACAAAGGGCACACTGGCCAAGGTGGGGGAGGGCTTCAAACACAGCCAACCTCACCCTGGGGCTGGGGGGGGTTGTGGTGGGGGGCGGCGGGGAATAGCTCAGAGTGGATGAGTCTCCGTGCCACATTTTCTTTAGACAAGCAGAGATTTGTAGCCCGTTGTGAATTACTGTCTTGATTGCCAGGAAAGGCAGCACAAGTTCAGCTTTTAGTTGCAGTAACTTCCCTCCCTTCAGCCCTGACTCCGTTCCTCCTTTCCTGATGGAGTTGCTGAGTTTTCCTTCTCCTTTAACTGATCCCAGTATATGTTCTCTGTGTGTGTCTGTCTCTGTGTCTGTCTCTGTCTGTCTGTCTGTCTCTCTCTCTCACCACACACACACACAGTAAGCCCCTTCAAATCTTCTTTGGACGTTGGTTTAAGTTGGTTTTGAAGTTAGGTCAGAGCCAGCTGACTCACTCAACAGCATATCCCAGCGGGCAAAGGTTACTCCATCTCCTCGAGTCTTTATTTCTTTCTGACACTTCCCTTCTTCATGGCTACTTGCCATTTGTTTTCTCACCTATGTGCTCTACCAGTTAGCTCTCAGAAAGGAATCACAAAAACTTAATGAAAAGGGCAACGTGTATTCACGTCCTGCCTATCCGAGCGGACCGTGGTGTGCCTCTACCAAGAGTGAAAGAGCAGAAAATGGGATTCTGAACATGGAGTTTTATTTCTCACTGTTAAAGCAGGAGATTCGTTGTTACAACAAAATCACTCACTTGCTGTCTTCTTCAGCAATGTCCTAATTGGATATTTGTCCTGATCTAAATATACATGATTTGCAAGCTACGTCAAATTCTTTTTTTAAGTTTTTGGTTTTTTTTTTTTTATATTGATTTATGTTTGAGAGAGGGAGAGACAGAGCAGGAGCAGGGGAGGCGCAGAGAGAGAGGGAGGCACAGAATCGGAAGCAGGCTCCAGGCTCCGAGCTGTCAGCACAGAGCCCGACCTGGGGCTGGAACTCCCAAACCGTGAGATGGTGACCTGAGCTGAAGTCGGACGCTTAACTGACTGAGCCACCCAGGCACCCCTATGTCAAATTCTTTTTGGAAGCAAGATGTGTGTAAAGAAAGCAAGTTTGTGTTTTGGGGGGGTTTTTTGGTCTTGTCTGTTGTTTCAGTGTTTTCACACGCCATGGTTTGTCTCCAACACTCATTCATTAGCTCATCATTCAATAGCCTTTCATTCGATAAACATTTAGCAAGAGCCTCACTTTGTGCCAGGTCCTTTGCCAGGCCCTGGGGACACAAAGACAAACAGGATCAAGATGTAAAGTTCCTGCTGGGGCTCCTGGGTGGCTCAGTCATTGGAGCCTCTGACTTCGGCTCCGGTCATGATCTCGCAGTTCGTGAGTTCCAGCCCTGCATCTGGCTGGCTCCTGTCACCTCAGAGCCCGCTTCAGATCCTCTGTCCCCTCCTCTCTCTGCCCCTCCCTCTCTCTCTCTCTCTCTGTCTCTCTCTCTCTTAAAAATAAAAATAAAACATTTTTAAAAAGCCCCTGTACTCAAGGAACTGGGTATAAAGGAGAAACAAAGTACCCTTGGGGAGCTTACATATTAGTAAGAGACACAGACATGTTCACAATAACTGCAATATCCCATATGTTGTGTATGCTGTGAAGGATACAATTAAAGTTGATGATGGCAGATGCGGGGCAGTGGTGACTAATTCTTAGTTGAGGAGGATGGGGTGGGCTTCACAGAGGAGGCGGCTTTTAAGTAGACTCTTGAAAGATGAACGGGTTTATTTGGACGGAGGTGTGGAAGAAAGGTATTCCAGGTTGAGGGAACAGCCTACGGAAAGCCTAAGAGGTGCCGAAGTGCTTGCTGGGTTCCTGCGGTTAGGCGAGGGGAGGAAGGGGAGGGAGGAGATGGAAAGGAACTTGGAGCACCTAGAATGCCCAACTAAGGTGTTTGTAAGCACTCCTCAGCCCTTGGGGACCTTCTCGATTAGCTCCTGGCCTTCTTTCCATTCTGTTCCGGCTCCCGGATTCCTCCCCTCTCTGCTGGTGGTCTACGATGACTGCACCCTCTTCCCTAGTCTGATTCTCAGGACCCATTTCAGACTTGTACTTTCTACTCCTGGCCACCTTGGAGAATTCCCTGTCTTAGCTCCCAGCCCTTGGGATCCAAGTCCAACCATTGATCCTCTGCCCACATTCCCAACTTTCCTACTGGCAAGGAGGGACAGAGAGCAACGTGTTCAGACAGGAAGACAAAGAGGTTCAGAGATCCCGCAGATTGAAGCAGGTGTAAGGGTCACTGGTCATCTCTGTTTAGAAGTTCACTACTGTCACTGACACCTGTTAGAGAACAGCCGTTGACCGTCTAGTTCCCATTTATTTCTTTGATATTATCCCCAAGAGATCATCCAGGAGTGATGGATGCCCAAAGATATCAATGATGTGTCCCCAAGCTTTCCCCCACCCCCTTTATACCTAAAAAGCTCAGGACAAGTATACTCTGGACTTAAATAGGAATTACCTGTTTCATTGGCCAGAGTTACTTAAGTAACCTCTTAAGGCCCCATAGTTTCAAGGGAGCTGTCACTATACCCCTTGGATTTCTGCACAAAAGGTTGGTTCCCTATTGTATTCTCATCTAAGAGTGCCTGCAGTGACTTTTGTCTGATACAACTGCTTCTCTGTCTCAAGGAAACCAATTTGGCCCAGGTGATTGGTCCCTAGATAAAATTACAGAAACCTCCTAGACTCAAAAATATCCATTTTAAAAATCACAAGCCACTGGTGAGAATGGTGATATAATTATATCTGGCTTTGCAAACTAATGGACAAAAATGTACTGACTCATATAACTATTTTTTACCAACTGACCATATCCCTTTAATTTTCCTCAAGTGAATAATGATTGCAAAGTGACTGACATTCTCTTCTATTCATAAGTAGTGCCGGGCAAGTAGAGAGAAAAGCTTCTTGCAAGATAGAGTGCGACACAGATTTTGCCCCTCCCTCACTCATGTCAATATCCTGAAAAGCACCAAGTACAGAATACATAGTAGTCACGGCTATCTTCTACGGCATCTAGGGTCCCAAAACTACACCGCACGGCTTCCCAGTGGGAAAAGAGGTCTCTCTTCTCTTTTGGTTCTGTTGTTTCAGCCTATCAGAGGGGGACTTAAGTAGAGCTAGTGAGCCCCAAATGCCTTCCAAAGGCTCTCATTGACACATAGATGGTCGCTAAAGCCATGGGGCCGGATAATGTCACGCTAGTCAAAGAGTGTACATAGGGAGACAGGGCCTAGGTCCAAACTCTGAGGAACTGCAACATTTAGAGGTTGGGCACTGAGAAAGGATGACCAGTAAGAGAGGAGAGAAAGCAGAAAGTCTGGTTTCACTCACAGACGTCATGAATAGGGAGAGTTTCGAGGAGTGAATAGTCAATGGTCTCAAACACTGCTGGCGGGTCAAGCAACGTGAGGCCTCTAAAGTGCCCATTGAATTTGGGAATGTGAAGATTGTTGCCAAAATTATTCAGGGCTGTGTCAGTGGAGTGATGGCAAAAGAAGCCAGGTCGGAGGGAGCTGGGGAGTGGATGGGAGGTCAGGAAGTAGAGACAGCACAACATGTGAAGACAACTCTCAAGGACTCGTAGCACAAAGAGGAGCGGGGAAATCTTGGAGGGGGTGTGGAGTTATATATGCCTCTGAGGAGGCAGAGAATAGAGGATGTTCGAATGCCGAATGGGAATGTTCTACTAGAGATGGAGAGACAGAAGATGTGGACTAGAGTGGGATAGGTAGAGGAACCAAAGCCTTGACGGGGTGGGAAGACTTGAGGTAGAGGTCCCACACTTGAGTTTGGTCTTTGTTCGGAAGAGGGAGATGGCTTTCATCATATCAAGAGGAAGGAGGGGGGTTGCAGATTAGAATAGTAGATTCGGTCATGAGGAGACTCAATCATTCAATGAACACATACCAGGTGCTCTTTTAGGCTCTATCTGAGGATGCTGTGAAATAGACAAAGACACTACTCTCAAGTCATGGAGTTTTCATTTGAAGGGAGAAGACATATAATGAAGAATTAAAAACACATAATATGTAACAGAATTTCCGAGAGAGCAGCGCGATGAAGCGCCAGGAAATAGGCCAAGGGAGTTAGTGGGTAGTTGTGTGTATGAGGCAGCAAAGCGGTTCTTTCCTCTTTTGTAAAGATGGTTCTACAGTTTATTTTGAGAGACAGCCAGCACGAGTGGAGGAGGGACAGAGAGAGAGGCAGAGAGGATCCCAAATAGGCTCCACACCGCCAGCGCAGAGCCCGACACGGGGCTTGAACCCATGAGGCCGCGAGATCGTGACCTGAGCCGAAACCAAGAGTTGGATGTTTAC